>NC_064924.1:196247229-196935146 GCF_023897955.1 Schistocerca gregaria
CTGACTAACATTATCCTATACGTTTCACAAATCACTTACCTCACAAAAATCTTCGTTACTCAAGCTACTGCAATACAGCGAGCGCCGCTACTGCCAGCTAAATAAAAGATTCAAACTACTGAAGGCACTAACTACTGATAGGCATAGTTAGCAAATGAAAGATTTCAATACAGAACAAACAATGTATTTACCTTAATAATCATTATATATATAGCAGTTCATGACATCAATTCTTACAAATTTCAAAACTCCGCCATCTCTCTCCCCACATCCACCTCTGCTGGCGGCTCACCTCCAACTGCGCAACGCTACGCGCCGCTAACAGCCAACTGCCGCTGCCCAACACTAGAATGGCAGACAACAATGCAAACCAGCCACAGACTGCACACAGCACAGCCAGTGATTTTCAGAGCGCTACGTGGCGTTACCAGTAAAAAAACCTTAACAGCCTACTTACAGCTGTTCACTCGTACAGCAAGTTTCCTTTTGCTGTGCCAATAAACTCGATTATCTCACATAGCACAATTCAGATGACGTCCTCTATTTTTTGTCTCGAAGGCTTACCTGAAGTCGGACAACGACCCTCAGTTCACGTCACATGAATTTGAAGCATTCTGTGAACGCAGCGTTATCTAACTTGTGCACCATTCCATCCAGAGTCCAACGTCGAAGCGGATCGTTTCGTCCGAACGTTCAAGCATCAGATGACCAAACTTCGCCTTGCACACACCAGAGATCAAGCATTGCAATTGTTTCTCGCCTCGTATCGTTTGCACCCACGAGATTGACTATTGCCTGCGGAATTGCTTCACGGCCGCCGCCGTCAGACACTGCTTCACTTGCTCCACCCTCCTCAGCATCCGGTGACGAAGGAAGGAAGAACTGTAACGCGCCACATGACAGTGCCTTTTACAGGGGTTTTGGCGGCAGCAGACGGTGGGCGCGAGGCGAGATCGTCCATCGACTTGGCTCTTGCGTGTATCTTATTCCACTCCCAGATGGCTTGCAGTGCCGACATCAAAATCAACTTCGCTCTGTCATGTGCACCATGATGTCTTTTCCGCCCAGATTCACGGATCCCAAGGACAGCGCGGGCACAGCAGCCGCCAGTGTGTGTCATCACGACACCGCAAGATGACCCCATGGTGACGGAGCCTCCGCCTCCTCCGCCTCCGATGTTGCTGGACCCGCCCACACCGCAGCAGTCACCACCTTCCCCATCTGGTCCATGGCATCAGGAGGAGGAAGCGTACACTTTGGTCGATTTCCGAGGGACGTTTCCGCGAGAGCGAAGGGTGGATGGCGCGGCACGGCCGGAAGCTTGACGTCCCCTGCAGCCACAGCTTCCGGTTCAGCAATGCGCCCAGGCTCCTGCCTACCCCGACGTTGTCGCGCTCCCTACACGAGGACTCGCCGTCGCTTTTGGGTGGAGGAATGTTCCTGCATGACGACAAGCGACGGCACGAAGATAAAGAACACACGAGCAGAGAAGGCTATAAGACGACGTCAGCCGATAGTTCGCTGACTAGGACCGCACCACGACAGGAGCGGCCGCCAGCCGAAGAGAATACAAGAGCCGCTCCTACCAGCCTCGCCCGGACAATAGCAGATGGACACTAGCAGACTCGGTCTAGAAGAGCAGTTATTGTGATCCATTCCCTTTACTCGCATCGACATTCTATACAGCCAAAGACATTCTACATCTACATCTACGTACGTACTCCGCAATCCACCATACGGTGCGTGGCGGAGGGTACCCCGTACCACAACTACCATCTTCTCTCCCTGTTCCACTCCCAAACAGAACGAGGGAAAAATGACTGCCTATATGCCTCGATATGAGCCCTAATCTCTCTTATCTTTGTGGTGTTTCCGTGAAATGTAAGTTGGCAGCAGTAAAATTGTACTGCAGTCAGCCTTAATTGCTGGTTCTCTAAACTTTCTCAGTAGCCATTCACGAAAAGAATGCATCCTTTCCTCCCACCCGAGTTGCTGAAGCATTTACGTAACACTCGGGTGATGATCAAACCTACCAGTAACAAATCTAGCACCCTGCCTCTGAATTTCTTCTGTGTCCTCCCTCAATCCGACATGATAGGGATCCCAAACGCTTTAGCAGTACTCAAGAATAGGTCGTATTAATGTTTTATAAGGGGTCCGCTTTACAGCTGAACCATATCTTCGCAAAATTCTACCAATGAACCGAAGACGACTAATCGCCTTCCCTACAACTGCGATTACATGCTTGTCCCACTTCATATCGCTCTTCAATGTTGCGCCCAAACATTTAATCAGCGTGACTATGTAAAGCGCTACACTACTAATGCAGTATTCAAAAATTACGGGATTCTTTTTCCTATTCATCTGCATTAATTTACATTTATCTATATTTAGTGTTAGCTGCCATTCCTTACACCAATCACAAATCCTGTCCAAGTCATCTTGTATCCTCCTTCAGTCACTCAACGACGACGCCTTCCCGTACACCACAGTATCATCAGCAAACAGCCGCACTTTGCTATCCACCCTATCCAAAAGATCATCTATGTAGACAGAAAACAACAAAGGACCTACCACACTTCCTGGGGCACTCCAGATGATACCCTCACCTCCGATGAACACTTACCATCGAGGACAACGTACTGAGTTCTATTACTTAAGATGTCATTGATCATTTTCATGTCAGCAAATTTGGGCTAAACATAAACGAAGCTAAGACAGAGTACCTCGTTATGACGCGTGGTCATTGTCAGACAGCTGATCATCTACAATCACTGCAGGTTGGGGACCATTCCTACAAGAAAGTGCAAGAATTCAAATACCTAGGGGCATTCCTACAAGAGAGTGTAAGAATTCAAATACCTAGGGGCACTTTTCACTGAGACCTCGCCATGTGAAGCAGAGATCAATGCCAGAATACAAGCAGGAAACCGATCTTCCCACAGCTTAGCACAACTGCTTCGGTCCATATCTCTCACCTGACAGTTCAAGATTCGACTGTACAGAACCCTGATCCAGCCTGTTGTTCTATATGGCTGTGTGACACGGAGTATCCGGAAACAGGACTTCCATACGCTCCTTGTCTTTGAGAGAAAAGTGCTTCGGAAGATGTTCGGTCCATTTCTGGATGCAGATACAGGGGAATGGAGGATCAGATACAACCAAGAGCTTCAGGAACTATACCAGCAGCCCAACATAGCAGGAGCTGTCAGAGCCAAACGAATGCAGTGGGCCGGCCATGTGGCCCGGATGGAGGATCACAGATGGCCTCGGAAGCTCCTGGATTTCACACCTACAGGAAAGAGACCGCCAGGGACACCCAAGAAGCGTTGGAGGGATGGACTCCATGAAGATTTAAAACAAATGTCAATAGATGTGGACGAATGGTGGACAGCAGCAATGGACAGAATACAGTGGAGGAGGAAACTTGTAGACGCGTGCGGTCCACTGGGCCTGATCACGTAGTAGTAGCAGTAGTACTTCATTGTAAAAAACATTAAAGTGATTTTCTTGAATTGTTGTATAGCTATCTGAGGAAGCAGCACCCTTTAGGCACCCTATAAGAGTCGAGTGGGCAGGACCCCACAAACAGCAAAGTTACATCCAAGCATTCAAGCCATTACGGGTTCAAAATCAAACTAAAATAATGTTTAAAGGACAGTTACTACTCCGTCGCTATCAGCATTAATGCTGTCTATCCGGCCATCCAGTCGATTTCAGTTGATTCAAGTCGTTATTGACATAGTCTAATGAACGTTATCAAGGTGAGTAAAGGCCGTTGAATTGTGAAGACTGTGCCAGGAGAAACAGCCGAGCTTTGAACCAATAACGTGGCACCACTGAATAGTGAAGACTACTGAATACGGTAGCCTGCAAACTAATGAGCGGAACATCTGAGGTATGAAGAGCGCAAGCCCTCACACAACAGGCGTAATGCGGAGAAGGCCCGTAATTTGCCCGGGGCACTTGGCGCAGCGGCGAGCACCCCCGCGCGCCAGCCATTGTTCATATTTATGCTAACAAATTCAGCCCACGTGGTCGCCTCGGCCAACGTGTTGCATATATTACGAGCCACGCAAGTCTTTCACGCTCAAAGACTGGCAGCGGCGGTCGACGGCACAGCCGCTCGCTATGGAAAGGTGGTACATCAGATTATGCAGGCTTCCGAGGACAACAATTCCTTGCAAATATTAACAAGAAAAATCATATTAAACCATGAACTAATGATTATTTTATACGAATATTTACGTAAAAGCTACGACATACTGTTACAAAAGCATCAAATCGACTTCGCTGCTCCTATTTCGTTTTAAAGTTTGACAATGTGTCCACCTTCTATTATCGCACATTTCTTGTAGCGTAACATTAAATCTGAATTACGAAATATGCACTAAAACTAAATTTTTTGAACGTGCACTCAATGTTTAACAGTAAAAACTAATAAACATCAACTTGGAAGCTATTTGTAAAACGATTTCAAAATACGCTACCGGAAAACAAATCGTAACCCCAAGAAATAATAAGTTTAGAGCAACGAAATGTGGGGAATACATTTGTCTAGTTAATATACTTAAGTGATCAACATTGGAAGATCACAGTTAATGCAAGTGCGAGTTTAGCCATAGCATTTTGTGAAATTCTGATTCATTAATAGCCGGTGTTCAAAAATGGTTCAAATGGCTCTGAGCACTATGGGACTTAACATCTGTGGTCATCAGTCCCCTAGAACTTAGAACTACTTAAACCTAACTAACCTAAGAACATCACTCACATCCATCCCCGAGGCAGGATTCGAACCTAAGACCGTAGCGGTCACGCGGTTCCAGACTGAAGCGCCTAGAACCACTGGGCCACTCCGACCGGCGTTGTACGGTTTGTGGAATGTGAAACGTCCCCTTAGAGTAATTATGAATGACTGTGCTGGCTTGTTACAGAGACAGCTGAGTAAAACTGAACGTACTCAGACATTTCTCTCTTTACTTATTCTAATCATCAATAAAGTGACACATAATATTTTTAGTGAAATGCATTCTGACTTTCAAAAATCCCTACAAAAGAATAGCCCTGACTAACAATAACCTATACCTTTCATGAATGTTTTACCTCACAAAAATCTTCGTTACTCGAACTACTGCAATAGAGCGAGCTCCAATACTGCCAGTTAAATAAAAGATTCTAATTACTGAAGGCACTAACTATTGATAGCCAAAGTTAGCAGATGAAAGATTTTGATAGGAACAAACAATGCATATACATTAATAATGATGAGAAGTCATTTTATATGACATACATCTTTACAACTTTCCTTTCTCTGGCGGAGGACACATGTCCAGATCGTCCGCTTATAGTGACCTCTCAAAACTTTGGCATATCTTATCTCCACATCCACCACTGCTGGCGGCTTATCTCCAACTGCACAACGCTACGCGCTGTTCACATCCAACTGCCCAACACTACAATAGCCAATATTCCAACAACGCCAACCAGACTGCACACATCACAGCCAGTGATTTCATACGGAGCGCTGCGTGACGTTGTTAACTTAAAAACCTAAACATCCTACTTACAAATGGAGCTCCGTGCCGTTGCACGTGGTCGGTTGGTTGGTCAATATCTGGACGGTTAATGCTGTTTTTGGATGACGCCGAGTTGTTGTCCGATGATGTCCCATATGTGCTCGATCGGAGACAGATCTAGTGATTAATGAGGCCAAGACAACATTTCGACACACTGACGATGGTTTACGACATCGGTGTGTGGGCAAACGTTATCTTATTGGAAAACACCCCTGCAATGCAGCTCATAAATAGCAGAACAACAGATCTAATCAGCAGACTGACGTACAAATTTTCAGTCAGAATGCGCAGGGTAATAACGGCAGTGCTCCTGCTGTCATACTCAACTGCAAAAAAAAAAAAGGTCAAATGTGTGTGAAATCTTATGTGACTTAGCTGCTAAGCTTATACAATACTTAAACTAAATTATTCTAAGGACAAACACACACACACATATGCCCGAGGGAGGACTCGAACCTCCGCCGGGACCAGCGTACAGTCCAGGACTAATCCCGCGCGGCTACGAAATCGAACCTCAGACCATAACTGTAACTGTAGGTCAGTGTGTAGCATGCAGACAGAGTGGTTTCAGGCCCTCAACTAACCTCCAACTAATCAACACACAGCGGTCATTGGCACCGAAGTAGAGCCATCTTTCATCAGAATACACAACAGCCCCACTCCCCCCCCACCCCGCCCACCAACGACCTCTCGCTAGACATCACTGAAGTCGCAAACGGCGGTGATATGGGGTCAGCGGAACGCACGCCAAATGGACACACGTCCTTGATCTAAGCGATTTGTAACATTTCGTTGTGTTAATGTGGCGGCAACTGCTGCTCATATTTCTGATGCAGATGCAGTACGATGCGACAGAACCATAGCCGAACACAATGGTCTTCCCTTTCGGCAAAGCCAGGTGGCCGTCCGCAGCCCGATTTCCTCGCGACTGTACATTCTCCTGGCCAGCACTCAAAAACATGGCTCTGAGCACTGTAGTACTTAACATTTACGGTCATCGTCCCCTAGAACTTAGAACTACTTAAACCTAACTAACCTAAGGACATCACACACATACATGCCCGAGGCAGGATTCGAACCTCCGACCGTAGCGGTCGCGCGGCTCCAGACTGTAGCGCCTAGAACCGCTCGGCCGCTCTCTGGTCACCACTGCCAACAATCATGCATAGTGGCTACATTCCTATCAAACGCTTTGTGCAGTATCTCAGAAGGAACATCTGGCTTCTCGTAGCCTTATTACACAGTCTCGTTCAAACTCAGTGAGATGTTGTTAGTGGTGTCTTTGCCGTCCTAAAGGCGTTCTTGGCAGACATCAACTCTCCATGTCCAATCTCAAAAGTAACTACCGCTCACGACCGTTACAGACTGCATTTAAAGCAAACATGATATACAACGTCATACGGCGTTACTAGCGTCAATCGTACGCGACTTGCATGAAACTTGAACCGACATCATCTTTCAGATGTAGAAACACGCATACCATAATTCATGTTTCTGAGGTATCGCGCAACTCCTTCTTGGTGATGCTATATTTTTTTCGTGAATATCTGGGTCACAGTTATCCTTGTTTCTTTCCCGTGTTATTCAGAAAAATTGACAGTAGGTAACCGTTAAATTACGTTAAACCCGCTTGATATTCTAAAGAGTAAACTGAACTTTTTACAGGTTCTATGTACAGGGGTTGGACAAGCCATTGCAAATGTAAAATGCAGGTACATCAATAATCAGTGTAAGCCCCAAAACGTTGAATGAAAGCATGGAGGAGACCATCCATTGTGCTGTGCAGGGGCCGGATGTCAGTTTGTGGGATGGAGTTCCCTGCTTGTTGCACTTGGGTGCTCAATACAGGGACAGTTCATGCTATTTGAGGACGATGCTGAAGTTGTTGTCAGACGATGTCCCATATGTGCTCGATTGGAGACACATCTGGTGATCGACTAGGCCAAGGCAATATGTCGACACTCTGTAAAGCATGTTGGGTTACGGAATCGGTATGTGGGCGAGTGTTATCCTGTTGGAAAACACCCACCGGTATGCTGTTCATGAATGGCAGCACAATAGGTCGAATCACCAGACCGGCGTACCGATTTGCAGTCAGGGTGTGTGTGATAGCCTCGAGAGTGCTCCTGCTGTCATACGAAATCGTTCTCCAGCCCGTGACTGCAGTGTAGGTCCACTGTATCTAGCACGCTGCCAGGTTGGTTGGAGGCCCTCAACTGGCCTCCTTCTAGCCAACACACAGCCGTCACTGGCTCCGATCCCGAACCAGCATTCATCAGAAAACACAACAGACCTCCATCCTGCCCTCCGCTGGGCTCTCGCTTGACACCACTGAAGTAAATGGTGCTGGTTTGGGATCTACATCTACATGACTGCTCTGCAATTCACATTTAAGTGCTTGGCAGAGGGTTCATCGACCCACAATCATACTATCTCTCTACCATTCCACTCCCGAACAGCGCACGGGAAAAACGAACACCTAAACCTTTCTGTTCGTGCTCTGATTTCTCTTATTTTATTTTGATGATCATTCCTACCTATGTAGGTTGGGCTCAACAAAATATTTTCACATTCGGAAGAGAAAGTTGGTGACTGAAATTTCGTAAAAACATCTCGCTTCGACGAAAAACGTCTTTGCTGTAATGACTTCCATCCCAACTCGTGCATATATCTGACTCACTCTCTCCCTTATTACGTGATAACACAAAACGAGCTGCCCTTTCTTGCACTCTTTCGATGTCCTCCGTCAATCCCACCTGGTAAGGATCCCACACTGCGCAGCAACGTTCTAACAGAGAACGAACGAGTGCAGTGTAATCTGCCACTTTAGTGGAGTTGTTGCATCTTCTAAGTGCACTGCCAATGAAACGCAACCTTTGGCTCGCCTTCCCCACAATAATATATATATGGTCTTTCCAACTGACGTTGTTCTTAATTCTGACACCCAGGTACTTAGTTGAATTGACAGCCTTGAAAATTGTACTATTTATCGAGTAATCGAATTCCAACGGATTTCTTTTGGAACTCATGTGGGTCACCTCACACTTTTCGTTATTTAGCGTCAACTGCCACCTGCCACACCATACAGTAATCTTTTCTAAATCGCTTTGCACCTGATACTGGTCTTCGGTAAATTACACCATCATCTGCGAACAACCTAAGAGAACTGCTCAGATTGTCACCCAGGTAATCTATATAGATCAGGAACAGCAGAGGTCCTAGGACGCTTCCCCTGGGGAACACTTGATATCACTTCAGTTTTAGTCGATGATTTGCCGTCTATTACTACGAACTGCGACCTTCCTGACAGGAAATCACGAATCCAGTCGCACAACTGAGACGATACCCCATAGGCCCGCTGCTTGATTTGAAGTCGCTTGTGAGGAACGGTGTCAAAGCTTTCCGGATATCTAGAAATACGGAATCAACTTGAGATCCCCTGTCGATAGCACCCATTGCTTCGTGCGAATAAAGAGCTAGCTGCGTTGCACAAGAACGAAGTTTTCTGAAACCATGCTGATTGCGTATCAATAGATCGTTCCCTTCGAGGTGATTCATAATGTTTGAATACAGTATATGCTCCAAAACCCTACTGCAAACCGACGTCAATGACACAGGTCTGTAGTTCGATGGATTACTCCTACCACCCTTCTTAAACACTGGTGCGACCTGCGCAGTTTTCCAATCTGTAGGTACAGATCTATGGGTGAGCGAGCGGTTGTATATGATTGCTAAGTAGGGAGCTATTGTATCAGCGTAATCTGAAAGGAACCTAATCGGTATACAATCTCGACCTGAAGACTTGCCCGTATCAAGCGATTTGAGTTGCTTCGCAACCCCCTAAGGTATCTTTCTTTTTGGTCATCAGTCTACTGACTGGTTTGATGCGGCCCGCCAAGAATTCCTTTCCTGTGCTAACCTCTTCATCTCAGAGTAGCACTTGCAACCTATGTCCTCAATTATTTGCTTGACGTATTCCAATCTCTGTCTTCCTCTACAGTTTTTGCCCTCTACAGGTCCCTCTAGTACCATGGAAGTCATTCCCTCATGTCTTAGCAGATGTCCTATCATACTGTTCCTTCTCCTTATCAGTGTTTTCCACATATTCCTTTCCTCTCCGATTCTGCGTAGATCCTCCTCGTTCCTTACCTTATCAGTCCACCTAATTTTCAACATTCGTCTATAGCACCACATCTCAAATGCTTCAATTCTCTTCTGTTCCGGTTTTCCCACAGTCCACGTTTCACTACCATAGAATGCTGTACTCCAGACGTACATCCTCAGAAATTTCTTCCTCAAATTAAGGCCGATATTTGATATTAGTAGACTTCTCTTGGCCAGAAATGCCTTTTTTGCCATAGCGTGTCTGCTTTTGATGTCCTTCTTGCTCCGTCCATCATTGATTATTTTACTGCCTAGGTAGCAGAATTCTTTAACTTCATTGACTTCGTGACCATCAATCCTGATGTTAAGTTTCTCACTGCTCTCATTTCAAATACTTCTCATTACCTTCGTCTTTCTTCGATTTACTCTCAAACCATACTGTGTACTCATTAGACTGTTCATTCCGTTCAGCAGATCATTGAAATCTTCTTCACTTTCACTCAGGATAGCGATGTCATCAGCGAATCGTATCATTGATATCCTTTCACCTTGTATTTTAATTCCACTCCTGAACCTTTCTTTTATTTCCATCATTGCTTCCTCGATGTACAGATTGAAGAGTAGGGGCGAAAGGCTACAGTCTTGTCTTACTCCCTTCTTAATACGAGCACTTCGTTCTTGATCGTCCACTCTTATTATTCCCTCTTGGTTGTTGTACATATTGTATATGACCCGTCTCTCCCTATAGCTTACCCCTACTTTTTTCAGAATCTTGAACAGCTTGCACCATTTTATATTGTCGAACGCTTTTTCCAGGTCAACAAATTCTATGAACGTTTCTTGATTTTTCTTTAGCCTAGCTAGCAGTAACGTCAGAATTGCCTCTCTTGTGCCTTTACTTTTCCTAAAGCCAAACTGATCGTCACCTAGCGCATTCTCAATTTTCTTTTCCATTCTTCTGTATATTATTCTTGTAAGCAGCTTCGATGCATGAGCTGTTAAGCTGATTGTACGATAATTCTCTCACTTGTCAGCTCTTTCCGTCTTCGGAATTGTGTGGATGATGCTTTTACGAAAGTCAGATGGTATGTCGCCAGACTCATATATTCTACACACCAACGTGAATAGTCGTTTTGTTGCCACTCCCCCCAATGATTTTAGAAATTCTGAAGGAATGTTACCTATCCCGTCTGCCATATTTGACCGTAAGTCCACCAAAGCTCTTTTAAATTCCGATTCTAATACTGGATCCCCTATCTCTTCTAAATCGACTCCTGTTTCTTCTTCTATCACATCAGACAAATCTTCACCCTCATATAGGCTTTCAATGTATTATTTCCACCTATCTGCTCTCTTCTCTGCATTTAACAGTGGAATTCCCGTTGCACTGTTAATGTTACCACCTTTGTTTTTAATGTCACCAAAGGTTGTTTTGACTTTCCTGTATGCTGAGTCTGTCCTTCCGACAATCATTTCTTTTTCGATGTCTTCACATTTTTCCTGCAGCCATTTCGTCTTAGCTTCCCTGCACTTCCTATTTATTTCATTCCTCAGCGACTTGTATTTCTGTATTCCTGATTTTCCCGGAACATGTTTGTACTTCTTCCTGTCATCAATCAGCTGAAGTATTTCTTCTGTTACGCATGGTTTCTTCGTAGCTACCTTCTTTGTACCTATGTTTTCCTTCCCAACTGCTGTGATGGCCCTTTTTAGAGACGTCCATTCCTCTTCAACTGTGTTGCCTACTGCGCTATTCCTTATTGCTGTATCTATAGCGCTAGAGAACTTCAAACGTGTCTCGTAATTCCTTAGAACTTCCGTATCCCACTTCTTAGCGTATTGATTCTTCCTGACTAATGTCTTGAACTTCAGCCTACTCTTCATCACTACTATGTTGTGTTCTGAGTCTATATCTGCTCCTGGGTACGCCTTACGATCCAGTATCTGATTTCGGAATCTCTGTGTGACCATGATGTAATCTAATTGAAATCTTCCCGTATCTCCCGGCCTTTTCCAAGTATACCTCCCCCTCTTGTGATTCTTGAACAGGGTATTCGCTATTACTAGCTGAAACTTGTTACAGAACTCAATTAGTCTTTCTCCTCTTTCATTCCTTGCCCCAAGCCCATATTCTCCTGTAACCTTTTCTTCTACTCCTTCCCCTACAACTGCATTCCAGTCGCCCTTGAGTATTAGATTTTCGTCCCCCTTTACATACTGTATTACCCTTTCAATATCCTCATACACTTTCTCTGTCTGTTCATCTTCAGCTTGCGACGTCGGCATGTATACCTGAACTATCGTTGTCGGTGTTGGTCTGATGTCGATTCTGATTAGAACAACCCGGTCACTGAACTGTTCACAGTAACACACCCTCTGCCCTACCTTCCTATTCATAACGAATCCTACGCCTGTTACACCATTTTCTGCTGCTGTTAATATTATTCGATACTCATCTGACCAGAAATCCTTGTCTTCCTTCCACTTCACTTCATTGACCCCTACTATATCTAGATTGAGCCTTTGCATTTCCCTTTTCAGATTTTCTAGTTTCCCTACCACGTTCAAGCTTCTGACATTCCACGCTCCGACTAGTAGAACATTATCCTTTCGTTGATTATTCAATCTTTTTCTCATGGTAACCTCCCCCTTGGCAGTCCCCTCCTGGAGATCCGAATGGGGGACTATTCCGGAATCTTTAGCCAATGGAGAGATCATCATGACACTTCTTCAACTAGAGGCCACATGTCCTGTGGATACACGTTACGTGTCTTTAACGCAGTGGTTTCCATTGCCTTCTGCATCCTCATGTTGATCATTGCTGATTCTTCCGCCTTTAGGGGCAATTGCCCACCCCTAGGAAAAGAGAGTGCCCTGAACCTCTATCCGCTCCTCCGCCCTCTTTGACAAGGCCGTTGGCAGAATGAGGCTGACTTCTTATGCCGGAAGTCTTTGTCCGCCAATGCTGATTATTTATCAAAATTTAGACAGTGGCGGGGATCGAACCCGGGACCGAAGACGTTTTGATTATGAATCAAAGAAGCTACCCCTTTTTTTATTATTATTTTTTATTTTGTTCCTTAGTGATCGTTGTCTTTGGTCGTTGCGGACGTCGCAAGACATTTTTTCAAGTTAGGTGGTTGATCCTTCCACTCAGTTTATTTATTACAGAGGCCAACTGGCTCTCTGACCGAACACGCTGAGCTACCGTGCCGGCATCCGAGACCACGGCTCCATCTGTTTAACTGCGCGAATAATACCCCCAATACTGTTTGCATCAATTTTCAATAATAATTTCTGTTACTAAAACTCTTATTATCAATAAGTGGTTTTGCTAGCTACGGAAAAAATAATTCATTTAATTATGGTACGTAATCAAGTCATAAAACAGGATGTGCAATGTTACTAACCTAAGACATTATAACTACCCTACCATTAGCACAATGGAAACTCTATTCCTCATCTCGCCCGTTTCCCTAACTTACGTTGGTTGATACTGGTCACGCAACTCGTTGTTCTACTGAAGCTACACCTAGGTCGATACAGAAGCAGAGAGCTGGTGGAACACTTACTCATTTACAATTACAGTGCCCTACTTTGCCAGTTCTTTGCGCTAATATCACCGTAATTCAGTGTGAAGATCACGACGGTCGTCCCAGGCACCGGCGTGATGTCGTCTTTCCCCTGTGAAATCTGGACTTTATCTCAACGTGGGCGTGATTTCAGTCCGAAAAACTCCTGACTACAAGTTGCTCAGATGCAGACTCCGTCACGAGTCGACACACAATCTACTCGCACAAATGCTAGGAGTAGTTACTAGACTCAAGTGCGCGGCAGCAAAGGAACACTTAATGTTGTATTCGAACGCCACAAGCGAGCACAAATTTGTTTTCTCTTCTCAGAGCAACTGATGATTCTGCTCTTGTGGAGACGTTTGCACTAACTCTGACCAATTGGAGAGGGATCACTGGTCGCAATGCCAGCAACATCTCGAAACCTAACTACGGAGACCTACTCCACTCACCGACCAGATACTCCGTGTCTACACAGCACCTCGCTTCACCGCAGAGTCCCCTTACCTCTTTTGCCACCAAATGTAGCAGTCCCTCTCACGTATATCCCTACGCGTTTCGGCCAATCAGGACTCTCTAATTTGGCGCCGTTCTCCAAACTTTCATGGGTGCGCCGTATTTGTGTCCTGTTCCACCCTTTGTATAGCCTCAACGGCGAGAAGCAGTCTCTCTCTGTCTCGCATGTGGTCTCAGGCTCGCCCGCCCCTGCGGCCACTGGTGACACGGCCGCCAAAGCACCCGCCGGATGAATCTCCGGCCAGCCGCCGGACACCTCGCTTCTTCTACAGTTCAAAACAGCTCTTTCCTGTGACCGTGCAAACCACCTTCCCAATGACAACATCCAAAATTCTGAAAATCTTCCGTTCCAGTATTAACCTTCGTTTTGGCCATTAAAATTGCTACACCAAGAAGATAACGTGCTACAGACGAGAAATTTAACCAACAGGAATAAGATGCTCTGATATGCAAATGATTAACTTTTCAGAACATTCACACAACGTTGGCGCCGATGGTGACACCTACAACGTGCTGATAAGAGGAAAGTTTTCAAGTGATTTCTCATACACAAACATCAGTTGACCGTCGTTGCCTGGTGAAACGTTGTTGTGAAGCATCGTGTAAGGAGGAGAAATGTGTACCATTACGTTTCCGATTTTGATAAAGTTTGGATTGTAGCATATCGCGACATTGCTGCTCGCGTTGGTCGAGATCCAATGACTGTTAGCAGAATATGGAATCGGGGAGGGGGGGGGGGGGTTCAGGAGGGTGATACGGAACGCCGTGCTGGATCCTAACGGCCTCGTAACACTAGCAGTCGAGATGACAGGCATCTTATCCGCACAGCTGTAACGGATTTTGCAGCCACCCCTCGATTCCGGAGTTAACAGAAGGGGACATTTGCAAGACAACAACCATCTGCACGAACAGTTCGACGACGTTTGCAGCAGCATGAACTACCAGCTTGCAGACCGTGGCTGCGGTTACCCTTGACGCTGCATCACAGACAGGACAACCTGCGATGGTGTACTCAACGACCATCCTGGTCGCACGAATGGCAAAACGTCATTTTTTCGGATGAATCCAGGTTCTGTTTGCAGCATCATGATGGCCGCATCCGTGTTTGACGACATCGTGGTGAACGCACATTGGAAGCCTGTATTCGTCATCGCCATACTGGCGTATCACCTGGCGTGTTGGTATAGGGTGCCATTGGTTACACGTCTCGCTCAGCTCTTGTTCGCATTGACGGCACTTTGAACAGTGTGCGTTACATTTACATTTGTGTTACGACCCGTGGATCTACCCTTCATTCGATCCCTGCGAAACCCTACACTTGATCAGGATAATGCACGACCGCATGTCATGTACGGGCCTTGCTGCATACAGAAAATGTTCGTCTGCAGCCCTGGCCAGCACATTCTGCAGATCTGTCACCAATTGAAAATGTCTGGTCAATGATGGCCGAGCAAATGGCTCGTCAAAATACGCCAGTCACTACTCTTGATAAACTGTGGTATTGTGTTGAAGCTACATGGGCTGCTGTACCTGTACACGCCATCCAAGCTCTGTTTAACTCTAGGCGCAGGCGTATCAAGGCCGTTCTTACGGCCAGAAGTGGTTTTTCTGGATACTGATTTCTCAGGATCTCTGCACCCAAATTTGCTTGAAAATGTAATCACATATCAGTTCTAGTATAATATATTTGCCCAATGAATACCCGTTTATCATCTGCATTTGTTCTTGGTGTAGCAATTTTAATGGCCAGTAGTGTAGTATTATTCTGCCTTACGGCTATACCTGTCTGCGTAGTATTTGTCATTTATTTTGTGAGTAAATCTCATATAAGGATCTAAAATGTGCCACCTTACGATATAAGTGAGTTGACAGTTGATGCTTGGGGAGACGACATCACAGTTACAGGCAGTCTGCGCAAAGCGATGCACCGTACGAGGGTTGGAACTTTAATAGTGGCAACTATTTATTTACAGCTCGTACAACATAGATATGTATTTCAAAGTATTACTCACCTTCAAAGTAGTCACCAGAATTGTGTATAACCCGTTGCCAGCGATGTGGAAGTCGTAGGATGCCAATTGTGTTGACAGCTCGAACGGTGTGGTCTCTTGCCGAACTAATTTGTATCAGTCCTGAAGCGAATGCCGTTAAGTGTTTCCCTCAGTTTAGAAATCGAGTTTAACTTACAAGGTCTTACGTCAGGGGTGTGCAGTAGGTGGTATAGCACTTAGCAGCCCCATCAGTTAAACAAATCGGTAATAGCTTGTACTGTACGTGCTTGAGCACTGTCCTGCAAAATGATGGTCAGGTCCTGTAGAAAGTGTCATCAGTTCTGTCTCTTATCTGGTCGTAGGTTGTATTCCGAAAATGAACAGCATAGAGACGTATATATTTTGTACGACTTGTAAATAAATAGTTGCCGCTACTAAAGTTCCAACCCTCTTATATACGGATCGTGATAATCCCTTCGCCATCAACTAAGCGCTGAATATGGTGCACTGAAGTTCCGAAATTGGTAGCTACACAATAAATGGCATTATAAGGAAAGATGTAGATGTTTGATTTTCTTACAAAATCCTCCGTCAAAATCCTCTCCAATGGCTGACTGTCACGACCACTCAACATACACTTTCGTCCGCGCTGTGACTTAGCGGACGATGTTTCTCCGATTTCGCTGCTTGCGGTATAAATATAATATATGGTCTCTCTCGTAACAACAAACACCTCGGCCCCTTTGGTTAGAGGAACACTCTCATACGAGCACCAACAATTTGCCCACGTTCTAATTCTCATAGCTCCTATATAATGCACTCATATCTACGGGTAAAACCCTGTCCTGATGACCGACCTTTGCAATGTATTCGCGGTCAGTCATAAGAGCGAAACCTGTAGGATGTTGCAGCATCTGCATTTATGATCAAGCAAGCATTTCTCGCAGTGTTTCCTTAATTTTGCCCGTCCTCCTCCCCTGTATCTTGTTTGGGGACAACTTACATTTTATGAACTAATTGTTACGCCCTTGTATTAGTAAGAGCTCATCCTTTCTTTCTTCCTTTTCTTTAGCTTCTACCCCTTCTAAAACGGCGTTCGCTTTTTCAAGATTTGGCAATCTTTATAATTAAACTTTGTAGCTGTGTGTCATGTTTATATCCTCAGTTGTCAAGATAACCTAAGGCAGGAAATTTGTGACCAATTGTCTGTGAACCACGTAAACATTGTTTAGTTTGTTATCGTATTAAAATCTTTTGTGTATCGTATTCTTTGAGTCGGAATTCGGAGACCAGCCCAACGATGGTAGAAACCGCACTCAGGAAGGCCACCGTACCAGCCCAACATGTCAGTCCTCCACTCTGAGTTGATCCGGTCCTCCATAATTTCCCTATCCAAGTTGTCATGCTCCACTTAACGCTATTCGAGCAGGTCCTTGTAGTTCTAAGAGTTGACTGATTGCAGACGTGTCTCGCTGAAACTAAAGTCTAAATATATTTAGGTTTTGTGTTTCTACTCATTTAATGCGTTTTACCAGTTTATGCACTACTCTGAAATGTTATCAATATGTTTTTGGACATTTGCCCATTTTTTTTTTCCAGAAGGTCCTTCATTATACACTCCTGGAAATTGAAATAAGAACACCGTGAATTCATTGTCCCAGGAAGGGGAAACTTTATTGACACATTCCTGGGGTCAGATACATCACATGATCACACTGACAGAACCACAGGCACATAGACACAGGCAACAGAGCATGCACAATGTCGGCACTAGTACTGTGTATATCCACCTTTCGCAGCAATGCAGGCTGCTATTCTCCCATGGAGACGATCGTAGAGATGCTGGATGTAGTCCTGTGGAACGGCTTGCCATGCCATTTCCACCTGGCGCCTCAGTTGGACCAGCGTTCGTGCTGGACGTGCAGACCGCGTGAGACGACGCTTCATCCAGTCCCAAAGATGCTCAATGGGGGACAGATCCGGAGATCTTGCTGGCCAGGGTAGTTGACTTACACCTTCTAGAGCACGTTGGGTGGCACGGGATCCATGCGGACGTGCATTGTCCTGTTGGAACAGCAAGTTCCCTTGCCGGTCTAGGAATGGTAGAACGATGGGTTCAATGACGGTTTGGATGTACCGTGCACTATTCAGTGTCCCCTCGACGATCACCAGAGGTGTACGGCCAGTGTAGGAGATCGCTCCCCACACCATGATGCCGGGTGTTGGCCCTGTGTGCCTCGGTCGTATGCAGTCCTGATTGTGGCGCTCACTTGCACGGCGCCAAACACGCATACGACCATCATTGGCACCAAGGCAGAAGCGACTCTCATCGCTGAAGACGACACGTCTCCATTCCTCCCTCCATTCACGCCTGTCGCGACACCACTGGAGGCGGGCTGCACGATGTTGGGGCGTGAGCGGAAGACGGCCTAACGGTGTGCGGGACCGAAGCCCAGCTTCATGGAGACGGTTGCGAATGGTCCTCGCCGATACCCCAGGAGCAACAGTGTCCCTAATTTGCTGGGAAGTGGCGGTGCGGTCCCCTACGGCACTGCGTAGGATCCTACGGTCTTGGCGTGCATCCGTGCGTCGCTGCGGTCCGGTCCCAGGTCGACGGGCACGTGCACCTTCCGCCGACCACTGGCGACAACATCGATGTACTGTGGAGACCTCACGCCCCACGTGTTGAGCAATTCGGCGGTACGTCCACCCGGCCTCCCGCATGCCCACTATACGCCGTCGCTCAAAGTCCGTCAACTACACATACGGTTCACGTCCACGCTGTCGCGGCATGCTACCAGTGTTAAAGACTGCGATGGAGCTCCGTATGCCACGGCAAATTGGCTGACACTGACGGCGGCGGTGCACAAATGCTGCGCAGCTAGCGCCATTCGACGGCCAACACCGCGGTTCCTGGTGTGTCCGCTGTGCCGTGCGTGTGATCATTGCTTGTACAGCCCTCTCGCAGTGTCCTGAGCAAGTATGGTGGGTCTGACACACCGGTGTCAATGTGTTCTTTTTTCCATTTCCAGGAGTGTAGATAGCAGCATAATCTGCAAAAAGTCTTAGATTATTATAAATTTTATGACCCGACGAAACTTAAATCGTCTGGTTATCCCTGTGGAAGATGAACTATAACATACGAAAAATTTGTTCTTTTTATGACATGAATGATAAAAATATTGACTGAACTTGATACAGTCCTTTACCACCGCAGTGCTTGATAATTTGTTACTGTCATTGGCTATGAAAACATCTCTTGAAGTACCACGTTCAACATTTGCAAAAGTATATTTCCATCTGAAACTTGTATAACTCTTTACTCTTACTCAATGATGTTGATTGCTTCAGCTGGGGTCACGAATTGGGACAGTCCTATATTGACCTCTATGTGGGGGCGCTGCCGTGCTGAGAGAGGACATGTCTTTTCCAGCCTCTAACATTCTTCTTTGCGCATTCCAACAACCCATCGCAAACGTCTGTGACACCATTCTCGTTGCCGACTGTGGTGTGGCACCGCGAGCTTTGGACGATACCAAAATAAATATTGCTTACCACGATATTAAGATACAACGCGAGCAGCAAGCGTCCTATCACAATTCCCTGGCACGCCTGGAGGGACTTCAACATATCTTCTTCATCCAAGACTACATGCTGTGCTCTTTGTAGGAAAAGGTTTCAAATCCAGTCAAAATTCGCAAGGTGTCTTGCTGGCTTAGTGATGGAGTGCCAGACTACGGGGCTGATGATCATGGGTTCGAACCCTAGTCACTTCCAAGTCACTTCAGCATTATAAACTATCACTTGTGATTTCTTTCATGCCGGCCGCTGTGGCGCTTCAGTCCGGAACCGCGCTGCTGCTACGGTCCTGCCTCGGGCATGGATGTGTGCGATGTCGTTTGATTAGTTACGTTTAAGTGGTTCTAAGTCTAGGGGACTGATGAACTCAGATTTTAAGTCTCACAGTGCTTAGAGCCAGTTGAACCATTTTTTTTTTAAATTTATTTGACTTAAATGTTCAAATGTGTGTGAATTCCTAAGAAACCAGACTGCTGGGTCATCGGTCCATAGACTTACACACTACTTAATCTAACTTATGCTAAGAACAACACACACACCCGTGCCCGAGGAAGGACTCGAACCTCCGGCGGGAGGGGCGACGCAATCAGTGACATGGCGCCTGAGACCACGCTGCCACAACGCGCGCCTTCTTTCACCTCTGGAAAGGTTTGTTGACATGCAAAATGGCGAGTTGCACAGCAGGTAGTATTCCATTTTAAACTTTAACTGAGTGAGTGACAGCATACCTTCTCCATGGCCAGCAACGAACTGTGGCATTCAAACAAACCTGCGAATACATGACAGCTTTATGTTTTTGTACCCCATAAGATCGTACGTTTATTAATAACCATTGTTGTGATTTGGACCGCTATTGAGTTCACGATGAGATCTCGTCTCCGGCATGTGTATGGGAAATATGATCAGTTCAAAAATGGCTCTGAGCACTATGGGACTCAACTGCTGTGGTCATCAGTCCCCTAGAACTTAGAACCACTTAAACCTAACTAACCTAAGGACATCACACACATCCATGCCCTAGGCAGGATTCGAACCTGCGACCGTAGCAGTCGCACGGTTCCGTACTGCGCGCCTAGAAACGCGAGACCACCGCGGCCGGCTATGATCAGTTTAGGAGGTTCTAGATCTCTAAGTGTTTACCTCGTTTAGCAGACTCCACATCTCATAATTCAGCAGAACGACATGCAGTTACATATGCTGAAGAAACTGAAATTCTTCTTATAAATATTAGAAATAGGAATGTGCTCCTAGCTTGTAGTATTATACCCATCTCAACATGTCTAGGACGTGTTTATTTTCTATACATTTTTTCGCAGACTAGATAATGACACGGCAGTAATTTCACGGAAAGGGGCAGATTTCAAATTTGGGAGTCTGTTCTTAAAATATGAATTTTGTAATCACAGTTGCAAAGAAACTTTAACTCATTTTATACGATATCTTTATGCATTGAGTTAGAATACGTGGAAACAGTAATTTGTAATGACTGTCCACTAAGTGAGAGGAGAACTATGAGAACACTATGAAAATGTGCATGGTTTGAAATAATGTGCATTTTGATGGGCAGGAAGGAAGCTAGAGAGAGCCAGTTCACATGGTGAAATGCCGATGACAACGCACAATTCCTCGTGGTGAAGTGGACGGAGATTACGTAATTTCTGCTAGTAGAAGGCTGTAAACGTGATACCAGCAACTATATCCTGGAAATAATGGAATAATAAGTAGGTTATGATTTCAGAAATGATACGGCCTGCAGTTATGTGTAACACATTTTAAATAAACCTTCCACAGGCTTATTATGACGGACGTAAAAATAGCAGTAAATATCGTCTGAAGCACAGATATTACACAATACTGGATTGACTGAATTAAAGGCAAAAGCCGTACGGTCTTAACGATATTCATCTCATGGAGAGATGTTGTAGACATTGGTGAAAACGAAAGAACAGCATTTGTGTGATGTTCATCCACAGTTTTCCAGTGAACGTCAGCTAACCAGTCTGTTTTGGACAGTTCTGATGGAGAAAGTCTATATAATCTTTCCCTTAACGACTTTGTACACTTTAAGCAACCCCATTACCAATCTACCATTACCACACGCTTGATCATTGTTCCACCAATAGACATGTGGTAACTGTTTGTTGAAGCAAAAATATGAACTGTCGTGCTCCAATTGCATGTCTCAAAGTAAGGCAAAATTAATGTGCTGAACCATAGTAACTCTGAGACGCTTATGTAACATGAGCAATTATACACTCCTGGAAATTGAAATAAGAACACCGTGAATTCATTGTCCCAGGAAGGGGAAACTTTATTGACACATTCCTGGGGTCAGATACATCACATGTTCACACTGACAGAACCACAGGCACATAGACACAGGCAACAGAGCTTGCACAATGTCGGCACTAGTACAGTGTATATCCACCTTTCGCAGCAATGAAGGCTGCTATTCTCCCATGGAGACGATCGTAGAGATGCTGGATGTAGTCCTGTGGAACGGCTTGACATGCCATTTCCACCTGGCGCCTCAGTTGGACCAGCGTTCGTGCTGGACGTGCAGACCGCGTGAGACGACGCTTCATCCAGTCCCAAACATGCTCAATGGGGGACAGATCCGGAGATCTTGCTGGCCAGGGTAGTTGACTTACACCTTCTAGAGCACGTTGGGTGGCACGGGATACATGCGGACGTGCATTGACCTGTTGGAACAGCAAGTTCCCTTGCCGGTCTAGGAATGGTAGAACGATGGGTTCGATGACGGTTTGGATGTACCGTGCACTATTCAGTGTCCCCTCGACGATCATCAGAGGTGTACGGCCAGTGTAGGAGATCGCTCCCCACACCATTATGCCAGGTGTTGGCCCTGTGTGCCTCGATCATATGCAGTCCTGATTGTGGCGCTTACCTGCACGGCGCCAAACACGCATACGACCATCATTGGCACCAAGGCAGAAGCGACTCTCATCGCTGAAGCCGACACGTCTCCATTCGTCCCTCCATTCACGCCTGTCGCGACACCACTGGAGGCGGGCTGCACGATGTTGGGGCGTGAGCGGAAGACGGCCTAACGGTGTGCGGGACCGTAGCCCAGCTTCATGGAGACGGTTGCGAATGGTCCTCGCCGATACCCCAGGAGCAACAGTGTCCCTAATTTGCTGGGAAGTGGCGGTGCGGTCCCCTACGGCACTGCGTAGGATCCTACGGTCTTGGCGTGCATACGTGCGTCGCTGCGGTCCGGTCCCAGGTCGACGGGCACGTGCACCTTCCGCCGACCACTGGCGACAACATCGATGTACTGTGGAGACCTCACGCCCCACGTGTTGAGCAATTCGGCGGTACGTCCACCCGGCCTCCCGCATGCCCACTATACGCCGTCGCTCAAAGTCCCTCAACTGCACACACGGTTCACGTCCACGCTGTCGCGGCATGCTAGCAGTGTTAAAGACGGCGATGGAGCTCCGTATGCCACGGCAAACTGGCTGACACTGACGGCGGCGGTGCACAAATGCTGCGCAACTAGCGCCATTCGACGGCCAACACCGCGGTTCCTGGTGTGTCCGCTGTGCCGTGCGTGTGATCATTGCTTGTACACCCCTCTCGCAGTGTCCGGAGCAAGTATGATGGGTCTGACACACCGGTGTCAATGTGTTCTTTTTTCCAGTTCCAGGTGTGTAGAACGTGTCCGAAAGAACAGGCACCTCTTTTTCATTAAGAAAGAGGTGAATCCACGAGCAGTGAGGGTAATTGGCAGTGGACGCTACACGTGAAGGGTGCGACACGTTGAGGATGTGGGTGAGAGGGAATTCAAGCTCGAATAGCCGATGCGGTTAAGGCCTCCGGGCGCTTTTACACTGAACCATTTATGGGCGTATCGCAGTACCATCGACAAAACAGGCGTCGGCGCGGGATATATATCGCGTCCTACAGCAGAGGCGCCCACCAAACATCGTGGAGCCCACAAACACTCAGGTTATTTGGAAGGTGGTGTGGCGGACGATACACGCAGCTACCATGGATACAGACGTCCGATCCACATGGTACATCACATTCAACGATAAACAGATCACCCGATTACGCCTCCCCAAGATAAATATGGCAAACTTGCCTCTATGTGCAGACTGCGAAGTACTGGACACGGACGAGCCCCGTCTCACATGTGCCCGGCAGAAGACGTGCGGCAAATTTTGTTGTATTTTCTACAAATGACTCCGAAACACATCACACCTCGGCTTCTACTATTTCCGGATGAACAGCATTTCCCGCACACCAAAACCAAAGCCGTCACGTGTGTCCGTGGACCAAAAATGTATTGGACTTTTGGAACTACCTACAAGACCTCCATTGCAAGATTGTATAGAACCCAAAATGTGAACTCTGTGCAGGCCAGTCCATTTTGGGGATATTATTGTCGTGTAACCACTCAGCAACAGGCCGTGCATTATCAACAGGTGTTCGATCGTGTTGAAAGATGCAGTCGCCATCTGCGAATTTCTCTTCAACAGTGGGTAGCAAACGGGTGCCTAAAATACCAATGCAGGCCTGTGCTGTGATAGTGCCACGCAAAACAACAAGCCCCCTAGATGAAACACACGACCACACCATAACACCGCCGCCTCCGAATTTTACTGTTGGCACTACACACGCTGGCAGATAACATTCACCGGACACTCGCCATACCCACATTGTGCCACCGGATCGCCACATTGTTTATTGCGGTTTGTCACTCCACACAACGTTTTTCCACTGTTCAATCGTCCAATGTTTACGCTACTTACACCAAGCAAATCGGCGTTTAGCATTTACCGGCGTTATGTGAGGCTTTTAAGGAGCCGCTCGACAATGAGATCCAAGTTTTCTCACCTCCCGCCTAACTGTCATAGTGCTTGCAGTGATTCAGTTCGGAATTCATGTGTGATGGTCTGGACAGATGTGTGCCTATTACATATTACGACCCTTTTCAAATGCCGGCCGTCTATGTCAGTCAACAGAAGAGGTCGGCCTTTACACTTTTGTGCTGTACGTGTCCCTTCACGTTTCCACTTCACTATCACATCGGGAACAGTGGACCTAGGGGTGTTTAGGACTGTGGAAATGTCGCGTACAGACGTATGACACAAGTGACACCCAATCACCTGACCACGTTTGTAGTCCGTGGATTCCGCTGAGCGCCCCATTCTGCTCTCTCACGATGCCTAATGACAACTGAGTTCGCTGATATGGAGTACCTGGCGGTAGGTGGCAGTGCAATGCACCTAATATGAAAAACATATGTTTTTGTGGGCGTCCGGCTACTTTTGGTCACATAGTGTATACTACCTCAGTGTAGGAAAGTTCCGAGATATTTGTTTTGTTAGATCAGAGCACGATGCGGTGCTAGGTACATTTATTTTCGGTGTGGTATAAAGTAAATACAGATTTCAAATACAGTTTTAAAAAATAAATAAATAAAAATAAGAAAAAAATTCTTCACAATTGATATCCCCTCATCATTCCTGATACCTTGACGTGTGAGGGGGACGCTGTGGCCAGGCCTTTGCCCTCCCCACCCTCCGTTTCATGAATCCCCTCAAGAAGGAAAGTCTTCAGCTATTGCACAGATTTTAATTTGTTTAAATAAAAGGCAACTGCTCGCTTAAAGCGGGAAATCCGCGCTCGGGACCCGGTCCAACACATATTTTCACTTGTAGCCACTGGATTTATTTCAATACTCGCCCGCATCTAAGTCAGAATTTCTCTTACGTCGTAATATGAGCAAGTTAATCAAGGTTTAATTCAAGCCAAATAATAATTCATATGTCTTGGTGCCTCCTTTTACGACGGATAACTTAAGAAGTGACCTAGTGATTTTAGGTCCACATTACAAAATCAAAAATGTGTTCAGCTGCAGAACAAATCGACATAAATAGTGTTAGAATAAAAACTACACCGCAAAAGGTGGCACCAAACGGAGAACGATTACGATTTAACATCTCACTGACCGTGATGTCACTGATGATTGAACATACGTTCAAATTATTCAAGGATGGAGTATGTACTTGGCTTTAGTCATTTCACAGAAGGAATGGACTTGGATTCGAACCCGCTCTTCCCAAATGGTAGTCCACTGCCTTAAAGGGTGCACCGCCACCGCCTTCTGTTCTCTACATGAAAGCGCTTCGACAGAATAAATTAAAGGAACATCAGTAGGAGCGCGCCATTCTTTGTGGGCTCTGGTGCAGCTGGGGCCTGATCAATGGCTTTCCGCTAAGCCTCTGTGTAGCGCCTGACAGCGAATCTAATAAGCAGCCAACTCCGCCGGGCGGCCAGCTCATCCGCCGAGCGTGACGGATGCCGCCATTGTCTGACCTGCGCGGTCTCCCTGCGCCCCCTCGCAGAACGTTTCCAACGAGAGCGCTGATCCACTCCCGTTTCCGACGCGAATTTTCCGCCTGGAGGAAACAAGTCGAGCGTACTCCCGGCCTCTCGAAAGGTAGGGTGCGGAAGAGAGATTCTATGAATCATCTCGAGAAGGTGAAATTTCAGCGTATATTGAGTTTCACCCGGAAAGAAAATCCGATTCTCCACCCCCACTGGTCACCCTGCTCCGCTCTGTTCGACTATTTTACTCTCTACTGAGAGCATCTCAATCCCCCAGCTTTTCCGCTTTGAATTATTATCCGCTACTGGAAGGCGGCCGAGAAGTGTGTGAAGCACATTTGAAGCCTAGCGACACTGCCGTGTGACTTGTACTTTGACGAAGCAATGAGCGAAGTAAATGTTGTACGTACACGGACAGACAAAGTAGAACATACAACTATTATAAGATTCGCAGACGAATTTTCCCTCCGAGATAAATGCAAAAAAAAAAAAAAAAAAACTGTATACCCAAGACACTTTGGCCGCAGTGACTGAGCGGTTCTAGGCGCTTGAGTCGGGAACTGCGCTGCTGCAGCGGACGCAGGTTTGGATCTGGCCTCGGGCATGGATGTGTGTAATGTCCTTAGGTTGGTTAGGCTTCATTAGTTCTAAGTCTAGGGGACTGATGACCTCAGATGTTAAGTCCCATAGTGCTTAGAGCCATTTGAACCATTTTGAACCTCAGGTAAATTTTCATTTAATGTAAAAACAAAAAAAATGGCTCTGAGCACTATGGGATTTAAATTCTGAGGTCGTCAGTACCCTAGAACTTAGAACTACTTAAACATAACTAACCTATGGACATAACACACATTCATACCCGAGGCAGATTTCGAACCTGCGACCGTAGCGGTGGCCTGGTTCCAGACTGTAGCGCCTAGAACCGCTCGGCCACCCCGGTCGGCATTAACTGTCAAAGATGAATATAGTAAAGAGTAGCAAAAGAGCGACTGGCTCTTACTGAATAGATAAATTGAGGAAAACACAGAGAGAGGAGTGAAAGAATGATTTTGTCTATGAAGTTGGACGACACAAGAAAACGGAGGTGAGGTTGGAAGTAGGCTGATTATGTTTTTATGTTGGTAACGCCACGTAGCGCTCTATATGAAAATCACTGATTGTGCTGTGTGCACTCTGTGGCTGCTTGGCATTGTTGAAATATTCGCTATTGTAGTGTTGGGCAGTCGTATGTGAACAGCGCGTAGCGTTGCTCAGTTGGAGGTGAGCTGCCATCACTGGTGGATCTGGGGAGTGAGATGGCAGAATTTTAAGAGCGGACGATCTGAACGTGTGTCCGCCATAAAGAACAAAATTTTTAAGACTGGATACCATGAATTGATATATGTATTATGACTTTTGAACATTATTAAGGTAAATACATTTTTTGTTCTTTATCAAAATATTTCATTTGCTGTCTATGCCTACCAGTAGTTAGTGCCTTTATTAGTTAGAATCTTTTATTTAGCTGGCAGTAGTGGCGCTCGCTGTATTGCAGTAGTTCGAGTAACGAAGATTTTTGTGAGGTAAGTGATTCATGAAAGGTATAGGTTATTGTTAGTCAGGGCCATTCTTTTGTAGGGATTATTGAAAGTCAGATTGCGTTGCGCTAAATATATTGTGTGTCAGTTTAGTGTTGGTCAGAATAAGTAAAGAGAGTAATGTCTGAGTACGTTCAGTTTTGCTCAGCTGTTTGAAAATCAAATAACGTACAGGTTTATCAGCACAGTAATTCATTAATTTTTCAAACGGGATGTTTCAAGGTAAACGTCCACAGCAAATTGGTACTGGCAAAGAAAGCTTTCTGTTTCATAACTGATGTGCTGATATAAAATACACTGCCGGAAAAAAAATCGCAAAGCCCAGTATGAGTTGTGCGACAAAATACGAAAGTTTATAGACCTGCTTCTACGTCTGACAGATTATATCTATTCCAATTTCGCAAAACTATGAAGATACAAATCAGGTTTGCTTTAAATAACATGCTGTAACACTTCTGAGCGTTTGTTACCTTGGAGACTGGACGTAGTGATTTGATGTTAGTCAAGAATGTCTTTAAGGCGACAAAGATGTCATTATCAAAGAGGTCGTGTAATAGGCTACGAAGCTGGACGCTCCTTCTGCGATAGTGCAGAAAGACTTGGCAGGAATGTAGCCACTGTGCATGATTGCTGACAGCGATGGTGACGTGAATACACGGTCGGAAGAAGACAGGGATCTGGACGACAAAGTGACGACATCAGAGAGAAGACCATCGTGTTCGGCGTATGCTTCTGCCGCATCATACTGTATCTGCGGCAGCAATCTGAGTAGCAGTTGTCACCTCAGTGACACAAATACCTGTTATAAATCGGTTACTTCAAGGACATTTCCCAGCTAGATGCCCTGTAGCCTGCAATACGCTAACAACAAACTACAGCTATTTGCGTCTTCAATGGTGTTAACGAGAGGACATTGGAGGTCAGGGTGGAGGTCTGTTGTGGTTTCAGATGCAAGCTGGTTCTGCCTCGGTGCGAATGAGGGCTGTGTGTCGATTAGAATGAATCCAGTTGAGGGCCGGCACCCAAGCTGTCCGGTAGACACGATGGACCAACACCTGGAGTCGTGGCCTGGGGTGCGATTTCGTATGACAGCAAGAGCGCTCTCGTTGTTATCCCACGCACCTTCACTGCAAAATTGTACGTCAGTCTGGTGTTTCGACTTGTTGTTCTGCCATTCACCAACAGCACTGCAAGGGGTGTTTTTCAACAAAATAACGCTCGCACACATACCGCTGTTGTAACCCAACACGCTCTACAGTGTGTAGACCCGTTACCTTGGCCTGCTCGATCTCCAGATCTGTCTCCAATCAAGCACTTACGGGACATCATCGGATGACAACTCCAGCGTCAACCAGAAACAGCATTAACTGTCCCTGTATTGACTGACCGTGAGCAACAGGCATGGAGCTCGAGCTCAGAAACTGATATCCAGCACCTGTACAACACAGTGCATGCAGGTTTGCATGCTTGCATTCAACATTCTGTCGGCTACACCGGTTGTTACTGTACCAGCATTTCACATTTGCAGAGGCTTATCTCGCGATTAGATTAACGCGTGATCTTGCAATGTTAATCACTTAAATATGTTACCTAGACAAACGTACTCCCGAAATTTCATTACGCTACATCAATTATGTTTTGAGTTGAGATTTTTTCCCCAAGTGTATTTACGTTGATACTAATTTCGATGTTAGATTCATCGGATAAATATTTAACAGTGTACTTCCGGGTATTCTGCGGAGTTGTTTCCTTTTCTGCACACTAGACGTTATGTGAGCTCTCTGCGTGGACTCCATCCGGATTATGAACTAATCTTGGCCTCATATCGCTATTTATAGCCAGATTTGATTCCCTTAAACTAAGAATAAAGTTTTCTTCGTAATCTTAAAGACGATCAATGTTTCGAAAACCCGGCTGTGTACCCAGTTCCATGCAATTGTGCCAAGTCTTATGGGGGACAGTATATTAGTCGAGGAGACGGCCTTGTAACCGAGCGGTTCTAGGCCCTACAGTCCGGAACCGCGCTGCTGATATGGTCGCAGATTCGAATCATGCCTCGGAGATGGATGTGTGTGATTGTCCTTAGGTTAGTTAGGTTTAAGTAGATCTACGTTCTAGGGGACTGAAGACCTCAGACGTTAAGTCCCATAGTGCTCAGAGCCATTTGAAACATACCACTATGGTTATAAAGTCCCATGTCCGATGAGCTACTCAGACGGGAAGCACCCCATATGGTTATGCAAATTAATTAAAGGACTAATAGTGTCGCAGGACGCAAACGTCTTACTGGGTGGAAATTAATAGGAGTGCCCAATTAGTCATGTCATTACAGGTACCACACCACTAACATAGACATATTAGTGTGAGAAAGGATCATCCAATCTACACTCCTGGAAATGGAAAAAAGAACACATAGACACCGGTGTGTCAGACCCACCATACTTGCTCCGGACACTACGAGAGGGCTGTACAAGCAATGATCACACGCACGGCACAGCGGACACACCAGGAACCGCGGTGTTGGCCGTCGAATGGCGCTAGCTGCGCAGCATTTGTGCACCGCCGCCGTCAGTGTCAGCCAGTTTGCCGTGGCATACGGAGTGCCATCGCAGTCTTTAACACTGGTGGCATGGCCGCGACAGCGTGGACGTGAACCGTATGTGCAGTTGACGGACTTTGAGCGAGGGCGTATAGTGGGCATGCGGGAGGCCGGGTGGACGTACCGCCGAATTGCTCAACACGTGGGGCGTGAGGTCTCCACAGTACATCGATGTTGTCGCCAGTGGTCGGCGGAAGGTGCACGTGCCCGTCGACCTGGGACCGGACCGCAGCGACGCACGGATGCACGCCAAGACCGTAGGATCCTACACAGTGCCGTAGGGGACCGCACCGCCACTTCTCAGCAAATTAGGGACACTGTTGATCCTGGGGTATCGGCGAGGACCATTCGCAACCGTCTCCATGAAGCTGGGCTACGGTCCCGCACACCGTTAGGCCGTCTTCCGCTCACGTCCCAACATCGTGCAGCCTGCCTCCAGTGGTGTCGCGACAGGCGTGAATGGAGGGACGAATGGAGACGTGTCGTCTTCAGCGATGAGAGTCGCTTCTGCCTTGGTGCCAATGATGGTCGTATGCGTGTTTGGCGCCGTGCAGGTGAGCGCCACAATCAGGACTGCATACGACCGAGGCACACAGGGCCAACACCCGGCATCATGGTGTGGGGAGCGATCTCCTACACTGGCCGTACACCTCTGGTGATCGTCGAGCGGACACTGAATAGTGCACGGTACATCCAAACCGTCATCGAACCCATCGTTCTACCATTCCTAGACCGGCAAGGGAACTTGCTGTTCCAATAGGACAATGCACGTCCGCATGTATCCCGTGCCACCCAACGTGCTCTAGAAGGTGTAAGTCAACTACCCTGGCCAGCAAGATCTCCGGATCTGTCCCCCATTGAGCATGTTTGGGACTGGATGAAGCGCCGTCTCACGCGGTCTGCACGTCCAGGACGAACGCGGGTCCAACTGAGGCGCCAGGTGGAAATGGCATGGCAAGCCGTTCCACAGGACTACATCCAGCATCTCTACGATCGTCTCCATGGGAGAATAGCAGCCTGCATTGCTGCGAAAGGTGGATATACACTGTACTAGTGCCGACATTGTGCATGCTCTGTTGCCTGTGTCTATGTGCCTGTGGTTCTGTCAGTGTGATCATGTGATGTATCTGACCCCAGGAATGTGTCAATAAAGTTTCCCCTTCCTGGGACAATGAATTCACGGTGTTCTTATTTCAATTACCAGGAGTGTATGTACCCTCCGGAATCGACTATTTCATCAAGGGGGATGAGCATAAAATATTGTGAAATACAGGGTGTCCAGATTAAACATAAAATAATATAAAATGCAATAACTACATAAACAATTGAAATATTTATTGACGGTATGTTTTAGTACGTACGATAACTGGTAACCTTTTTCACACCACTGATACACTTCGATGTGCGCTTCATTAGTGGCGCGACGGACACCTACGCTGATGTGTCTCGCACCATGGGATACCTCCTAATTTCGTGTCGGAGTAATGCAGCATCTAGATATGGCATGAACTCAGCAAGTCGTTGGAAGTCCCCTGCAGGAATATTGACCTATGCTTCCTCTGTAGTCATTCATAGCTCCGAAAGTGTTGGTGGTGCACGGAATGGACAGTGTCTTGAAAGGAGGGTACAAAATGAACATCAACAAAAGCTTTCTCTAAGTCTACAAACGCTAAAAACTTGGGTTTGCCTTTCCTTAATCTTCCCTCTAAGATAAGTCGTAGGGTCAGTATTGCCACACGCGTTCAAATATGTCTACGGAATCCAAACTGATCTTCCCCGAGGTCGGCTTCTACCAGTTTTTCCATTCGTCTGTAAAGAATTCTTGTTAGTATTTTGCACCTGGGACTTATTAAACTGATAGTTGGGTAATTTTCACATCTGTTAACATCTGCTTTCTTTGGGGTTGGAGTTATTATATTCTACTTGATGTCTGAGAGTATTTCGCCTGTCTCATACATCTTGCTCACCAGGTGGTAGAGTTTTGTCAGGACTGGCTCTCCCAAGGCCGTCAGTAGTTCCAATGGAGTGTTGTCTACTCCTGGGGCCTTGTTTCGATTCAGGTCTTTCAGTGCTCTTTCAAACTCTTCACGCAGTATCGTATCTCCCATTTTATCTTCATCTACCTCCTCTTCCATTTTCATAATATTGTCCTCAAGAATATCGCCCCTGTATAGACCCCATATATACTCCTTCCACCTTTCTGCTTTCCTTTCTTTGCTTAGAATTGGGTTTCCATCTGGAGCTCTTGATATTGATACAAGTGGTTCTTGTTTCTCCAAAGGTGTCTTTAATTTTCCTGTAGGCAATATCTATCTTACCCCTCGTGAGATAAGCCTTTACATCCTTACATTTGTCCTCTAGTCATCCCTGCTTAGCCATTTTGCACTTCCTGTCGATCTCATTTTTAAGATGTTTGAATTACTTTTTGCCTGCTTCATTTACTGGATTTTTGTATTTTCTCCTTTCTTCGATTAAATTCAGTATCTCTTCTGTTACCCATGGATTTCTACTAGCCCTCGTCTTTTTACCGATTTGATCCTGTGCTGCCTTCACTACTTCATCCCTCAAAGCTACCCATTCTTCTTCTACTGTATTTCTTTCCCCCATTACTGTCAATTGTTCCCGTATGCTCTTCCTGAAACTCTGTACAACCTCTGATTTAGTTTATCTAGGACTCATCTCCTTAAATTCCCACCTTTTTGCAGTTTCTTCAGTTTTAATCTACAGTTCAATACAAATAGATTGCGGTCAGAGTCCACATCTGTTCCTGGAAATGTCTTACAATTTAAAACCTGGTTCCTAAATCTCTGTCTTACCATTACATAATTTATCTGATACCTTCTAGTATCTCCAGGATTCTTCGATGTATACAACCTTCTTTCATGATTCTTGAACCAAGTGTTAGCTATGATTAAGTTATGCTCTGTGCAAAACTCTACCCAGCGGCTTCCTCTTTCATTTCTTAGCCCCAATCCATATTCACCTACTGCGTTTCCTTCTCTCCCTTTTCCTACTACCGAATTCCAGTCACCCATGACTATTAAATTGTCGCCTCCCTTAACTACCTGAATAATTTCTTTTATCTCATCATACATTTCTTCAATTTCTTCATCATCTGATGAGCTAGTTGTCATATAAACTTCTACTACTGTAGTAGGCGTGGGCTTCGTATGTATCTTGGCCACAATAATGCGTTCACTATGCTGTTTGTAGTAGCTTACCCGCACGCCTATTTTTTTATTCATTATCAAACCGACTCCTGCATTACCCCTATTTGATTTTGTATTTACAACCCTTTATTCACCTGACCAAAAGTCTTCTTCCTCCGGCCACACAACTTCGCTAATTCCCACTATATCTAACTTTAACTTATCCATTTCCCTTTAAAAAATTTCTAATCTGCCTGCCCGGTTAAGTTATCTGACGTTCCACGCTCCAATCCGTAGGACGCCAGTTTTCTTTTTCCTGATAACGGCGTCCTCTTGAGTAGTCCTCGCTCGGAGATCCGTTTGGGGGACTATTTTACCTCCGGAATACTTTACCCAGTAGTAAATACCCATACAGTAAAGCTGCATGCCCTCGGGAAAAATTATGGCCGTAGTTTCCCCTTGCTTTCAGCCGTTCGCAGTACCAGCACAGCAAGGCCATTTTGGTTAGTGTTACAAGGCCAGATCAGTCAATCATCTAGACTGTTGCCCCTGCAACTACTGAAAAGGCTGCTGCCCCTCTTCAGGAACCACACGTTTGTCTGGCCTCTCAACAGATACCCCTACGTTGTGGTTGCACCTACCGTATGGCCATCTGTATAGCTGAGGCACGCAAGCCTCCCCACCAACGGCAAGGTCCATGGTTCATGGAGAAGGCTCTTAAGCTGCTGAGCTATAAACGGTTCTGTATAAAAATCGGCAGCAGGCCCCAGAGAACCCCCTCGCACAACATGGTGTCGCCAGTGGTATCACAGGCTTTCATCAGGTCAAAAAAGGCGGCAATAAGGTGTTGATGGCGAGAAAAGTTCGTTCAGATGGCAGACTCCCGCAGCCAGAAGGCCGCGAGATTCAAGGAGCCAAGACAACCATTGACTCACCAAACGTTTGAGCAACTTGCACGGAACTTTGGTGTGGCTAATAGGATGATAAGCTGTCCATATCTAGCGTGGGGGGGGGGGGGGTTCTCACCAGGAACGATGATACTTTTGCCGCCATTCTGACGGGAATTTGCACTGTTGCATTGCTACAGACGCAGTTGAAGATGGCAAGAAGATGGATGCGTTCTGGCCCATGGGTAGTGTCAGGACAATCTGCAAGGGTACGAGAAATTCCCACTCACTTAATGGGGTATTATATGTCCCAGGGTGGTGTGTAGTTGAAAAAGATAGGTGTTGTCGATCCACCCGATTTAGGTTACGAAACGTGGGCTGGGAATTCTCAGACACAGAGATTCGAGCACAATGTTTGGCAAAACTGTTATTACTACTGGGTCAATTTATACAGCTCCACTTACGGAAATTTTTAGTTTACCTGCAGGGGTCTGATAATTGTAAAGTCGTCTGAGCTTAGTGCAGACCTGGGAAGGAGAGATTTGTGTTGCAATGCTGGAGATATACTATTCCCAGCAGACCTGGTTCCATCTTTTGATTAGTTAACAGACCCAGGCATGGTGCCATTTGAAGGCAATGTGCTCCAGTCATATGTGCCACTTATTACATTGTAGGGCCCACCTACGATCCCTAATGGCTACAGCGATTTCCGGTGACCCCCAAAACACTGTCTTCCACCAGGGGTAACATGCGGAACAAGGGACTGTCGATTCAGAGGCAGAAATAATGTTTCTTGCAACATCTTCGAGCACCGCAATGATGTCACCAACCGAAGGAAAGCCAATGGTGGTAAGCAGAGGTGCAAAGTCCAAGCCAGCCTTGGTAAGAGTCCAGGAGAGTTTGCTGGTCACAACCTCACAAGTCGTCCTGAGCTCTCCAGTGGATTGACAGTAGAAGGCCACGACGGCAAACTGAGAGATCGGCGGCTGAGTGAGTGCCATGTGGCCACACTGTAATGATTTGCGGAACTTGCATTTAGGAGGCAAAGGTCGTGTTGAGTTAGTAGATTCTCGACATTTCTACAATGGCCAGTAATATTGCCGCCACAAAGAGTTCTGGGCGTTAAAGTTTCTCCCAGAAGTAGAAAAGGTGGGGGGAGTTGAGAAATTAGAGCACCCAATACACGTTGTGGTACTTCACCTCTTAGAGGAAGGTAGATGTTGGTAATTTCCTGCATTGTCCATAACCTGACTGCCACAGCTTCTAAAGGCGTCTGAATAAGCACAGATTCCAAATAGACAAAAGTTAAGGACCTACATACAGACTCCACCTGTCAGGTTTCCTGAAGAGCAACACAAAAAGCAGGTGTAATGCTCAAGAATTGTCATAGATCACTCTCAATTCCACTGGAGAATGAAGCTTTCCGTAGTTTAGGAAGGCATGACCGGACCAAGAATGCAGTTTACACCTCATGGTCAGCAGCTGCCATCGATTTAGTGCGTTATTCATTTCGATTGCAACCGAGGTGCCTGTGAGCTCTAGGTCTTCTGGGGATGCTTCAATCTCCATCTCATCTTCAGATGCAGAACTTTCAGGGAATTGGGGTGTGGGGGGCCACTGGAGTCTCTTGTTTCTTAGCAGACTCCTTCTTCGTCAGTTAGCCCTAACGATGATCTTTAGGAGCTTGCTGGGAGGGATAGCCTGAAGTAGCTTCAGGTGCAGATGAAGAGCCTGAAGATCTTCGATCAGCAGCTGGTTATTGTCTCCTTCAGCCTCTGGCTGGTGTCCACTTCTGCATTTGTAGAGATCTTGGAAGGGATAGTCCAAAGGGACCTATGTGATGTGAGAGGAGCTGGAGGAAGCTATTGCTTCTTTGGCTGGGAGGGCTGGGGGGGGGGGGGACCAATGTCCACAGTGTTTGGGGCTAGGGCGATGTTGCCAAAGTAGAATGTTTGGGAGCAACAGCAGAAGGAGAAGTGTCCTATAACCAAGAAAGGGGATGTAGCTGAGTGGCCCTGACGGCCCACTGCAGGAGGCAGAAATGAGTGGCCTACCATCGCCAGTGAGGGAGACGTCGTCGTAGCTGCAGCTGAAAATCAAGTGAACCTGCTTCAGCTAGTCATACTTCTTTTCAGCCTCTTGGTAGATCATGCCTGTCCAGGGTCTTGCATTCCATAATTTTCCACTCCTTTTAAAGAACAGTGCAGTCTGGCGAGCAGGGAGCGTGGAGCTCTCCACAGTTGACAAAGGTGGGAGGAGGGGCAGAAGGAATATTCAGATGCAACAGACAACCACAGTCTCTTCACTTGACGCTGGAATTGCACTGGGAAGACATGTACCTAAATTTTCAGCACTTAAAGCACTGCACAGGCGTAGGGATGTATGGTTTTACATCATATCAGTACAACATCATTGACCTTTTCAGGTATCGAATCACCTTCAAAGGCCAAGATAAAGGCACTGCTAGCAACAGTTATCCTTCGGTCCCCTATGGATGCGCCAGTTCGTTGTCGCACTGCAGTACGAGATTCCATGTTTAGATTTAAGTGGGGAGTGACTGAAATGGGAATATCACCCAGTCTGTCACAGGCGAACAACTCCTGCGACTGGACAGGGAATGCTGTCCGAATCAGCACTGACTCATTTCTCATTTTGAGCAACACAGCCACTTCCACAAACTTATCCTCCAGGTTTTCAACAAAAAATAGGGGCTTTGTAGCCTTAAAGGAGTATCTGTCCTGCTGTCGCAGACTAAGTACCAAGGCAAATAAGGCTCCCTGTTTTCTTTAGACCTATCTTCCTCCCATAGTGTACCTAGGGACTGGAACAATTTGGGGTGATACTTCTCAGCACTGAACTCTAGCCTCCCTTTCTTAGAGACTTTTTTTTTTGTTATGGTTTTAGGTCGCAAAACTGCTTCTGTCATTAGCGCCCGGTCTGTGACTTAGGAAAAGGTAAAAAAAAAGCGAAACTGAAAACCAGTGGCAATGGAAACAAAACTCAAACAAATGCAGAAACTAAAAACAGAAGGAAAGCTTTAAAAAACCACTATAAAAGGGAGTTGGTTGTCCCCAGAAAGAGCTTCAAATGACTGACGTAATCTCACTGGCATTAATAAACTCGAGAACGCGATCGGCTGAGCTCGTGTCATCTGCTAAAATGGAAGATATATCAGGCGACAGCTGTAGACGGGCGCGTAACGGAGTAAAATAGGGGCACTCAAGTAAAAGGTGTCTTACCGTCCACAGCTGAGAGCTGTGGGGATAGAGCGGGGGAGGATCACCGCTTTAAAAGATTTCGATGGCTAAAAAGACAGTGCCCTGTCCGGAGTCTAGTTAAAATTACCTCCTGCCGACGACGCGTTCGGCATGAAGAGGTCCAAGCACAGGGAAGAGCTTTCACGTCACGCAATTTATTATTGGGAGGTGTCGAACAATGTGCGTGCCATAAAATAGCAACACGACGACATAAAACACTCCGTAGATTGGCGAAAGGAATCATGCAAATAGCTGACCGAAGAAGAGAGACTGCTTGCTGCCTTGGCCGCTATATCGGCCGCCTCATTTCCATAGATACCAACGTGTCCTGGGAGCCAGAGGAACGCCACAGAGACGCCCCCCCCCCCCCCCGCAAGTTGAGGCAGTCCTGTATCCGGTGGACCAAAGGGTGGACAGGGTAGAGAGCTTGGAGACTGAGGAGAGAGCTGAGAGAATCTGAACAGATAACATACTGTATCCGCTGATGTATTGGACAGCCTGGAGAAAAGCATAAAGCTCCGCAGTATAAACAGAACATTGGTTGGGAAGCCGAAATCTATTTGGGGTGTCGCCAACAATATAGGCACTCCCAACACCTAACGATGTTTTTGAGCCATCAGTGTAAATAAATGTGGCATCCTTCATTTGTGCGCATAGAGCAGCAAATGCCCGACGATAAACAAGTGAAGGGGTACCATCCTTGGGAAACCGACAAAGGTCACGGAGCAGGCAGGTCCGGGGACGGAGCCAAGGCGGTGCTGTACCCCAAGTTGTCAATAAGGTTTTAGGAAAGGGGAAAGAAAGAGAATGGAGCAGTTGACGGAAGCGGATTCCCGGTGGTAGTAGGGAGGAAGGGCGGCCTACATACCCTACATCCAAGGAGGCGTCGAAAAAAATGTCATGAGCCAGATTTGCAGGCATGGAAGACAGATGGCTAGCATAACGACTCAGAAGGACAGCTCGTCGATTGGACAGCGGAGGTTCAGCAGTCTCAGCATAAAGGCTTTCCACAGGGCTGGTGTAAAAAGCTCCAGACACTAAACGTAATCCACGGTGGTGGATAGAGTCAAGACGACGAAGAATAGACGGCCGAGCAGAGGAGTGAACTATGCTTCCATTGTCCAGTTTCGATCGCACAAAGGCGCGTTAGAGGCGGAGGAGGACCACTCGGTCCGCTCCCCAGGTGTTACCACTCACGACACAGAGGGTGTTGATTGATTGCAGACAGCGAGCCGAAAGATACGAAACGTGGGAGGACCAGCACAGTTTTCTGTCAAACATAAGACCCAAGAATTTAGCGACATCCGAAAACGGAAGGTTGAACGGTCCTGGATGTAAGGAAGGTGGAAGAAATTCCGTACGACGCCAAAAATTAACACAAATGGTGTTACTGGGAGAAAAGCGGAAGCCGGTTTCGATGCTCCAAGAGTGGAGGCGATCGAGACGTCCTTGAAGACGTCGTTCAAGAAGGCTGGTCCGTTGAGAGCTGTAGTAGATCGCAAAATCGTCCACAAAGAGGGACCCCGAGACATCAGGAAGGAGACAATCCATAATGGGATTTATGGCAATGGCAAACAGTACAACACTTAGCACAGAGCCCTGGGGTACCCCGTTTTCTTGGGAGAAAGTACGGGAGAGAGTAGTGTTCACCCGCAGTCTAAATGTGCGCTCAGCCATAAATTCGTGAAGAAAAAGAGGCAGCCGATCTCGAAAGCCGCAAGAGAACAGTGTGCGGAGGATACCTGTCATCCAACAGGTATCGTATGCTCTCTCCACATAAAAAAAAATATTGCTACCGTTTGACGTTTCCGGAGAAACTTGTTCATGATGTAAGTGGAGAGGGCAACAAGATGGTCAACTGCAGAACGACGCTTTCGGAAACCGCATTGGGCAGGTGTTAAAAGACTGCGGGACTCCAGCCACAAGCTAAACGGCAATTCACCATACGCTCCAGAACTTTACATACACTACTCGTGAGAGAAATGGGGCGATAGTTAGAGGGGAGATGTTTGTCCTTTCCAGGTTTCGGAACAGGAACGACGATAGCTTCCCGCCACCGTATGGGAAAAGTACTGTCGGTCGAAATTCGATTATAAAGGCGAAGGAGGTAACGCAAACTATAGTATGGTAAATGCAGTAACATTTGGATGTGGATACCATTCGGTCCTGGGGCGGAATAGCGAAAAGAAGAGAGTGCATGTTGGAGTTCCCGCATGGAGAAAACAGTGTTGTAGCTTTCGCGATTTTGAGAGGAGAAGGCAAGAGGTTGCATTTCCGCAGCACGTTTCTTCGAAAGAAACGCTGGTGGGTAGTTTGAAGAGCTCGAAATCTAAGCAAAGTGTTAACCCAATGAGTTAGAAATTGCGACGCGGTCCACTAATGTATCATGCGCAACAGTGAGCCCAGAGACCGGGGAGAAACTAGGCGCGCCAGATAACGGTCGAATCCGACTCCAAACTTCCGAGGAGGGAGTGAAGGTGTTAAATAAGCTAGTAAAAGTCCCACCTTGCCTTCTTGCTATCGCGGATGACACGACGGCATCGCACACGGAGCTGCCTATAGCGGATACAGTTGGCCAATGTAGGATGGTGTCTGAAAACACGAAGAGCACGCCGCCGCCCACGTATTGCGTCACGGCATGCCTCGTTCCACCAAGGAAATGGGGGGCGCCGGGGCAATTCATAGGTGCAAGGTATTGAACGTTTCGCAGCTGTAAGAATAACTTCTGTAATATGAATGACCTCATCGTCGACGCTAGGAAAGTGACGATCATCGAATGTCGCTAGAGACGAAAGAAGTGTCCAATCGACTTGGGCGAACTTCCAGTGCCGCGGGCGCATATATGGCAGGTGTGGCTGCAATGGAAGGACACATGGAAAGTGGTCACTCGAGTGTGTATCATCAAGGGCAAACCATTCGAAGCGCCGAGCTAGCGGAACGGTACCGACCGAAAGGTCCAAATGAGAGAAATTGTAGGTTCCCCAGTGTTGAGGCAAACAAGATCCGCAAGGTGGATCAATAGTGAGCCACGCGGACAAGGATGAGGAGATCCCCAAAGCGGGAACCAGAAGATGAAGAAGATCAGCTCGTGCCATTGGTGTGGACGATGGAATGTATACAGTAAAAAAAGAAGGTCTATCCAGAAAGGGAAAGACGGACACCGACAGCTTGGGTGGAAGTGTTTAAGGGGATTGGGTGATAATGAAGAGTATCATGGAGAAGAATCATGAGTCTTCCATGTACTAGAGTGCCTTCAATAGAGCTGAGATCAAATCGGACTGACTGAAAATGGGGGAAAACAAAGTGGCCGTGGGGACGCAGCTTTGTTTCCTGAAGACAGAAGATGACCGGCGAGTAGGATCGTAAGAGGATCGACAATTCATCCCGATTGGCTCGAATGCCGCGGATATTCCAATGGATAATGGGCATAGGGTGGACAGAAAATCGAAGAATATGATCAAGGTTGCCCTCAACGAGAGCTCAGAGCTTGCGACTGACAGCGTGGAACGACAGTCAGCCGAAGGCAGAAGATTGTGATCCATAGGTTGTTCAGGAGCAGCTTTTGCCACCAACGATCGGCTGGTTGATCGGCCGCCAGCAGTGCGCCTCGGCGACGCAGAAGACGGCCGAGGGCGGCTACCGTCAGGTGGTACTGTAGATGAGACACGCCGTGGCAGAGAAGGAGAGGAACTGGGTTTCTTATAAGCCTTCTTGGAAACAGGATGTTTAGATGAAGGAGGAACTGATGGTTGTGAATTTGGGGTATGTAAAAAATCTTCACTTGTAGGCTCTTTTTTGGAAGTCCGGGTGTCTGACTTTTGGTCTCGAGTTTTAGCAGAACCCGATGACAGGTGAGCCTTAGAGTGAGCAGGCGAAAGTAAGGAGGTTGAACGGCGATCTCTGCGCTGGCCGATCTGGCGACTGTGGCACTAAAGGTGAGATCACTAGTCTGCAAGGCCGCCTCCTTTGTTGGCCGAGGAGAGGCAAGGACAGTGCTGTATTTACCTGTCTGAGGCACAGTGGGCTTTCGACTAGGGAATAATTTTCGAGCAGTAAAGGTCGACACCTTTTCCTTTACTCTGATTTCCTGAATGAGCTTTTCATCTTTAAAAATGGGACACCGTGGTCACCCATACAGTTGATGCAACGAGGGGATGGAGGTGGACAAGCACCCTCGTGGGCATCCTTGCCAAACGTAACACACTTGGCCGGATTGGAACAGGACTGGCTGGTGTGATTGAACCGCTGACACCGATAGCAACACGTAGGGTTTGGGGTGTAAGGGCGAACGAATCTCATAGCCCGCTTTGATGTTCGATGGGAGTTGAACTCTGTCAAATGTCAAGAAGTCAGTACGGGTTGGAACAATGTTCATGTCAACCCTTTTCATGACTGGATGAACAGCTGTTACTCCCTGGTCAGACAGGTAGTGTTGAATTTCCTCGTCGGACAATCCGCCTAGGGAGCATGTATAAACGACCCCAAGTAAGGAATTTAAAGTGTGGTGCACTTCCACCCGGACAGGGAGTGTGTGTAGCTGTGAAGTATGCAGCAATTTTTGGGCCAGGAGGGCACTAACTGTTTCCAACAACAAGGTGCCATTTCGTAATCTGTAACAAGACTTTGCACGACCTACAATTGCGTCGGCACCTTTCTGAATAATGAAAGGGCTGACTGTGGAGAAGTCATGGCCTACGTCAGACTGAGAAACAACAAGGAACTGTGGCAACGATGGAAGAACTCTCTGTGGATGAGACTTATTGAACTTAAGCTTGTGAACAGACATAGTAGAAGATGAGGATACCATTGCATAAATATCCCCCATGATTACCTGCGTCTCCGATGGCTCTCTCCTCCCTTGTGGGGTCCCTCTCTGAGGGCACTACCGCCTCAGGTGACTGTTCACACCTCAGGTCACACCTCCCGAGAAGCGGACGGAGGGACCAGTCAGCACTTTCGGAAGGTATGAGCTCGGGTAATCACCCCTCCCTGGGCCTGGCCGTTCCCAGGGGTACCTGTCTACCTGGGACGGGGAATTACGCGTTACCCCGTCACCAGCTACACGTGGAAATGCGTGGGTCGGCCTTCAGACACGCACAGGGAGGAAAAAAGAGAAAGGGAAAATCAAAGATGGGGAAGGAAAGAAGAGGTCTCAAACGCCGCAGCGGAGAAAACGTAAAGAGAAGAAGTAAGGAAAAGAGAAGGACAAAGCAAGGACGAAGACTTGCAAGCAGAGAAAGGGAAGAATGTGTTACATTTTCGAGCGTCTGTCTCCAGACGTAGGCACGAAACATACTCCCAGAGGGGGAGAAAGGGAAGGAAAAAGACGGAGGTGACGGAGGGGGGGGGGGGGTGGTGAAGATGAGGGATGTGTAAAAAAAAGTATGCTGCCCAGAAAGGAAGGAGGGCCACATGACCTCGTGGTCCCGTGCTCACTAGGCATGTATCCACAAAAGAGTTGTGGACCCCCTGGGGGGTTTCTTAGAGACTGCTGGGGCCATTTGGCCACCTGAAAAAGATGACTTTGTCACTTCATTGTGGGTCATCCATAAAGATGCCACCCATTCCTCCCACGGGCGCTACCCAGTGACAGGAAAGGCCACTTGTGCACTAGGCATTGCCAGAAGTCCTGATGCCCCAAAACGATTGGCATCTAGTCTGTGGCACACGTGGGGAATGTGTAGCTGAGGCATCAGTACTGAAATCCCTGTGTTGTCATGGGGCTACAATCAAGATGGTGCAGGATGACCCCCGTGATGGACTGTTACTTGGCTAGACATTGGTTGGGAAAAGCTCCATCATTATCATGGGTGCAGAAGAGGACAGCAGATAATGAATAAAGATGCTGCACCCTGCAAGTTGTTCTCACCCAACCAGCTGGATTATGGGTGGTGTTGCATAGCCATGACAACAAGAGGTGCAGAATGTCTCAGCACACAATGGATATATAATGCAAGATGTAAAGCATGAATGGCCAGCACTTCTGTAGAACTTGGAAAGGTGGAGGTAAAACCCAAATATCAGATCAAAACTTATAAAGCCAAAAAGTAGAAGACTCCATTTAGTAGTCTCTTATGGCAGGCAGGAATGCCGCAGGTATGTTCGAGCCCCTGAAATCGTAGGGGGAGTGACTCGCCAGCTGACAAATCATACAGATCTACGTGAACACTTCGAGCAGGCTTGGCATAATACATCCAAGGACAATATTCACCATCTGTACGATTGAATGGATGCCAGAGCCCTGGTGGAGGCTACACAAAATACTAATATCAGTGTCTCAGTACGCGTCGACACCTGGTACCTCAGAGCTGTCTCTATTATTAATCTGTAAATGTAACCATTAAATGAACTGCTCATGTACTGTTGCAGCAATAAACGTTGAGTGAAGTGAAACCCTCTAAGAGGGTGTACTAACTTTTCATTTCTGGCAGTGTATAAACATACGTTAGGCTATCTGAGGTTGTTTCCTTTTATCAGTAGCGATACTCCCACGAATAAATGTTTCTATGTTTCGGAATTTCTTGCAAACATCTTCCACTCATAGTAGCTGGCGTCATTGTTGGAAACAGGTTCCGGTGTTTACGATGTTTAATGTAATTATCAATTATTAGACCAAGCTGCAGCAGCACGAGGGAGGAGAGACGAGCTGATAAACAAGTGCTCGCCGGGGAGTGACGTCAGGTGCCGCGCAGCTCGTCAGCGGAAGAGCGACAGGACCACAGCGGACTGGCGCCACGTCGCGTCGCGCGTGACACAGGGGCGATGTGACGCGCTGATGCGCTCTCCGATATCGTGATGGCCGCCCGCCGTCGATTCCAATTAAACAATATGTGCGAAAATTAAACACGCGTGCACAATAAACCACCGCAGCCGGCACCGCTCGCTAATTACGCGGCCACGCTGCTATAATTACACAACGAGGTAATAGCGGGCCGTGATTTCGGGCGTGCGGCGACGACTGGCGGAGCGGATGCGTGTGTGTGCGCGTGTTGCCGGGTGTGTGTGTGTGTGAGAGAGAGAGAGAGAGAGAGAGAATAAAGCAGCGAGGTCCCGTGATCATGCCAAGCCGCGCGCGCGCGCGCGCGCGAGTGTGTGTGTGTGTGTGTGTGTGTGTGTGTGTGTGTGTGTTTACTGGGTGCCACATTCATTACGGTGAGGTTTTGGTGGGCAACGTTTCATTAAACACACAGCGCCATATGGAGATCTCGCCAACCCACTAGGCTAGTTTTCACTCCGGGAAATACACAGCCTCAGTTCCAGGTCTTTTAAACAACACGTTTTCAGTACTGACATCTGTACGCGTTGAAATGTTTACGTGTTTATCTGCAGTTTATAAGCCACTGTCAAGGTACTAATTTTACAATGAAGTGGCAAAAGTCATGGGATACCGATATGCACTATGGGTGTTCGCAGGAGCGTGCCACTGACGGCAACTGCACTTACTGAGAATTCATTTATTTTACGAATATGAGAAAGGACCTATGATGGGAGGACCCGGATTTTTATGACCTAAAATACCTGGAAAATGAAGTACAAAAATGATCTCGGAAACTCAGGGATACAGAAATACAAGTTGCTGTGGAATGAAATAAATAAGAACTACAGGGAAGCTAAGACGACATGCCTGCCACAAGACTCAAGAGGACGGGCGATAGACACGGGTTCCCAGGTAGATGCCGTGTTTCTTAACTTCCGCAAGGCGTTAGATACAGTTCCCCACAGTCGTTTAATGAACAAAGTAAGAGCATATGGACTATCAGACCAATTGTGTCATTGGATTGAAGAGTTTCTAGATAACACAACGAAGCATGTCATTCTCAATGGAGAGAAGTCTTCCGAAGTAAGAGTAATTTTAGGTGTGCCGCAGGGGAGTGTCGTAGGACCGTTGCTATTCACAATATACATAAATGACCTTGTGGATGAAATCGGAAGTTCACTGACGCTTTTATCAGATGATGCTGTAGTACATCGAGAGGCTGTAACAATGGAAAATTGTACTGAAATGCAGGAGGATCATCAGCGAATTGACGCATGGTACAGGGAATGGCAATCGAATCTCAATGTAGACAATTGTAATGTACTGCGAATACATAGAAAGAAAGATCTCTTATAATTTAGCTACAATATAGCAGGTCAGCAACTGGAAGCAGTTAATTCCATAAATTATCTGGGAGTACGCATTAGGAGTGATTTAAAATGGAATGATCATATAAAGCTGACCGTCGGTAAAGCAGATGCCAGACTGAGATTCATTGGAAGAATCCTAAGGAAATGCAATCCGAAAACAAAGGAAGTAGGTTACAGTACGCTTGTTCGCCCACGGCTTGAATACTGCTCAGCAGTGTGGGATCCGTGCCAGATAGGGCTGATAGAAGAGATAGAAAAGATCCAACGGAGAGCAGCGCGCTTCGTTACAGGATAATTTAGTAATCGCGAAAGCGTTACGGATATGATAGATAAACTCCAGTGGAAGACTCTGCAAGAGAGACGCTCAGTAGCTCGGTACGGGCTTTTGTTGAAGTTTAGAGAACATACTTTCACCGAGGAGTCAAGCAGTATATTTCTCTCTCCTACGTATATCTCGCGAAGAGACCATGAGGATAAAATCAGAGAGATTAGAGCCCACAAAAAAGCATACCGACAATCCTTTTTTCCACGAACAATACGAGACTGGAATAGACGGGAGAACCGATAGAGGTACTCAAGGTACCCTCCCCCACACACCGTCAGGTGTCTTGCGGAGTATGGGTGTAGATGTAGATGCAGATGAAAATGTGAAGACATCGAAAAAGAAATGATTGTCGGAAGGACAGACTCAGCGTACAGGAAAGTAAAAACAATCTTCGGTGAAATTAAAAGCAAAAGTGGTCACATTAAGAGCGCAACGGCAATTCCACTCTTAAATGGAGAGGAGAGAGCGGATTGATGTAAAGAATACATTGAAAGCCTCTATGAGTGGGAAGATTCGTCTGATGTGATAAAAGAAGAAACAGGAGTCAATTTAGAAGAGATAGGGGATCCAGTATTAGAAACAGAATGTAAAAGAACTTTGGACGACTTAAGGTCAAATAAGGCAGAAGGGGTAGATAGTATTCCATCAGAATTTCTACAAGCATTGGTGGAAAGTGACAACAAAACGACTATTCACGTTAGTGTGTAGAATGTATGAGTCTGGCGACATACCATCTGACTTTCGGAAAAGCATCATCCACACAATTCCAAAGACCGCAAGATATGACAAGTGCGAGAATTATCGCACAATCAGCTTCACAGCTCATGTATCCAGGTTGCTTACAATAATAATATACAGAAGAATGGAAAAGAAAATTGACCAAGGGGTTGATGACGATCAGTTCGTCTTTAGGAAAAGTAAAGGCACGAGAGAGGCAGTTCTGATTGCGGTTAATAATGGAAGCAAGACTAAAGAAAAATCAAGACACGTTCATAGGATTTGTCGATTTGGAAAAAGTGTTCGACAATGTAAAATGGTGAAAGATGATCGAAATTCAGAAAAATGTAGGGGTAAGCCACAGGGAGAGATACAATATGTACAACATTCAAGAGGGAATAATAAGAGTGGACGACCAAGAACGAAGTGCTCATATTAAAAAGGGTGCAAGACAAGGATGTAGCCTTTCTCCCCTATTGTTCAATCTGTACATGAAGGAATCAATGATGGAAATTAAAAAGATGTTCAGGAGTGGAATTAAAATTCAAGATGAAAGAATTTCAGTAATATGATTCGCTGATGGCATTGCTATCCCGACTGAAAGTGAAGAAGAATTACACGATCTGAACTGAAAGAACAGTCTAAATAGAACACAGCATAAATTGAGAGCAAATCGAAGAAAGACGAAGGTAATGAGAAGTAGTAGAAATGAGAACAGCGAGAAACTTAACATCAGGACTGATGGTCACGAAGTAGATGAAGTTAAGGAACTCTGCCAGTGAGGCAGTAAAATAACCAATGACGGACGGAGCATGATGACATCAATAGCAGACAATTTATGGCAAAAAAGGCATTCCTGGCGAAGAGAAGTCTAGTGATATCAAATATCGGCTTTAATTTGAGGAAGAAATTTCTGAGAATGTACGTCTGGAGTACAGCATTGTATGTAAGTGAAACATGGACTGTGGGAAAACCGGAACAGAAGAGAATCGATTTATTTGAGATGTGGTGCTACAGACGAATGTTGAACATTTTGTGGACTGATAAACGTAATAATCTCAAAAAAGAAACTAGAACTTCAAATTCGAAAATGGCATTGATACATACAGTGACAGCGTGGCGCCGCCTTCGCATGGGCGGCGCCGGATTTCAGACGGCGGGTGGCGTCTGGTTGGTGACCGGTAGCCGCTGCAGCGCGAGGAAACGCCCGAGCGTAAGCTGTTATGATCGCGACGCAGCCACGAGCTGTCCTGAGGAATTGTTTCTGGAAAACTTGTTAATGCGGGTGGGTAGAATGTTAAGCGAATTGTCTTAGATGTTGAATCAGACTCATAACTTTAGACCGAAATGTGGAAAAAAAAGAAAACTGAGTTGTTGTCATCTAAAAAACAGAGATAAAATGTCCGCTGTATTTTAGTAAGTTTGACAGCTTTTATTTCATTGTTATGCATTGTTTAAACCTAATGATTTCTTACCATTTTTTCTAATACATACCAACGGTACTGTGTAAATTAAAATAGTGTGTATGTACATTGCACAGTTTTCCATACTTAGACTAACAATTTTCATGTTCGGATTGACTGAACTTTCGGATTAACGAGGTTCGGATTAGCGGGACTCTGCTGTTACTGCAACGCCCTTAACAGAGACAACGGCCTGCAGCACAGCGTAGTGTGGAATCCAGCAATCACGATGTTGCGTGTACATCGAACGCAGCGCCAACGTATGCGTGTATAGCAAAATGGGGGGTACCAGTAATGTCAAAGCTGGCAGCTAGATAACATAAGGTTGTACCACCAGCCTAACTCTAGTCATTCCGTTTCACAATTGGCCGAGGAGTACTCGCTGAAAAGCTCACAACGTTTTAACGAATTGAAGCGGCTGGAAGCCGAGGACTTACATGAATTACAATCATTGTTTATCTTCCGGTAGACTGTACAAATTTTATTAAGTGAATGTACAAGTATAAACAACTGAAACAGAAGTTAACGATTCTAATAACACATAGTGACACGTACTTCAGAGGCACCAGAAATGTTGGGGATCCTTACTGGGTCATTACCCAACAGACGCCCCACATAGGTCACGGAGACTGATTGTAACTGTAGCTTTGTGGTCGATGTTACTCCAGGTGTGTTAAATAGATGACCTGAGAGTCCAATAAGTACCGTCACGTCTGCTGTGTACTGCTTTTTAAGCCGTTCTGATACAATTCGGTATTAATGTGGTAGTACGGTGTCTTGCTGAATATACGGGTTGCAGCGATTCCAAGGCTTGCAAACAGAACGGAATCTTCGTGTCTCGATACATTAATGCATCTGAATATGTCAGTTCCGCTAGTTGTTACCAGGGTGAAATTCCATTTGGGGAGACTATGTTGGATAAACTGATTTTTGGAAGAGAGGTCTGCACACACCGTATCTTATAATCTCGTTCTTCCCATGGAATTCTTCTCCGTAGTTTGGGGCTTGTAACAGATATTTTGTAAGTGAATGTAAGTATCGTCATTGGGCGTCACTGTAAAAAACGGATGACCCTTTTTTTATCCAATTGGGTGAAATAAGGAACAAATCTGGCGATTGTGGTAAATAAATGTGCCACATGAGAGTTAGTCTAAATCCATATGTCAATGGTACTGTCGCAAAGTGTCGATCACAGGAACTCTCATATATAATGTCACTGTCTTTTCTTGAGAGTCATTTCATATAGCATCAAGAGTTACTAGAGCTATTTTTAGCTGTTTTAACTACAAAAATATAACGTTTTTGTTCGACAACCACTTACACATAACATCAGCGAGCACCGAAATAGACTTCTTGATAACCAGATCTAACATTGTCTCACTTGGCCGAGCAGAACACATTTTAGTTAGACATCACAGCCACAGCAACGAATGCAGATTTGTACTGCCTGAATGCGGCGTCCATAGCTCGTGCTGTAGTGGGTGGCATTCTGAACAGCTCTAACCACAATTAAATTTACGGAAACGTTGTTGTCTTAATCGTTGAAGATGTTGTACTGCAACTGCATATTTTTGGTGGCTGGTAATCTGTCAAGGAGCTTACGTCTCAAAGCTGCTGGAATGATACAGGGCGAACGACGTTGCCTGTACAAGCTAATTTCCATCTGACATAATGACCTGAAAATCCTACGCTTCGGTAGCCACAATTATGAGAGACGACTTCGTATCAACAATCACACCAAATCTCATTTCAATTTACACAGTATTGGTGATATCGAAATTTCACCTCTTCAGACATGACACACTTCCACGTCCGCACTCAAAGTTAATCAGTCTTCGCCTTTCAAACTTTCTACGCTCTCTCTAGAGTCATCGAAACAACTGGTTATAAATCCCCCAATGGTTCGCCGGCCGGAGTGACCACGCGATTCTAGGCGCTACAGTCAGGAACCGCGCGACCGCTGCGGTCGCAGGTTCGAATCCTGCCTCTGGCATGGATGTGTGTGATGTCCTTAGGTTAGTTAGGTTTAAGTAGTTCTAAGCTCTAGGGGACTTATGACCTAAGCAGTTGAGTCCCATAGTGCTCAGAGCCATTTGAACCATTTGAACCCAATGGTTCCCCACCTCGCGTATCCTGTGTTAAAATATGTTGATAGATGATTATTGACACTAAGGATGTTACTATTTACTACACTGACCATACATGATACTCATATATTAGTTACTATGAAATAGTTATTCATTAAGATAGTAACGGAGAACTGAAAGTTGTCAGTTTGGTCAACATTTCAGTAACGATTTTCGTGGTTACTGATTAGTTCAAAAATGTTTATAAATTTTAGGCTGTGTTTAAGCCGTTAAATTACACAGCAGTGCCAATTTTAATTCCAGTCGACGGTGTGTATATAATATCATACCCAAAAGTGTTCGAACGACCTGATTTGCATGCAGTCCTCACAACGTCCTCTAATCTCTTTGCAGTACCGTCGCTTGAGTATACAAAATGGATAACACAAGAGAGCACTAGAGGATACTCCCCTTTACGGTAGTCAGTCCCGATAAAAATCAGCACTACCATATTGCAAATACAAGAAACGCGTCATTAAAGATTACACTCCCGTAATGCTTGCAAACTCAATTATATTACGGTTAGTGACATTTCAAAATCACTACCAAATCCATTAGAATTTGAGTAAACTAACTCCGTCACGTAAGTCATTCCAACAATCTTTAGGTAAAATTAAATATTTCTAAGAACAAGACGTTTACATACAATATCTTACTCCTAAGGGTCTGTGACAATTCGAACTATTTTTACTCTTTGAAAGGTTTTCCCACACATTTTAAAGATCGTTCCTCATACGAGTGGTTGGTCATAAACTGGATGTTGAACTAACCAGTTAAAAGCAACGCCATTTACAGCGGCCAACGCCATTTACAGCGGCAGGCGCTCTATGGAAATCTCAAAATTAATATCGTACTCGTGATTCAGCAACTATTGGTGCACAACATTAAACGTCATGATGATTTTCTTTTTGTTTTGGATTTGGACTGAAACTAAGCACCTATAGCCTTTTACTTTACCAAAGCTTTCCTGCCTGACCGAGACTCGATCACAGCAACGTTCGTCACTGGTGACTAGTCGTGAAATATCAAAGTTTATACCAATATCAGTTAGTAAATCTGAAACTGATCTGCCTGGAAACCTAGCAACACCCTGACCTCCCTGTTAACCAACCACGAAAAATGTTTAATATAGTTCCAGGTAAAAACGTAAGCACGTGTTTAAAACGAAGTGCCGTGAAGCAAAGTTTTGGGAAGCTGTCTCAAACCCTGTACTTAATCAGATTTTTACCTAAATAAAATTAGATGTTATCTAACGAATTTTTTCACCAGCAGCGAGATATGTGAATTTGAAATGAGAATACAATTCTTTTGCTTGACCAGAAATCGTACTCAGCTCCTACCGACTAATTTTTGCTCACCAGTAGAGAATGCGTGGATGTTTGACTAGAAATAACGGCGCTCGAGGTTGTTAATAACAAATGAAGATACATTAAAAATGAAAATTATTAATAACTAGTAGCTCGGAGTGCATATGCTAGTGCCTGAAATGAAACAATGAAGATATGTGCTGGACGGGGATTCGAATCCACATATGTGCATTTTGCGGACTTGGGGAGGGGTTGGTCAAAAACTGGATGTTGAACCAACCGGTTAAAAGCAGGGTGATTAACAGCGGCAGGCGCTCTAGGGAAACCTCAAAATTAACATCACACAGCGAAATGATCGAACTATATCGTTCTGTGTGGGAAGATAGCACGAAAGCGGATATTCCGAATGTTAGTGCAACACCAAGTTTTTCAAAGTCTCAAATTATAATAAAATAAGGACCCTGAGACCCTAAATGGCAAATAAAATAAAGTTTCTAGTGTAAGGAAACTCACTGGCGATAGAGGTTCTGTGTGCTGCGAGTTTCACCTCTGCTCTGCCCCGGCCTAAACAGGCTATGCCACAGTTGGTAGTACGGACATATTATGCTTGCAATGCGGTTCTGATCTACGGTACAACCTAACGTCCTTCTCTTGGCACTACTAGAGGTAAAGGAGATCTAATCTTGTGTGTTTAAAATTCGCGCCGGAGGTGGAAATCGCACGCATATCTCGCAAGTAAGAGCCTGGGATCAATCCACCACACCACTGAAGATCACATATGCTACATTAATGATTGTGCCGTAACATATGATGCGCTTCGTTTACAAATTAGACACAGCAAAAAAATTCTGTTTTCCGTTAACTGGACAAATATCAGTGGGCTTCTGACACGAGAAATTACGCAAATCTCATGTCATTTTTACTATTTCAAGAAACTTCTTACATTGAAAAATATCATTGCAGAGAATGAAATACTTTGATTATTACTGCCATTATTGCTATTAACATCTTCATTCTGCAACTCCTACACGCCTGCTTGAAGGAAGCTTTTAATGCTATTACAATCAGTTCGTGAAGCAGTTGCCCAAAAACAGGTAAATATTTAGTTCGCAGCAAATGTTTGCTGCGTTCTGTGACAACTAGACCTTAACAAGAAGTTATATAGTTCTTTTCGTGTCTACGAAATACATTTCAAGCTATTATCAGACATCTCAAATAATTCTTAGATTTCGTTAAAACTAAAGTAACAGATGGAGACGCTACTTCAAAATAGAAATTTCGTTGCATAACTTCCTTTACTCGTGCTCAGCAACGTCGCTTCTAAAATTCTAAAAGTGGCGGTAAACGCCCCATTCCATTACCAGAGGATGTTAATGTCTTGTGGTGAAGTGTCAGGATCGTTTTCTCCGTATGACTTGGTCGACGTCACCAATTTCAAGTAGAGCAAGGAAGAAAATATTGCACAATATCAACTGTTTTCTGATGCAATAAACGCCTTCTACGTGGTCCATGCTCACATTTTCGCCAAATCACTCAAACTATAGTATCCACCTGAGCAATGTAGGAAAGTATTTCGACATTGCAAAACTCATATCCGACTCAGGGGTGACTCAGTCGGCAACCAGAAATCCTAACTCTATAGCAATACACCAGTTTCACTACACCAACGTAGTGAAGACTACTTTCCCCCTGCCCTTTCTCACCGGAAAAAACGCTGCTAAAACATTGGGCTGTACAGCTATGCTGCATCGGTAATTTTCGATGCAAATCACTTGCAGTGTTTTAAGGTGCTGTTGCTTCAGCTTCTTTATATTCCTGACCTAAATTTTCTCTGCTTCTTTCCAGACCCCATACACTGTAACATCATACTGATACCAACAGTGTGTTCATACGGTGAACCTCAATGTTCATTCTTGGTGGTTAGTGTTTAACGTCCCGTCGGCAACGAGGTCATTAGAGACGGAGCGCAAGCTCGGGTTAGGGAAGGATTGGGAAGGAAATCGGCCGTGCCCTTTCAAAGGAACCATCCCGGCATTTGCCTGAAGCGATTTAGGGAAATCACGGAAAACCTAAAACAGGATGGCCGGAGACGGGATTGAACCGTCGTCCTCCCGAATGCGAGTCCAGTGTGCTAACCACTGTGCCACCTCGCTCGGTAATGTTCATTCGACTTCAGTTTTTAATCACTGAAATAATAGTAGCATGAACTCTCATGAATACATCAGAACACCACTCTCTTTTAGGACACTCATAGTTTCGTTCCACCTTTCCTTCTGGAATATAACTTTTCTGGCCACTAAGATTGTCCCTTTTCACCAGCGAAATGTTGCAGAACCGTAAAGTAATCGCTTCAAAAGCCCTTATTTATGGCTTTTAAGAAGATTTCTTTTAAAGTTAGTCCTAAAGCATATTAAGCAAAGATGTTCACTAATTTACCGAATAATAACAGCTTGTAGCCCAGGTGGGAAAAGGTTTCAAAACAAAACCTGCAGAGTGTGGGTCAGGTGGATTTTTTCATCTGATAGCACTGGATTATAGTTTACCTTAGAGTTATCACACATGGTGTTGCTGTAAGTGTGGAAATCATGAGTTGAAACCGAGTGGAACACCTAATTGTATGGTACTGCTAACAATACGAAACAGTTAACAACTGGAAGTTGAGTTCATCTTCAAAGTCAGATGTATATATAATAGGAAAACCTTGGGAGCCTGTTTCGCATTGCCTTTCTCCAACGGACATTGGAAAGCACAGACGAAAATGTTTGCAGTACTACGAGTAACTTCGAAGGTTAGAATTGACGTTGCTCTTCTACACAAACAATTATATGCTTACAACGAATTAAAATTTATAGATGTGGCAGGTTAGAACCCGATAACAAGAGAGTACAAATTCGCCGCTTTACTTACTCTACTTTCGTACTACTTGTATGAAGCACTGTTACACACTTCCGTGGTGTGGTATCTGGGATAACACAGGTGACTAATATACGATAGCCGGAGCAACATGATCTGTATCACAGCGTGTATCTAAATTGTACCTTTAATATCTGAAAAAAGTACTCCGTCTTCCGGCCACAAGTGGCCCATCGGGACCATCCGACTGCCATGTCATCCTCAGCTGAGGATGCGGAGAGGAGGGGCGTGTAGTCAGCACATCGCTCTCCTGGTCGTTTGGATGGTTTTACTTGACCGGAGTCGCTACTATTCGGTCGAGTATCTCCTCATTTGGCATTAAGAGGCTGAGTGCACCCTGAGAAATGGCAACAGCGCATGGCGGCCCGGACGGTCACCCATCCAAGTGTCGGCCACGCCCGACAGCGCTGAACTTCGGTGTTCTGAAGGGAACCGGAGTATCCACTGCGGCAAGGCCATTGCCTTTAAATATCTGAACGATGTCATTATTATTACTACTTTAGATGATTAGACACCAAATGCATTTACATGATACTCTAAACAATAAACCCAAAAATAAGGTAATCAAATCTTTTTTCAAAGCATTTTCAAAACAAAGTGTTCTCCAACTTCTGTCGCACTTCCTAGCCTCCTGATGTGTCAGTAGGTTCTTACTTGGGAAATGTTACAATTCAAGGAATTTGATAAAGGCCGCATTCTAAGGCTTCATAAAGATGGACGCTGTACCAGCGCCATTTCTCGATCTTTAGGATACAACAAATTTACGGTACATTTCTGGGTGAAGATGATTGTGGAGGAAGGCCACGTCAACCGTTGCCGTCACCTTGGACGTCCAAGGACTACCACGGAGGATCAAGATAACAGAAGATAACAGTACCCTCCACTCCACTATAGTGATGAAGACCCTCTCAGGACTAGCAAAGAAATTATGGACATCCTCCAACTAAGGGTGACCAGGTCCGCCATTCGTCGTCGTCTCAATGAAAAAACAAGGAATGGACGAAAATCGGTGGCTAAGGAAATGCTAAAATAATACCATAAGGCTGCCGGATTAAACTTCGAAGTGGCTTACAGAAGCCAACTCCTTTCGTACTGGAAGAAAGTTACATTTACGGACGCGAAGTTGTTTTCTATTTGCCGGCAGCGGTGGTCTCGCGGTTCTAGGCGCGTAGTCCGGAACCGTGCGACTGCTACGGTCGCAGGTTCGAATCCTGCCTCGGGCATGGATGTTTGCGATGTCCTTAGGTTAGTTAGGTTTAAGTAGTTCTAAGTTCTAGGGGACTAATGACCACAGCAGTTGAGTCCCATAGTGCTCAGAGCCATTTTTTTGTTTTCTATTCCACCATACAGTTCTGTCCATGTACATCGACCAAGCGAAGCGTGGTTCGACAGCAAATATGCCCATCACAGACAAAGGTGTGGCCGAACTTGTGTCACAGTATTGCGATGGATTTCAGCAAGTGATTGCAGCGTTCTGTGACAACTGGATTGTCCGTTTTCTAGTCACTACTACTGCGACATACTGGAGAACGAAATGATTCCTTCTATTCATCATAGATTTTCCGGAGGCAGAATAATCTTCCAACATGACTGTTTTCCAGCCTACACAGAGAACTGTGCAAAACATTGGTTTCAAATGAACGGAGATGTAGAGCTGTTGGACTCGTCTCCCTAAGGTGCTCACCTCAGCCCCCATAGAGCATGTACGGGCAAAAATGAAGAAAACTGTTAAGTGTAGAAGTGTACCGACAACCAAGCCAGAGCTTTTTGAGGCAGTTCGTGAAGTATGTGAAGATCTACAGTCGAAATCGCTATAATATTTTTTTAAACAAATAGTATTGCGTTCTCAGCTGTTGGTTTTATCCTAAATATGGCTCCAGGTAGCTGTACTCCGTAGAAAATGTTATCTAAATTTATGATTTGATGGTTTCTCACGGTGTAATAGATTCATCCTATAAGTTGTTGCCTCTATTCCCCTGCGGCTAACACCAGCTGTATAGGAGGACGGAAACTGCTCACGGTACTGAATTATTGTTTCGTTAGGGAGAAAATTTTATATACAGACGAGCGTTATGTTTTCCCTCGAAGAATAGGAGGAGGAGGAGATTAGTGTTTAATGTCTCATCGACAACGAGGTCATTAGAGTCGGAGCACAAGCTCAGGTTAGGTAAGGATGGGGAAGGAAATCGGCTGTACCATTTCAAAGGAACCGTTCCGGAATTTGACTGAAGCGATTTAGGGAAATCACGAAAAATCTAAATCAGGATGGCCGGAAGCGGGTTTGAACCGTCGTCCTCCTGAATGTGCGTCCACTGTGCAACCCACTGCTCCAGCTCACTCGAAGGAGAGAAAAATTCATTTGTCTTAAGTCGTCCTTTAAAAAGGAGAAGAGCAGATTATACATAAAAACAAAGCTGTCTATTTCACTTTTTTCTGTCGTTCAATAGACTCTTGTTTTTAAATTATTTTACAACCATTGATCAATAAAACAGACAGACATAAAACTATATTTTTTCGTCACATGGAGCATGATGTCAATACCGATGAAGGCATCAAAGAGAAAAGGGAACACATTAATTTGTGTTACCTTTATTTGCATTCAAACACGACGCCAATACCGACGAAACCACAAAGGAGATGTCATTTTGTTTTAATGTTAAGTAGAAATCACAATGCGTAAAGAGAAAAAGTTATGCACGACCGGCGGTGTAGACGTAAAGTACAGCGTTTAAGCCTACTACATACTCATACTTCTGACTGCTTTAAAATAAGGAATATTTAATAATTCAAGTTGTGCTCCTAAACTAATGGCACAGTTCTCTATGTGGGCAGGAAAACAGTAATGTTGGAAGATTATTCTGCCTCCGGAAACTCTATGACGAACAGAAGGAATCATTACGTTGTCCAGTATGTTGGAGTAGTTGTGACTAGAAAACGGACGATCCAGTTGTCACAGAATGCTGCGGTCATTTGCTGAGATCCATCGCAAAACTGGGACACCAGTTCGGTCACACCTTTGTCTCTGATGGACATATTTGCTGTCGATATACATGGACTGAACTATATGGTGCAGCAGAACACAACTTCTAGTCCGTAAATATAATTTTCTTCCAGTACTAAAAGGGTTTTCTTCTGTAAGCCACTTCGAAGTTAAATATGGCAGCCTTATGTTGTTCTTCTGGCATTACCTGAACCGCCGATTTTCATCCATTCCTTTCTTCACTCATTGAGACGACGACAAATGGTAGACCACACTTAGCTGGAGGAACTCAACCTTCAGTTAGCTGTTTCGTATTTTTAGCAGTACCATACAATTAGATGTTAAACTCAGATTCAACTAATGTTTTCCACAGTTACAGGAATGAACTGTGTGATAACTCTTAGGTAAACGATAATGCAGTGCTATCAGACGACAAAAATCAACGTGGGTCAGACTGTGCACGTTTTATTTTGAAACCTTTTTTTACCCTGGATATAAGCTTTTCTTATTCGGTAAATTTTGTGAACATCATTACTTAATATGTTCTACGACCAAGCTGAATTCCTTCGCCTACGACAACGTTAAAAGAAATCCTAGCACCCCTAAACAGGGTCTTCTGAAGCGAGTACTTTACGCATTCTACAACATTTCGCTAGCTAGAAGGGAAAATCTTAGTGGCCAGAAAACTAATATCCCAGAAGGAAAGGAGGAACGAAATGTAGCCTCTTATTCTAAGAGGCCATGCGACTATTATTCCAGTGATTAAAAACCGAAGTGGAATGAACATTGAGGTTCGCCGTACGAACATACTGTTGGTATCAGTATGATGTTACAGCAGATGGGGCTTGGAGTGATGCAGAGCCAATTTAGGTCAGGAATATACAGAAGCTGAAGCCACAGCACCTTAAAACGCTGTAACTGGTTTGCATCGCAAATTACCGCTGCAGTATAGCTGTAGAGACTGTTGTATTAACAGCGTATTTTCCGGTGTGAAATGACAGGAGGAAAATAGTCTTCGCTTCGTCGGTTCAGCGAAACTGGTGTTTTCTGTAGGGTTAGGATTTCTGGTTGTCGACTTAGTCACCTGTGAGTCGGATGTAAGTATTGCAATGTCGAAATACTTTCCTACATTGCTCAGGTGGATACTATAGTTCGAGTAATTTGGCGTGGATCACGTAGACGGCGTTTATTGCATCGGAAAACAATTGATACTCTGTAATATTTTCTTCCTTGCTCTACTTGAAATAGGTGACGTCGACCAAGTCATATGGAGAGAACAAGCCGGATACTACACCACAAGACATTAACATCCTCTGGTATTGGAAGTGGCGTTTACTGGCACTTTTATAATTTTATAAGCGTTGTTGCTAAGCACAAGTATATGAAGTAATGTAACGAAATTTCTATTATGAAATAGCGTCTGCATCAGTTACTTCAGTTTTAATAATATCTACGAATAATTTGAGATGTCCGATAATAGCTTGAAATGTTTTCCATAGACATGGAAAGAACTTCATTACTACTTGTTACGGTCCAGTTGCCACAGAACATTGCGACCATTTCATGCGAACTAAATATTAACCCGCTTTTGGGCAACTGCCTCAAGAAATGATTCTAATATCATACAAGCTTCCTTCAAGCAGGCGTCTAGGACTGCAGAATGAAGTTAATAGTGATAATGGCAGTAATAATCGAAGTATTTCATGCTCTGCAATGGTATTTTTCAATCTAAGAAATTTCTTGAAACAGTGAAAATTTCAAAATTGCATAATCTCCATGTCAGAAGCGTGCTGATAGTTGATCAGTTAATGGAAACAGATTTTTTTCACTATGAATAATTTGTAATATATGCGCATTCTTAGCCTTTTTTCTTTAAAACAAGAAAAGAAACGCTTGATTCATGTGCGCATTCCTTATGCACTTGACACGTTCCACATCATAACGGTTACCGCGAGATTGATCAATGGAACACATAAATAATTAACTATGAGTGTCCTAAAAGATAGTGGTGATCTGATGTACTTAATTTATTGAAATCTTCTGCTGACAAAGACAGAACTACATTCGTGACAATGCTTTTCGAACGACGTGAACGGTTCCCTTTACAAGCCATACCTCGATAGCTTCTACATTCTTGTCGCGCATACTTTTCTCACCTACTGGAACTACACTGACCACCGTGTTGGTCGACTGTTTCCTTTTGTGAATATAATTTTTTTTATCCGTGAAACACACATTGTCGGTTCGGCAAGCCGCAGTTGAGTAACCAATGTCTGGAGAGCGTGCGTCGCTTCGCCTGAAGGGCACACTCATTGTTATTTTCATATTTCTCAGATGTAAAACAGGAAGAAAATCTTTTGGCGCGTCTCCATTCCAATCGTCCACTAATAAAAATACAATGGTTACTGGGTTCCCCTGAGAATTGCAACAGAATTGCCAATTTATTTTGTGTGAATTGTTAACATTTTCTCATTCGAAGAAGCATAATCGTTTATGACTAACGGCTACATTCTCTTGTTGACAAGTTTAATTGTGCGTCTTTTTCCAAAACACAGTATAACATGTACAAGCTCACCTTGCAGTAGCTAATATGACAGAACCCTGAAACAGTGTCTCATCACAGAAGCAACTGTGCACCAGAGAGGTCAATAGCTTACAGTAACGTAAGAGAAGAAAGTCCATTTTTATTTTCATACTGAGAAATGCTCCTTGCACTAGCTCTGAATGATTCTTAAAAATACAGTACAAGAGCGAAAAAAAATTAAAAAATCTATAGCTTCTGTTATATCGTCGTAGAAAATAAAGTTCTTTGTGCTTATCAATTGACAAATTACTCTCTTCCTTGTGTGCTATCATTTGCCAAAATCTCGTTCCAATAACTAGACCAGTTTAGGAGATATGAGGGATGTTATGAATATTTAGTTATTGTGGGCGTGCGGTCGGAGTTGAATACGCTACATAAAATGCACTCTCTTGATATTGGAAACAGACAGAGATCTCCTCCCAAGCCTAAAGAAAAAATTATTGCTTTAGTTAGATTTCGTTTGCAGCAATATATTCTGTAATATACACCAAAGGTAAAATCATAACGACCCCTATTTTTTTTTTTTTTTACAAACTTTTCGAGTTCCGTAGAGCGTCTTACTTAAAGGTGAATTTCACAACCATTATGACCACTATCCAAATTATGGGTAATTATGATGTACTTCACTATGAAGCTGGCGTATTAAGCTACAAGTAAGATAAAAATCATTTTAAAGAAAATTTTCCGCAAAATCGTTTGAGAAGGATTACAGGGCGCGCGTTCTATTCTGTCATCGAAGCACGTCGCCGACTGACAAGGACACAGCATGTGTACGCGTCTCAATGTATGCAGGGCCTGCACGAAATGTTCACAAAGTGCACGTCACGTGTAATGTCACGTCACTTCACACAAGCTATACGTGCCTCAATTTGCGCGTAACAAGTTTGAAGGCCTGTATGTGTTACTGACGTAATTATCATAATTTATACAAGGTGGAACACCTTACTTTGCAATCTGTAATGCGAGGTATGTAAATGGGCCCCAGGGGTGTAAGGTGTAAGGCTGTTACTGTTCATTTCCGACACTAAGCGCTTGCCTTTGTGTGCCAAGCCAAAAAGTCCAGATTCATGTTGCGATTTCATATGCCAGGTTATTAGCAGGATTCCAAAGTTACTGACCTCAGATGATGTACTGGCGTTCTTACGAACAACCACTTTACAGGTCCACATTTAGGATAAGGTGCTACTGCTAATAGCAGAGCGGACATCAACAGCCGTATAATGGATGCATAATTTGCACCAAAGATGCAGGACTCTGATCTTTGTGAAGAACAAACAAAAGTAATTCTTAGTATAAAAAATCAAGGACAATGCATGTGTAAAGAATCTGATGGAGCATTTGAAAAAATGTAACTGAACTTTTTGCACCATTTTGGTTGTACACGTCGAATTATCGTACTTTTGTAGTGCGATATTTGTTAGAAACTGCAACAACAGCCAAAAGGAAGCCTCCTCTGACAAACAACTATGACTAACAACTGGAATACATATTGGCTGCCACATATTATGGAAAACCGTAAACAGCTTAGGTGTAATGTGTGAATTGTTATAAAAAGTAGCCCAAATATACAACGGAGATGTTCTAAGCTAAATGCATTGAAACTGTTGCAACATACTTGAAAAATATTGAAATGTACAGAATGAATATGTCAGTTTGACAACGTTAGTATCGCGTGACGTACCCCCAGCACCCATCCAATTCATACTCCGATGCGTTATCTGATAATGCTCTTAAAATAAGGAGTGCATTCATATTGTAGTATATGAATTTGAAGCAATTCTCCTCCTTGCCTTCGTCTTTCTGACAGTTCACTGTGAGGATAATTTTGTTGTGGTACGTGCTTTATGATTCTTGCAATACTTATTTCAGAAAAGCTAACTGGAACTGCGAGCTCAACAGATCATGGTAAACAGACACACAGTGCCGAATGCAATTCGCGTTCAGCCACTGATTTCATTCTGTTAAAATCAAAGCGCGCTCCTGACATTAATTGCGGATCATTTAACAGTCACTTCCGATCATTTTTAGCAAGCTCAAATTACTTATTATCCGGCTATTGCCTCTGAGCAGTGAATCTGGTGCGCTCGCTTCTGTCAGATGCAGGCGCCACAGAACTCATGGTGTTAAATTACTAAGGCTCGTAAATGGTAAAAACTTCAGGAGACAATTTTATTTTGAAATCAATGCATTCTTCTTAGATGTGTATCAGACACAATAGGAAGAATGCGCACAGCTATCAACAATGACCGTTGTTCCATTGCTCAATGAGAAAAAACAACAGTCATTTGCTAATTTGATTTTCACAGATTCACTCATGTTATTCTAATACCGGGACCGACAGCGCTTCGCTTCCCATAGATAATTGACAGTTAAATAACATTTTCGTTACAACTGCAAAGACTCGGAAAACAATTCAATAGTGTGTTCATTCTAATACAGACAACTTAAAGTGTATAGAACATTACACATTGCTCACTTAATGTGGTCTTTCCATTTGTTATTGCTTCGAAGTGCTGCTACTCGAGGTATTTGTATAAGACCAATACTATTGTTCAATTTATAGAGAGAATTCTAGAAATATGTAGCACATCTGTTAAGGATGTGAAACTGAACAGTTCAAATTCCTAGGTGTTCAGGTAGATAGTAAGCTGTCGTGGAAAGCCCACGTTCAGGATCTTGTTCAAAGATTTAATACTGCCATTTTCACTATTCGAAAGGTATCGAAAGTGAGTGATACTTCGACACTTAAATTAGTCTGCTTTGCTTATTTTCATTCACTTACGTCGTATGGTATTATGTTTTGGGATAACTCTTCCCATGATACAAGGATATTTTTGGCTCAGAAACGGGCGATTCGGGCAATAAGTGGTGTGAGTTCACGAACCTCTTGTCGACCTCTGTTCACGAGTCTGGGTATTTTGACGTTGACCTGTCAATATGTATATTCCTTATTGCCGTTTCTTGTTACCAATATTAGTTTATTTCCAACAATAAGCAGCTTTCACTCGGTTAATACTCGGCAGAAATCAAACCTCCATTTGGATCAGACTTCCTTAACTCTTGTCCAAAAAGGTATGCAGTATACGGATGCATCCGTTTTCAATAAGCTGCCACTCGAATTCAAAAATCTTAGCAGTAATCCACGCGCTTTCAAATCGAAGCTGAAGAGTTTCCTCATGGGTCACTCCTTCCATTCTGTCGAGGAGTTCCTGGAAAAATTAAGCCGATTCTCATTGTACTGTTGATAGCGTTTGCTTAAACTTATGGACTGATTTTCTTTAAGGTTCATGAACATTTATTTTTATCTGTTATTACTTTTATGTTGTAAGTTCATGTACTGACACGTTACATAACCTTGGAGATTTGCTCCTCAATTTGGTCCTACGGAACTTGACATGTAAATAAATCAAAAAATATCACGTACCAGATACAAATCAGACCAATGTCACTGATGTAGCATCCAGGGTCCTTGTCAACTACGACTGGAACCAGAGAAACGTACCCCATAACTGATGTGCTGCTCGAAACAGAACAGGTCAAAATGCCGGCCGCGGTGGTCTCGCGGTTCTAGGCGCGCAGTCTGGAACCACGCGACTGCTACGGTCGCAGGTTCGAATCCTGCCTCAGGCATGGATGTGTGTGATGTCCTTAGGTTAGTTAGGTTTAAGTAGTTCTAAGTTCTAGGGGACTGATGACCACAGCAGTTGAGTCCCATAGTGCTCAGAGCCATTTGAACCATTTGAACAGGTCAATATGGCACATATGGAAGTGAAATAAATATGCTCAGAGAATATATCTGAGGACCACTGCTAGAAGTATAACATACTCTCATTTAATGTCAATAAGTTTTGAGGAAAATTATGCCATAATTCTACTATCTGCATCGTGTATGTTGCACTTATATTATAATAATAAGAGACATTAGGTTGCGTATTGAGAAGCAGTTCATTGTCGTTCAACACTTGAAACGAACAGAAGAAGTAATGCGAAGTACTGTCTGCCTTACCACGCTATACTATGGAGCCTAAATGTGTATTTACGCTGGTGCGATATGACCTAATTTCAGTCACGTTACTTGTAAATTCTATAAAATAGTACGTAGTTTATTGCATACTGTATAATCGCAGATACGATGCATAATGCCTCTGGCTGCGAAACGTCGCATTACCTTCGGTTAATTTGGGTAAAACGTTTCGATAACGTCAAGCATCGAGATTCTGCTCGGCTTATTTGCCAATAACCTAATGCATTTAATATACTGACAGCATTATCCTCTTGTTTCATTACTTTAAGTTAATACAACGGGATAAGCAAATTTATGAAGGATGCATAAGTAGCTAATAACTTTCAGGAATGACAATCTTGATCGTAGTTCGACTTCTGATCCTCCTCTGGTTAAGCTGCTGGTAACAATGCTGTGACATAGAGTGGTGGAAATAGAATAACAAAATTAATTTTAATTTTAATAATCAACAGCCTCAGTTCCACCGTTTACCTAAAATTTACCTAGATTTCAGTCGGGATAATCCAACATAGGTCTAAACTATAGAGAAAGATGGGTTTGTACTTACACACTTACATCTACATACATACTCCCCAAAAAGCTGTATAGTATATTGGGTAGGGTACTTTGAACCACTACTAGCGATTTCCATTCATATTTCATTCACAAATGGAACGAAGGAAAAGCGACCATTTCTACACCTCTGTGTCAGCCAATTTCTCTTATCTTTGTGGTCCACCAGCTGGTGTGGCCGAGCGGTTCTAGGCGATTCAGTCTGAAACCGCGCGACCGCTACTGTCGCAGGTTCGAGTCCTACCTCAGGCGTGGATGTGTGTGATGTCCTTAGGGTAGTTAGGTTTAAGTAGTTCTCAGTTCTAGAGGACTGATGACCTCAGATGTTAAGTCCCATAGTACTCAGAGCATCTGTCAGTTCAAGTTGGAAGTGATAAGGTACATTAGCGGCCAAACCTGAGCATGGGCTGACAGATAAATGGAAACCTGTCTTCATTCATCCAATGTATTGCAATCTCATACAGAACTCGTGACGAATATTTCAGTTACTGAAATCTAGTCAGTCATGTTTGGTCTGCAAGCGACTACCTTGAGTTATGGAAAATGTTCCACGTCATAAACTTAAGCTGAATTTCCCATAGAATTAATTTTTGTTTGATAGTATCAATCTTTTCTGCCATACCTCACCAGATGATTCACACCATACATTAAGATGCTTAAGGAATTCAAATAATTGGTGACGTTGTAAGTAGGCTGTTTACGTTTTTTAATTGGTAACGCCACGTAGCACTCTGAAAATCACTGGCTGTGCCGTGTGCAGTCTGTGGCTGGTTTGCATTGTTGTCTGCCATTGTAGTGTTGAGCAGTGGCAGCTGGATGCTAACAGCGCGTAGCGTTGCGCAGTTGGAGGTGAGCCGCCAGCAGTGGTGGACGTGGGGAGAGAGATGGCGGAGTTTTGAAATTTGTAAGAATTGGTGTCATGAACTGATATATATATATATGTTATGACTATTAAGGTAAATACATTGTTTGTTCTCTATTAAAATCTTTCATTTGCTAACTGTGCCTCAGTAGTTAGTGACTTCCGTAGTTTGAATCTTTTATTTAGCTGGCAGTAGTGGCGCTCGCTGTATTGCAGTAGCTTGAGTAACGAAGATTTTTGTGAGGTAAGTGATTTGTGAAACTTATAGGTTATTGTTAGGCAGGGCCATTCTTTCGTAGGGATTTTTGAAAGTCAGATTGCGTTGCGCTAAAATTACTGTGTGTCAGTTTAAGCACAGTCGTGTATAAATTGTTCTAAGGGGACGTTTCATATGTCGACCCTTAGCCAAGGATACCTCACTGGAATCTTCTGATTTTTTCTTGTAGTTTGTGTAGTTAGTGTAGCCTTTGTTTATTGCTAGCGCGTAATTGTAGAGACAATTTCCTTTGTAGTTGTAGTTTTTCATTGTTGTACAGTAAAACAGTTGTGGCATGCATGTAGATTTGCACCAAGTATTTCGCAGCTACACTTGCAATTAACTAGATATTATTTTCAGTGCTAAGTTAATGTGTTCTCTTATTTTGCTCTTCAAATTGTGGTTTTCTGTGTTGTCGTGTGAAATATTGTGACAATAATGAAAAACGTAACACTAGGCTCCAAAGTAAACTGAGAAATAATAGTGGCGACGAGCGTAGCTTACCAGCACCACTGTGTAATTAATTAACAGACATTCTAAGTAGTAATTTGGTAACTATGCATAAGGAAATGGAGCGGGCGTCAAATAATGGTGTAGACAGTGAAACAGGTAGTGAACAGGGAAGCATTATCGATCGATCGGTCGGCAACAGCTCGCCTCAGGAATCGGGAATGCCGGCCGCGGTGGTCTCGCGGTTCTAGGCGCGCAGTCCGGAACCGTGCAACTGCTACGGTCGCAGGTTCGAATCCTGCCTCGGGCATGGATCTGTGTGATGTCTTTAGGTTGGTTAGGTTTAAGTAGTTCTATGTTCTAGGGGACTAATGACCACAGCAGTTGAGTCTCATAGCGCTCAGAGCCATTTTTGAATCGGGAATGACAGGACACAACCTTGCAAATACTGCAGATTCAGGTTTTGAGTCCTCACCGTTTTCTAAAATAAGTCAAGACACATTTCCTTCTTGTCAAAATGTGAATGTTGCCGGTGCAACTTTACTGCCGAAAAGCACTGAGGAACATGTTTCAAACACCAGTGCACTGTTATTACAGTTAATGCAACAAATGGGACAAAGGCTACAAAAGTTAGACACAACGCTTGAACAAAATCAGAAACAAATGGGACAAAAGCTTCAAAAGTTAGACACAATGGAACAAAATCTTCAAAAGTTAGACACAATGGAACAAAATCAGAGACAAACACAGCAAAAGTTAGACACAATGGAACAAAATCAAAGACAAACACAGCAAAAGCTTCAAAAGTTAGACACAATGGAACAAAATCTGAGACAAACACAGCAAAAGTTAGACGCAATGGAGCAAAAGCTTCCAAAGTTAGAGTCAGTGGAACATACTCTTGAACAAACACGTGAAGATTTAAATACTGAATTACATAAAATCGAATCGAAATGTCAAAAAGTCTGTAATGACGTAAAAACACAAATTTGTGAGCATTTCTAACCTATTTTTTCGCGGCATGAAAATGCATTACAGAATCACGAAGCAGCCATAAAACAACTGCAGACAATTGTTCATGAAAATCATGAGACCTTCCAAGATAAAATTGACTCAGTTGCATCTACCGATTCGGTTACGCAACTTGCAAAAACTCAAGAAAACTTGAAGGACACAGTAGATACTCTGAAAATCGGTTCAGAAAGACAAATGGAGGACATTAGTTCATTATCAGAGAAGGTAGTTGAACTAACGGATCAGCTAAATAATTTATCTACGAAGGTAGATGATAATCTCAATGACACAAAACAGGCAGTCTTTAATGACACAGAAGAGTTCGAACAAATTAGGAAATTCAAACAAAATCAAAATCAAATTAATACGCAACACCAAAGAGAAATACGGGAAGTACAAGATCAGCTGACACAGGTAATACAAGAATTACGTATTTCAGAGGACTCTCGCACACCAACAGGGCATTTTGGAGATTATGAAAGAAATTGGCAAAGTACACCGAATTTTGAGAAGGAACCGCCGAAACGACGTAACAATGACCGACATGCAACCCGCCGACACGATGATTTTGACTATAAGCTGTTCATTACTACACGTAAATTCAAAACATTTAAAAATTCTGGCAACGACATTCATCCACAACCGTGGCTTCATCAATTCTCTCATTGTTTCCCCCCCAACTGGTCATTAGAGCACAGATTAGAATTTATGTGTGGCTATTTAGAGAATGAACCAGCTGTAAGAATGCGATCGGTCATTCACGATTGCCACAGTGAAGGAGAATTTTACCATGCCTTCCTCTCAGCATATTGGTCTCAAGCCACACAAGACCGAGTAAAACATGGCATCATAATGATGAAATATTTCGAACAATCTGAATTTTCAAGTCTTGTGAAATATTTTGAAGACATCTTACATAAGAATCAGTATCTTTCAAACCCATACAGCCCCTCAGAACTCATCCGCATTTGCTTAATCAAATTTCCTGAACATTTAAGGAATATTATTTTGGCAGGCCGTTGCAAAGACGACATTTAAGCTTTTCAGGGACTCTTACAAGAATTTGAAATTGACACTGACAATCGCGCAACGTGAAAACAGGAACACAACAATTACAGGTCACATCCGTTGCAATTCCGTGATGAACGAAATAATAACTGGAGATGACAAGGATATTCTCACAACACAAATCGTGACCAAAACAGACACCACCTGTATGACAACCGTAGGCAGAGTAGTAATAGTTACAGAGAAAGATCGTATTTCCGTAGTAATGAATATGACAGAGACAATCATAGAAACAGACAATTTGGCAACCAGAACTATTATTATCACGGGAGACAGAATAATTTCAGACGCAAGGGTCCACCGCGCAGTGATAATTCAGGGAGAAATTCTCCACCACTTATCCGACAAGAAAGAAACTACAGGAACTACCGACATGACGACAGACGATATGATCGTAACGACAGACCTGAATTGCATCAGAACTGGCGGGATTCAAACAGAGCAGGCCCCTCTCGACAAGGTGAATTTGTAGAAGTTAGGTCTCCAAACCCTAATAACGGCGCGCGCCAACAAAGAGACAGACAATGACTCGCACCACAGGCAGCCACGTGCGCCCGCTGGCTCAGAGAAAAATAACATAGACGCTAACCTTGAGAAAAATTCCAGTATTCTTTACCGACGTATACCGCATGATAATTTCGTTCAAGTTAACTCTGAGCACTAGGAAGAGCCAAGGATTGTACTACAATTCACATGTAAAACCGTTTATTGAAAGATAATCTGCTTTTTTAACTTTGTCTTTGCCATAAAACATTTCACTTCACATTTCTAGTATGCTTTGTCACACTGAGAAACTGTTAACATGCAACAATGTTGTGAAGTTAACTCTCCAGTCTAGAACCTAGGGAAGATTTTTAAACAGAAATTACGAATGCATGGTTATAGTGGACAGACGACACAGTGTTGTTATTTGTACATTATTGCTTGTTAGTTGCACGATTACGTAACGACTATAAGGCTTACATACTTAGAACATATACTGTTAATGAGATTTTAATGCAACATTTAGGTTTAGTTGAAAAGACATTCTTTATTTGAAGTACTTTCTGTGAGATTAAAGATGACTTAGCATTTGGTTTCTTTGATAGCTACACGATTATATCACGACGCTACTAATGTGTGACACAATTTACATTGTGTTTTTGCGGTGTATCTGTTTTATATCTGCACAGTTTTTCTGAATTCTTATGGAAAGGAAAATATGTTTTAGTAGTAACTTTTGTGGTATAGCTACAATGAGATAGCCTTTTCTGTAGCACAACAATACGTTACAGTACAGTACTTACTTCATCACGGCAATAAGCGTAGTAACTACGATATCTATACGCAAAGCATTTCACTTTTGTTTATCATGAGGTAAGTACATTGACTTCTGTAGAACTTAGCTTTCGGAGGACGATAACTGCGACACTTCCATAGAGATTATCTTACAACAAGTCGGAGAGTTTAGCGCTACAGAACACGTATTTGAGTGATTAATTTTGTACTTAAAACATTTATTTTTAAAAATATTTGAAGTACAATGATACAAAGGTTTTCCGTAATACATTTCATTCCTTTGCTGTAATCTGTAACACCTGAGGATATAATTACATTAATCCTCAGGGGGGTACACGATTACTTTGCGTACCATGTGTATGGCAAGCACAAGGAACCCTAGCTAATATGGTATTTGCTTATACAAATTTACACATCGGTACCATATTTCTCTTACACATTAATTACACAGCTATCTGATCATTTAACTGGGAGAGACAAACATTTATTTTACTACATCAGTGACAGATGTTTACGTAATTACACAGTTGGATAATTTCACACTTATGAAATTGTATTTTGTCTGTACTTTGTGAACTGTTCATACATTTTCGGAACCATTGTGATACTATGACAGCTTTGAATGACATAATTGGGTATGAGATCATGATTTTTAAAGTACGGTTGAGGTAGATGACACTTTTGACATGAGCAGAGAATTTTTTTAGGCTTTGAAATTATTGGAAGAAGCTACGACGATTTAGAGATTTGGCTGAGGTTTTATGATGTTATAATGACGATGTGTATTACGCTGTTGCGGTATGTTTATGATCAATAAGCTGATGCTATATGACTTATTTGATTATGCTACTTGTTATGATGGAATATTGAAGAAGTGTCGACGAATAAGGTAAGGAATAATGAGTAGTGGGTAGGGACTCTGGTTTGTGAAAAAGGATGTTGGAAACCGAGAATCGTACTTTAAGAGTGATGAAATGTGTGTATATGCGTGAATGTATCACTATGCTGGCGAAAATTTTTTGGACACTATTATATTTAACGGATTTTGTTTCTACAGATTTGTAACGCAAATTCTTGACCTGTGAATTTTTTTTATATGAGACTGCCACTGTAGCGGAAACTGGTGTCGTAAATATTTCGATAAGACAGTTAAGTGACCACCTGCATGTAATGCGTCGTGGGCACCCAGCTGCGCGACAACCACCAGACAAAAAGAAAGCCATTAGTGTGTGCCTTTCAGAGACACAGGTAAAAAAAAAGAAGGCCATTATCCTCGCTATTGACATTCATTCCTTTGTAGAAAGCATCGCAAATACGACACGCTCAAACTTGAAAACATATGATTATACTGTGGAGCTCTTAATTTATGATATGTACTAAAATGCCTAATGAAACGATGAGAAACATTACACGGCTATTGTCTTGCTAGTTGAGAGAAATGCCATATGGATTGCTTTATATATTTATTTACTAATTTTGTTTAATATCTAGTTTCTATCTGCACTGCAGCATTGGTTAAAATACAATTTAATAGATGTACTAATATAGTTATTTTATGCCTACAGATGCAGTAAATAATAACTTAACGATGTACTTAAAAAAACGAAGGAGCACAAAAAGACTTCCCTTCACAGGAACTGCATACATAATTTTCTTTTCAAGTACTTGGTAATTTTTAGGGTAGGATAACTTCTTGTGGTGCACCACTTTAATGACATAGATATTAATATGTGAATAGACATTTCCCTTTTCTGCATTGTTGTCTTTACTGTAATATTTTTTCTGCTTGAGCTTTGTCATGTTTAATTATAAGCTATTGCATTTGCTGCTGCTGTGTGCCAGGCGTAATGTTACTGAATTTGTCTTTGTATTACTCTGTTAAGCCAGTTTTACTAGGGATTTGTTTTTCTTGTTTGCTGTACACTGCCTTATATTAGTTGTAATATTGCAATTGCTTTACCAATTTCCATTTTTTTGGGACATTGTTGTTTGTATTAATTTGATTTGTGCTGCTGCTTTGCCTCGTCCCTTAGTTTAGCATCTGAGCTCAGTAGATTTAAGTTAGCTTAAGAGGGGGTAGACTATATAAGAATCTAACTATGATGAATTGGAAGAAAAGCATTGAGAATCTATAAGAAAATGGTTTGGCCAAAAAAGTAGTGTATAGTGGAGAAAAACCATTTTTGAAAGAGGATGTGAACAGAATACAGAAAGCATGCTTGGATAGGATTTTTTTGGAGGAAACAAATGTTGAGATACGACGAAAGATCTACAGAATGAAGTTTTGGTTTGAACTGCAGTACCAAATGTTACCCTGAAAACAAACCCTGTCCTTTCCTTTTGTGTATCCAAATATATGTTTGTGTACCCTTGTGTATTTGTTTTCATCCTGTCTATATGTACTGTTTCATAGAATTTTTTCTGTTCTAATACTAAGCTACATTCACTATGATGAGGAATACTGTTATCCTCAAATATAATTTGCATCAATAATATGTTATTTACTCTGCAAAGATGTTTAGACATTATTTATTCTATTTTGTTTTAATGCTCATGTGTGAAGTTGATGTTTCGAAATTTATTCTTATTTTTTTTTTTAATGTATGTGCTCCTGTCACAATTCCTGTAACACTGAGGTATATGTTATTTCGATTCTTTTGTAAAGCCTGTATTACTGCAAATGTTATCTGTACTATTATGTTCTTTAATGATATATTTTGTACCTTTGTTATTGTATTCTTATGTTATAAAATTGTAATTGACACCAGTTCATCAAATTAAGTAACTTGTAAATTACATTTCATTGCACACGTTTCTGTTGGTCATAGTATATGGACAATATGTGAGAAGTAGGGACTGACAGTGTTTGCACGTGTGTTAATAATTCAGTAAGGGACTGGATAACAGCATTGCTGGTTGTAAGGACATTTCAAAAACAATTTTTGTGAGTGCACAAGTGGTGGTTATGGACTTGCTATATTATCTGCAAGACTCTTCAATGGTGATTGTGCGCCTGCACAGTCAAACAGATGGCTGCTGTCCATCTCTACAAGGACTACAGTGGGTCTACACCTTTGATGACCCACCAATACCATTATTTCTACAAGGACTGCAGTGGGTCTGCACCTCTGGTGGCCCACCAATAGTAATCTCTACCAGGACTACAGTTGGTCTGCTCTGTGATGACCTACCTACCGATAGTCTTCAACGTCGACTGACTCTGCTGTGGCCCATTACCTGTCGGCATGTCAAGAGTCAGCACTGTCTTTCGTTGGAAGGACAACACTACTTCTTCAAGACTGCTTAGAAATAAACTACTTCCAAGTGCAATTTCTTTTATTGCTGAGACTTAAAAAAAAAACACTGCAATTTTACTGTGATGACCGATCAGGACTGTCTTTATGGACTGTGAGAAATTTTTTGCTTTTGACCAACATTGTATCGATAAGTGTGTGCATTTCATTTCTTTGTCATTGTAATTATGAAAAAATTTTTCAAATCTGTATTGGCTACTGCCCAAAACAATTTGTAAATTTTTTTTGTGCGGAGCATGGGGGCTATGTAAGTAGGCTGTTTACGTTTTTTTATTGGTAACGCCACGTAGCGCTCTGAAAATCACTGGGTGTGCCGTGTGCAGTCTGTGGCTGGTTTGCATTGTTGTCTGCCATTGTAGTGTTGAACAGCGGCAGCTGGATGCTAACAGCGCGCAGCGTTGCGGAGTTGGAGGTGAGCCGCCAGCAGTGGTGGACGTGGGGAGGGAGAGAGATGGCGGAGTTTTGAAATTTGTAAGAATTGGTGTCATGAAGTGATATATATATATATATATATATTATGACTATTAAGGTAAATACATTGTTTGTTCTCTATTAAAATCTTTCATTTGCTAACTGTGCCTGAGTAGTTAGTGACTTCCATAGTTTGAATCATTTATTTAGCTGGCAGTAGTGGCGCTCGCTGTATTGCAGTAGCTTGAGTAACGAAGATTTTTGTGAGGTAAGTGATTTGTGAAACTTATAGGTTATTGTTAGTCAGGGCCATTCTTTCGTAGTGATTTTTGAAAGTCAGATTGCGTTCCGCTAAAATTACTGTGTGTCAGTTTAAGCACAGTCGTGTATAAATTGTTCTAAGGGGACGTTTCAACGTTGGTCATAAAAGATTTTGCCACCTCTCTACTAAACATTAACTCTGTTTTCTCCCCAAAGGCCTCCTACATTTGAACCAGTGTTCACTGTTGCTCATCAGAAGACGAGTGCAATTTATCATCTTTTTCGCTGATGTTGTAAAGACGTCGCAATGAATGTTTTTCCAGCTCAAAATAGTGCAGTGGCTTATTAAGCACTTTGCACAGTCTTTAAACAATTCATAAAGTAAGATAACTACCATTTGGCATTGATCAATGAGGCTTCTCCACTTTTTTTTTTTTTTTTTTTTTTTTTTTTTTTTTTTTTTTTTGACAAGCGGGTAGATGCGATAAGATTCGTACTCCAGAGCGAAAGTCTAATTTAAAGCAAGCGAAATTGTCACTGATCTGCTTGATGTCTGGCAAGGCGAATACTTTGCTCTATTGATGTCCAGCTGCAGCCTTCATTTTCCCTTTCCTACGGACCACTCTGCTCCACTCACTGCTGCACTCGTACAGCTAGGCAGGAGAGTGGCCGAAGCGGATGCACTCAGGGACGCAGTTTGGCCAGCAGTCCTATTCTGTATCAGTCGGTCGCTCTGATGACCAGTTCGGTAGTGAGCGCACCAAGCGATAGAGCCTCTGTGTAATTCTGTAAGTCAGTCGGTAGCGATCGGTACGGCTTCTTAGGTACCAAGGTGGGTTTGTGCCATGTTAGTGTCTCTGCTCGCGCCAACTAACCAAAGAAAAGTAACCACAACTGCAGGAATGGTCACCCAAAGGCGCACAGCAGCACACACATCACCGCACACCCGAAGCTACCAGTCAGCACACTATCCCCATTATTGTTTTCGAAACGTGTGTTTATATGAATAGTGTTGGTCATATAAGATATCAGTGGAAAAGGTGAAAGAAAATGGGAATGTTTGTTCATTCACATCCCAGTGACACCAAAATGGCTTCATGTATTGTCATTATACGGCTGGGCATCCTCATAATAGCTATCTGCGTTAAAATTTCATGGCTGATAGGGAATTTTAACTGATTTAGTCATTTCACGACTTGTTAAACAAATATATCCTCAGGTGCAAAAAGATGACTGCATCTCTTTGATGGCCTCACAGATCCTCAACCAAATTACAGACCACCGATTACCTCCCAATGAAGTTGCTGTCAAGCATTTCAAAAGGGTCTGTCTTGTCCCAAAGATTAAGTTGTCAAATCGCATTACGCCGCATTTTCTCAAGCTGCCTTGCCCGCCTTCGTTGCCTTGGCCGTCTTCTTAGCAATACCATGTGCACTATGTCCACTTCCACGATTCTGAGCTGAAATGCATCCTAATAATGTTTATGAACTCACTTTCCACCTTGATGCGTCCTGGTGATTATTCAATAAGACATATCACTATATCCAACTCAGTATATCTAAAATAAAAAATTGTCTCTGCTGTCAAAGCACACCAAACTGAACGAATTGCCTCACCAACACCTCACCACCCTTTTCTGGTACAGCAAGTAAAAATTCGGCAGGCCTCAGTAGCATACAGAACAAAATGTCGGCTACCAAACCGAAAATGACGTTACGACATACAGAACCCAACGGTACGGAAGATTCAGAATAGAGCTACAGGCCTCGGCTAGAGAGTGTGGTGGCCAGCATTTGTGCTGCAGCTAGCTACTCTCTGAGCGCACCTGTGGCGGCACAAAATGGAGAGAGACTGTGATCTGCTCCGTCTGAAAGCCAGTGCCAATGACGCATCCGAAAGCCAGCGCCGTGACTATGTGAAGCAGTTGAGGAGCCTACAGCGCATCGCCAACCGCCAGTGGGGGCGTGGCTGTGTTGGGTGCTGGTAGGCCACGTTGATGGATGTATGCCTTGCTTGGAAGTTGACATAGTGTAGCGGAAGATGCAATTACTTTCTGATCTCAACGGAAGCCTCTATCAGGATATGTGGTGCAAGCAGCTGAAGATTCTGGGGTGGTTCCGGGCTTGAATAAGGGATTTGGGCCCACTCATCTCAGCAGGCGGAGGGCATCATAGTGCCCACAGCGTGAGCTTCAGGGAAGGAACAGCGGACAGCCAACGAGCAGGAATCCTATCGCACTCCACTAAAGTCGGCGTGAGACATGGCCAAGAGGCAGTTGGCATCTTTACCGAGCTTGAGGACCGAAATTCAAGAAGAAACACAATAAGGAAATTTCATATGACAAGAGGGGGGGCTAAAAGTGAGTTTTAGTTACCGACAGTAGATTATTAGGCAGCTGAGTTGCTTCAAGCTATGGTTATTACACAATAAAGGGTATAAGCGATATACAACGAGTGTAATTATGTTCAGTTATATTCCACATTGAAGGACGGTGTGCACAGCGCAGTGTGTTGAAATTACTGTGTTGCGTGCACACTGGGCTTCCTGAAGGGAGAGCTATGTTAATCTCGTCTGTTATTATTACACTGTGAGCATAACCGGAATTGTGTATGCTAGATAATTGCTACTTCTAAATTTCCGTATGTAGTATTTTAGTTGGTTGGTAGTTATATTCCTAACAGTGAGTAGCTGGTGAAGGGAGTACTTAGTAGATCTAATACAAGGGGCGTCCAGTAAGTAAAGCAACACTTTTTTTCTAATATCAGATTGCTGCTATTCAGAATTCCAATACACCATATTATCTCTCACTCTTTTGGCTACAAAATCCTATTTTTCAACATAATTTCCGTTCAGTTGACGACCTTATTCCACCTACTGTATGCAGCATGATGGCAAGCAGGAGATAGAACAGGTTTGCGCGATCTTGTTCCGATGATGTCAGATGGCTCCCCCGACGATTTACCATGCTTTTACTCACTGCCAGATCTCCGTAGACATTCTGCAATCGCCTATGAATATCGCAAATGCTCTGGTTTTCTGCCAAAAGAAACTTAGTGATAGCTCTGTGCCTGGAATGCACCTCCGTCTTGAAAGCTATGTTTAGGGTCTTCACCAACCGGAGCTTCAAGAAGCTTTGGTGGCTGAAGCGCGAACATTCCACGATGTCCCACAACAAATTCGGCGGTTTTTCAACCGAGATTGCTCAAGAATAAAATAAGTGTTGCATTACTTATTGAACGCTCTTGTTATTTACTTGAAATGACAATATACGAAAGCCCAATTAATGGTGAGGGCGGGTTTTCTTCTGATTTATCGTTTGTGTTAAGTGATTCTGTTCGGCAGCTATTGTTGTTTTGTGATTACTGATTTTATAGTCAAGAGATCGATTATTGTGAACTGTTTATGCTTTTTATTGCTGCCTTAAATTTTAATGTTAAGGGGATGGAGTGGATCTCAATTTTTTTTTATCACTGTGATGAGTAAATTTTAATTAATTCATTGTTTGTGCATAATTGATATTTTTGGTTTAACAAAAACTGTTTGTCAAAGTAGGGCCACGCCTGCACGACCCCCACCTCTATCCCCACTCCACCCAAATTCTGCACTACTGATTTTCGGGATGTAGGCCTCCATAAACAAAGTGCATTACAGACGAAAGTGTGCATTTTTGATTTGCAATTTTCAAAAACGTCGGAACCATTCGTTCGGTTAATAAAGGCTCAAAGAATGTTTTGAGAAATCCACCTGGGCAGCTGTGCTTGTTAACGCGACCGTTTCCAGGACAGCGAAATATGTGGCCCCGAATCGAATCCGTCCGGCACATTAACGACGAGGGGTTGGTGTGTCGGCCATCGTGGGTATCATTTTTAGGCATTTTCCCACATTTCACTAGGCGATTACCGGCCTCATATCCATCTTCCGCCTCAGATACAACTACACAAACATACGGAACCATTTCACACAGATTTTACTCTACACGCCAAGAGACTAATTACACTGCTTCTGTCCTTGTGGGGTGAGTAGGGCACTGATGACCTTAATTGTTTGATCTCTTCAAATACTTATTCAGAATCAGCAGCATCCTTTTGGAACATTATTAGCTTCTTTTAAACTAGGATCTGTTGTTTATGTTATTTTAGATACAGCAGCCGGCTTATACAATTAGTAATTAATGTCGGTGTAGATGAGAAAATTCAAGACCTCAACACCAACAGTTTTCTCAGGAATTTAAGATGGTCATCACAGATCGAAAATATAATATTGTGGTCTGCATTTGGAATAAAAGTATAAACGGTTTCTTGGATCACTGTGTGTTTCGCTGCGACTGTTTCGCTACTCGTGGACATCTGTTGTCACATGAGAATTCAGGCCGATGGAGAGCCCACGACTGCTGCCCCAAGCTGATAACATAGTAATACATGAAGCATATCGAGTGAAAACTCTTACTGAACAATGATCCTGCAAGCACCATTCAAGGAACTGTCAAAGCCACAAGTGATGAGATGTGTCATCAGTTTATGTTTCGTAAGAAACGTAACGCAGTAACTCTGAGAATTTAAAACTTCAAAGATACGTAGAAGAGAGAGACTATCCTGGCATTTCTTTTAGATTGTAGGAACACGAAATTGCCATTTGGAATGAATAGTATCATAGTTGCAGGCTTACTTGATCATCAGTCTGAATAAATAAAAATATTTCAGCAGGAAAAAAGTGTATCCATAGCAGCTTTTCTCGCAAGTGAAGAAAGACTTTCTTTGCATTGTTACTAAAGTACCCAACCACATCCATGAAACTCTTGATAATTTTTATTTACCTCTCTAAAGTATAGGAGAGAATACCATATCCTTTTACGTATTGATCACATTTTTATAAACATCAGCGTGATTTACGATGGCTCCTGCTCTCATCTGGCATACTGCGGACAGACATGAAAGGGACGAACATTAACGACTTTCTAAGAGTTGATCTACAGAGGTATGTGATACTGTGTGTCAAAAGAAGCTAGTCACGATGTTGTACAGAGCCTAAAAAGATTAACATATGAAAAAATATTCTGTTGTCTGCTGCAGGATGAAACAGCAGACGGTTAGAAAATCAATGGAAAAACCAAAATTACTTGTGTCGAAGACCTACGCTGACGACAGCTACTGCGTAACACCTACGTGAGAGAAAAACGTCAGTCGAGTATTGCAAAATACTTCTCATTTTCGATGATAATCTCTTGTCTGCTGCAGGATGAAACAGTCTAGCCGGCTGCGGTGGCCGTGCGGTTCTAGGCGCTGCAGTCCGGAACCATGTGACTGCTACGGTCGCAGGTTCGAATCCTGCCTCGGGCATGGATGTGTGTGATGTGCTTAGGTTAGTTAGGTTTAAGTAGGTCTAAGTTTAAGGGGACTGATGACCTAAGATGTTAAGTCCCATAGTGCTCAGAGCCATTTGTACCCTTTTTTTTTAACAGTCTAACAAACGGTTACCATATTGTTGGACATAGAGCAAATTTCAGAATACGATCTTTACAGGTGTCGCTGTAGTGTGGTTTTGTAAAATGACGGAATATGGTTACTTTTTCCTTTTAATTAAGAGTGATTTGAAAATGACATGAAATACAGATGTTACAAACGTGTGACACTTAGTCGAAATTAGCTATTTGCACAATTAAGCCTTCGGTGGGCGCACCTTCGGCAGATAGTCACAAGATTTAGTTTTCTGTTAATATCACATATTGCGTTACAGTTGCGTCCACGTCTAGATACGTTGTTCTCAACGGATGTTATTACTTACTACATTTGCGCTATTCATGCTTTTAGCAGTTTGGTTGTTACTGTTGTTTGAAACGTGAGTGTTGCGTTTGCGATGTGTTTGCCGCTACGCGCCTTGTGATGTGAGTACTCTATTTTCTATACTTGTGTTTTTCTTTCGCCTCAAGGCAATCTTTCTTTTATATTAGTATATAATGAATATTCGAATCAAATCGAAGTTCCCATATACAATTTTCATTACTTTTTACAGTCTTGGATATTGATTTCCTACAATATATTAGTTTTACAAAAACCTGCTTTTCATTAGGTCTCATAAAAACGTGGACATGGGAAAAAAGAAGGCATTTGACAGGCATCGTCTAATTGTACGTCCTGAAGAGTATAACGAAATACTGCGACATTTGTCAGAAGAAGAATTACAAGAATTGTCAGATTCATGTGAATCTGAGTCGGCAGAGGAAGTTATTGAAGAAGAAAACGACAGCAGTGACTCCGAACAATCAACAGAAGAAACAGATGACCACCTGGTTGAAGAAGGGAGACGACTAACAGAGGATTACCGATTTTACGTAGGAAAAGATAAAGAAACTATTTGGATAAGTAAACCGCTTCCTTCTTCTCCTAAAACTAAGGTGAAGAACACCCTAAAAGTTTTTCCAGGTCCAAAAGCAAGTTCTGAAATTACGGAAAAAGAAATTGATGCATTTTACCTATTTATTAGTGACGGGATGATTATCTTTCGTCAGGTTAAAAATGTAAAACTAATTGCGGTGCAAAAGCCGCTACGCGCGCACTCAGAGAAGTATGAAAGCCGCGCCCACCGAAGGGATAAATAAACATCGCATTACAGGCTACTACGGACCATGTTTGTGTTTTATTGCTTTCATCTTTCATTGGTTTACCGGCTACCCATGTGCACTGAATGATATATGCCACTTTTTATGGTGGAATTACTCCAATCAAGTCGATGGTGCGTTTTTGTAGCATTGTTGCTCATTTTGATAGCGACAGGTGTGTAATAATAGATGAACTCCCCCGGGAGAGGCCGGCGCGCTTCGCGGGCTGGAAGCTGTGTGTGTGCGCGCCACTTGGCGAGTCGCCCCACGTCTCAGTGATTCGGAAAATCGCAGCGCCGCGCCGCAGAGGAGCCGGCCCGTAATGTTATTATAAGAGAGGAGCCGAGTTGCTGCCTGGAAGTTGGGCGTCTGCGGCCCAGAATTAAGAAGAATGGCCGCCTCGCCGGCGTCCCAGGTGCGGCAGCCCTGTCGTCAGGCGCCATTCTTCCGCTCCCAGCTGCGGCTCTGTTCACCGGCACCGTCACAGGTCCCAAATGAGACGATGCTAGTAGCATTCACTCAGGCGATCTACAGTGGTTGCACAAAAATATCGAAACTCGGCGAGAAATGCAGGATTGGACATACACTACTGGCCATTAAAACTGCTACACCAAGAAGAAATGTAAATGATAAACGGATATTCATTGGACAAATATATTATACTACAACTGACAAGTGATTACATTTTCACGTAATTTGCGTGCATAGATCCTAAGAAATCAGTACCCAGAACAACCACCTCTGGCCGTAATAACGGCCTTCATACGCCTGGGCATTGAGTCAAACAGAGCGTGAATGGCGTGTACAGGCACAGCTGTCCATGCAGCTTCAACACGATACCACAGTTCATCAAGAGTAGTGACTGGCGTATTACGACGATCCAGTTGCTCGGCCACCATTGACCAGACGTTTTCAATTGGTGACAGAGGCAGCAGTCGAACATTTTCAGTATCCAGAAAGGCCCATACAGGACCTGCAACATGCGGCCGTGCTTTATCCTGCTGAAATGTAGGCTTTCTCAGGGATCGAATGAAGGGTAGACTCACGGGTCGTAACACATGTGAAATGTAACGTCCACTGTTCAAAGTGCCGTCAGTGCGAACAAGAGGTGACCGAGACGTGTAACCAATGGCATCCCATACCATCACGCCGGGTGATACGCCAGTATGTCGGTGACGAATACGTGCTTCCCATGTCTCTTCACCGCGATGTCGCCAAACACGGATGCGACCATCGTGATGCTGTAAACAGAACCTGGATTCATCCGAAAAAATGACGTTTTGCCATTCGTGCACCCCTGTTCGCCGTTGGGTACACCATCGCAGGCGCTCCAGTCTGTGATGCAGCGTCAAGGATAACTGCAGCCATGGTCTCCGAGCCGATAGTCCATGTTGCTGCAAACGTCGTCGAACTATTCGTGCAGATGGTTGTTGTCTTGCAAACGTCTCCATCAGTTGACTCACGGATCGAGACATGGCTGCACGATCCGTTACAGCCTTGCGGATAAGATGCCTGTCATCTCGACTGCTAGTGATACGAGGCCGTTGGGATCCAGCACGGCGTTCCATATTACCCTCCTGAACTCACCGATTCCATATTCTGCTAACAGTCATTTGATCTCGAACAATGCAGCAATGCCGCGATACGATAAACCGTATTCGCGATAGGCTACAATCCGACCTTTATCAAACTCGGAAACGTGATGGTACGCATTTCTCCTCCTTACACGAGGCATCACAACAACGTTTCACCAGGCAATGCCGGTCAGCTGCTGTTTGTGTATGAGAAATCAGTTGGAAACTTTCCTCATGTCAGCACGTTGTAGGTGTCACCACCGGCACCAACCTTGTGTGAAAGCTCTGAAAAGCAAATGATTTGCATATCACAGCATCTTCTTCCTGTCGGTTAAATTTTGCGCCTGTAGCACGTCAACGTCGTGGTGTAGCAATTTTAATGGCCGGTAGCGTAAGTGCAGATGCAAGTCGAGCTCGCAGATTGCGCCGTTTTATTTGACCACTAACAGCATCCGTACTGTGCTGAAAGTCATATGAATTTAATATCTTTCAAAATACTTTTTTCCTTGTACAATCATATATAAAACTAATACTGAAATCAGCACATGCAACTAATTTTTGGTGCTTCCTTTAAAGTCAACCAAGAAGCATCTCTAGCCTCAGCGGAAATGCTCGGAACTCACAGTTAGGGGACCTAAAAATAACACCAATTAAAGTTTACTTCCACTAAAGTCAACTGCTCCGTAACAAAATTCAAATACCTGATCAGTGCAGTGCTTTGAAATGTCTTCGGATTCAAATGGCACGCTGTCTTTTTATTTACATGGTCACCCCTCACTCACAAAGAACTCACCGAGAAACAGCTAGCTAACTGTATCTCGATAAAAGAAGCCTCTGAATTGTCACATTATTTAGGTGATGCTCTCACATACCAATAACGTCACAGTCAACACCTTTAAGCAGTTCGTTAACTTTATCTTCAATATGTCTTATATTTTGATGGAATATGCTAAATCCAAATCATTCAATACTTGGATACCTGATATCCTTTGAAGGTGGTTCCTTTGCTAGAGATACTTCCTTTAAGCACAGCTATCAGCTGAATTCAATCTAAAAGAGTTGCAGACGCCAAATTTCACCGCACTGTCTTAACGGATACGTTCGTCGTAAGTCCTAACGGGTACGCTACTCGTACGTCCCGCACTGATTTCTGCAGCTATTTCACCCATTGTTACTTGTCTGTTAGCACTGATAACTCTATGCAAATGTCGCTAATCTTGGTCGTTAAGTAAAGGCCATTAGCCACTGCTTTGTCCGTGGTGAGTGGTAATGCGTGAAATGTGGTATTCTCGGTACACAACTTGACACTGTGGGTCTCGGAACATTGAATTCCCTAACGATTTCCGAAATGGAATGTTCCATGCGTCTAGATCCGTCTACAATTTCGCTTTCGAAGGCTGTTAATTCCCATCGTGCGGCCATAATCACGCCGGAAACCTTTTCACACAAGACGCCTGAATACAAATGACAGCGCCTCCCGTGCACTGCCCTTTTTTATCCTGTGTACGCGACACTACCGCCATCTGCATATGTACTTAACCCTATACCATGACTTTTGTCACCTCGGTGTATACAGCCATAGGGAAAACGAGAAAATGTCATCCGCTAAATCAGGATGTGTGTGTGTCGAATGACCGTGATCGTGACAGACAGTGCTTGAAGAAGTTTGTGACAAAAATTAGAGGTTGCCATTGCAGAAGTCATTTCAGATCTGAACAGCGCACTCGCAAATCCCGTCAGCACCGAAAATAAACAGGGAACTGCAAGGCGAGATGGAGTTCCACAGTCACTAATCAGAGATGTAAATGTCGGTAAACAGGTAAACGTGGTGCAAAAGTCATAAAACATGGTCAATAGCGGAATGTCTTTGGGTAGGAGGACTCTCGTTTCACCTTGTTTCCAACCTATGGCCGAATTTATGTCCCAAGAGTGAAATATACCGGACGTTGTGTGGTAATTTGTGCAGACATATCGTGATATTCCATGGACCAAATGGTTACACTGTATTTCGGTCATGTAACTGCCTAAGATTGTGTGTCAATTTTGGCTCACCAGGCTCAGACCATATTACAGTGTTAGTTACCCTACGGTGATGATGTGTGCCGGCCGGAGTATGTATTTTCGCATTTTCCCTTGCAACCACAGTTGGATGGGACATTGAAATCACCCATAATTAGGAAAGGTGTTGTGGTGGTTCTTTTATAGGTATATGTATTGTTGGCATTTGTTAGGTAAAGTTGGAGTTAGTATTATTCTGCCTGCTTCACAACTGAGAAATTATGTAGCTTACTGACTGTGTTATGGTACTTCTCGCAGTTAGTTTGCCGACAAGCTGTTTTTAACCCAAAAGACGCCGCCAGCATCCGATATTGTTGATCTGCAGCTGTATAGCTTTTGTTGTATTGCAATGCTGAGCAGATTATCGCATCGTTTATTACAGTTTATTACAATCACGTTAAATGCATATAGTTGGATTTTAGAAAAACTGACTGTTCGTACTAATTTAAAGGAAGAACCGTTTATCCAGAGAAATGCCTTACATTTACATTTATATTTAACTACTTATCAAAATCAGCAAATTTAAAATATTTATTACGACTCTGGGCCGTTATCACTCAGAACAATGGGGTTAACCTCCGCGCCAATGTCTCCCTATAAAATTTGCAAAAATTATGTAAGCCACTCACTTCACGAGTATAAGAGTTGTTACAATTAAATATTAGCGACACTTTTAAGTAATATTTGATTATATTTAGACTAAATATTACTTGAAACTTACACGTTTTCGTGCCTTGTCACAAAATGGCTTCTTACACAACCAAGAAACGAAAGGGAAGTGTGTGCGATCCTGTATCGAAAGGAACAGAGATCACAGTAACAATCACAGATCATATTAGTTGATTGTACAGGCTTCTTTTACAAATCAAACTGTATTTTCCTGCTGCTAGTTACTTCATTTATCCCATACACGTTTCGTGTTCTCCTGTTCTAAGGCATCATCAGTGGGATCTATAACGACACAGTTTTGTCAGTTGTAGATTATCAAACAGTTCACTTCGTGACTTTTTGTACAAAATGTAATTACTTACTATTTGATGATCTGCGTTTCCTCACATCTGGTCTGTAGGTTCAAAAATGGTTCAAATGGCTCTGAGCACTATGGGACTTAACAGCTGTGGTCATCAGTCCCCTAGAACTTAGAACTACTTAAACCTAACTAACCTAACGACATCACACACATCCATGCCCGAGGCAGGATTCGAACCTGCGACCGTAGCAGTCCCACGGTTCCGGACTGCGCGCCTAGAACCGCGAGACCACCGCGGCCGGCGGTCTGTAGGTCACAGTACCACTATTATCAAAAATACAGTAGTTCAAATGGCTCTAAGCACTATGGGACTTAACTGCTGAGGTCATCAGTCCCCTAGAACTCAGAACTATTTAAACCTAACTAACCTAAGGACATCACACACATCCATGCCCGATGCAGGATTCGAACCTGCGACCGTAGCGGTACGCGGCTCCAGGCGGTAGCGCCTAGAACCGCTCTGTCACTTCGGCCGGCACCATTATTATCACAGGTAGTGCGACCTCCAGACCAGATGTGAGGAAACGCAGATCAGCAAATCGTAAGTAATTCGCGAAGTGAACTGTTTGATAATCTACAACTAATAAAACTGTATCGTTATAGATCCCACTGATCATGCCTTAGAACAGGAGAAGGCGAAACGCGTGTGGGATAAATAAAGTAACTAGGAGCAGGAAAAGGCAGTTTGATTTGCAAAACAAGTATTTATATGTCTGCTGCGGAGGATGGGCAACACAAACAAACTTCTGATTATATAGGCTTTTCGATTTTTCTGCGATAATATTTACTTCGTTACTTCATCAGTATTGTTAAATTTGCGAAATTCTTCAATATTATTTTTTCACGTTATGTGGCGTACCGGTACAGTGTGGGAAACTGAGAAACTAGTGCAGCCAATAGATTTTGCAGTACATCAGCATGCGGGGGAAGATAGATGTTGCAGATAGTAATCTCGTGCATTGCCTTTGCACTGGCAGCCACAGCCTCTAAAGTTGTTTTGAGAGTCACAGATTCGCTATATAGAGAGTCAAGGGCGTAGATACTTACTCCACGTGGCAACTTGCATAGTCAGTATGGTTCTTGTAATATCCCCAATAGCCATGAAAGTCAGGGATCTGCATTGCTGGAAACCAAGTTTCTTGAAGCACAATGCAGAAAGCAAATAAATACTGATTAGTTGCTGTAGTTGAGCCAGGCTGTGGAAAGCGCCGCAATTCCACTGGAGGATTTAGCTTTCGTCTACTGGGATGGCATAAAGACACTGGGAAGGCAGTTTACGCCCCAGGATCACCTGCTGCCACCCGTTGACTGTTTTTTATGTCTATGTCCATTGATTCTGAATCTCTGGTGAGATCTGGGTCCTCACGGTGCACTAGGATCTCCACATCGTCCTCAGAATTGGAACCTGCAAGAAATGGTGGTATGGGGGCCAATGGGATCCCTTTTTTTATGGTTTTCTTTTTTGTTTTCTCTCTCTTCTCTTTCAGTTTCCCTGGTTGGGACGGCTTCTCTGAGTTTGTCTCAGAAACCGATGATGATCATGAAGTATTATGACCAGTAGCTTGTGGCTCCTTCATCCAATGACTGGTGTAAAGTTTCACAGCAGCAGAAGCCTTGAAAGGCAATTACCTGGAGAACCCCTCCCTTGTGAGAGGAGCCAGAGGAGGCTGTTGCTTCTCCAGCCGAGGTGTGAGGACCAATGTCCCTGGTGGCTTGAGGTGGGGGAGGCGGGGGGAGTGGGGAGGTTATTGCTCTGAAAGTAGGTGTTAGGGGAGCAATTGGGAAGAGGAGTACCTCCAACAATTAAGGGGGCAGGCAAAGTCTGGCGGCTCTGAAGGCCTACTATACAAGGTATAGCCAGTTGGGTTACCGCCACCAGAGAGGGTATATGACGATATCATGCATACATGGTTTCGGTGATCATATTTATTTTGTGCCTCTACAGGTCTGGCTGTAGAGGGTCTTATATTCCATTACTTTCCTTTCATGTTGAAAACTGGTGCAGTCTAGTGAACAGGAGTAATCTTTTCAGGCAGTGAATCTCCCTCAAAGGCCAAGATGAGGGCACCAGTAGCAACTCTATTGTCCTTATGGCCGCTATAGACAAACTGGACAAAGTGTGCACCTCGTCACTATAGTGAACACATCTCGTCATCAGACTCTAAGAGGAGATCTCTGTGGAATTTAATCCCATGGACAATGTTTAAGCTGCTATGGTGGCTTAAACAAACTGGGACATGAACCAACTTATCAAAGACCAGCAATGACCGTGATTGGGCGGGGGATACTGTTTCTTATCAGGACTGACCCATTCTGTATTTTGGACATTCCCACACTTCGCTGAACCTGTCGTCTATGAGGAACAGAGCTAAAAACCATTCCCATCAGACCTTGTGCAAAGTAAGTATTGCAGTGAATGTGTCTGCCCTTGATCTTCAACCCTGCATGCCTCCCATGGCGTAGCCAGGGATGGAACGATTGGGTGTCATATGTGTCAGTATTATAACGCCTTTTTCTCATGTAGAGACTTCTGGGGCCATTCAACTATCAGTGTTGGAAAACTTCATCCCCTTCTTTGTGGGCCATCCGCTCTGATGCCACCGATTCTGATCAGGGGTATCCCACAGGCGCCACCCAGCCACAGCAAAGGCAATGTGGAAGAATGGCTATTGTTCAGGAGTCCTGGTGCCTCAGGTAGATGGGCCTCTACTCCTTGACGTACTTCGGGAGATGTGGGGAAAAGAGCCATCAAAATAGTAAAATTCAGAAAAAGAAAAACCTTGATATTCTCAAAATTTTAGGTCCGTATTATAGATTCACTCATTACCTAATGTAAACAGGTGGTTTAAGACAATTACCTTAACTGAATGCTTTCTCATTACACAAATCATTAGTCGTGTGACTATCTTGTCCTGGTAGAGGATCCCTACAGCTGTGTGGCTCAATCACGACGTTATCGACATTGTGGGTTTCGTTTGATTTGTTATCAACCTCAGAAGTACATATGAGAGGGAGAAAATCTCCTTGGTTGGAAGGGGTTGGGTTACAGAAGTGGTAACTCTCGTGGAGTTGGCTGGAATGGTTTGCTGAAATACCAAGTTATTACCCTACCTTTAATCACTTTATTGTTCTAACAAACCCATCTACTAAGTGAGGTGTCAGAACGTCAGATGCTTTCAATAACTGTTAGAAAGGATCGCTATCAGAGATGGGTGTTTGACTATCACTTTGATTACTAACTACATGCCACTTGACCCAACTAAATCAGTCACCCCACTGAACTACTTCACTAGTACTCATAGGCCACTTTGTCTACCGCACAAGAAACAAGTACTAAGCAGTAATTTCCGCTATTCCAACTCTTTGCTACAGAGACAGACGGTCAGTTTTTCATTAGTACAATCACTATTGCAAAATACTATTTAGCTTGCAGTCACTGTGTGCCCATCTGAGTCCCTCGCCGTTTATTGTTCCATCAGGTGCTGCTGCGGAGCGTCACTGCCCTTTGGATGCTCGGTACTGAAACTGAATACTGACTTTGCTCACTGCTACATGATTCTCTTGTATCATTCTTAACTGTCACTTGCTGCACAAGGCCCTCTTCAGCCTCTTTCTGGACTATTCCCTTGCAGCCTTCCCTCGACATTATACATCTAAATCGTATTCGGGAATCTTCCATTATGAGCTCTGGAAAGTTTCCTTTTATTCCGTCGACCTCGACTATCGGCGCCGTTGTCGAGATATCAGGTGTACTACTTGCTGACGTGTTTGATCAGCCTCGAAGAAGCAAACATCGTCCAGTTGCTTCGGGCAGCGTTATCTGCCACCGATAACCTGTTTGGCTTTCCTCTGTCTCGCAGGCGGGCCATCTACCATAGGCCATCCACCATATGAAACCAGGCTCACTTCCCTCGTTATGATGTGAAATGTAACAAAATTCATTAAATTTTTCTAAGGTCATGACAGTGTAAGAGGTCACTACTACTCTAACCAAAGATTTCCAATATTTCGAAGCGAGAACTAGAATCTTCGTTTGTTCAAACACAATCTCGTATATTTATTAGATTGTTGTTGACCACTGCTGACCTTAGATTTCTTGCACTTAAGATGACGTTAGTGCTCAACAAAGCGATTGGCAATAATCGGTATCTACCGCCCTTTATGCCTGCTGAAACATTCACAAGAAAAAGTATAAAGCTCTACCACTTTCGATCGAAATTAACTTTAACAGTTCACAATAATTGTTTAGTTTTCCTGTATGGCTGGAAAATCGGTCTGTTTCTTTTATATACAGCTCGACCTAGGAAGAACACAATTTGTGATCACTCACATTGGCGTGACATAAAGACCAGTGAAACAAGAATTTCACAGAATGGACGACTAACCAAAAGAATAAAAGTCCAGAGTGTAGCGAAACTAGTCCTAAGTCTGCATAAATAGCCCTGGGAAAGATCCGCAAATGATGGTGGATGAAGTCACAGAAAACTTAGGATTTATCCGAATTTCATGCGGTACGTTAGCTGACAACTTTTTCTCCTAGGATTTATCTGGTTTGAGCATCAAACTTATTGCTGTGTTATGCGTAAGTACTTACGTTCAAAAATAAATGTTATTCTCGTATCACTAGAAACACAAATTCCACTTCTTCACAGAGTATGTAGAAAATATCAATTCAGCGTCCTTCGCATTTCGCACGCAGTTTCAATCCATAACACGTCTCTTAACCGGTCGGATTGGGTACTCATGAACTTTCGTCTCTCGGTTCTGATAAGGTGTCAGACAATACATTTATCCTTCAGAGAATTATGCTTACGGATGAAGCAAAATCAATGTAATCTTAAGATAAGAAATGCACATCACTGGCTCGCGGAGGACCGCTCTCACAGAAACAGATTGATACCAGAGGTACAGAGCTGTGAATGTCTGATGTGGAATTATTGGAGACTACTTAATTGTTCATAATTTCAGCGAAGAAACTTCAATAGGTATGTGAAGTCTCTGCTAGAGAAAGCACCCCTCTCTAGCGCATGATGTATGCAGTTCCAGAGCAATGGGTGAATATTTCACTACTCTCATGTGGCAAGCAAAACAGGCTCCCTACTTCTTTCCTAGCTGAATAGGGAATTCGCATGTTCTCATGTTTTGATGCCTCTGGACTTTACCTCTAGGGTAAACTCAGAGATATAATTTATGCACAAGTTCCCAAGACTCAAGAGAATTTAAAACGTTGCTCTGTTGCAGAGTTTTAAATGATATCAAAGAAATATCTCCACGCTCTTCGTAAGTTCTTGTACTTCAGTACACGGTAGACATTACGGAAACTTTATGACAAATTAATATGTTTCGAGCACCACAGCTAAGAACTTATAACAGGAATACATGACAAGCGAGAAACGACAATACGACTTTGGTCATCAGACTACAAGCTCCGATGTCATTTTCATCTTCCGGATGCTTCCTAGAGCTAGCCATTGTCATCATTTTCCATGAAGTATTAACAATTGTAAGCAACTATATTGTTCAAATGTGTGTGAAACCTTGTGGGACTTAACTGCTACGGTCATCAGTCCCTACAATTACACACTACTTAACCTAAATTATCCTAAGAACACACACACACACCCATGCCTGAGGGAGGACTCGAACCTCCGCCGGGACCAGCTGCACAGTCCATGCCTGCAGCGCCCTAGACCGCTCGGATAATCGCGAGCGGCAAGCAACTATAAACGTACCTGCGAAACTGGCATAAACGTATAATAAGCGTGGAGTTTGCGAACTTTAAAATAAACGAGTTAGGCATTGCACATTTGTATGCTGCAGTGTACATATGGATGTGTACCGTGTCTGGCACCATGCAGCGACTGCAACTTGCGACAAAATAGAACTTTATAGAAGCATTTATGACCACTTTCTTGAGCGATTTTTGTTCTGTTTTCGTTTGCTGAAGTTGTAATTTTGTCATGTAAATGTATATCTCGAAATTAACTAATGCCAGTATTAGTTTGTCAAATTATTGCGTAGTAAGATTTACATCTCTGTTTCCTGTTCTGCAAAACCATCAGAATATCTTAGCTGTGTCAAGGCGGGCAGCCCCACCAGCCGGATCTGACATATCCACATGATAACAAACATTCCCAGAAGACAGCAGTGAGTACGTTTTTCAAGCAAGGTAAATCATAAGTGAAGATAGTAACTGCTCTCGAAAGAACAGATACCATCGAGACTTTGCAGCTTCTGTAGAATAAATGATAATTAATTGAAACCCTCAGCTGCCGATAGGTGCTGTTGAAAATGCACAGCTGAAAATGTGTTCCCCGACTGGGACTCGAACCTGGGATCTCCTGCTTACATGGCATGGTCGGGGCACACATTTTCAGCTGTCCCCATCGAGGTATATCAACAACACCTATCGGCAGCTGAGGGTTTCAATTAATTATCATTTATTCTACAGAAGCTGCAAAGTCATCAATGGAATCTGTTCATTCGAGAGCAGTTACTATCTTCATATAAAGTTAAAGGCTACCCGGCCATTGACCTTCGTCTGTGCGAATGCTCACAGATTGCCCGAACTCTTACGGGAATCGTCACCTTAGTGTGCGCGAGTAATGAGTGGATGGGCAAATATCTATTAGGTATATTACGTATGTAGATTGTGGATAGTTGGGTTGGTTGGTTGGCTGTTTGGGGAAGGAGACCAGACAGCGTGGTCATCGGTCTCATCGGATTAGGGAAGGATGGGGAAGGAAGTCGGCCGTGCCCTTTCTGAAGAACCGTCACGGTATTTGCCTAAAGTGATTTAGGGAAATCACGGAAAACCTAAATCAGGATGGCCGGACGCGGGATTGAACCGTCGTCCTCCCGAATGAGAGTCCAGTGTCTCACCACTGCGCCACCTCGCTCGGTGGACAGTTGGGAATGTTGGTCTCGCGGGAAGCGTGCAAGGGATAAGTCCTGCAGTCGTGCTATTCACCTGTGTGCTCGGTGGCTCAGATGGATGCCGGCACGGTAGTTCAGCGTACCGGTTGGCCTCTGTAATAAAAAAAAAACTGAGTGGAAGGAGCAACAAACGAACTTGAACGGATGTCATGTGATATCCGTAATGACAAAACACAACGATCAACAATGAACAAATGCAAAAAATATAAGATGGATAGAGCTTCTGCCATGTAAGCACGAGATTCCGGGTTCGAGTCCCGCTCGGGGCACACATTTTCAACTGCCCCATCGAGGTATATCAACAACACCTATCGGCAGCTGAGGGTTTCAATTAATTATCATTTAAATCATAAGTTCTAAATATCGTACTTTCTGCGAAACTACCTATCGGATTTCAAAGGGCAAACAGTTCTCGTTACTAGTAAGTTAAAGTTTTAAGGCCCTGTTTGGCGTGAGAGGGCCAGCGATTGTGCAGTGACGTTAGTTCAATGACACAGACGGTGCAGTAGAAATCTGATCGTTGTGCTTTGGAATTAAATATTTATTTATTCTCAGTTTTCCACCAAACGCTAGTATTGCTACAGAGGCTCGTTTTTCTTGGAAAAGGAAGAATAACAGTAATGACAACAAGTCTGGTATATTCGCTATCAGGTACAATCGAGGTATGACAAGGCGTCGCGATAAAATGAACTTTATTTTCCTGTGAATTAATGCTTATATTATAGTGGGGCCATAACGGGCTATACGTACTTTAAGTAATAGAAACAGTATTGGTGCATATGAAGGTACAGATAAATAAAATAAATGTTCATTTCATCACAATTCCTTATTATAATCTACACTTCATATGCACGTATCACAGTGACTCAAACCGGGCATAATTGCTTTCAGTAACGTATGGTCGTTGTTATTATTTTTCCAAAGAAACAAGATTCATTGTACCAACACAAGTATTTGGAGGAACATTAGGAAAAAATGGGTGAAGAGACCAATGGAGCACAGGAGACATAATATGTCAACTTTTACCTCTACATCTATACTGTTCCAGCTACTGTGAAGTGAATGGCAAGAAATAATTGGCACAGTACCAGTTATTAGAGCTTCTTCTCAATTCGTTAAACTATGACGTGCGGGAAGAATGATTATTTCAAAGTATCTATGCACGCTGTAATTAATCTGTTCTTGTCCTCCCGATCCCTATTGGTGCGGTACGTCGATGTTTGATGTACCGTGTATTCGGAGAGTCATCATTTATAGCCGGTTCCTGTAGCGTTATGAATGGATTTTCTCGGGATGGTTTACGTGTAGAGCTTGTCAGACCAGTTTCCTCATCGCCTCTTTGACACTCTTCCATGGGTCAAACAAACCTCTCACCATTCGTGTTGCTCTTCTCTGTATATATTCAATATCCTCTAGTAGAGGTCCCACACCTTTGAACGATATTGTAAGTCGCATAAGCGTTCTATAAGCAATCTCCTTTGTAGACTGATTGCATTTACGTAGTTTTCTACCAGTAAACCGAAGTCACCCAGCTGCATTACCCATGACTGGTCCTGTGTGATCATTCCATTTCATATCCCTACAAAGCGTTAAATCATGTATTTGTGGGAGTTGACCTATTCCATCTGTGACACGCTGATATTATTTTAACTTTCTGAACATGTTTAGCAAGTTGTCAATCTCAGCACCACTTTGAAATCTTATCAAGATCTGACTGAATATTTGCGCAGCTACTTTCAGCCAGTACTTTATTACAGATAACTGCATCATCTGAAAAATCCAAGAGGTTACTGTTTATATTGTCTGCAAGTTCATTAACATACATCATGAACACCAAAGCTCCCAAAACATTTCACTGGGATACACCTGAAGTTACTTCTACATCTGTCGAAGACTCTATGTATAAGATAACTTTCTGCGTCCTTCTTACCAAAAGGTCCTTAACCCAATCACAAATTCCGCTTGATACCCCATATGATCGTAATTTCACAATAAGCGTAGATGTGGTACTGAGTCAAATGCTCTTCTAAAATCGGGAAATAATGCATCTATCCGACTACCTAGATCCAAAGTTTCCAGTATATCCACCCTGTCTGGTTGTGCTACACGACACTCAGCGACAACATGCAACTTCGGTTTCTCGAAAACATCTGAGATGCACACAGTACTAGAACAGAATTTGTTACATCTAAACATGTACCAGCAGCACGCAAAAGACCAGCAATACCGGTGACCCGCTGAGTGTATGTTTGCTTTGTAAGTAGTGTAGCTAGACCCAATTTGTTGCATACCTGGACTCAGACACTAGTCGTTTAAAATAAAGGTGGAACAAAGTCATAAAAGGTCGGACACAAAAACAGGACGAACATTCTTAACCTTTAGATTATTCTTATGTTATGAAGAAAATCGGTACTCTGCTACCCATAAGTAGTGTGTTTTCATGAAAAGTGATAAGGCTGGTAACAATAAATATTTTGCAAGAAGGCCTTAGTAGATATAAAAAACCACGAGCATGAAAGCTTTAAATATGCGTAAACACTAACCTAACTAAAGGGTAACTTCATGCAAATTATTTACATTTACTATGTATCGAGATATATACGTGTCCTACATATTACTTACCACTCATAGAGTAATTTCACTTACTCAGTGGACTGAGAACGTTGGCGGACGCTGTGCGCACACCTGCCCCTCGTGAGTCTTTTTCCTCACTATAAAAGAATGTAAAAAACGAAAATGGGGGCCGGGTGTGGGGTTGGGGGCAGGGATTGTCACCACCATGAAAGCGGAGTGCGAGACCACTTTGCGTAGAGTACTCAGGGTTAGGATTGTGTTCACTGCCACAGCCCCCTTATTTCATTTACATAAAGCCATTAATACATTGCAAAATGATAGGAAAACTTATAGCTTTTATGATTGGGATATATTGTGTATGTTGATAACACTGCTGGTTTCCATAATCTGTAAATGATCACCTTTGCTCCTGTTTAGTCTTGTTTCACTGAAGTGAATACTGTGGGCAGTTATTACGTTTAAACAGTGGATTGATAGCTACAGCGCAGGTATTGAGACATTTGGATATAAAATGTGGCTTCAGCGCAAAAGATCATTTGCTTGCCTGTGGCAGACTGCGGGTCCAGGAATTTTAGACATTCGTTCTTCAAGACACCAAACAAGCAAAAGAAAGTATAAAACGACTGGTGAGAAGAAGCCGGGAGATGAAGCAATGAAGCATAATAACGGTTATGCTTCGAGTCTGTTCTAAGGCAAAGTTTAATATGATATTTCATTCGAATTCCCCTCAAGCTGTATCTTTCAGAATATAGGTGCAAATATGTCTAAGTTCATGAAGTACTGCACAATTCTTTTGTAACTGTAATTTTCTGTATCTCAGTAAGATACCTAAACTTTATTGTAGTGTCAACCGAATTACGGCAAAATAAATTTTATTAGGAAAAGTATTCTAAATGCTTAAGTTAAAGATGTAGTAACACAGTATTTGTTATGGTTAATATACGGTAATATTCAGTTGCCCCTTTGTATGTGTTCAATGCCACGTGCAACGCCTTCGAAAACATGAACGGGATTTTCATATTCTGCCGTTAGCTACGAGCAATCTGTTACTGCTATAGAATAAATAAACTGGACATTTTTGTAGGATATTTAATTTAGTTGAATTTCGTACGGGGGTACATTTTCGCTGGAGAGCACTGTTTTCCGAGTTACTGGAGAAAACATGTTTTGAGGTCACTTTTGTACGTGTTCCTCGAATTACTCGAAAACTATGGCCTCCAGCTAAATTTTAACTACATTAAATTTCGCACAATAAGGTCCTGTTTATTTTTTCTGTAGGACTAACTTTTATGCATACCGAGTGATAGGACGGTTTTTGAAAGTGTTTCAGGTTGCGTAATAGGGCAGCTGAATCACACTATACAATGTGCGGAATTGGTGTGGTATCTCTTCCATCACATCAGGAATGTGGTAAACATTTCATCTTCATATGTGTATTATGGGATTAAATGGTACCTGAGTTTGAGAAAGCACTTTAGAAAATTTATTGCATAATTTTGTCAGTTTTTTATAGACATCGACACTTCATAAATTATTCAAAATACTTGAAAACTATTTAGAAAATATTCAAAACTGAAAAACAGTGCATAAAAGAAACAGGTGCTGATCTTCATATAATACAGAGTTGAAAAACCAACTGCTGTAGATCATAACAGCCTTAAGAAACGGAACAAAGATCGAAAATCGAACATCCGACAACATTACTTGTAGGTAACTTCCACCATATGCTGCAGGTTGTTTTGCAGGATACGGTGATGGTCGGTGTGGTGTCCGTTGTAACGTAGGCGTACGCAGGTGCGCATTTGCAGAAGGAGCGGTTGCGCGTGCACCAGCCGCCACCTGCGACCCGTGTCCGCCGCTGACGTAGCCGCTGCCGCTGTTGCGGTTTGGTCGCAGCTGATGAACTGCGGGACACGTGCAGCGCGCGGCCAGCACTTCTACACCCGAGGCCGTCTGCAGTTACCGGTCGCCCACCATGCGCTGGGTCACCACGTCACAGTTGCTGTACCAAGCTGACCGAACAAAAAAATTAGTCACCATTCAGAGGAGCGCAATGATCGTCTGGGAGCGCTGTAGATAACGTAGAACTGGCTCTAAGCGATCGTGTCACAATTTACCGCTAATGTGTGTCACAGCAATGAGGAGGGTGATTGTGGCAGTGGAATTTGAGCAGTGAGATTAGTCGACGTGGAGACGGGACAGAATGGCACGAAGGCCTAGAGACGAGTTGCCGTTTCCTCAACGAGAACCTGTTTCAAACCCGGCAGGGATTAATGCTGACAGTGAAGCACTCCGTCTCCAGGCAACGAGTGGCCTACCGGGACCATCCGACCGCCATGTCATCCTCCGAGGAGGATGCGGATAGGAGGGGCGTGGGGTCAGCACACCACTCTCCCGGTCGTTATGATGGTATTCTTGACCGAAGCTGCTACCATTCGGTCGAGTAGCTCCTCAATTGGCATCACGAGGCTGAGTGCACCCCGAAAATGGCAACAGCGCATGGCGGCTGGATGGTCACCCGGCCACGCCCGACACCGCTTAACTTCGGTGATCTCCACTAAAACCGGTGTATCCAGTGCGGGAAGGCCGTTGCCCCTGACAGTGAAGGTAGGTCCACAACTGACAGTTTCCTAGCAAAAATGGCGACGTGAACTGCAAGCAAGACATTTTAAGTCTAGTGTCTCTCAACACGCCATTGCTCACAGCAGCACATGAAGACAAACAACTAAGAAACTTGACCTTGATTGGTTGGAGCCGTGTTGTCGGACGAGTTGCGCCTTTGCCTTTCCGAATGATGGTGTCTACTGTACCGACTGCGTCGGCCGAAGTGGCCTTGCGGTTCTAGGCGGTGCAGTCTGGAACCGCGAGACCGCTACGGTCGCAGGTTCGAATGCTGCCTCGGGCATGGATGTGTGTAATGTTCTTAGGTTAGTTGGGTTTAACTAGTTATAAGTTCTAGGGGACTAATGACCTCAGAAGTTGAGTCCAATAGTGCTCAGAGCCATTTAAACCGTTTTTTTTCTTTTTTTTTTTTTGTACCAACTGCGCAGTAAGGCGTTAACCCATACTAGTTCAGTGTGGATGTGATTATGAGATGTTCTCGGTGTGTTTCCCGTACCGTGGCTTTGTCCCACTCATTCGTGTTAATATGAGCATTAATCAGGAAGTTCATTTCAGCGCCTCGGTTACCAGTCTGAGTTGTTCTACATCTTCATGATGAGCATTCTGTAGACATTGCCATCTTCCAGAATGACAATTTACGTGTTCACATGACGGCACATGTCCCATTATCGTCTGGCCTGCTGTATCATTCGATCTTAATCCTGTATAAAATGCCTGACAGTCTGTAACATCGAGTGAGACGTAACATTATGCCCGCAGTGTAGCAGCCCTACGGAATCTAGTCATGAATAATTGGTCTTACTTGTATATGACTTACCTGAGGATACAACACACCTAAACTCCCTTCCTCACTCAACTGGGACCATTATCGAGACTACGGGCAGTGTTACATGATATACCACGCTGTCTCATTGAAGTGACATGTTATGTCCGATGTGCTTACTTAAAATATGCACCAGGTCACGCACAGGCTATACAGGGTGTTCAAAGCCTTCGCAATCAAAATCATAGGACTTTAGCTATGAAAAATAAAAGTCATTAATTATGTTCACAAAATTAATGTATTTACATAAAATAATCTCCCTGTGAATCAGTACACAGCCGAAAACTTTTAAAAAGTATTCTGAAAAAGTCACTGTTGTCTTTCTTTGGAATTGCATTTAATACTGCTGGAAAATTTTCTTTACTGTCCTTCATTGCGTCGTAACGGTGTACTTATCACAAACACAACTTCATGTCGCCTTACTCTCCATCGCCATTTTTTGACGAGTGTCAGACACGTACTGTGTTGCATTTGCAGCCAGGATGACTGCTGCACCGTGCTAGCGTTCTGACCAACACGGCTGTTGTTGCAAATTCAAGGATCTTAACGCCGCAAATTGCCATAAGAAGCCATTTCCGTCTGGAATTTCACACAAACAGTCTTACATTGTGACCTTTCTGGCAAATCAAAGTTGGGACCTTTGGCTTTCGCGGGAAAGTGCACTACCGATTGAGGTATCGGGCATTCACCCCCACTGCTTCACGGCCAGAACCTCTCTTACGACCTTCAAAACTTTACAGAAGCACTCCCGCACACCTTACAGGTCTACGTCTCCTACAAGAACGGAAAAGTGGAGGTCCTAGTTACGAGTCCTGCTCTGGTGCACATTTTAATTTGCCAGAACGTTTCGGATGAGCACACAATCAGCTGAAGAGTGAAAATTCGTTTTGGAACTTACACCACATAGGACAACTTAGTTCATAAAGTGTCCAGTCTCAATGTCTATATTAAAACATAGTGCGACAGACAAAAATTCTGTGTTGAAAGTTATTTGGTCTTATTGCTTCCATACATTGTTTATAATATGGGTGTCGTTGTTGCTCCACAATTCATCAAAGAGCGTTCATCAAGGACAAGTCTCTTTAAATTATACTGTACATACAATTGTCAAAAACCTCGGATTGTAATAGCTTTCCCTGTTGCAATCTGCTATTTATACACACCCGTCCTGTCTTGCAACCTATGAATCGGCTAATTAACCTAGGTCTCTAACTTTATTATCATCAAGAGACTACGAGAAATCATGAAGAGTGGAGAAGATTACAGAAGTTCGTAAATAAAACTCGAATACATAAACAAAGAAATATATGTTGAATAAAACCCTCAGATAAAGATAGGAGAAGCTCACTTAATAATTTATGAGAAACCATGAAATGAGTTACGAAGCATGCTTCAACTGTTCAGTATGCACAGATTACGAGACCGACAGTCCCTGATGAGTCAACAGGGAAACATCATACAAAATAAAAGCTAAAATTTACTTGAAGTGGTATCGTCGAGTATCGGGAGCGGCGCAAGCGTTATTGATCACAGCAGAGACACTGTACAGCAAAGTGGTACGACGAGACGCCAGTGAGATGCTAGCATGCTTCCGTAGTACCGAGACGCCATCGGGTCTAGCCTGAAATAACTTCGTCAGAGGCAAGCAGGGCAGTTCTGGTCGACGTCGAACTCTGCCCAGTTCCAGAAAGTTCTTGCCGGAGTGACGGCGTCGTGATGCCTGCTCACCGTGACACAGGCCGACACCGACTCAAAGGAAGGCCTCGGCACTTGCTCGTGACGTCACGACAGCTAGGCGGGCCGAACGCCTGGTCTGTGCAGGCATACTCATAATGGTGGTGTCTCCCTCTGACACAGGAAAATGTGAAACTATTGGCGGTAGTTGACCAACACAGATTGCTCTGAGCGATTTCTGCAATCAATTAATTGTGCAATTCATTACACTTCTTAGCAAATAGTGTACTCCTGAACTTAAGTTTGCACCTGTTTTAAGGATTGAAATACAAAAACAACTTCATGGTCCAGCAGCTACAGAATTATTGCTTGTTTACTTTATTTGTAAATCTGAGGAAGTTACGTTTGTACTGGGTTGCTTTTACAAGAAACTGTGAACATATTGGTGCCTTTCTTTAGGTGTCTTGGTTGACGATGGGGTGAGGAGCACTGAATGTTAATGAAATATCTTGCGATTGTACACGTTTGGGGAGGGGGTGGCGGACAGAAGAAGAGGCAAAAGAGAGATACTTGTTTTATCAAATAAAATTTTTTATCTTGTAAAGTTTCTCCTTTCAGTTGCAAGAGGGGAATATTTATCTTTTCTAATGTGCATGTTTAAAAAAGTTAAGCTCAGCAGTATTTTCGATGTATGAAGCTATTTTGTTTCCTGTTTAGAATTCCTTTCGTTGAAAACGACTGTAATCTAATGACTGGCAACAGATGAACATTTACACATGTAAATTAGTTCACATTTCCAGTGACGGTGTCAAACGAAAATAAATAAATAAATAAATAAAAGAAACGAGTTCATTGTAAGGGGGTTGGTGTAAGTTTCGATAGGAAAATGGATCTAGTAAATATAGTTTCTTGAATGTAAAATTTCCGAAGCTTGCAATGGGGCTAAGCATTTTCTCATATTGATCTACGTTTGTTTGGACAAGATTCAGTAATACAGAATTATGATCTTCATTTGCAGCTTTACGATAGTAAGAAAATCTTTCACCTAAATAAAACTGCAGAATTCAAAACAATACCAAACAGTTTGTCCAAAAATAAACGCCCAGGCGTTTCTGCCTGTAGCAGACCTGGCGTTCGCCGTGCCTAGCTGACGTGACGTCGCCAACAGGCGCCGAGGCCTTCCTTTGAGTCGGTGTTGCACAGGCACAAAGCCCGTGTTAACTGCCTAGGAGTAAGAGACTTCCGTCTCCTATGAGTTGTGCCTATGCGCCATAGCTGTCACAGCTGTGTCAACAAATGACTACTAACTTGTGTTTTCTCATGACTGTAGTGAAGCCACAGTGTAACCTCCCCACAAAATAAAATAATATGAATAATATTCTCATTTAGTGTAACCTCAAAACAGAAAAATTCCTAAACCTCTCAACACTAAAAAATATAATTATGTCCTTCACATTCAGTATAACCTACCAACACGAAAATTGCGTAACGTATCAATAATAAAATGTGACTAATCTCTCAATAATAAAAAATGTGACTCACTTATAACTTTTCAATAATCACTGTGAATTTAAACTGGTAAATTTAGGACGTCAGCAGTGCTGCGTCATGGCCCTGAACATTCATTCTGAATAAATTGAAAAATCTTACCTCAGTTAGGTCGCCGGATAACGCGTATATATCTGCTCCTATAAGAAATTTTTCTGGTGCAGCTAAGTGCAATGCTGGCCGAAAGATTTGTCTTATATAAAAGGAAAGAACTGATTTTTCTTTTCAATAATCAGTTTCATAGCTTTAGCCGAGCCTGGCGAGCAAAGATAAGTTCTTTGTAATTAATTTATTATGACGGCGCATTTCAGCGCCTACGGCATAACAGGTAATCAGAGTATTTACCATTTCTCGTCACCATAGCCTCTGACGTATTCCCTTTGGTAGGTAAACTGTTTCCAGATCGTCAGCCTCATGATGTCCTCTAAGATGAGTCACTTGACAAACTGTCAAACCATTTTCAGTCACAAGTGCATATAGCGGCTAACACTGTCCCTGCATTAATGATCAAAGAGGCACTACGGGCGACTCAACAATGGTATATACACCACATTGGACGGGCATTACAGTTCTCTAATGTCTGTCCTATGTGGTGTATTTACTTTTGATGACTCGGGTATAGTGCCACGTTTACGACACGGATGGTTTGAAATTGGACACTGGTTTTCCAAAATGTGTCGCCCTTAAAAAATAAAAGAAAGATACTTCCCAATGTGACTTATGATGGAGCTGCAACTAATTTAAGTTCAACATATACCCGAAACTTAACAGACTGCTTTTAGTACTCAAGTAAGTGACCTCACATTGTATATTATTTAGTGTCAAATGCCACTTTTCGCACCACGCAGATATCTTCTCTGAATCATTCTGCGTTTTATTTTGAATCTCTGATGACTTGACGAGAAGGTAAACTAAAGAAACATCTGCAAACAATATAAGAGGGTCGTTCAGATTCTCTCCTAAATGTTTATATAGATTGGGAACGGTAGAGAGACTACAGCATTTCCTTGGGGAACACCAGATATCGCTACTGTTTTTCTCGATGACATTCCGTCAGTTACTACGTACTGTGGCCTTCCAGACAGGAAATTACGAATCTAGTCGAATGAGGGCTGATACTCCACAGGCACACAATTTGATAAGAAGTGGCTCGTGAGGAACGGTTTCAAAATCTAATCTAAGAATATGCCATGAATGTGAGATCACGTCACTCGTAAATTCGTGTGAATAGAACCATTTGTGTTTCACAAGAACGATATTTTCTGAATTCGTGCTATGCGTCAGCAAATCGTTTGCTTCGACGTACTTCACAATATTCTAGCACAGTATATGTTCCATAGTCGTACTGCAAACCGGTATTAGTGATATGGGTTTGCAGTTTGGTGCATTATTTCTGTTTCCTTTCTCCTGAAATTTTGTGGCCTATGCAGTTTTTCAGTTCTTATGTACGGATGTTTTGTAGAGCGAGCGGTTGTATATGATTGCTTAGTATGGAGCTATTACAACAGCATAGTCTGAAGGGGGCAGCAGGCTTGCATTTATTTAGTGACTGAAGTTGCTTCGCTACACCGAAGATACTTATGTAAGCGAATGTTCTTGATTCGAATTCTTAAATATTTACTTGATCTTCTTTAGTGAGATAAGTTTGGTAAACCGTGTTTAGTAACTCCGTTTTAGTGGCACTGTCATCAATAACATTAGCATTGCTGTCGGGCAGTGAAAGTACTGATTGTGTCTTACCTCTGGTATACTTTGCATACGACCAGAATTTCAAGACAGTTTCATTGCAGAGATAATTAAAAACGTCTCGCCATGAATTCCGCGATAAATTTCGATCTCCTTTAAAGCACTGCCAGTCTTAGAGATTCTACGTCCTTTTGAATCTGGCATGCTTTTCTCCTCGCTTTTACAACAGTGTTCTAACCTGACTCGTGTACCACGCAGAATCTGTACAGTCTCTTATTAATTCGTTTCGTAGAAGTCTCTGAATTACAGTCAGTAGTATTTGTTTTTTAAAAATAATTTAAGCCGCATCTTGTGTACGCTTGTAGTTTGTTGGCACAGAGGTAGCGTGAAAGGAGCTGGGGAGTATTGTTTCGGCAATGGAACTGCAGCACCGACCGGCAGAACAGATCGGCCAGAGCTCGTTGACCCGCATCGCGGACTAGTAGTACCACGTCACCTGGGTAACAAATCAATCAGGGACGTCAAACTTCCTGGCAGATTAAAACTGTGTGAGGGATCGAGACTCGAACTCGGGGCCTTTGACTTTCGCGGGTAAGTGCTCTACCATCTGAACCACCCAAGCACGGCTCACGGTCCGTCCCCATAGCTTCACTTCTGCCAGTACCTGGTCTCCTATCTTCCAAACTTTACAGAAGTTCTCCTGCAGAACTAGCAGTCCTGAAAGAAAGGATATTGCGGCGACATGGCTTAGCCACAGCCTGGGGAATGCTTCCAGAATAAGTGCGTGTTCTGCAAGGTTCGCAGGAAAACTTCTGTAAAGTTTGGAAGGTAGAAGACGAGCAAGCAGTGAAGCTGTGAGGACGGGCCGTGAGTCTTGCTTGGGTAGCTCAGTTGTTAGGGCACTTGCCCGCGAAAGGCAAAGGTCCCGAGTTCGGGACTCGGTCCGGCACATAGTTTTAGTCTGCCAGGAAGTTTCATAACAGCGCACACTCCGGCGCAGAGTGAAATCTCGTTTTCAATCAGGGACATTTAAATCATTCTAAGATACTCAAAGACTGTTGCTGATGTGACTGAGAAGTGGAAACGCGAAGAAACAACCATAGCTAAGCCTAGACGAGACTTATCTATTGATGGACAGTGACCGTCGAGCATTGTGGAAGGTGGATGTAAAAAATTTCATGAAACTAGCGGAAGGATCACTTGTAAGGCCCAGAGTGCGTAGGGCGTAAAACAGAATAGGGTGCAATGCTCGAGCAACTCCTCATAAGCCACAAATTTCTGCAGCTTGAGGTGTTGTAAAGAGCCATACCATTTGAGAGGGGGTGAGTGATTTGGAATGACGAATCGCGCTATACCCTTTGTCAATCCGATGGACAGGCTTGGATTTGACGAATGTCTGGAGGATGTTACTTGTCAAAATGGTTCAAATGGCTGTAACCACTATGGAACTTAACATCTGACGTCATCAATCCCCTAGACTTAGATCTACTTAAACCTAACTAACCTAAGGACATCACACACATCCATGCCCGAGGCAGGATTCAAACCTGCGGCCGTAGCAGGAGCTCGGTTCCCTACTGAAGTGCCTAGAACCGCTCGGCCACAGCGGCCGGCACGTTACTTGTCGTCCTGCGTAGTGCTAACAATGAAGTACAGAGAGGAGGGGGTAGGAGTGGGCATGTTACGGCGTGCTTACTTTACGCGAATGAATGTCTGAAACTAGTTGCGAAAATTCACACAAAGGTAGTTGGTTGCTAAGTAACAACAGTAATGCAGGTTAACAAGCAACGTGTGAATATTTCCGGATGGCAAGCATATTCTGTGCTCGACAGTGAATCGCATTGTTTTTCTGATCGAGAGTATAGATTGATAGTGAAATGATATATGGTGACTACGACAACATTTCTAGACTTCTAGAAGCTACTTACGCTGTGGCAACACTGTTGAATCAGGTATGTTTCTAACAGCATGATGAAGAACTGAGTCGGCCGGGGTGGGCGAGCGGTTCTAGGCGCTACAGTCTGGAACCGCACGACCGGTACGGTCGCGGGTTCGAATCCTGCCTCGGGCATGGATGTATGTGATGTCCTTAGGTTAGTTCGGTTTAAGTAGTTCTAAGTTAAAGGGGACTGATGACCTCAGAAGTTAAGTACCATAGTGCTGAGAGCCATTTTTTTAAGAACTGAGGGGCACTGCATCGAGGCTGAATAAAAATGACGTGGATTTGCTAGACGGACGCACTCGAATTGTCGCACTGAAAAATTTCGGAGCGGTCGAGAGGCCCTCGGTTGCAAATCAATTCGCTCGAAAACTCGCCATCAAGTGTTCGCTGTGTTCTAGGAAAAGTAGAAACAAACTCTTCCTTCACTGTTTTAGAACTTCGGGTGAAGCCTTTTTAGATTATTAAAAGATGTAACTTTAGCGAAAAACCTTGTACGCCAGTAGCTACGTGGACAACAGCGAGCAGTGACGGTTGCCCACAGATCTTTGGAGACAGAGCATAGTTTTCGCATCCTACGGTCATATAAAAAGGACAGAACCTGGCGCTGGCAAACGCCGCTTCCGCCAGAAGCTGGGCGCCCGCGGAATCCGGGCGGGACATCAAAAGGACGCCGAGCTTTGCCATCGCCGCTTTAATTGCGCCCGCGCTGCACTCCTCTCCGCCAACCCTCGACGCAATCCCCAAAAATAGCAGCGCCCGCTGCCCGCCCGTAATTGCTCTAATTGGAACAAATTTGACTAATTTCTGCCGTTCGTTAAGTAGAAATATCATCAAACGGACAAAACGCGCCCGGTTTATACGCATATACGTTTAATTTGTTTCCAGCTCGCCATACGCGCCTAAAATCTGCTGACCTGGCAAGCGAGCAAGTTTCAAAAATTAACGGCAGCCGGCCGACAAATCCGGCCTGAATGGCAGCTCCGAGTCTAGTGGCAACCCAAGTGCAGCCGCTTCTCGGCTCAGGTTGCGACACTGGTGAGACCTCGCCCCTACACATAACGCTTCTGCCCCTATGATGCCCGCTCTCGCCATGTCTGCAGCCGCAAAAAAAAAGACCGTTATGCTTAACGAACGCCCGAAATAGATTACGATACGGATTTATTTGTACCTATATATTTTTTGCAACATTGGGGTTCTTACAACATTTTCGGTAAAGAAAAAAATTGAAATTTTTATAGTAAGCACACCGTCTAAACATTCATGGTGGTGTCTGTTTGTTCTATATCGTGTCTCCCTACCACTTTCGCGCAACGACGCTCTGAGCGTGTTTTTTAGGGAATTAACTAGTTTGAACCTGGGACCTGTTGCTAGTAAGGAGACGCCAGACCACACATGACATGTAGAATTCAGAAGAGTTCAGTGAGACTAGCGATGATATAACCAAATACTTAATGATCTCAGCGTCAGCTCCACTGCACTCCCTGTAAAACAATCTTAATACTAACTAAATTTAGTGGAAGGGGTTCAAGGCTTTCCTATTTTTAGTTAGCTGGTAAAATAACGTCGAAAAAGCAGTTAAGTTTACCATTGGAAATTTTATTCTACTCACAAAACATCGTTTATAAATTGCACTATTGATAAAAGGAAATGTTTTAATACAGGATGGTAAAAACCAACTGCGTTCAACACAAATGTGAACGAATATTCCCTGAATGGGTTTCCAAGTTCTACAATCGATCGAAGGATGACCTATGCCATATCACATCTATAATCTAGGTCTAATTTAAGTTTCACAAAAGAGAAAACTATCAAAATGGTCTACAGTGACCCTCAATTATCTTTAATTACTTATCTAACTTGTAAATTACAGTGGCTGATGTGGCTTCTCAATAACTATATAAAAGAAAATTCATCACGTTTAAGATCTGTTCTTCAAGTGGCAAGTGTGAACACCATGAGTTTTAATTAACGATCGACACTAGTATTACGCAAAAAGGGGGTGTAACAGATGAGACTTCTGCAGTTTTGAGTGAAGCTTTATGCGCTCAAAAATGAGGCATCGCGTGCGTTCATTACCTTGTCGGTGTTTAGGCAGCGTCAGGGCAGCGGCGGGCAGCACATCTCCGCTCACCTCGCCGTCTCGGAACTAACTCTCTTCTATCTTCTACTTACTACAATTTACCGAAGTTGATTTAAAAAAAAACTATCTGGCTGTGTTTTCATCTGACCAATCAGGGTCTCAATGTTAACCTTAAGCTCCGCCTACAAAAATTCTGTCTATCCAATGAGAAACGTGATACTTTTCGTGGTGGGGCAATGTTTTTGAAGTTTGCAACGTAACAAAGACGCGAAAAAGTCTCACGCTAAAACTTGCAGCTGGTGTGGTCCTTTTAGCGTTATCGTAAGATCTATACTGTTCTTCTGGAGGGCTCTATCTTTTAACACTGGCTGGGGGGTGGTCCTTGACGTACCTGAGACACGAAAAAGTCTCACGCTAAAACTTGCGGGTGGTAGTGGCCCTTTTTGTGTTATCGTAAGATCAATACTGTTTTTTTGGAGGGCTCTAGCTTTTAACATGGGCTGGGGGGTGGTCCTTGACGTAACAGGGACGCGAAAAAGTCTCACACTAAAACGTGCGGGTGGTAGTCTTAGAGGAAGGCTGGCGACGTGGGTGTCCAGTCCGTCCCATATCGTAGGGCCTTCTAGCTTAACACGGTTCTGCTCTCGGCTTCTGTTCTCGTTTCTCTCCTCGGAACTGCTTCTGCCTCACGGTGGGAAGGTACGATATGCATTTAGGCATTCTTGTGTTAGTCTGTGGTATTCCATTTGCTCACTCGTTACACGTATTACTTTGGTTAATTTAATATCACGATTTATTCGGAGCTATGTGACATACTACTGGATTTGCTTATCATTTCAGGGTTTTCATGGAAGGTGTTGGATTTGCCTGACACCTTACAACCGCGGCTTATTGACGTTTGAGAAACAATGTCAGGCTCACCTGTGCTGCTCTTTTAAGAGGTATGTCAGTTTTTCTGACACAAATTTCTGTCCATAAATTAGCAGAACCTTCATATATGAGGGGTGTAACCTTCCCGTATAAATAAAAAAATATAAAATAATGATGTGTAACCTTCCTGAACAGAAAATAAAAATAAATACGTATAATTAAATTCTGGCATATGAAAACTGACAAATCTCAAATCATGAAAAACTGATGAATTTTGACGTAAGCAACCCTAGTTGTTGTTGCTGTTTTCTTCAGCCCTGAGACTGGCTTGATGTAGCTCTCCATGCTACTCTATCTTGTGCAAGCTTCCTCATCTCCCAGTACTTACTGCAACCCACATCCTGCTGAACCTGCGTAGTGTATTGGTCTCTTGGTCTCCCTCTACGATTTTTACCCTCCATGCTGCCCTCCAATGCTAAATTTGTGATCCCTTGATGCCTCAGAGCATGTCCTACCAAACGGTCCCTTCTTCTTGTTAAGTTGTGCCACAAACTCCTCTTCTCCCCAATTCTATTCAATACCTCCTCATTAGTTATGTGATCTACCCATACAATCTTCAGCATTCTTCTGTAGCACCACATTTCGAAAGCTTCTATTCTCTTCTTGTCCAAACTATTTATCGTCCATGTTTCACTTCCGTACACGGCTACACTCCATACAAATTCGTTGTGTAAAGTTAAGTTTAGTTTATTTCAGATAATATTAATTCGTGATGGTGTAAGTCAGAACATTTATGGGATTAATAATAATCCTAAGAATGTTCTAGTTCAATTTAATGACAAGTTGAAGATGTTAGTTGATGGATCAAATGTTGAGAATCAATTTGTTAATGTTTTCAATTTAAGTTTTTTTATCTGAATTGCTCTTTTTTCTGCTATTTTAATAAGGTTAGGTTTAAATGGGAAAAAGTTTATTTGATTGAATAGGATTAAAGTAGCTGAAAATATAATGAATAGGGAGAATAATATGAGAGGAGATATTTGAGGGATTTCGATTTAATTTCCCCATCGGAAGCAGTCGTTAATTTGCTATTGTTTGGTATAAGAGACCATTACTTACTTTCAGTCATCTGATGTTTCGAGGTGTACTAATTGTTTAATTATTTTAGACTGACACTAATGTTATAATATTTTAACTAACTCCTTAGATTATCTTAGATAATCACTTGATAAATAAATTTACTGAAGCTCTTTCGATTACAATTGGTATAAATCTGTGGTTTGCTCCACAAATTTCTGAGCATTGGCCCCGTGAAATCAATCTGAATCTGTCCGTGAGAAATATACTAAAAAGTTCTTACCTCGTGATGGTGTCGCCGGATAACTCTGTCTATAAATCTGCTCTTAAATAGCACAGCTTAGTGCAATGCTCAAAATGGTTCAAATGGTTCAAATGGCTCTGAGCACTATGGGTCTTAACTTCTAAGGTCACCAGTCCCCTAGAACTTAGAACTACTTAAACCTAACAAACCTAAGGACATCACACACATCCAGGGCTGAGGCAGGATCCGAACCTGCGACCGTAGTTTCCAAATGGTTTAAATGGCTCTAAGCATTTTGCTAAAGAGCACATGATTATGATGTGACAAAAATTCTGGAATATTTTAATTTAGATTAATGACTGGATCGGCACTGGCGATGTCTTAAGGAGAAATTATACTTTTGTAGTTGACTGGTAAAAACAATTATATTCTGAAAAATTTTTATGTTATTGATAAAGATCTACAATCCATTACAAGGGACAATTGAATATGTTACAAATCTGGGTCAACTGGTGCTGACGAATCACGAAAGAAAAGATTGAAACAAATTCATATTAACATCTCAGACAAGTGACTTAACTATACGCATGCCAATAAAAATAATAATATTTACCTTACAATAGATGGCTGACTTAATTACTGTTGATTTTTCATTACACTAACAATTATTCATTTGTTCATCATCATCCCATTACATGGTATCATTTAGCTCTGCGGCTGATCACAGTTGTTAATCAGTTCCATATGCTAAAATTTTACAATTTGTTCTCCACTGTGACTTTAACAACTACTAACTGTAAACTGCGCTTTACCAGCGACAAACTACAACCACATTGTAGCAGCGAGCGACTTCAACTGCGGCAGAGACTGCTCTGACCTGCGACTCTATTGCACATCTCTTTTAACAGGGGCAAAGATATTTTATGTCTCAGGCAGTGCCTGTGAACTGTCGCAAGTGAGCAGTACATCAAAATTACATTTGCTCCAGCAGGGTCGTGAACCCCCTACAGGGGCTTACAGTGGGTAATGGAACACAATATTTTTTTCTGGTAGCAGGTTGGTTTTTTGGCTCCAAAAGGCGTGGCATAGGTCCGTCGCATTGAACAAAGATTATATTGAAAAATAGGGTTTGAGCTCAAAAACTCTATTTTTCAACATAATCTTCGTTCAATGCGACGAACCTACGCCACGTTACTGGAAGGGTCTGCTGTCCGCATGGTACCACCACTCTACTGGTCGATGTCGAAGCCACCGTCTTGCTACATCAATTACCTCCCTCGGATCGCACAATCAGTTTCGCATTGATGGTCCTTCATTACTCTTTACAGTCTTCTGTTAGGTAGCGAAGAACCCAGTGGGCACACATCTTTGAGTACCCCAACTGTGAATGAGTGCGTCAGCGCTACCATCAGAGATGTCCAGTAGGTTACCGTGACTCGTTGATTTCCTCGAATGAGAGTGTTCGCACGTTCCTACACAAGAAGAGTTGTGTGCAGTCGACCAGCACGCAGGAGGTAGGCAAGTCTACTCAACGTGCTTTTGTTCATCGTCAGGTCTCCGTAGACATTCTGCAAGAGCCTACGAATATCTGCAAAGCTCTCTTTTTCCTCCAAAAGAAATTCAGTGACGGCTCTGTGCCTGGAATACACCCTCTTTACAGACGCCATTTTCGAGGATACTTACAGCGCCGTCTCCTATCGTAATTTGATGAAACTAGAGGGGCTGAAGCACGAATATTCCATAACGTCCCACAACCAATTCCGCACTTTTTCAACCGAAATTGACTACGAAAAACTTTGTTCCATCACTTATTGAATTCCCCTCGTAAAAATCTAACGTGAGACGACTTGTGTCGACCTAAAGTAAAATTACATTGCTACAATGGTCTAACATTGTCATGACACACCTCCTCGTGTTTGTTACACACTGCGACAGCAGCGTTCCAAGTGGCAGCAAACTACACTTTTCAATACGTTATCGGATGAGTGTGGATAGTAACGGTTATACTGATATGTAACATAGTTTTTAGAAATGGAAGCGAATATATTTCAATAAAAATCAGTAACAACTTTTAAAAAAATATACCAATTTAGTCTTTCTTTAGGTTCCTAAGGACTATGAGTGGTATCAAACGGTAGATTTCAGGACAGTTATTCACGACTTTCTTGTACAGGTATTTGCTGAAGAATGTCGTTTTCCTTTAAGAACAAAAAATGACTGTTAAACAACGGAAAACTTCATCTTTTGCAGAAAGGCGTCGCTGCTGGACGAAATGACTTCTTTTTCACTAAGCGTCCAGTCAAATCAGTGAAAGTGAAACGTAGGAAACGTGTATGGTATGACATACCTACACTGTTTAACGTATCAAATAATCCACCATAACTAGCTGAAGTGAAAACTAGACAGACGTGATAATAAAAAATCGAAAACAATAAAATTGTTTCGCAACACAGAAGAAACCATTTCTTCAGTTGTCGCTACATATGAGCCATAAACGGCAAGAATCTATAATGCACTCCCTTTCTAAGCAAGGCCATAGAACTGGAATATGATATCAGGGAAAAATAAGGTGTACAGATAAAAACATTATTTCTAGTGCGTAAATTTCGTTGTGTGGCATAAATAATTTTATAAGGAAAAATAATGTAGGTCGTTAGTTCCTGGGAGAACATCATATAAATAATAAAACAATTTATGTCCTTATAAAATTATTCCATATATTAGTAGGTTGCCTTATGATCCGCTCGTATAGCGTAATGGGAGGTTTACTATCTTTTGGTTCAAAAAGTGTTTAGAATCCACCCCTGAAACGGTTTTTACGGAACGGAAATTTTTGTTACTAGCGGTTGAACAAAAAAATGCACCTGTCTGAAATCGACCTTTTTCACGCACCAGTTTTTTTTTCTTTCGACAACGGGTTATTGTACAGGTGCTTGGGAGGAAAGACAAAAAATTCAAACGAAAGTTTGAACGCGTGTGTTTGGAAGTTAGCCCCCAAGCATTTGCATTCTGGTGGAGATTGAGACATTCCTGGCAGTGAACAGCTTTAGCGAAGTATATTCAGAATTTCTGAAGATCATGACAACGATGGAAGTCACCCTGGGACTCTATTCGACGCAGTTCGCGAAGCATTCGGACGGCCACCGGATTCAAGCGGCCGTAAACCGCTTGTCACCGGCCGTACGAGCACCGCGGATGGCCAAGATCGAGCAGAACGCCCTCTATGAGAAAGAGGAAGGACTAGTTTATGGACCCGGAATGGTAGATTGAACGCAAGTTGTATAACATTGCATTTATATGTAGTCAAAACTTCAAACGCATTTTTCTCGAATTGACTATTTCATCGCGCAGTATGGTAACTTCAAATCTACTGAACCGATTGGCATGACTCCTTGTTTCCGACATAGATAACTAAATTGTCTAGGAGCTGTGCCACTTTTATTCCGATCCATCTAATATAAATATTTTTAGTTGGCTACGGAGTCGAAAAATCGATGAAAAAACCCTATTTCTTCAAATGACCGCCATTTGGCTTCCTATGGTCCAAATAACTTAAGCGAGGTACAAATCCTAAAGAATCTTATGTACTTCGATAACGTCAACTGAATTTTGATTTCAGACGAGCCGGCTGACCTGTGACATACCGCTCGTGGAGGTCTACATCAAAATTTTGTTTCGTTCTGACGGCACTTCCGCCTTTGCTCTTCGACATTTCCGGTCGAAAAAAATTCCAGCTTGTAGAGGAAATATCAATAAAAATTTTGAGCAAATTGTCTATTGATATCTATAATACACCCCGAAAAAAATATTCTCAAATAACATGGGTTTTTTGGGCAAAAGATAGTAAACCTCCCCTTAACGCACAGCGTGCAAAGCTGTGAGACAGGAAAGTGAGCCAGGCCTGTAACCAAGAAACGAATTATCTACCATTGGTACAGTATTCCACCCAAAGTAGGGGCGCTTTTTAAGCACTTTTAAAACCAATACTGTACTCTTGTGACACACGGTGAGTTAAATTACAGTTATACATTGAACAAAGTTTACACGCCTCACAGATAGTTGGCTCACACGTTGTTGTTGTTGTGGTCTTCAGTCCTGAGACTGGTTTGATGCAGCTCTCCATGCTACCCTATCCTGTGCATCTCCCAGTACCTACTGCAACCTACACCCTTCTGAATCTGCTTAGTGTATTCATCTCTTGGTCTCCCTCTACGATTTTTACCCTCCACGCTGCCCTCTAATGCTAAATTTGTGATCCCTTGATGCCTCAGAATATGTCCTACCAACCGATCCCTTCTTCTACTCAAGTTGTGCCACAAGCTCCTCTTCTCCCCAATTCTATTCAATAGCTCTTCATTAGTTATGTGATCTACCCATCTAATCTTCAGCATTCTTCTGTAGCACCACATTTCGAAGGCTTCTATTCTCTTCTTGTCCAAACTATTTATCGTCCATGTTTCACTTCCATACATGGCTACACTCCATACAAATACTTTCAGAAACGACTTCCTGACACTTAAATCTATACTCGATGTTAACAAATTTCTCTTCTTCAGAAGCGCTTTCCTTGCCAGTCTACATTTTATATCTTCTCTACTTCGACCATCTTTACGTATTTTTCGGGGTCAGAGATTTTCTCTGCCTTGTGATGACTGGGTGTGTAATGTCGTTAGGTTAGTTAGGTTTAAGTAGTTCTAAGTTCTAGGGGACTGATGACCATAGATGTTAAGTCCCACAGTGCTCAGAGCCAGCCACTTATTTGCTCCCCAAATAGCAAAACTCCTTTACCACTTTAAGTGTCTCATTTCCTAATCTTATTCCCTCAGCATCACCCGACTTAATTCGAGACGCACAGAGTGAAATAAAAATGCTAAATCGTGAAAACACAGGGAGAAACGCTTGGAAAGAGACACAGTTCTAGGAGCTATATCTCTGAGATTATACCGTCAGAAAAAGTTCTCTCCAAGTAAAGTTATTCCAAAGAGGAAGAGGGGTCTCAAGCCTCGACTGTGTTTTACCTCTTTCATTACGCTGTTAAGAGAAACTTGATAAGATAAAGAGGAGAATCTTTTCTATGCGTTTTCTCGCGATATCAGCACACTCTGCTTCAATAACACGTTAGACGCGGGACTAAATATTGCGACAGGAATACTTCGTATTCTTCCAAGTGACCGACGAAGTCATGGCTTGGTTCAAATGGCTCTGAGTACTACGGTACTTAACTGCTGAGGACATCAGTCCCCTAGAACGTAGAACTACTTAAACCTAACCAACCTAAGGACATCACACACATCCATGCCCGAGGCAGGAGTCGAACCTGCTATCGTAGTGGTCGCGCGGTTCCACACTGTAGCGCCTAGATCCGCTCGGCCACACTGGCCGGCCGATGAAGTCATGTTTTTGATGGTGTACGATGTGACGGTACAGACCCCCGTTACTAGGCGAATATTTCTAGTATGCAAGGATTGCTTTATGGAGAGCGAGCGCGCTACATGGTGCGCGATTCGCGGAAGCGAGTGGGGCGCCCGCGCCAGATTTGCGACGGTCGCTGGGATGGTCTCTGCCGCCGGGCGGCCACGTGGCCCGCAGCTTGGGGCATTGTTTGGTTTCTCGCGCATTACGCGAAAACTATGTCACTTACGCTGAAGAGCGATGCGGCAGTGAATTTTGGTCAGCAATATCATTCATTTTAAGTCAAGAGATGCAAGGTCCGCCCCTGATAGCTGAGCGGTCAAGGCGACAGAATGTTAAACCTAAGGGGCCCGGGTTCGGTTCCCGCTGGGTTGGAGATTTTCGCCGCTCAGGGACTGAGTGTTGTGTTGCCTGATCATCATTTCATACCCATCGACACGCAAGTAGCCGAAGTGGCGTCACATCGAAAGACTTGCACCAGGCGATCGGGCTACCCGACAGGAGGAGCTTGTCACACGAGTTTCTTATTTTTTTTTTTTTTTTTTTTTTACGAGACGCAAAAATTATAGTACCTCAAAATCGGTTAATATCACGAAAACTGAAAGATTAATAAAAATAGTAAATAACAACTTACAGGGTTTGAGAGAACACTTATTAAAACGTTTCGTCACAGCGGATCATATGTTAATGTTGTTGTTGTTGAGGACTTCAGGCCTGAGACTGGTTTGATGCAGCTCTCCACGCTACTCTATCCTGGCAAGCTTCTTCATCAACCAGTACGTACTGCAGCCTACATCCCTCTGAATCTGCTTAGTGTATTCATCTCTTGGTCTCCCTCTACAATTTTTACCCTCCACGCTGCCCTCCAATACTAAATTGGTGATCCCTTGATGCCTCAGAACATATCCTACTAACCTATCCCTTCTTCTAGTCAAGTTGAGCCACAAAGTCCTCTTCTCCCCAATGCTATTCAGTACCATCTCATTAGTTATGTGATCTACCCACCTAATCTTCAGCATTCTTCTGTAGTACCACATTTCAAAAGCTTCTATTCTCTTCTTGTCCAAACTAGTTGTCGTCCATGTTTCACTTCCATACATGGCTACACTCCATACATATACTTGACTACCTGACACTCAAATCTATACTCGATGTTAACAAATTTCTCTTCTTCAGAAACGCTTTCCTTGGCATTGCCAGTCTACATTTTATATCCTCTCTACTTCGACCATCATCAGTTATTTTGCTCCCCAAATAGCAAAACTTCTTCACTACTTTACGTGTCTCATTTTCTAACCTAATTCCCTCAGCATCACCCGACTTAATTCGACTACATTCCATTATACTCGTTTTGTTTTGTTGATGTTCATCTCATATCCTCATTTCAAGATACTGTCCATTCCATTCAACTGCTCTTCCAAGTCCTTTGCTGTCTCTGATTCAATTACAATGTCATCGGCGAAACCCAATTTTTTTATTTCTTCTCCTTGGATTTTATACCTACTCCGAATTTTTCTTTTTTTTTCCTTTACTGCTTGCTCAATATACAGATTGAACAACATCGGGGAGACGCTACAACCCTGTATCACTCCCTTCCCAACCACTGCTTCCCTTCATGCCCCTCGACTCTTATAACTGTCATCTGGTTTCTGTACAAATTGTAAATAGCCTTTTGCTCCCTGTATTTTACCCCTGCCACCTCCAGAATTTGAAAGAGAGTATTCCAGTCAACATTGTCAAAAGCTTTCTCTAAGTCTACAAATGCTAGAAACGTAGGTTAGCCTTTTCTTAATCTAGCTTCTAAGATGAGTCTTAAGGTCAGTATTGCCTCACGTGTTCCCATATTTCTACGGAATCCAAACTCATCTTCCCCAAGGTCGGCTTCTACTAGTTTTTACATTCGTCTGTAAAGAATTCGCGTTAGAATTTTGCAGCTGTCGCTTATTAAACTGATAGTTCGGTAATTTTCACATCTGTCAACACCTGCTTTCTTTGGGATTGGAATTATTACATTCTTCTTGAAGTCTGAGGTATTTCGCCTATCTCATACATTTTGCTCACCAGATGGTAGAGTTTTGTCAGGACTGGCTCTCCCGAAGCTGTCAGTAGTTCTGATGGAATGTTATCTACTCCCAGGGCCTCGTTTCGACTTAGGTCTTTCAGTGCTCTATCAAACTCTTCACGCAGTATAATATCTCCCATTACATCTTCATCTACATCCTCTTCCATTTCTATAACATTGCCCTCAAGTACATCGCGCCTGTATAGACCCTCTATATACTCCTTCTACCTTTCTGCTTTCCCTTCTTTGCTTAGAACTGGGTTCCTATCTGAGCTCTTGATATTCATGCAAGTCATTCTCTTTTCTCCAAAGGTCTGTTTAAATTTCCTGTAGGCAGTATCTATCTTACCCCTAGTGAGATAAGCCTCTACATCCGTACATTTGTGCTCTAGCCATGCCTGCTTAGCCATTTTGCACTTCCCGTCGATCTCATTTTTCAGACGTTTGTATTCCTTTTTGCCTGCTTCATTTACTGCAATTTTGTATTATCTCCTTTCATCAATTCAATTCAGTATTTCGTCTGTTGCCCAAGGTTTTCTACTAGTTCGTCTTGTTACCTATTTGATCCTCTGCTGCCTTCACTATTTCATCCCTGAAAGCTACCCATTCTTCTTCTACTGTATTTCTTTCCCCCATTCCTGTCAATTGTTCCCTTATACTCTCCCTGAAACTCTGTACAATCCCCTGGTTCTTTCAGTTTATCCAGGTCCCATCTCCTTAAATCCCCACCTTTTTGCAGTTTCTTCAGTTTTAATCTACAGTTCATAACCAATATTTGTGGTCAGAGTCCACATCTGCCCCTGGGAATGTCTTACAATTTAAAACCTGGTTCCTATATCTCTGTCTTACCATTATATAATCTATCTGATACCTTTTAGTATCTCCAGGCTTCGTCCATGTATACAACCTTCTGTTATGATTCTTGAACCAAGGGTTTGCTATGATTAAGTTATGCTCTGTGCTAAATTCGACCAGGAGGCTTCCTCTTTCATTTCTTACCCCCAATTCATATTCACATACTATGTTTCCTTCCCCCCCTTTTCCTACTACCCAATTCCAGTCACCCATGGTTATTAAATTTTCGTCTCCCTTCACTATCTGAATAATTTCTTTTATTTCATCATACATTTATTCAATTTCTTCATCATCTGCAGAGCTAGTTGGCATACAGACTTGTACTACTGTCGTAGGCATGGGCTTCGTGTCTATCTTGGCCACAACAATGCGTTCGCTGTGTTGCTTGTAGTAGCTTACCCGCATTCCTATTTTCCTATTCATTATTAAACCTACTCCTGCGTTACCCCTATTTGATTTTTTATTTATAACCCTGTATTCACCTGACCAGAAGTCTTGTTCCTCCTGCCACCGAACTTCACTAATTCCTACTATATCCAACTTTAACCTATCCATTTCCCTTTTTAAATTTTCTAACCTACCTGCCCGATTAAGGGATCTGACATTCCACGCTCCGATCCGTAGAACGCCAGTTTTCTTTCTCCTGATAACGATAGCGTTTACGATGTACAAGACCTCCAAGGAATTCTTACAGGTCAAGTCTGAATGATCGTTGCGACAGGGCAGTAAATAAAGAAGTGCGGATACAGAGTTCTCACAAATGTGCGTATACAAATGTTCGTCAAAAAATGTTTGTGCAAATTTTTGGCTCTCACGTAAGTCTCAGGGGATGTTAATATGTTAATATTCATAAATAATTAAGCCCGTAGAGAGGAATAAAAGAAGTTTGAAGGGAAATTGTTTATAAAATACAATAGAAAATTCATGACGTAAAAGAACGGCACTATATAATATTTTGGGTGGAATCACACAAATTTTAAACTAGTTAAGGTATACTACACACTTAACTTGCAACAGTTTTCATTGTGTGCAATTTATTATTAACATTTATCGCCCATAATTAATTAATTAATACAAATATGAAGATTTTGAGCAGCGCAATGTATAGATCGCTATAGATTACATCTAAAAACGTTGCTATAAGCAGTTATATGTTAAAACTTTGCAGCACAGATGTCAACAAACTAATTTGCTCTAAGTGGCGAAATTTTAGAAAAACTTCAACTTTATTTACGAGCGATAGAATAATCCTAGAATTTAATGTAACATAGTAAGATGTACTTTTGGTCGTTGTTCCGATGGTGTACGTATTTCTGTCGAAGGATGTATTTATCAAAATTTGTAACCTTAACTGGTGAGATTGGTACTTGCATAACCATGGGGTCGACATCCGAGCCTATATAAGCGAGCGGCCATCTTGGCCAGGGGTCAGTCATTAAGCAGTCGTTTTGGAGGGTGAGTGGTGAGCACGCCCCACTTGAGGGTGGCCCATGTGGTCGTTTGAGAATTCTTTTTCGCGCCGATTTATTTCGACACAGAGTATTGTTTAATAGTGCAGGCATATATTTTGTGAACTGGAAGTGCTACGATTATTTGTGTGAGTACGATTTACGAGGTATACATCGTCGTAAGTGAACATGTGGCGAACTGTTATTTCGCTCTAAAACCGTTAGACAAAGAGGACAATGGGACTTCTGTTCGAATTGAGTGAGTAATTGAGTAATTGTCACTATCGTAACTACATTTTAATAGCACAAAGTAAGAAATTTTTTTTATTTTCTTTATGATACAGTTTGGCTGTAGGCTAGCCGTATGAATTCTCGGGACTTCCAAGATGAATGTATATAAAAAAAAGAAGAAAAAAAAAAGAAAAAAGAAAAGAAACCTGGTAGCAGTCGATAATTCCGTAGGCACGCTATACTAGATCACTCCCTTCAGGAGCCAGTTCTAATACTTTCGCGCTCAGGGAGCTTGCTTTCAGAAAGTGCTTTGGTGATCTCACTGGTTGTTGTTGATGTGGTCTTCAGTCCTGAGACTGGTTTGATGCAGCTCTCCATGCTACTCTATCATGTGTAAGGTTTTTCACCTCCCAGTACCTACTGCAACCTACATCCTTCTGAATCTGTTTTGTGTATCCATCTCTTGGTCTCCCTCTACGATTTTTACCCTCCACGCTGCCCTCCAATACGAAATTGGTGATCTCTTGATGCCTCGGAATATGCCCTACCAACCCACCCCTTCTTCTAGTCAAGTTGTGCCACAAATTTCTCTTCTCTCCAATTCTATTCAATACCTCCTCATTAGTTATGTGTGTTACCCATCTAATCTTCAGCATTCTTCTGTAGAAGCACATTTCGAGAGCTTCTATTCTCATCTTGTCTAAACTATTTCTCGTCCACGTTTCACTTCCATACATGGCTACACTCCATACAAATATTTTCTGAAACGACTTCCTGAGACTTAAATCTATACTCGATGTTAACAAATTACTCTTCTTCCGAAACACTTTCGTTGCCATTGCCAGTCTACATTTTATATCCTCTCTACTTCGACCATCATCAGTTATTTTGCTCCCCAGATAGCAAAACTCTTTTACTACTTTAAGCGTCTCATTTCCTGATTTAATTCCCGCAACATCACCCGATTTAATACTACTATATTCCATTATCCTCGTTTTGCTTTTATGGATGTTCATCTTATATCCTTTGTTGTTCTTTGTTTCCTTTACTGCTTGCTCATTATACAAATTAAATAACATCGGGAAGAGTCTTCAACCGTGTCTCACTCCCTTCCTAACCACTACTTCCCTTTCATGCCCCTCGACTCTTGTAACTGCCATCTGGTTTCTGTGCAAATTATATATAGCCTTTCGCTCCCTGTATTTTATCCCTGCTACCTTCAGAATTTGAAAGAGAGTATTGCAGTCAACTTAGTCAAAAGCTTTGTCTATGTCTAAAAATGCTAGAAACGATGGTTTGTCTTTCCTTACTCTTTCTTCTAAGATAAATCGTAGGGTCAGTATTGCCTCACGTGTTCCAGTATTTCTACGGAATCCAAACTGATCTTCCCAGAAGTCAGCTTCTGCCAGCTTTTCCATTCGTCTGTAAATGATTCGTGTTAGTATTTTGCAGCCGTGACTCATTAAACCGATATTTCGGTAATTTTCACATCTGTCAACACCTGCTTTCTTTGGGATTGGAATTATTATATTCTTCTTGAAGTCTGAGGGTATTTCGCCTGTCTCATACATCTTGCTCACTTAATGGTAGAGTTTTGTCAGGCCTGGCTCTCCCAAGGCTGTCAGTAGTTCTAATGCAATGTTGTCTACTCCCGGGGCCTTGTTTCGGCTTAGGTCTATCAGTGCTCTGTCAAACTCTTCACGCAGTATCATATCTCCTATCTCATCTTCATCTACATTCTCTTCCATTTCTAGTATGGTCCTCAAGAAAATCGCCCCTGTATAGACCCTCTATATACTCCTTGAACATTTCTGCCTTCTCTTCTTTACTTAGAACTGGGTTTCCATCTGGAGCTCTTGATATTCATGCAAGTGGTTCTCTTTTCTCCAAAGGTCTCTTTAATTTTACTGTAGGCAGTATCTATCTTACCCCTATTGATATGCGCCTCTACATCCTTACATTTGTCCTCTAGCCATCCCTGGTTAGCCATTTTGCTCTTTCTATCGATCTCATTTTTGAGACGTTTGTATTCCTTTTTGCCTGTGTGATTTACTGCATTTTTATATTTTCTCATTTCATCAATTAAATTCAATATCTGTTCTGTTAACAAAGGATTTCTGTTAGCCCTCTCCTTTTTACCTACCTGATCCTCTGCTACCTTCAATATTTCGTCTCTCAAAGCTGCCCGTTCTTCTTCTACTGTACTTTTTTCCCCCATTCTTGTCAATCGTTCCCTAATGCTCTTCCTAAGCTCTCTACAACCTCTGGTTCTTTCAGTTTATCCAGGTCCCATATTCTCAAATTCCCACCTTTTTGTAGTTTCTTCAGTTTTAATCTACAGTTCATAACCAATAGATTGTGGCGAGAATCCACATCTGCCCCTGGAAATGTCTTACAATTTAAAACGTGGGTCCTGAATCTCTGTCTTACCGTTATATAATCTGTCTGAGACCTTCCAGTATCTCCAGGCTTCTTCCATGTACACAACCTTTTTTTATGATTCTTGAACCATGTGTTAGCTATGATTAAGTTATGCTCTGTGCAAAATCTACCAGGCGACTTCGTCTTTCATTCCTTACTCCCATTTCATATACACCTACTACGTTTCCTTGTCTTTCTTTTCCTACTATCGAGTTCCAGTCACCCATGTCTATTAAATTTTCGTCTCCGTTCACTATCTGAATTATTTCTTTTATCTCATCATACATTTCATCAGTCTCTTCGTCATCTGAGGAGCCAGATGACATATAAACTTGTACTACTGTAGTAGGCGTGTGCTTCGTTTCTATCTTGGCCACAATAATGCGTTCACTATGCTGTTTATAGTAGCTTATCCGCATTCATATTTTCCTATTCATTATTAAACCTACTCCTGCATTACCCCTATTTGGTTTTGTGTTTATAGCCCTGTAGTCACCTGACCAGAAGTCTTGTTTCTCCTGCCACCGAACTTCATAATTCCCACTATATCTATTTTTAACCTATCCATTTCCCTTTTAAAATTTTTTAACCTACCTGCCCGATTAGGGGATCTGACAGTCCACGCTCGGATCCGTAGAACGCCAGTTTTCTTTCTCCTGATAACAACATCCTCCTGAGTAGTAACCGCCCGGAGAACCGAATGGGGGACTATTTTATCTCCGGAATATTTTACCCAATAACAGATATGGTGTTAGACTAAATCCCTGTAGGGTCATGCCTGCATCGTATCTTTTCATGAGCATTAACAAGACTTTAAGGTTAACTCAGAGCACTATTGAAAAATATAGACGAAATGAGAAAAACACATAACTTTAGAAATAAATCACTAGAAGTCTTCTGTAACACAGATTGTTCTGTGACGGGTCTGAGAAAAGCAGAAGATGGGAGGGGTACAATCAGATTTAATCCGAAATACTACGAATTTGTAATTTAGTACATTAATTACCAGATCAGCGAGTTCCAAACAATCAGATATTTAGAATCAGTTATAGTTGGTTACCATTTAACTCTCAGGTTCAGCTGATGAAGGCTACTGAATGCAATGTGTAGTATTTAGATTTTCAGTTTGTTTTTAAATAACTGCACTTTCATCTGTGGAACGTATTTTTGATGCTGAATATGTGTTTCGCCTTATCGAAATACACAGATTTAGCGGAGGAGGCAGTTGCTGAAAAATTCCTGAAAACAGCCGTATCTCATCGTAATGCGGATTGTCTGCTTATTGAGAAATGTCGAGAGAGTGTCTCAGAATTAGATGCCGAACTGGAAGACCATTTGAACCAAAGAATAGAAGTTGTTTCTGAGTCTATGCAGCAAAGCCAGCAAAATCACTACGCTAGTTGGCAAAAGAAAAAGATACCAGTCTTACAGCTGCGCACAAAAGCGGTTAGGCAAAACTGAAACTGTTCCTGTATAAAGAGACCGCAATGCTTGGACTGAAAGATGTGGATAATGAAAAGCGAATCCGTTATTGCAAATGGTTCACATCACTTATTGAGAAGAGTATCACTGGTACTTTTTAATGCCACCTAAGGACGAGGCTTGCTTCCATCAGTCTGGTCGTGTTGAAAGGAGTCTACTGGGGTACATTTGTATGTGGCTCCCGAATATGATTTTATAAACGTTTTATGTCTTTGATAGGATTTATATCGCTTACTTTGTAATACCGCGGACTCAGAGATACTGCTTCTGGTCTGAGATAGTAGTGCTTGAGTAAGAGAGCGCATGGCGCATCGTTGTAGGTAGCGGTCGGTGAGCGAAAGACGATTGAATAGGAAGTGCTGTGTGAAGCCACCAAGCTTAGATTAATTTAGGTATGTCAGTACTGTTGAACATGAAAGCAGAAGTCATCATGCAAGCAACGTAAAGACGTTAAATAATTATGATTTTTGTTTTTGCCAGCGCATTAGTATAGATGAGTTGGCTGATAATTTGTCATTGTTGAGTAACCCCAGAATGTACGTAAACTGTTTTGAGAAAAAGGTGAGTTAGATATTTCACTTTTGTAATGCTTCTAAGATTTGTGAACAGAGCTATATGTGATCTGATGATTTGCATTTATGTTGGATTAGATAGTTAGGCAACACTTGCTGTTTAAATATCAGTGTTTGTGAATAAATCGTGAGTAATGTGACTTAATTTGTCAAATGTTTTTGGAAAACCAAATTTAACTTGCAATATAATTTTGTAAAAACTCAGTGTTAGTAATTCACCACAATCAGTACCGCCTCCCTGTTCAGATCATACTTTTTTAAAAGATGTTGGATTTTCTTAAATGTTCTCGTTTATCAGCCAAATGGCCAAATGAATTTCATGTGCATTTCAAAGTATTATGGCCAGCACTGTACACTGCTGAGCATATATATATATATATATATATATATATATATATATATATATATATATATATATATCAGAGACTACCGTTGCTGCTCTAGAGGTAAGACAGTTTAATTTATTTGATATGTGCACAGGGACCAAAGTTATAAGTTTTGAACAGGGTCATACGATTCAGTGCCTAAGGTACTGAATGTATTTTATAGTGACTGTATTTCTTTATTGGTATTGGGAGTTGCACTGCCCAATCGATCCGTATAAAGTTTTCCCGACGATAACACAAAGTACACCACCTGCAGTTACAACACGCTACACGACAATTCGAGTTTTGCATCCATTCCACAGTTCAGACATTCATTCAATGTAATCGTAAATTTTTCTTTATAAAAGAACGTTACAGTGTTAACAAACAACACATATGAGCAGGCTTATCCCAATGCTGAATAGGTCGTCACAACACACATGCGACCTCATATAAACTAGTTTAGCGGAGTACTGGTGCTGACAGCTGACACATTGTACTGTTTCTCCTGGGTGGTCTTGGGTTTAAAAAATGTAAACTATTTCGAGACAGTGCCTCAGAATTAGATGCCGAACTACTCCTGTTTCTCAGATTCTAGATTCGCAGTGAAGCAACAGTGTTTTAGTATCACTACCACTCGACAAGGAAGGTGTCATAAGAAAATGTAAACAGAATGTATGTTCTTATGAGGAAAGTTGTAGAAAATAATTTCAACAAAACAAAAAATATTACACAGTGAATTAGCTGTTTTGTCATGTCGTCCATTGGTGAAAATTAGCGATCCAAATAAATATATTGGAAAGAATAGTGTAGGAAAGTTTTTATGACATATTCGGATTTAATTATCATAGGCATAACGTGCTTACATCACTCGGCTATGATAAACACTACAAACAACTTTCTCGTAATTGACTATTGAGAAGAGCTATGTTATATGTCGTCGTTTCTACCATAATTGCCCTCTGCGTTTTTGATGACAATGACTGAAACAAGCCTCTTTAAATTAACGAAAAGTGTTGTGTTATTGATTCCGGTCAAATGCTGTAGACGTCGAGAATGAATCTGTTTCTTTAGCTAAACTCAATTTCGCTGCTCCTTCTTACTGCGTTACTACTGTATATTCTTACATTTTACGCTGTCTAAGCAAAATATTATTGTTCCTTATTTGAAATTACTACTGAACACACTACTTTCAACAGTGTTACTCGCCCTAGACATTTCGATTCGTCTTATTCTTTGGTACTCACATAAAAATAAATCCACATATTTGTTAAAATCAGTTTTCCTATTTTCCTGGATCTATAATAGCGTTTATGTCCTTTCTTGATATTTTTGCTCATTTATCTTCTTATTTTTAATTATTTCATAACTGCAAAAGTACTATTTTAAATATTCTTTGCTTTCCTATCCCTATTATTATTGAGAAATATTTGGCACTAGACAGTAGAACCTCTTATATTATTTGCCAGTCATTTTTTTATAGTTTCTACATTTCTTTACGAAAGTGCATCACACGACAAAAAGATTGCAACATCGATTTCTTTGCGGACTTGTACAAACTTAGTTATTAAATGCAGAGGGAGACTATGACAGACAATAGTTTGTTTACATAATAAATCAAATATTACACAGTTGTTAATCACATGGAATTTACAACTCTATGTTGGACTAGAATAAGAAGTTCTTCTGCTTTTTCTACTTCACTGACAAATATTTGTAAAAAGTGACACTTTGAAACCTGAAGATACAAACAATAAGGGCTTTCTCCGACGAAATTTGTTGTATTTGCTGAAGAAATATTTGCAACTTTTCTGAAAGCTGTAGAAATAATGATTATAAGGAATGTTTAATTCTTGCAGAAACATTGTAAGTTATGCTGTCTAAAACTGAAGGCATATGGGCTTCAATGCGCGGTGTGGTGCCTTAAAGGCCAGAGGCCATTTTTTCCCCTTTTGCCTTCATTATCAGCGTACTCTGATTAAAAAAGAGTGAAGAAATTAATGGTAAGGCTGTGCAATACGAATAAATAAACTATCTCGAACAACCTTCTTGTTTTCATCCTTTCTGCTACCGATGCGTGATAACTGTTTCCCGCCCATAGCGACATAGTCAGACAAGAAGTATTCTTGCTTCACAGGAACTGCTGGAAGTGGACAGAGAGCAAGCTGCCCTCCTTGATTGTAGCTGTCCGTGCGATGTTTTGCAGTTGAGCCCCAAATCCCACAGCCCTCTGTGAATCAGAGCTACTCAAGCGAAGAAAGCCGACTGCGCAAACTTAGTTAGGGGCCGGAATGTCTGTGGTCGGCGCCGCGCCATCTGCGCTGCAGGCACCGCAGCGCGCCTGGCGGCCGGCGGCCCAACTAGCGCGCCAACTCGGATCCTTAATCACGGCGTAGCGCCGCTGCGCACCAGCAGTTAAACTCACGCCCTGCCCTCTCGAACTTTCGCTAAAGCGGAAAATAGATTGGCACGAATTACGACACGCGTGTGTGCGTCGCTTGGGACCTGAGTGCCTGCGCCAACCTAGTCCACTCTGCCGTGTGAACCCACTGCCTGCTGACACGTTTATTGACACGCAAGGGGGATAGTGGTTATTGCAGAAACAACCGGTTTTCGGTTATATTTTTCCCCCTCTGCTTTAACTTACCCAATGAAAACGTTCAAAATAACTGGTTTCTGAAGTAACCGATTTTCGGTCTTTTACCAATATTATTATTTTCTATAATAAACATACAAATCGCACAAAAGTTGAAAAATTTTACCTATCTCATTTTCAAGATACATGGAATAAAAAAAAAAGTTAAATTAAATAAGCAAATAAAAGTTAGTCCGTCCATCGTTCGCTGTTTTTTTTTTTTTCGAAAAGTGATGAGTGGTAGACTACAAAACAACCACAAGTATTCTCCTATTGATCCTACTTATCGGGAGCTTTGCTCAAAAATAACGTTGTAATCGTCGATCATACCACTATCTGAGCACTACTAATAGTTAGAACTAAAGAGTGAAACTGAGGTTGAAGAAATGAAGAACTGCAGTATATTTTTCGTGTCGATTCGTCCGCTTTCAATGGCTACAAGCAGATAAAAGGGTATTATATAGACACAGACAACGGATGAGCTACTTTCTGTTTTTATTGAAAACTATGAAAGAGTTGTTGTTAATGTTAAGAACTCCATTATGCCATACATAGCTGTAACAGTACATTTCATTAGAGACGATCAATTTCGGTCTAGGATTAGAATATCATCTGGTTCAAAAAACCTCACAGTTACGTATTGCGTAGTTGGAGTAGCGTTAATCAGCAAATGCATAGGCGATGTGGTTTTTGGATCAGGTGATGGCCTGATCGCCGGCAGCGGTGGTCTCGCGGTTCTAGGCGCTCAGTCCGGAACCGCGCGACTGCTTCGGTCGCAGTTTCGAATCCTGCCTTGGGCATGGATGTGTGTGATGTCCTTAGGTAAGTTAGATTTAAGTAGTTCTAAGTTCTAGGGGACTGATGACCACAGATGTTAAGTCTCATATTGCTCAGAGCCATTTGATGGCCTGATCCTAGATCGAAATCGACCGTCTCTGACAAAATATACCGTTAAAGCTGTGCATTGCGTGATGCAGTTCTTGGCATTTATTGAAGCTATACAACACCGTGACCGCAATAAGAAGTTTTTGTTACGTTTTTAATCTCTTACTGATATCCTAATTTCCTGCCGCTTTCATTTTTTCACAGAAATGGCAAACAAATATTTAGCCTTATAAAGCAGATGAAGCATTTTAACTTCATTGCTACGACACTACGTAAAATACTTCCACACTGGAGCTGGCGCCATTCTGATACGCAACGGATGTCCGACGACGAATGATAAACTACGACATAGACCAGAAGGCTTCTTCAACATCTGCAGTCCTGTCTTCCTCAGTTGCGCGTAATATTACGGTATATTGATAATCTTTACTTATGGACTGATTAAAACACATTTTTAATGCAATACGCGTTTCGCCTTTATTTTCTGCAAGACATCATCAGTGGCAGGTTGGTGGACAATTTCTTACATATTACGCTCCTGTTGGATTTTTCGTGTTGTTCTTCTTCTTATGATTGCCAATTTGTGTTTTTTTTGCTCACATTCCACAGCACTATGAACTGAACGCTTGTTTCAATGCAATGTTTTGGTTTCTGTTGCCGACTGTCGACTGTCGAAACGCGTATGGCACTAAAATTGTGTTTTATTCAATTGCTGTTAGACGGTCAATAAATAAAAATTATCAATATACCGTAATCTTGCACGCTTCATTTACACGCGCACCATCTAATGGGTCGCGCAACAAGATAACAGCTTTCAGTAAAACTGGATCAGTTCTTACGCCATGCGTTTGCTATTTGTTCCTATCGGCATTTTTGTTAAAATAGCACTCATCGCTGTTTCCCATTTTCTATAAAAACGCAATACTTCACAAAATGGAGATTTTAAGAATAAAAATTACTAATTTTTTTAGAAAAAAAGTTTATTTAAAATCGAAAGACGTTGGCACTGCTGCTACAGCCAACTGATATTGGGGTTTTCTTTAATCTCCTTATTAACTAGAAAAAAGAAAACGCTTGTTATAACCGAGACCTAATAAACACAAAAATACACCTGTTATTCAGAACTAAAATACCAGTATCGATTTTTCCCGTTCCTACCACGCACCAGTTTTGTATTCAACTACACTGACAACGTATCATTGTTCGTTACATTTTCAAGGATAACGTTCATTATGCTCGACTGGCACACAGAGGCAATCTTTTAAAACACTCTGAAAGTTCATCATTCATTGAATTTTCCTTGTTGTTATCCTTGTACAGCTAAGAAATTAAAAGTTGAATTTTTGTCATCAGTGGCTCAGTAATATTTTTTTTGAGTTTTGCTACAAAATATTTTGAAATCTGTTCTTTCTTAAGGATCAGATTGACTCAGGTGTATCCAAAGCTTAGAATGTGACGTATTCGCGGCTCACTTGATGTCGGGAGCAAGACTGCCACATCCGAAAATAGAAAATCTGGAATCCGTGTTATGCGTATTTTTCCAGACATTTTTACCTAAATGCCAGAATAACTATTATAAATAGAAAAAAGTCATTTTGGTATTTTCAATCGCCTATTAATAATCAATTACAGTCAGTTTTTTGCCATATCAACTTGAAACGTGTTTAACATAAACAATCAGTAAACAGCATTATAATTAGACGATTTCGTTAACACTTTAAATCTCAATTTTCTTACTTCCTCAGTGTTCTTTATAAGATAATCTTCGGTCAAAAGAAACCAAAACGAAATAAACAATTTCTGTCCTCCCGGAGCTGGAAAAGAAAAAATGCTCAATAACTTCGACCATTTCAGCCATATTTATAACGAAATAACTATAATCTGTAGTTAGTTGTTGTGCTCTTCAGTTCGACGACTGGTTTGATACAGTTCTCCAAGCTACTCTATCCTGTGCAAGCGTCTCCAGCTCTGAATAACTACTGCAACCTACATCCTTCTGAATCTGCTTAATGTATTCATCTCTTGTTATCCCTCTACGAGTTTTACCCCCATTGCTTCCCTTCGGCACCAAACTGGTAATCCATTCATGTGTCAGACCGTGTCCTATCAACCGATCCCTTCTTTTAGTCAAGTTGTACCATAAATTTCGTTTCTCTTCAGTTCTGTGCAGTACCTTCTGATTGGTTACGCGACCTAACCACATCATCTTCAGCACTCTTCTGTAGTATCAAAAGTCAAAAGCTTCTATTCTCGTCTGAACTGTTTATCGTCCATGTCTCACTTCCATACATGACTACACTCCAGACAAATAGCTTCATAAAAGACTTCCTCACTCTTAAATATATTTCTATGTTAAATTTCTCTTCTTCAGAAAAGCTTTTCTTGCGGTTGCCAGAGTACTTTGTGTATCCTCTGCACTTGTCTATCTTCAGTTATTTGCTGTCCAATAGAAAAACTCATCTACTACTTTAAATGCCTCATTTCTAAATCCAATTCTCTCACCATTACCTGATTTAATTCCACTATATTCCACTACCCTTCTTTTACTTCTGTTGATGTTCACGTGTTTTACACACTGTCCATTCCATTCCACTGCTCTTCCAGCTCTTTTGCTCTGTCTGACAGAATTGCAAGTTATAGGCAAACTGAAAGCTTTACATTTCTTCTCGTTGAAGTTTAATTCCTCATCCATGTTTTCTTTTATGTCTTTCACTTGTTGAATGACATCGGGGATAGGCTACAACCGAGTCTCACTCCCTTCTTAGCCATTGCCCCTTTCGTGCCCCTCGACACTTATAATTGCCGTTTGGTTCCTATACAAGTTGCGCTTCCTGTGTTTTACCTTTACTATCTTCATAATCACAAAGAGTATATACAAGTCAATATTTTCAGAAGTTTCACTAAGTCTACAAATGCTTTAAACACAGGTTATCCTAAAATTAACCGATCCTGTAAAAGAGTCAGTATTCCATCGTGTGTTGCTACATTTCTCCAGAATACAAATACAAACTGTTCTCCGCCGAGATCAAATTTCCATTCTTCTGTAAAGAATTCGTGTTGGTATTTTACAGTCATGATTTATCAAAACGGTAGTCCGATAATAAATGGTTCTAATGGCTCTGAGCACTATGGGACTTAACTTCTGAGGTCATCAGTCCCCTAGAACTTAGAACTACTTAAACCTAACTAACGTAAGGACAGCACACACATCCATGCCCGAGGCAGAATTCAAACCTGCGACCGTAGAGGTTGCGCGGTTCCAGACTGTAGCGCCTAGAACCGCTCGGCTACACCGGCCGGCTAGTCCGATAATATTTACACCTGTCAGCACCTGCTTTCTTGGGAATTGGAATTATTACATTCTTCTAGAAGTCCGAGGTCCAACCCGATAGCTGAGTGGTCAGCGCGGCGGTCTGTCACGCCAAGGGTCCCGGGTTCCATTACCGGCCTGGGTCAGGAATTTTCTTCGCTCTGGGACTGGGTGTTGTGTTGTCCTCATGATCACTTCATTATCAGTGGAAGGCACCGGGAAACCACCACTGGACTCACTTCCCTAGACGCTCATGCGGTGGACCTCTCTGACGAGGCTTTCCCCGATGACAAGACTTGCCGTAATGCACAACACAAAGTACAAAGAAGTCGGAGGATATTTTGCCTGCTTTGTCACGGCTGTCTCACCCAAGTAAATCAGTAGTGCTGACGGAATGTCGTCTGTTCCCGAGGCCTAGTTTCCACGTAATTCTTTCGACTTCAGTCTTTCAGTGCTCTGTCATTTCCCACCTACAGTATCACACCTCCCATCTCATCTTCAACTACGTCCTCTTCCAATTCTATAACATTGCCATCTAGTTCATTTCTCTTTCATAGCACCCTAATACTACTTAATGCAGTTCACGCTGATGGCATCCTAATTAACTGAGTACATTAGTTAGAAAGTTCCAATTCTGAAAACATCAGGTGGCTCCTCAGTTTCATTGCATAGCTGCTATTTATCTGTTGTCGGCTGCTTAATAATTACTTAATTACAGCGGTATTTTTCAAAGAAAACATTTTTACATTTCTTAATATTGATTCTTATTAATAGCGCATTATTATATGTTATATAGATTTATAACAAACACTGTTACTTGCTGTGTGACTACCGCAACTTTTCAGTCCCTGCATCTACATGTTCAGATAATTTGTAGAAAGAGAGGCTAATAGGGTTTGCTTTTAATTTTCTTTCGAGCTGTTAAGGACTTGGACTTCCTCGCTTTAAGCTAGACGGGAGCCTTTTAAATATTTTACCACTAGAGACGTAACACCATTCTGAACCCTGGGCAAGGAGGCAAAGACTAAATGAACAATAATTTTGTGTCTTATGTTGAGACTGTATGCATCAAGTTGAAACTTATTTTTGTTATCAGCAACAGTAAACATTAAGGTATGAATACACAGAGGTGACAAATGTTATGGAATACTTCCTAATGTGTCGCACCTCCTTTCACCCGGAGTAGAGCAGCATCCTGAGTGGCATGACTCAACAAGTCGCTGGAAGTCCCTTCAGAAACATTAAGCAATGCTGCCTCTATAGCTGTCCATAGTTCCTTTAAGTTAGACGGGAGCCTTTTAAATATTTTACCAATAGAGATGTAACACCATTCTGAACCCTGGGCAAGGAGGCAAAGACTAAATGAACAATAATTTTATGTCTTATGTTGAGACTGTATGCATCAAGTTGAAACTGATTTTTGTTATCAGCAACAGTAAACATTAAGGTATGAATACACAGAGGTGACAAATGTTATGGAATACTTCCTAATGTGTCGCACCTCCTTTCACCCGGAGTAGAGCAGCATCCTGAGTGGCATGACTCAACAAGTCGCTGGAAGTCCCTGCAGAAACATTAAGCAACGCTGCCTCTATAGCTGTCCATAGTTGCGAGTGCTGCCGCTGCAGAATTTTATGGACGAACTGAACTCTCGATTATGTCCCATAAATGTTGGATGGGATTCTTCTTCAAACCAACTGTGACACAGTGAGATGGCGCATTGTCATCGACGAATGGCTGTGTGGTCTTCAAGAAGCCGAACATAACCATTTCCAGTGAATTATCGATTCAGTTGGACCAGAGGACACATTCTATTCCACGCAAACACAGCCCATACCATTATGGAGCAACCTACAGGTTGCACGGTGCCTTGTTGACAACTTGGGTCCATGGATTCGTGGGGCCTGCGCCGCACTGGAATCCTACTATCAGCTCTTACCAACTGAAATCGGGACTTATAAATCTGACCAGGCAACGGTTTTTCAATCGTCTAGGGTCCTACAGATATGTCAGGACCCCAGGAGAGACTCTGTTGGCGTTGTGTGCTGTTAGCAAAGGCACTCGCGTCGGTATCGCCGCATGCAGACACGTTCATTGTAAGGGCATATTGATTTTTCCGTTTATTTCACTCAGTGTTGGTTGTCTGTTAGCACTGGCAAGTCTATGGAAAGGCCGCTGCTCTCGGTCGTTAAGTGAAGGCCGTCGGGCACTGCGTTGTCCGTGGTGAGAGGAAATGCCTGGAATTTGGTATTCTCGACACACTCTTGACATTGTGAATCTCGGAAAACTGAATGATTTCCGTTATGGAACGTCCCATGTGTCCAGCTCCAACTACCATTCCGCGTTCAGAGTCTGTTAATACTCGGTGTGCAGCCATAATCACCTCAAAAACCTCATATGAATCACATGAGTACAAACGACATCTCCGCCAATGCACTGTCCTTTTATACCTTGAGTACGCGGTACTACCGCCATCTGCATATGTGCCTATCGATATCCCATGGCTTCCGTCACCTCACTGTATATTGGGAAGTTGAGTGTAATAATTCTGAGATCTATAAAACAGCTTCTGCGAGACATGCAGTTACCTGCTTCACACAGTATTCTTACTACTCCTCTTGAATAAATAGTTTCTTTACTTCAGGCGCACTGCCCCAGTATATCATTCTTTAAGACTACTGAAAGTTAAAATATGAAAACTAAGTCAAGACTCCAATCTTTAGGTAAATATAATGAGAGATGCTTCTAAGGGCATAACACGCTGAACTAAGCATCTTGATTACTTTATCAGTGTGTTGATTCTATTTTAACTTGTTACATAGCTAGCGCCCCAAGGAACTTTACACAGTGCGCTTCATTCATTGCGAAAATTCTTGTCTGCTATTACATACAGTGAGTATTTGTGAGATTAAAACTGTTATTGTGGATCATTTGTAGGTCTGTTCGGCTATCTTCTGAGCTGTGTATGTTCGTGTCAGTTTGGACGATGAGTTTAGGCAAGCTACATCTTAGCCTACGCGCCTGCAATTACTGCCGGAAACAAGGCGAGACCCTTCGCTAATGTTTCATAATCTGAAGCTTTGAAAAGTATGGCTACACTTTCGTGGATGCCGAGTTACCTATATATTGCCTGTGACGACTAGATTCTGATGTACGGACGAGACCAGCAAAGATTGTAAGCAGTGGCGGCTCGTGAGTATACATCCTGGGTGTTCACAAATTTTTAGCTCCATTTTAATGTGAGAGTGTGAAATTATTAGCATCTGCTACAAAACAGCTACGCTTGTAAACATATTTATACAACTACAGCCCCTGCCAATAAAAAAAGTAACAGTAATAATAATATACATAACTAGTCTGAAAAAAGAAAGAACTGATTTTGTGGGATTTTATTTAGAAATCTTAGCGCGTTATCAGCCGAGTGGCGTCATCGTCTTGTCGCATCATTTCAATGGATTCCGTATCCATCATCTTCACCTGAAGATGACGGGCACAGAATCTACCGAAACGTTGCAACAAGACGATGACGCCACTCGGCTGATAACCGGAAATGATTTCATATCTAACATAGGCCGATAAAGCCTGCAATCACATAAGGATTTTGTACATAATTAAATACAGTTTAGGGCAAGAATGAAATAATCCTTAACCTTTTCTCAGTTTCGCATTATCATGTAAGTGGGAGATTTTGCGGTTTTTTAAAATTAATTTTTCGAACAAATGTACAAGCTCCCTAACACAGGTATTAGTTAATGAACTAACGTCCGCGCTGAAAATCAGATATTCATACGTTGTACACACAAAACAACTTACGCTTGTTATACACTTCTTTGTTAAATGTTCGCTTGATGTCATGTTTAGTCGATTTCGTCACTTTTTCAGTCAACAGATCTGGTCTGTCTGGAGGCCCTAATTCCTTTGTGATTGACTTTTCCTTTTCTGTTAGCACTTATTCAACAGAGTTCTTTTTGACACTGTACATGAAATCCGATTCCTGCACAGTAAACAACCAACTCCAAACACAAACTGCCGTTTGTGGAAATGATTAAATTCAAGTAGTGCTGTGTATCAACTTGTTCAGTTGACATGAACACAAATGAGGCGATGAGAACCATAACGGTCAAAAGCACACTGTCATCGATCCCACATTTAAATGAATATCAGACAAACTAATGAGACAGCTTTTGGCGAATGTCCTGCAGCACAGGTGAACCTGAACCACCATAAAAACAACAGATGTCAGAAGCATGAATGAATACTACTGTCTCACAATCGACGGTTATATGTTTTATGATTTTTAGCACCTCAAATGCATTTCCGTGTGATAAAATCCAAAATTTAATATACTATGCCTCATTCAGAATCCTACAAAATAGATTTTTATATCAGCATAACTGTAACATTTAGTGATGCCTAATCTAATTTTGCTATATAGTGAGTGAATTTGCATATCTGAAGACTGTGCTACTATCTAGCGGAATTTATACCAAGCAAATGGGGATAAAATTCTGCAGCAGTGTGCTACCTGCAGATGTCATTGATGTTAACTTGTAGTTGAGGGGTAAGGATTAGCTGTGCGCGCCGTGAACACTGCACATTTTTATCAAGTCCGTATGTATTTAGCTTCTAAGGCAATACGTCACGCCAGTTTTGCATGCACAAAAGCTCCTTAAAACGTGCACAACTGCAGATGTGCTCGAGACTGATGCCAAGTTTCATGGAGTCTAGAGGAGCAGCACTGTAGCATAGCGCGGTAGATTCAGTGTCGTCTATTTCAGATTACCGCATTTATATTACGTGTAATTGCGTTTAAAGATAAATGACCAATAAATCCGCAAGGTGACAAACGTTAGTGTGTTCACGTGATGTAGTGCCCTTACACAGCAGCCGCCAGTGATTGTAAGCATATTCTAGAAAGAAGTGTACAACTAAATCTTTGAGAGGCACTCTCAGATGGCACACACTGTAGCGCTCTGCTCGCAAAGCACAGAGTCGCACACAACGTTCACGACAAATAAAAAGTGATCAGTCGCTAAAACATTAGTTTAATTTATTCGCTTCATACATAATTAGCACTGAAGTCGATACATGGAACTACTATGATCAGGTTTTTTATTTTTCTTACTCTGGTGCCGGTATGAACCGTCACCACCTGTACTGAGAAAGATCGTCATTTAAAAACGCCATTTTAAATTTCAGCACTTAATCACTGTATCAGTATTTCATGATAAATAAATGTATAATTGCATTAAGGAAAGAATAACTAAATAAACTAATGCTGATAACAACAATGTAACTGCGTGAGATGTTAAATGCAACTTTCCAATTGCGACGGGAATTAGGGAGAGGGGAGGAGGGGAGTGACAGCAATGGTTGATAGTTTGTTGTTATGAATCGTGCCCAATATTAGTGGAAATCCAAATCATTAGTCAGCTACACAAAAAAAGAAAAACAAAAATTTATATCGCCGGCTCCTTTCTTTGCTTGATTAAAACCAGTGTTTGATCTAAGTGGTCGATGGCAATTGTAGCGAATACATTGAACATCAAGGCGAAAACTGACGAATTTATACGCCTTTTTAAAATATTCTCCCTCTCTTTTCTTGTGAAGTAGAAGAATTGTAGAATCGTTTCATCCATTGTCCTTGAGCGTTTCACAGCTGAAATTTACTTCAAAAATGTCGATTTTTCGCGATTGCACATGGGTACCTTTCATACCCTTTTTTCACTTGTCGCATGGACTTCACTGTAGTAAGCTTCTCTGTTTGGGCAATAAGCTTTTTACGAATGATTTAGATTACACAATTCAGTTTCCTGATTTACAAAAACCTGCAGATTCCATAGGTCATAGAAATATTTTTACCATTTGTGCCCACTGGTAGACCACGTTACATGCTTTCCTCTACCTACCTTCTGTTCAAGTGTGGTTACATACGAATATTTACCCATGACCTCTTCCACATAAACTTTTAGGCCCATGAAATGGTTTTATAACGCTAACTATAACTTTAAAAGGAATAGAACGTATTGCAGGATAGCAACAAATGAATGGACACGTGAATGAATTATATGATCGTAATATCTTGTAATGAGTGCATAAACTGATTTTAAAAGCGTCTAGGTAGTCCATCCTGTAGGCAAATCACATACCATGAACATACATGGCTTCGTCTGTGAACCTAAATTTAGCACGGAATACGAATAAACTTCATAAACACTGATTATCGTGACTATTATTTCATCTCAAGCATAGTTATCGCTACAGTAAAACATACACGGATTATAATAAATTGTCATAAAACGAAGAATTCATCAACTAGTAATCCATACGGGTTGCACAATGCTGATACCTTCACTAGTCGAGGATGAGATGAATTCACTGGCCCTATGTTCGGATGGAATAATGCAAACCTGATTCTGTATCATGCCTCGGGAACCGACGACCTCATCGGACAACGAAAGTTACTTTTGAACATCGATAAATTTACGTTACAGATCTGGAGATACTGTAAATAATGTTACAGCAAGTTGCATGATGCATTGTAAAATGTCAAAAAACATTTAGAACATGTAATCTGGAAATAATCAACATAAAGTGACTTCAGTTGAATTTCAATACGTTAATCAAGCATGGCCGCGCCGCTGCGGCTTTAAAGCGCCGACAAGATACTCAGTCAAGAACAGATTAACCTCGACTCGATTAACATTGAGTTGCTCAAACGGCCATTTCCCAGAGAAAAACAGGATGACGTTTACTTCCCATTGGCTAGGTCAACCGCTCGCCAGAGTGCTTCACTTCAAATATCTCTTCTAAGTTCATCAAAGATAACGATATTTGCAGTCATCGACTGCCTAGCACAGAAGCATCTTTGCTACTGCGCAAGTATAGAAAACACCGAAGAAGTAACAGTTATGAAAGTTGTCTTTATGACCGGCAGCTATCATGTTATGTACTTTTCACATTTCCTCAGCGCATTCTCAGACCTTGCATTCCAGAAATTTACATTATTCAGTTCAGATTTCTCGTGTAGGTTTTATTTTCGTCGTTTGCCCTTCTGTTGGCGACACCGGATCTTAATAACGAAAACGATTGCTCCCCCTTTCTACGGCTCCCTCACTGATGATGAGTAGGCGCACTGTTGTTCTGTGAATCTAGATCTATTAAAATTGGAGTCCAATGATACAATGGAGGCCAGTTTGTAGTATTTAATTAAATCATTCTTATGTGCTTTTTCAAAACTGTCATGAACGTTGCACATTAATTTATCTACTAACAATGGCAAATGACGTCTTCCTAATCTGTTCAACTTGAGAGTGTTTTAATTTGTTACGCCTCTTTCGATAACGAATGAAGCTGACGTGACATCTGAGATACAAATGTTCGAGAAGGCTCCTAACTGGTAGCAAAACAAATAAATGCCGAACAATGTAAAGGTTATCGTAAATAACGAATACTAACAGGTCAGTTTACACCACTTCAAGGGAGGAACAGTATAAGAATGTGAGAGATCCTAGGAGCATGTAAATTTCTGAAAAAAGAATTCAGTTCCATTAAAACGTTTCGTAATTGAACAAATTACAGTGAAAATGCTTTTGTTACCTGTTGAAATAGTTTCTGCAAAAGCACGTTTTCTTTTATAACGCAATCTGTCATCTGTATGCAATTAGCTCTTTGTAGAATTAGGTGCAGATCAGCATGGAATTTTTTTGTGCCTTTCCTTAAGTATAGTCCCCCTCATAGCATCCGAAAACAAGCCTGCCGGTAATAAAAAACGAGAAAAAGCGGGTATGTTGGAAAACAGTTTCCTTTTTTCTTCTCGAAAACACCACAAATTCGTTGACTGCACGCATTGCGGTATTTCTCATTCAAGCAGTAAATGTTTATTTTACAAGTTCATTCACATTTGTTTATCTTCTTCAAACACTACCTTAATTCTGAAAATATTTCCTGCATCAATACTATGTTGATATGAATATATATCCTATCGACTTCAATTTTACAGAGATCTGTAAGATTTAGATACTGATTACGTATTCAGTTTGCTGTTAGTATTCTAATTTTTGTCTTAGCTCAGTTTGACGCTTGCCATCATTAAGCTGCTGCAGCAAATATGAATAAACATGTCACACACAGAGAACCAGTGTGCCAACATGTCCACTATTATTTGTCCATTCGTATAGGTATCTTTACAGGGCAATATGTGTAAATACTAAATTCATTTATACGCTTCATCAGCAACCAATCTCTTATTAGGTATGATATAATTGATTTATACACTTCAGCAGCAACCAATATTTTGTTAGCTATGATATTTTAATCATTTAGTTATATCGGTGGTGGTATGATTCATCACTGTACAAACAAACTAAAGAAGCAGTTTCTATTTTCGAATTATTTCGGATAAATCATTTTGAGCTATAGTATGAATTACTGGGAGTTATTTGACAGCTACGCATACAGTAATAGGAACGTACACAAAAATAATTATTTTTTAAAAATCATAAAATATGTATTAAACAAATAAGAAATGAGCGTCGCTAGTAAAGATAACTCTTGCTTTTCGTTTCCACATGATCATTGAAACAAGACTGTCGGTGACATACGTTGGTTTGCTACAAGGATCACAGTGTTAGCAGTTCACAGAAATCAGGTTAAAACCACGTAAATACAAGTATCAGAATAGTTTGTACCAAATGACTTTGTGACGGATGTGTTCGCAGTGTGAAAGCAACACACAGAAAGTGATTTATCCTTGACTGTACCATGTGCGTTTACTGTACCAAAAAGTCAAAGCTTTGAGACTAACTAATGAACCAAAGGCTGTTTCCTGACTTCTTTGAGACCGGATGGATTGTATCAACAAAATATATAAAACTTATTCGAGCGTGAGACCCTTCTTGTACTTCTCTCTTGGGCGTTCCTCACAATGAATAGATAGGACTACTAAGGAAGTCTGTGGTAAAATCAGGAATTTCTTGTCAATTATCAGTCTGTGAATCAAGGATATATATATGATGGGATTTGTCCATATCCAGTAAGAGCCAGTAAGAGCAAATGGTATGATACGATTTAAAAAATCCATGTAAACCTTAATCTCATGACAAAGACTTCTCATAGAAAATAATAACAAGTTTGATTCGGATGCACTTCATTAGAGATGGTTCCCAGCATATCTCCCTCGACTACGAATCTCAGGTTATCTTTATTGCGATTGTGATAACATCTTCTATGTTGATCTGAATCAAGTTTTCTTCGCTTGCTCTAAACACAGTATTCTGAAAAGGAAAAAGTTGGCATCCACCTACAATTTGGTCTCCCAGTATCCTTTCTGGAAACTTCACTCCTGTATGTAAGACGACAATTTCATTCCTGACATCTTCTCAAGTTATCGATAACACCTAGTAATTTGTTTTTAGGGAATGAATATTTAAGATTACATTTATAGCAACTACCTGGTAAGTATTATATCTGTATTCTGAATGGCTATATAACACTTGTTTACTAAACTTGCTCAAGGAATACTGATTGTTTGGACTTGAATCTAGTTGCAAAAACAGACTGTGATTTCAAGACACCTAGGTTAAAACGTTTCTGTTAATTGACGCGTAGACTGCACTCAAAAATATATTTTCCCATTACTGCCTTCAATGAAATTTCTACTTACAGGATTTAGTAACGCTGTTCACATGCGCAACGGATGCACTGGCAGCTTGGACGTTAAATAATGTATATTAGTCTGCTGTTCTGCTTCCAAGCTGTTGCTGCACTGACCTGCAACATACTAACCTGATGACTGAACTAGATGTACGTAATACACGTTTATAAATAAAAAATAATGCTTTGTGATAATGAAACGAATGTAAGTTAATATAGGGGATAGCGTCCGTTTTATGTTTTTCTACTATAAAAATCGATAGGAAGCATTAAAATCCAGACAAACGTAATTTGCTAAGAGACAAAGATTTAAATAAAAAGATTAAGGCTTTCATTGACCAAGCAAACCTCTGGCTGATAATCTGTATAAGAGAGATCTGGTGCTTTAGACATATATATTCCAAAAGTGAACAAAGCATAAAAACTATAAAACACTAATTGTACGATACAAATTTTACCAAGAGAGCACAACGTATGCTTTCAAGAAGGATGATTATACACTGACTACAACATGCGTTTTAGTATCATTCTGTAACTCGTACTGTCTCGACAAACATGCTAAACGATACTGAAATGTAAGAATCCAGCAACCCAGGTATTCTGTGATAGCAATGATGATCTTGAAGAACCGACCAGTCCAAATAATAACAAGTCAAACTGTCATAGCCAGCCGCACGTGCTTTTTATTCGAAAACTACAAATTCTGCCAACCAGTATGAAAATATGGTTGTGATGGATAAACGTGAACAATAGCCAGCCGCATGTGAGTTTTATCCAAAGACTATAAATTCCACAAACCAATATGAAAATACAGTTGTGACGAATAAACTTGGACAATGACTTAAATGTTTGTTTTCGTGTATGTTAAAGAGACCTGTATAGCTGTACCTGTTTCGTGTGCATCCAACGTCCTTGACCCTCAGTAATCGTTGGTAACCGTCCTGTGTGTGTCTTTACCCACTGCTGGGACACCGGATAATGTCAGCCCGAGAGATGGCTCGTAAGCAGCTGCAAATGGTGAGCTAGGGCGCTTTCCGCAAGCAGCAGGGAAGTGATTTTCTGGAACTGGCATTGGCAATTATTGGAGGTCCAGGTTTACCAAGGATGTCTGAGCACGCTGTCGGACTGATGGTAGCTGGGAGGCAGCGACCTGATCTGTGGAGCTGTCACACTCGTTAGAGTTTGTCAGCTACTCTGCTGTCGGAGGAAGTGAGCCTCCTCAGGGAGGCGTTGCTTACCAATATTGTGGACTATATGATGAAGTCTTTTGTAACGGGCAGTAATTTTGTGCTTTGCTGATGTTTGATGGTTCAAATGGCTCTAAGCACTATGGGACATCTGAGGTTATCAATCCCCTAGATTTAGAACTACTTAAACCTAACTAACCTAAGGACATCACACACATTCATGCCCGAGGCAGGATTCTAACCTGCAACTGGTGCAGCAGCATGGTTCTGGACTGAAGCGCTTAGAACCGCTCGGCCACAGCGGCTGGCTCATATTTGACCCAGTGCATCCTGTTTACTTTTGGGCCTGGTTGGTATTTGTAGTTGTTCCTCTGTGAGTGGAGGTTCTCACTTGTACACTCATGTTCAGAAAAATAAAACGCCTTGAACAACTAGAGGTAGGACGTTCATATTCACAGGACATGTACGTTAGTATGTTATGAAGAGCCCGCATCTCGTGGTCGTGCGGTAGCGTGCTCGCTTCCCGCGCCCGGGTTCCCGGGTTCGATTCCCGGCGGGGTCAGGGATTTTCTCTGCCTCGTGATGGCTGGGTGTTGTGTGTTGTCCTTACGTTAGTTAGGTTTAAGTAGTTCTAAGTTCTAGGGGACTGATGACCATAGATGTTAAGTCCCATAGTGCTCAGAGCCATTTGTTATACAGAAATAATTATCACTTGAAACATGTCGGCCCGTGGGTTCAATGTCAACATCGATACCACAGCGCAATACCATCTAGTAGTAATATGTGCTTGTGGCTCTCGTTATCGCTGTAAAGGTAATAGATTTTTGTGACTTGAGTAGACCTGCGGGATGCCTCGCAGACGTATGCGCGAACCTTACTCTCAAATCAGTGAGTTTGAAAGAGGGCGCATTATTGGCACGAGAGAATGTGATGCATCCATCTGTGATATTGCTGCTCGTGTGACATGAAGTGTTTTGGCAGTACAACGGGTGCGTGCAGAATAGTTCAGAGAAGGCCGTAGAACTCAACGAGGTCGGTTAGGTCGCACCACCCAGGCAAACCCCCGAGAAAATCGACATCTCATCTGAATAACATTGCAGGGCAGATCTGCGCCGTTCTCGGCTCTGGAACAACAGTGGAACAGTCTAACACATCATACACTATCAGTTGTGACAGTCCGTCGCCGTTTATTACGGCGTCTTCCACTTCTCCACCTACCGTTGACGAATGTGCAGAAACATGCTACACAGCAATGGTGTATGGGACGACGTCAGTGGGGACAATCATGGCATCAGATAGTGTTTTCGAACGAATCCAGGTTCTGTTTGTTTGAAAATAACGGCCACAATTTGATTCGCCGCAGAGAGGGGGAGCGGCATCATAGTGACTGCATTCGCACAATACATACAGTGCCAGCTGAAGGCTTGATGATGTGAGGTGCTATAGGATATAAGCAAAAATCACAGCTGGTGTGTGTCCGGGGCACTATGTTCAGTTGACCTTCGTGAATGACATCCTGTGACCTGTAGCGATATCCTTTCAGCACAATATCCCAGGCGCCATTTTTCTGCAAGACAATGCACGACCTTATGTTGCTGTATGAACACAAGCCTTCTTGGTGTCCCAGCATTTCAGCCTTTTGCACCGGCCCGCCAGATCATCAGACTTGTCTCCAATTGAAAACGTGTGGGATATGGCGAAGAGACAGGTGCAGCGCTCTCACCCAGTGACAACCACCACAGATGAACTTTGGAAGCCGATGAAAGCAGCATAGATGGTTATACCACAGGACGCCATGCGCGCCTTATATGCGTCGATGCCATCTTCCATAACTCAAGTTATCAGGACCCATGGAGGACCCTGTGACTACTAAGCAACAAAACACATGCTGAACACAGTTGACTTAAATGCTGATCATTTCTACAGAACATACTAATGTACATCCGTGAATGTGAACGTCCTCTCTCTAGTCGTTCAGTTTGCTTTGTTTTTTTCTCAACATGAGTGTATTTATCTATCATATTGTGTCCATCCAATTTTTGTGAACATATATTTGCTATTTGTGGCAAACGTGGATTATAATTTGATTTTTCTTGCCTACTTCCCACATTACTATGTAGCTTGGCTGTGTTGTTTGTGTATGCAAGACTGCCATTTCTTTCAGTACTCATTCCACGGTACCTGTCTGGAACGTAATTCATTCAATGCTCACCTGCTTTCTTTAATTCAGTGGTGTTTCTGCATTTTTAGGATAGCGTTCATGCGCTTACTGTTAAGGTTAACTGTAGGCAACTTGAATTCATTGCTTACCAGCCTTGTTTTGTTAATTGGTGATTCGTATTTTTATAGAATAGTATTTCACACTTTCAGTGCTGTAAAACTTGTTTTATCCATTGGTGTTTCGTATTTTATTAGAACAATGAATAATTCTGCTTATATTCGTGTGTTACAGGACTAGCCGTTATTTAATGTCTTGAAACTTCCTGGCAGATTAAAACTGCGTGCCTGACCGAGACTCGAACTCAGGATCTTTGCCTTTCGCGGGCAAGTGCTCTGACATCTGAGCTAAGCAAGCAAGACTCACATCCAGTCCTCTCAGCTTTACTTCTGCCAGTACCTCGTCTCCTACCTTCCATACTTTACAGAAGCTCTCTTGAGAATCTTGCAGAACTAGCACTCCTGAAAGAAAGGATATTGCGGAGACAGGGCTTAGCCACAGCCTGGGGGATGGTTTCAGAATGAGAGTTTCACTTTGCAGCGCAGTGTGCGCTGATATGAAACTTCCTGGCAGATTGTGTGCCGGACCGAGACTCGAACTCGGGATCTTTGCCTTTCGCGGGCAAGTGCTCTACCATCTTACTTACTGAATCCAGCCGTTAACCCGGAAAGATGCAACATACTATGCTTTAACTGGTCTTGTGGCACTCGGAAAATAATTTTGTAATGTAAATTCTTCAAATGCCTGTAGAAAGCTATTTATTTTGCTAAGGCAACCGGCCAGGTGAGTCTAGTAAATCCGCATTACTTGTTATTAATTGTTTTCTAAACTAGCCGCCTGTGTGATTTTTCCTTTACACGTGTTAATAAATTGGCCTCCTACTGTATCGTACCTATCTGCTTAAAAATTTAATTCAATACACTGAAAATTAAAATGCCGAGTTTAAAAAAATGCTAAAAGAGAGACGATGACTGTGGCAATGGAGGAATATTACAATAGCGATGAAATCTGAATACAGTTTTACTCTTGTAATATATAAAACAGTACATTAATTAATTAAATATTGCTATGTGTTTGTTACAGAATAATTTCAATAAAAACTAAAAGTGTGTTAAAAATTAATATACTCCTAGATTGGTGTTATTAATCAACACTAATTTTCCTCGTTCAAAATTTGAACTCCCTCATCCAATCATTGGTGGCAAATGATACATTTTATACTGTCTTGTGACTGAGAGGCAACACAGATCTTATATATACACTCCTGGAAATGGAAAAAAGAACACATTGACACCGGTGTGTCAGACCCACCATACTTGCTCCGGACACTGCGAGAGGGCTGTACAAGCAATGATCACACGCACGGCACAGCGGACACACCAGGAACCGCGGTGTTGGCCGTCGAATGGCGCTAGCTGCGCAGCGTTTGTGCACCGCCGCCGTCAGTGTCAGCCAGTTTGCCGTGGCATACGGAGCTCCATCGCAGTCTTTAACACTGGTAGCATGCCGCGACAGCGTGGACGTGAACCGTATGTGCAGTTGACGGACTTTTGAGCGAGGGCGTATAGTGGGCATGCGGGAGGCCAGGTGGACGTACCGCCGAATTGCTCAACACGTGGGGCGTGAAGTCTCCACAGTACATCGATGTTGTCGCCAGTGGTCGGCGGAAGGTGCACGTGCCCGTCGACCTGGGACCGGACCGCAGCGACACACGGATGCACGCCAAGACCGTAGGATCCTACGCAGTGCCGTAGGGGACCGCACCGCCACTTCCCAGCAAATTAGGGACACTGTTGATCCTGGGGTATCGGCGAGGACCATTCGCAACCGTCTCCATGAAGCTGGCCTACGGTCCCGCACACCGTTAGGCCGTCTTCCGCTCACACCCCAACATCGTGCAGCCCGCCTCCAGTGGTGTGGCGACAGGCGTGAATGGAGGGACGAATGGAGACGTGTCGTCTTCAGCGATGAGAGTCGCTTCTGCCTTGGTGCCAATGATGGTCGTATGCGTGTTTGGCGCCGTGCAGGTGAGCGCCACATCAGGACTGCATACGACCGAGGCACACAGGGCCAACTCCCGGCATCATGGTGTGGGGAGCGATCTCCTACACTGGCCGTACACCTCTGGTGATCGTCGAGGGGACACTGAATAGTGCACGGTACATCCAAACCGTCGTCGAACCCATCGTTCTACCATTCCTAGACCGGCAAGGGAACTTGCTGTTCCAACAGGACAATGCACGTCCGCATGTATCCCGTGCCACCCAACGTGCTCTAGGAGGTGTAAGTCAACTACCCTGACCAGAAAGATCTCCGGATCTGTCCCCCATTGAGCATGTTTGGGACTGGATGAAGCGTCGTCTCACGCGGTCTGCACGTCCAGCACGAACGCTGGTCCAACTGAGGCGCCAGGTGGAAATGGCATGGCAAGCCGTTCCACATGACTACATCCAGCATCTCTACGATCGTCTCCATGGGAGAATAGCAGCCTGCATTGCTGCGAAAGGTGGATATACACTGTACTTGTGCCGACATTGTGCATGCTCTGTTGCCTGTGTCTATGTGCCTGTGGTTCTGTCAGTGTGATCATGTGGCGTATCTGACCCCAGGAATGTGTCAATAAAGTTTCCCCTTCCTGGGACAATGAATTCACGGTGTTCTTATTTCAATTTCCAGGAGTGTAGAAGCTGTACTGTCTTTGTTTTATATTAAACCTTATTTCCCCTCATGCGCCTTCTTAAATCGGTTTTACAGGGGAGTTTATTAAAGCACTGACGCTTTAAGTATTTTGAGTTTTCCATTTTCTTAGCATATGGACTTTTTTGGGCAATGATTTAATACGCACATTACTTTGGTAAAGTATCGGCATAATGGGAGAAGTATTTGCCAAAGCTTCTGGTTCTTCACTAGGCTCTTCCTGACAAGATATCAAGAGATTAATCTGGAGTTTCTCAGGACTGGTCCTTAGGTGCTGTAGCCTGAGTATGAGCATTGTCAGGTTCGAAATTGTCGGCAACAAGAACCCTACCTGTGGTTTTCACAGTAGCAAAATGATTCTTATTAAACACAATGGATCATTAGATTCCATCTCATATTCTTTCAACTGGTTAACTGCTCTACCAGCAGTAGCTACTCTGATATAAGCAGTGCTCAATATACAGGGTGTCCCAAAAAAAGACCTGATTTTAAATAGAAATATTTATTAGGAAGAAGGGCTTAACACCAATAAATTGCATACTAAATTACTCAGAAGAGATAGAAGTTTATAAAAATTTATCATAAATTTTCAATATGTCCTCCATTGGTTGCACAGAGGACATTTAGCCGATAGCCGAATTCATGCCAAACTGTGAGTAAGGTGTCTCCTGTCACTGAAGCTACAGCAGCTGATATTTTGTTTTTTAGTTCATCAATGTGACGAGATAAGGGAGGAACGTAAACACATTATTTAACATATCCCCACAGGAAGAAATCACATGGTGTTAAGTCAGGGGAAGTAGGAGGCCAAGAGTGTAAAGCCTGGTCTCGCAGTCCTGTTTGCCCTACCCAACATTGAGGCACATTGGCATTGAGGAAACTGCGCACGTTGTTGTGCTAGTGCGGTGGTGCTCCATCCTGCTGATAGATGAAATTGTCAAAGTCAAGTTGTGGAAATAACCAGTTCTGTAGCATTGCAAGATATGATGGTCCCGTTACAGTTTCTTCCTCAAAAAAGAAGGGTCCATAAAAAAAATTCAATTTTGGTGAATCACGTTCGTGTTCAATTGTTTCATGAGGATTTTCGAGCCCCCATATACGCACATTATGACTGTAAACCTTTTCGCTATCTCGCGGTTAAGGCGCTCAGTCCGGACTGCTACGGTCGTAGGTTCAAATCCTGCCTCGGGCATGGATGTGATGACCTTGTCCTTAGGTTAGTTAGGTTTAAGTAGTTCTAAGTTCTAGAAAACTGATGACCACAGATGTTAAGTCCAATAGTGCTCAGAGCCATTTGAACCATTTGAACCTTATCGCTAATATGGAAAGTTGGCTCATCGCTGAATATCAACCGTGGCATAAAAGTGTCATCATCCATGTACTCTAGAACAGTATTGCTTAAGTCCACTCGCTTCACTTTGTCAGTATCTCGAAGAGCTTGTTCCAGTTGTAATCGGTACTGCTTGATGGCTGTACGACGCCGTAACAGACGCCACACTGTCATGCGCTGTAGCGCAAGTTCTCGGCTAGCACGACGCGTAGACATGTGGGGGCTGCGCTCCAATGCTCGTCAGATTTGTTCCACTGTTTGTTGAGGAACGCGTAGCAGGCCAGGACTTTTGCCTTTACAGAGGCACCTTGTTTCTTCAAACTGTTTATACCACCATCGAATGTTCTTTGGTGATGGTGGTTTAGCACGATGTGGAAGATGAAACGCCGGCTGAACGGCGATCACAGATTTAGTACGACTAAATTCAATAACACAGTACGCCTTCTGTTGCGCGGACGCCATATTGCGCGAGACTGGCTGCACGCGCCAGGTCAGTGCTCGTAGCGACATCTAGCGGATTTTTTCTGAGACTCTAGACCATGCCGATTACATCTAACGCTGTTTCAGTTCCCTAGTGACTTTTGTCTCAATATTATGACAAGTTAAAATCGGGTCATACTTTTTGGGACACTCTGTTGAACGACTTGCTCAACTTGTCCCAGTCGTCGATGTAAAACGTGATTTTTGGGGTAGGATAAACGTACAATACGAACAAATAGTGACACTTTAGTCAGTGTAATAACGAATTAATAAAATACATTACCAGTTGCTGTACATCAGATTAAGTTGAAGTCTTGAAAATTATATGCATATGAAGCAGTGTATACGACAGTATTCGTACATACATTGACGTGATGGAAGCGGTTTTAATGTGCGACTTTTAGAGCCTCACTGTGAGAAATGTTGTAAGGATCACTGCGATGATGCTGTCTAGAAGTATGAATTTCGTCTGCTAGAGTGGTCATCTAACCCCGTTCTTCAACTTGGCCCTTTAATCCCAACATCTAAGTTAGAGGACGATCAGTTTGGCTCTAGGAAAGGCAAACGCACAAGAGAGCCAGATCTGACGTTGCGGTTGAAAATGAAAGCAAGACAAGAAAAATCAAGATATGTTCGTAGAACTAGTCGAGCTGTAAAAAGCGTTCCATAATTTAAAATGGTGAAAGATGTTCGAAATTCTACAAAAATAGGGATGGGTAATACACAATACGCACAAGGACAAAGAGAGAACGAGAGTAGAAGACCGAGAACGAAGTGAATAGATTAAAAAGGATATATATTCTTTCATCCCTGCTGCTCCATCTAAACATCGAAGGAGCAATAACGGAAATAAGAGAAAAGCTCAAAGAGTTCAGAAGTTCATGAAGAATTACAGAACTTGCTGAATGGAATGAACAGTCTAATGAGTAAAGAATATGAAATTACACTACTGGCCATTAAAATTGCTACACCAAGAAGAAATGCAGGTGATAAACGGGTATTCGTTAGACAAATATATTATACTAGAACTGATGTGTGATTACATTTTCATACAATTTGGATGCATAAATCCTGAGAAATCAGTACCCAGAACAACCACCTCTTGCCGTAACAACGGCCTTGATACGCCTGGCCATTGAGTCCGAGATTGGATGGCGTGTACAGGTACAGCTACCCATGGAGCTTCAACACGATACCACAGTTCATCAAGAGTAGTGACTGGCGTATCGTGATGAGCCAGTTGCTCGGCTACCGTTGAGCAGACGTTTTAATTGGTGAGAGATCTGGAGAATGTGCTGGCCAGGGCAGAAGTCGAACACTTTCTGTATCCAGAAAGGCCCGTACAGGACCTGCAACATGCGGTCGTGCATTATCCTGCTGAAATGTAGGGTTTTACAGGGATCGGATGAAGGGTAGAGCCACAGGTCGTAACATATCTGAAATGTAACGTCCACTGTTCAAAGTGCCGTCAATGCGAACAAGAGGTGACCGAAACGGGTAACCAATGGCACCCCATACCACAGACAGTATGGCGATGACGAATACAAGCTTCCAATGTGCGTTAAACCGCAATGTCGTCAAACACAGATGCGACCATCATGATGCTGTAAACAGAACCTGGATTCATCCGAAAAACTGACGTTTTGCCATTCGTGCACCCAGGTTCGTCGTTGAGTACACCATCACAGGCGCCCCTGCCTGTGATGCAGCGTCAAGGGTAACCTCAGCCATGGTCTCCGAGCTGATAGTCCATGCTGCTGCAAACGTCGTCAAACTGTTCGTGCAGATGGTTGTTGTCTTGCAAACTTCCGCATCTGTTGACTCAAGGATCGAGACGTGGCTGCACGATCCGTTACAGCTATGCGGATAAGACGCCTGTCATCTCGGCTGTTAGTGATACGAGGCCTTTGGGATCCAGCATGGCGTTCCGTATTACCCTCCGGAACCCACCGATACCATATTCTGCTAACAGTCATTGGATCTCGACCAACGCGAGCAGCAATGTCGCGATACAGTAAACCGCAATCACGATAGCCTACAATCCGACCTTTATCAAAGTCGGAAACGTGATGGTACGAATTCTCCTCCTTACACGAGGCATCACAACAACGTTTCACCAGGCAACGCCGGTCAACTGCTGTTTGTGTATGAGTAATAGGTTGGAAACTTTCCTCATGTCAGCACGTTGTAGGTGTCGCCCCCGGCGCCAACCTTGTGTGAATGCTTTGAAAAGCTAATCATTTGCATATCACAGCATCTTCTTCCTGTCGGTTAAATTTCGCGTCTGTAGCACGTCATCTTCGTGGTGTAACAAATGTAATGTCCAGTAGTGTACAGTGAAATGAATACCCCTAGCTGCATACGTGCGTTGATATACGTCAACTGGGACTCAAACGTGGGATTTCCTGCTTTCATGTCAGACGCTCTATCCAACTGAGCCACCGGGGATACAGAGGACAGTGCGACTGCAGGGACTTATCTCTGGCACGCCTCTCGTGTGACCCCCATTCCCATCTTATTGCCGCGCAGTATATTCATAGTGCCCCTGCCCATTATTCTCATTATTCGTTGTTTTTGCCGATTCCCGTAAGAGATCGGGCACTGTTTGTGCATCCGCACAGAAGATGGTCAAATGTCAGGTGAGCTGAAACTACATCGAAGAAAGACGAAAGTAATGGTAAGTAGCTGACATGAGAACAGCGAGAGGCAGCAAAATGATCCATGCCGGACGGAAGAAGCACTGGCAAAAAGGGCGTTCCCGGCCAAAAGAAGTCTACTAGTATCATGAAAGGCCTTAAATTGAGTAATAAATTTCTAATAACGTACGTTTGGAACACAGCATCGTATGGTAGTGAAACAAAGACTGTGGAAAAACTGGAAAAGAACGCATTCGAGGTGTGGTGTTACAGAAGAATGGTCAAAATTAGGTGGACTGATAAGGTGAGGAATGAGGAAGTCCTGCGCAGCATCGCAGGGGAAAAGAACGTATGTAAAATACTGACAAGGAGAAGGGACAAAATAACAATCTGTTAAGACATCAGAGAATAACTTCCATGGTACTAGAGGGCGCTGTAGAAGGTAAAAACTGGAGAGCAAGACGGAGATTGTAACATGTCCAGCAAATAATGGAAGAAGTAGGTTGCAAGTGCTGTTCTCAGATGAAGAGGTTGGCACAGGAGAGGAATTCGTGGAGGGCTGCATGAAACCAGCTGCACGGGGTAGCCACGGGGTCTGAAGTGTCTTGTCACCCGCGCGGCTATCCCCGTCGGAGATTCGAGTCCTCCTTCGGGCATGAGTGTGAGTGTTGTCCATACCGTAAGTTAGTTTAAATTACATTAAGTAGTGTGTAAGCTTAGGGACCGATGACCTAAACAGTTTGGTCCTTAAGATCTTACCGTATATTTACAATTCTTTTTTTTGCATCAAACCATCCAGAATACAGATGATTAAAAAAACGTCATCGTTATATTTTGAGCTAATTACTTGCCGGCAAGCATTGTATACCATAATCATCATGAAAGGTTACGGAACATAACGCCTACTTTGGAACACATCTCCTAGCACTACCCGACGCCTCATCCAAAATATTGTAAGTTGTCTCGATGGCAGCCACCAGACGTTCGTCGCCCTCGAAGTCACGAGTGGCAGCAGGAAGGCACGCCGCCAAGTTTCCTCTGGCAAGCTCGTTGGCGTCATCGCACCCTACAGCTGCCGAACTTGTGGCGGTTTTCCGGAAGCCCTGTGCTCCGCTAATTACGAACAGCGCGGGCGGCGAACAGACCTTGGCGCTTGACAGGTATCGTTCAGGGCGCGGAAGAAACCAGAGTCCACTTTAGCTCGTAATATCTCAAAGTTTCTCTAAATGAGTTCTGTCTGTACCACTTTCAATATATACGCGATATTTTTCGTAATTGAAATCTCACATGTAATTATAAGTGAGATGCCAATATTTTCTAAGTACCGAGAAATTTTATGAACCAGAACGGCTCTTGATATGGGTGAGTCTTGTATACGAATTTGCTCAAACGTCCAGAGACATAGTTGTTATTTGTCAGCTAAGCCACATGTTAATAGAGTTTTTCGTTCGTTATTGTTCAAAAAATGACTCTAAACACTATGGGACTTAACATCTGAGGTCATCAGTCCCTTAGACTTAGAACTAGTTAAACCTATATAACCGAAGGACATCACACACATCCATGCCCGAGGCAGGATTCGACCCTGCGACCGTAGCAGCTGCGCGGTTCCGGACTGAAGCCCCTAGAATCGCTCGGCGTACGTCATTGTCCACAGCTGTTAAATAATTTGGAGAAAGTATATTTCTATCGTTATTCTCTGCCGATTTATATTGTTACAGTCATCTTCAAGGAAAAAAGCATTGTACGTCAATGGACCGACCTACATTTTCGTCATATATGAAAAATAACTCACGGGCTAGACTGCTCATTTGTCATTATTGTGGTGATCTTAAGTAAGGTCTAAGTTATCACAGTTCCTCAATCTCGCCTCCAATATATGTATGCGATACATAACTTACACACTATTGTTACATCACGTTACCCTTTCCTCCCGAGATCTAGCCTTGTTACTCAATGACCAAAAGCTTTCTTTGCTTTATCGACTCACTGACTCCTCTAATTCTAAACATTTATCCTTAAATATAATATTCCCACTCCAACAACACTTGTTAAGCAGCCTCTTAACATCGTATTTCCCGGTTAGAAAAATATAATTCTTGAATAATGTGCTTTCCCTTTACTTCAAACTGTAAACATACACAACATATTCAGCAGTTTCAGTATTGTCACCAGCAGTCTCGCTAGACATATTTTATTTCGTTGTCTAGTTTTCTCTGTTTTCTTTACGTTTTATTATTTTCAATGTAACCTCAACGTGTTGTCGCTGTGATAAGATATCTACTAAAATAGACAATATTTACATACAATAATGAATCGCATTTGTCACGTACAAATAAGAATCCCAACTATAACCTGGAAGCTGTCTGGTCATAAACAAGATACGGCTTGAATACCCTAATCTTGGCAGGGCAAACAAACAAATAAATTATGAAACCGCATAATCCAGCGTGCTTAGCCGGAATGCTTCTGGTATTGCCTAATACTGTGTTTATCCTACATCTTCTTTTTACGACACTTTGAAGACATTCATTACGCCATTAACGCAAACACATGAGACGCCCCCGACTTGGCACCGCTCCATACCAAATTGATAGTTGGTACAACGCAAGTTTTTTCTGACGAAAAAGTACTTGTTCCATAAAATTTCGGGCGTGTAGCCTCATAAATTCAGCTTCTTCTTCTAATATTTGGGCTGAATACCGTCCAGAAGTTTTCAGAGTGAACCGAGGTGACTAACGCTCCAGCAGTTGCTCCGTCCTTTTACACCCGAGGACCGAACCACTGCGTATGCGTCCAAAGATACACAAGGAGCCAAAGACGTAGATAGGCGGCAAAGAGGTATAACATATGCATGGAAATTAAATCTATGGCTGCTCAGTCGTTCCACACAGTGATATCGATGTGTCAAGGAGAGCTGCACCATCACGACGTCTTTGTGATTTAATTACAGAATTTGCCGGATTCCATGATTTGTACAAGCTGAAACTGCTGTCGCTATTACTTAAATTCGTCGCCAGCGGAATTTCAGTTGCTTCTTTCACTACTGAGTCCCAGAAAGATGAAGTCTAGGCTAAAATTTCGACATTATCGTACACCATAGACCATCCAGTGTCAATGCAGTGCTCCGTCACCGCAGATTTATTCGGTTGTAAGAGACGGTTGTACCTGCGGTGCTCTGTGTATGTCTCCAGGACTGTACGTGTGGTCTGTCCGTGTATTGACACTGGGCACTCTATGGTGTACGATGATGTCGAAATTTTAGCCTCGACTTTATCTTTCTGGTACTCAGTAGTGAAATAAGCAATTGAAATTCTGTTGGCGACGAATTTAATTAATAGCGATAGCAGCTTCAGCTTGGACAAATCATGGAATCCGGCAATTTCTGTAATTAAATCACAAAGACGTCACGAGGTGCAGCTCTCCTTGACACATCGATATCACCGGGTGGAACGACTGCCCAGCCATAGATTTAATTTCCATGCATATGTTCACCTCTTTACCACCTATCAACGTCTCTGGCGCCTTGTGTATCTTTGGCCGCATACACAGTGTTTCGGTCTTCGGGTGTGGAGCGTTAGTTACCGCGGCTCACTCTGAAGATGTCTTGACGGTATGCAGCCGAAATATTAGAAGAAGAAGCTGAATTTACAGGGTGAAAAGTATTTAAACCGACAAACTCTGGGAGGTTGTAGGTGACATCAAAACAAATATTTTTCGCTAATGTCATTTTTTCCTATGAGGATTATTTAAACCGGTGGAGGCCATATTACACTCTTTACTTGTTAGAGGCCGTGTTACGCTCTTCAGTTGTAGGCAACTGCTGTCCACCAGTGTAGTAGAGCATTGTCTGTGTTTACTAATGGCGTGATACACCTGGAGTGAGTACACTGATATCGTTGGTGCATACTACGTAGCACACCACAACGGACGAGCTGAACAGCATGTTTATCGACAACAATATCCTAATCGCCGTATCCTGCATCATACTATCTTTGCTGCTGTGTACCAATGTCTGCGTGAGACCGGGTCATTTAGCAGATGACCTGGACAGGGACGCCGTCGCACGGTAAGAACGCTGCAATTTGAGGACGCTGTCTTGCAGCATGTGGAGTGGGATCCTTAAATCAGCACTCGTGCAATTGCGCGTAACATGGGGACGAATGAGACGAATGTAAGAACATTCCTTCGAAAATAATTTTTACGTCCATTTCACTTACAGAGTGTCCACAACTTGAAACTAGTTGATTATTCACCCAGAGCACAGTTTTCCCAGTGGTAACTGGAACATTGTGAAATGTATCCTACATTTCCATCCTCTATGTTATTTACCTATGAAGCAATGTTGTGGTGTGATGAAGTCTTCAACATGCACAATTCGCATGTTTGGAGTGAGGATAACCCACATGCCACAGTTACTAGCGCTCATCAAGTGCGGTTCTTCGCTAATGTGCGCGTCAGTGTTGTTGAGGACTGTTTAATTAAGCCGTATCTGCTACCTAGGCCATTAAATGGCAGGCACTATTACTATTTTGTCGCTAGAGCATTGCCAGAATTGGTGGAAGACGCCCCGCTCCCTACAAGACAACGAGTGTGGTTCCAACATGACGGGGTGCCGGCACATTTCAGTCGTCGTGTGCGTCGATTCCTGGACCGGCGGTTCCCAGAAACGTAAATTGGCAGAGGTGGTCCTGTACCATGGCCTGCTCGATCCCCAGATATTTCCCCTGTGGACTTTTTTGTGTGGGGAGAGATGCACAACCTTGTTTATGCAACTCCTCTTGCATCAGAAGAGGATCTGGTTGCCCGGGTAGTAGCAGCAGCAGGAACAATTCAGGATACTTCTGAGATTTTTGCCCGTGTCAAACAGAACATGATCCGACGGTTTAACCTTTGTTTACGTTTCAATGGAGGAATTTTTGAAAATCTACTGTAATTGAAATTATATTGTGTTAATGTGTTGCCTCTTGTTTGTTGGTTTAGTTAATTTCCCACCAGAGAAATCTTCCTCTACGTGTTTAAATGTTCCTCATAGGAAAAAATGATATTGGAGAAAAATATTTGTTTTGATGTGCCCTATAACCTCCCAGAGTTTGTCGGTTTAAATACTTTTCACCCTGTATACGGCTGCACGCCCAACATTTTATGAAACAGTCTTTACGACGCGAAAACATGAAGATACACAAAAAGTACTTGTGTTTGCGCCACGTACTTGTTTGCTGATTGTACTATACACCTGTCATATCAATGGGTATTGTACAATTCTCCAAACGTCAGTAACTCGCCCCATTAGACTGTCAAATAACCGACGGAGCGTCTGCTTAAAGCTTTCCGCCCGGCACCAAACAACGAGACCGCAGTTTGGTTCTGGGAACAGTGTCAATGCTTTCCAGGACGCAAAACGGTTTCATTGATAATATATAGTTGCTGACGTACATCATTGTCACAGACAAAGGGTTCTTATGTTTTGATAGACAAGTATTTTCAACGGTAAGCCGCGTGGAATGGCCACGCGTTTTGAGGCGCCATGTCACGGATTGCGCTGCCCCTCCCGCCGGAGGTTCGAGTCCTTCCTCAGGCATGGGTGTGTGTGTTGTAGTTTAAGTAGTGTGTAGGTCTAGGTACCGATGACCTCAGCAGTTTGGTCCCTTAAGAATACACACAAACACACACACACACACACACACACACACACACACACACACACACCACATACAGTCAACAGTAAACAATTAGCTTGTTAGAGTGAAATGATTCTTATTATCACTTTCAAGTACGGAAACCAATGTGTCTGACGTAGTTTGATTAAAGAGATGAATCGCAGAATCGCGGTCTAATTTATCTAGTAGATTTACGATCCTAACCCCAGATATTTCAACTTCCTGTAGAACCACACACATTACTAGCAAATACGGCATTTTCCTTCTCTCGTTCTTCTGTGGAGCAGAAGTAATAGTAACAAAGGGCATTCGTTGCTTCCTTCGGAGAGGAGCAGCATGAACTTTGATTTAAACCGCGAGGAAATTAGGTTTACGACGTCCTTTTATAGCCTTTCATTCTTGTTATAAAGGAAGGACGTAAAATGCTCCGTCTGCACGGCCCAAGTCTCTATACCAGCGACCAAGACGTCTTCCTCGTTTCAGTATCTATCACATTATTTAATTATGGGGTTAGTAACCGACTGTGTAGTCTTTCAGTCTGTTTGGTGACTTCATTTTAGCACACTTCACCAGCCTCTAACTCATCTACACATTCTTTTCACGTTACTGTGTTCGCATTATTCACCTGCTAGTTAGAACTTACTGTACGTTTCGCAACAATCAATTACTTACGATTGTATAAAATATTTAGTGTGCGCAGTCAGGCCACATCAGTATGGCAAAAGGGGATGCACTCGTCAGAAAGCCGCCATCATTTTGTGCTACTTTCGTTGCTGTTGTTGGATTTAAAACAGTTGTATTTCTTTTGTTGCACTACTTAATACATAATGTTACATGTAATTTCAACGTGAGAACTAATGCGGAATTATACAGGGTGTTACAGAAAGGTACCACCAAACTTTCAGGAAACATTCCTCACACACAAAGAAAGAAAATATGTTATGTGGACGTGTCCGGAAACGCTTACTTTCCATGTCAGAGTTCATTTTATTACTTCTCTTCACATTCATTATGGAATGGAAACACACAGCAACATAACGTACCAGCGTGACTTCAAACAATTTGTTACAGGAAATGTTGAAAATGTCCTCCGTTAGCGAGGATACATGCATCCACCCTCCGTCGCATGGAATCCCTGATGCGCTGATGCAGCCCTGGAGAATGGCGTATTGTATCACAGCCATCCACAATACGAGCACGAAGAGTCTCTACATTTGGTACCGGGCTTGCGTAGACAAGAGTTTTCAAATGCCCCCATAAATGAAAGTCAAGAGGGTTGAGGTCAGGAGAGCGTGGAGGCCAAGGAATTGGTCCGCCTCTACCAATCCATCGGTCACCGAATCTGTTGTTGAGAAGCGTACGAACACTTCGACTGAAATGTGCAGGAGCTCCATCGTGCATGAACCACATGTTGTGTCGTACTTGTAAAGGCACATGTTCTATCAGCACAGGTAGAGTATCCCTATGAAATCGTGATAACGTGCTCCATTGAGCGTAGGTGGAAGAACATGGGGCTCAATCAAGACATCACTAACAATGCCTGCCCAAACGTTCACAGAAAATCTGTGTTGATGTCGTGATTCCACAATTGCGTGCGGATTCTCGTCAGCCCACACATGTTGATTGTGAAAATTTACAATTTTATCACGTTGGAATGAAGCCTCATCCGTAAAGAGAACATTTGCACTGAAATCAGGATTGGCACATTGTTGGATGAACCATTTGCAGAAGTGTACCCATGGAGGCCAATCAGCTGCTGATAGTGGCTGCACACGCTGTACATGGTACGTAAACAACTGGTTCTCCCGTAACACTCTCCATACAGTGACGTGGTCAAGGTTACCTTGTACAGCAGCAACTTCTCTGACGCTGATATTAGGGTTATCGTCAACTGCACGAAGAATTGCCTCGTCCATCGCAGGTGTCCTCGTCGTTCTAGGTCTTCCCCAGTCGCGAGTCATAGGCTGGAATGTTCCGTGCTACCTAAGATGCTGATCAATTGCTTCGAACGTCTTCCTGCCGGGACACCTTCGTTCTGGAAATCTGTCTCGATACAAACGTACCGGGCCACGGCTATTGCCCCGTGATAATCCATACATCAAATGGGCATCTGCCAACTCCGCATTTGTAAACATTGCACTGACTGCAAAACCACGTTCGTGATGAACACTAACCTGTTGATGCTACATACTGATGTGCTTGATGCTAGTACTGTAGAGCAATGAGTCACATTTCAACACATGCACCGAAGTCATCATTACCTTCCTTCAATTGGGCCAATTGGCGGTGAATCGAGGAAGTACAGTAGATATTGACGAAACTAAAATGAGTTCTAACATGGAAATTAAGCGTTTTCGGACACATGTGCACATAACATCTTTTCTTTATTTGTGTATGAGGAATGTTTCCTGAAAGTTTGGCCGTACCTTTTTGTAACACCCTGTGTACTGTATTAAGCTTTTTTAAAAAGGACGCTGTTGCATAATATTAGGACAAATAGGAAATCTCTAGTTCGTTCACATTAATAGAATTGTATTTCTGTCTGATGTTTATAATTGTTGTCAGATGTAAATGACTACAGCTTTCTGAAGATAAATCCGTTGTAATCGATAAAATGAATTTTATTTCATTAAAAAATTTGAGTGTTTTCGATGGTTTGTCGCAAAGATTGGCCTTGTCAAAAGATGATGAAACGTATGAAATGTGTGTTATGTAAATTCGGTGGTTAAGCTATTCTCTGCAGTGAAATGCACAAGACGGTATTGTACGACTGACGATTGAAGGTACGTGAAGTAGCTGGCCTTAGATGGACAATATGGACCGACCGCCGCGTCATCCTCTGCCTGTGGCGTCACTGGACGCGGTATGAAGTGGCCTGAGGTAGGCACGCCGCTCTCATTGCCGTTGTAGGCTTTCTTGAGCTTGTAGCAGCTACCTCTCACCCAAGAAGCTCCTCAGTTGGCATCACGGCGCTAATTGCACCAGTCGTCCCACCGAGGAAAAATCCTTACTGCGAGTAATTCAGGGAATCGAATCTGGGTCCTCTGGTTTAGCAACCAGACTCGTTGACCACTGAGCTGCGGAGGCGGACAGAAGAACTATAGGTTAACAGAATTGCAATAATGCGCAATCTTTTAAAAATAGCCCCTCCATAAATGAATCAACTGCCAAAGCAATCAGTGTCTCGTCCTAAACAAGGCAGCTTAATCTGCTGAGGAAGTGATGGCTACTGTATTCCGGGCTGCAAACGAGTCTGTCCCTTTTAGCATCTTATAAAATGTGGAGTGCTATATACAAATGACGAATTCTGCATGTTCTGTATTAGCGGCCGGGCGGTGTGTAACCGCGCTACCGCTACGGTCGTAGGCTCGAATCCTGCCTCTGGCATGGATGTGTGTGATGTCCTTAGGTTAGTTAGGCTTAAGTAGTTCTAAGTTCTAGGTGACATTACCTCAGAAGTCAAGTCCCATAGTGCTCAGAGCCATTTGAAACATTTGTATCAGCTTGGTGCGAAAACTGCGCGAGAAAGGAATTGTATCGCAAGAGCTGAAAAAAAGTCAGAGTATTACAGTTGTCCACAAAGGTGCTTCAAAAGCATGAAAAATTAGAGATTCTAAGCGAGAGCTTGAAAGGTGGCTACACTGAGTGACAGCGCCAGAGATTGCGCCAAAGATTATTATTCCGCCGCCTCCACTGGTACAGTAGTAGATTCGAGGTTGCCGTGGGCAGTACTTGTTGAGAGGATGTCGAAAGCAGTACTAGTTCAGAGGATGTCGAGTGCAGTTGTTGTTCTGTTGCGCGAGAGAGTACATGCTGTTCGGTTGGTGTAATGTATTGATGGAAGATGTTGCAATAATCACAGTGTATTTTTCGTCAATATAAATTTAGGTACAAAAAATTATTTCACATTTCTTTAATGACAATGGCTCTTGGTCACAGGTTCAGACAACAAAGTATCTGGTTCGTGTTCATGTATTAGACTTGTAATTTTGGCTTCTATGTGCAATTATGGTATTTCTGGTTTTTCAGTTAGTTCATTGTAAATGGTGTTTAAAATATCTTGTCGTACTGAGGAAGAACCGTGCCAGATACATGTACTTGAGTCGCACTACCACACGCAGAACAGTTATACTTGTGCTTTGTTGTTTCGTAGCTTTTATAGTTGCAGGGGACTTAATTAATCAATTGTGTTAACGGAAATTTCCTCCCATTCTTTATTATTTTATGCAGTCAGATTGCGTGCTAATACTAGTCAGGGCCAACCGGTTACGAGACTTCGTAACCGGACACATAGCTACTAAAATTATTGCATTTTAATTAAGCCCCTATGCAAGCTGATGGAACGCTGATTGTATGCACCAGATTTAGTGCCACATCTTTCGAAATTTTTGGCTGTAGTACAAGATGGGTATTTTGCGAACCTTCCTTTCAGAATAACAATTTAAGAATGTATTTAATTCACTGCAAAGTCACAGATCCTAGTGCACTGAATTTAAATGTAACTACATCAAGTAAATTCATTTATGATCTAAAAAAGGGGCACAGTGTTTCCTAGTGGAGAGTAATAATTTCTTGGCGCATCAAGTTGTTGAGGAACTCGGTGACGTTCCGTAAAGCAAAATCGTATGGCATTGTAGACTGGGAGACACCGAGGGGAAGATTCAGCCATCTAATTGGAAAATATCCCGCGCTTGGCGCATTCGAGCTGTTTACCCATACAGAAGCTGGTCATTCCAGGGTTGCTAATTTCGGTGTTCTGGCGGAACCAGTGTGCTCAACGAGCGAAGGCCATTGGCTTAGTGGCGTTATGTGAGCCTGTATTATTTTAAAGAAATTCCTTTAATGGACTCTGGGTAAAATGTTAAAATGAACTACGTAGTAGTTTTCTTTTCTATGTTGCATGCCTCAGAGAAAGAGAAGACCAGTGTCGTATACATGAATTGTAATGGGTGTAAGTGGAGTCGGTCGCGCAGAGCCTATCAACCAACGACCAGCCCACAGGAGAATGCGCCGTTGCACTCGTCCGCTTCACTGGTATTTAAGTATAGTACATTGTTAAAGAACAAAGAACTGTTTTATTGTGCAAGTATGTTGTGTGTGCTGTGCGAGTGTAAAGTATTAGTGTATGTCCGTCTGTCGAACTGCAAAGCGTGTTCCATCTGCCAAAATGCGATAGAGCACTTGCCCGCGAAAGGCAGTGGTCTCGGTCTCGGTTCGACGAACAGTTTTGATCTGATAGGAAATTTCGTATCAGCGCACACTCTGCTGCAGAGTGAAAATTTCATTCTGCCAATATGTTAACAGCATCGAAAATACAGCATTTCATTACAACAGGAAGCTTTGTTGCACAGTGTGTGTGATCAGTTGTGAAGGACGCACTGAAGCTAAGCCACAAGATTTTTACTGTATACAACGAATGAAATATATGTTGGAAAAATCATAAATTTATAAGGAAAAATGTTGAAAGACTATTAACCCTTTGAGTAGCAGTAGTTTCCTGCTTGAACCCAACATACATTTTGAAAATATTTCCTTTCGAGTTACAGCGCCTTTCCCTGAAACAACCGATGCTACTCTAAGACAGAGATAAGTGGAACACTGAGTTAATTCTACGAATGCAGCACATTGTAGCAGTCACTTACAGCATTCAATGCAACAGTCGGCGCGCATTGTACTACTTGACTGTGGGAGATTGTGATATACAGCTTTTCTGTTTTAGTGATCATATACAGCAGCTCATTGACAATGGGGATAAGTACACTGAAGAGACAAAGAAACTGGTACACCTGCCTAATATAGTGTAGGACCCCTGCGAGCACGCAGTGGTGCCGCAACACGGCGTGTCATGGACTCTTATTACTGTCTGAAGTAGTGCTGGAGGGAACCGATATCATGAATACGAGGTGGTGGAGATCTCACGTTGCAAGGTATCCTAAATATGCTCAGTAATGTTAATGTCTAGGGCGTTCGGTGGTCAGCGGAAGTGTTTTAACTCTGAAGAGTGTTCCTGGGGCCACTCTGTAGTAATTCTGGACGTGTGAGGGTCTCGCATTGTCCTACTGGAATTGCCCAGGCCCGTCGGAATGCACAATGGATATGAATGGGTGCAGGTGATCAGACAGGATGCTTACGTACGTATCACCAATCAGAGTCGTATCTAGACGAATCAGGGGTGCAATATCACTCCAACTGCACACTCCCCACAGCGTTACAGAGCCTCCACCAGCTTTAACAATCCCCTGCTGACATGCGGTATCCATGGATTCACGAAGTTGTCTCCTTATCCGTACACGTCCATCCGCTCGCTACAATTTGAGACGAGACCCGTCCGAGCAGGCAACACGTTTCCAGTCATCAACAGTCCATTACCGGTGTTGACGGGCTCGGGGGAGGAGTAAGCTTTGTGTTGTGCATCCATTAAGGCTACACTAGTGAGCCTTCGGTTCCGAAAGCCGATATCGACGACGTTTCGTTGAGTGGTTCGCACGCTGACCCTTGTTGATGTATTTGAATACTAGTCTCTTTGGCGCTTCAGTGTATGTCTAACGTTACTGTTAAAACTAAATTTGAGTTTGTTAGGGGTCGTTTTGAAAAGAAACCATTGACGCAGTATGTACTTCTGATATAAATACTTCTGATATAAATTTATTAAATTGTAGTCCCAGTTTTGCTTGTTATTCAGGCATTATGAATTCATGGAAGTTCCGAGATGTGGAATTTTGTCTAGGAAAAATGCATAATTCCTATCACATATGTCTCATTAAATGTTGGTTGGTTGAAAACTGTGTGTCTCAACGGATCCAAAGTAAAATCATAACTTTAAAACAATTGATTAATTACATTTTGCCAATTTCATCTTGTAGTCTTTGATACTAAAGGATAACATTGAAATGCGGTAGAGAGCTGGTGCTGAGTAAAAAGGTACTGAGCCATAACGAATTTATTAATGTTTCTAAAAACACAAATGAATTTATTTTTAAAAAGCGTAACTCCAAGAATGACATTAACAAATTGCCTCCACAACTGAAAAGACTAAATTTCAATAACACAACTGATAGCAAGCACCTCAAAACGGCAACAGTATAAAATCACTTCCTTTTAGTAAAAATACATTTACATTACAAACAGCAAGACATATGATCCAATGAATATGTCACAAATATCAACCAACGGCTATTGCCAGTAGTTATCAAAACGCCTTTCCCTCCGAAGTAGTCAAAATAACTGAGAAATGTGGTTCAAATTTATGACGATAGAGGCACTGACAGTGGCAACGCCAGTAGCAACAATTCCCCTTCTCTACTAACATAAGATGGCGGTTGCCGCTTCCACAATACTAGAAACGTTGATTAAAAATTTCTATCATCGTACACAGGCATCTTTACCCATACCACAGTTAACAAGAGATACAATCAATAACTTGTAACACAGAGACAACTCGTTAATTAATATTAAAAATTAAAGGTACTACAAATGCCGAAAGGTACGAACGTTATGCAGAAACCTTTGACTTGACTACTGAGGCATAAAATTTTCCTTCAGTTTCTTTTTTTTTTTTTAAATGCAAACACTTTACTATACAGCTCGAGCTCGTGATACTAGCCAACAGGTAACTACAGACATACCTCGGAAATAGGGTAGATAGATCAAACAATTTTCTCTGACTATAGAGTACAATTTGTAAATCAGAGGAATTACATCTTCATTCTACACCCTTCGATTCTAAAATCAGTTTGGAATAGTGACTCATTCCCTAGGTCGGTATGACATGTCCCGCGATAAGCACAAACTCCCAATGACGATCTTCGACTACTAAGTTGAAGAGAAAATCCCTATATCCAGTTCCAAATCCTCCTTCCTCCCCCATGTTATCAATCATCTCGTCAACCTCAGGCAAGTACCAGACACACACAGAACAATCATCACATGTCGCAGACACCCAAAAATTACAGAATAACCACACAAACAAGTACACAGTGTAGTAAAAGCAGAACGGCTACAAACTCCCCCAGACACTTCCTCAAAGAGAGGAAAGCATTAGATGAGAGTGCGTACGTTCTAATAGTGACAGCCACAAGCCCACAGACATTGACAGAACTGAACTCAAGTAGGTCCAGACAAAACCTTCATATATAACACATTTGTGTATATAAAACAACGGGTAACCATGATACGGGGTCTCCGACATCGCTGTGGCTGGAAAAAGATCTTCCAAGAACGAGACCAATGACGACTGAAGACAATCGTTCACCTTGACAGAGGTGCAAGCCGTCCGCGAATTCCTTCAGATTTCATTGCTGGGCCATTACCAAGAGTCAGCGTACGACCCATTCAACGAAACATCATCGATATGGGCTTTCGGAGCCGGAAGTCCACTCGTGTACCCTTGAAGACTGCACGACAAAGCTTTACGCCTCGCTGGGCCCGTCAACACCGATACTGGACTGTTGATGACTGGAAGCATGTTGCCTGGTCGGACGAGTCTTCTTTCAAATTGTATCGAGTGGATAGACGTTTCAGGTTATGAAGACAACCTCATGAATCCATGGGCCCTACACGTCAGCACGGGACTTTTAGCTGGTGGAGGCTCTGTAAGTATGGGGGCTATGTGCAGATGGCTGATGAGGGCCCTTGATTCATCTAGATACGACTCTGACAGGTGACACGTTATTAAGCATCCTGTCTGATCACCTGTATCCATTCATGTCCATTGTGCATTCCGACGGACTCGGGCCATTCCAGCACAACAATGCGACAACCCACACGTCCAGAATTGCTACAGAGTGGCTCCAGGACTACTTTTCTAAGTTTAGACACTTCCGCTGGCCACCAAACTCTTCAGACATTAACATTATTGAGCATATCTGGGATGTCTTGCAGCGCGCTGTTTAGAAGAGGTCTTCACCCCCTCGTACTCTTTCGGATTTGTGGACACTCCTGCAGGATTCATGATGTCATTTCCCTCTGCCACTACTTTAGCCATTAGTTGAGTCTATGCCACGGCGTGTTATGGCCTTCTGCGTGGTTCGTGGGGGCCCTACACGATATTAGGCAGGTAAACCAGTTTGTTTCGCTCTTCAATGTATAACGATGAAGATTCATTTTGTAAAAAAATTTAAAATTTTTTTGTTTTTGTATTGTTGGGGTCAAAGGGTTAATAATTATCTCTGGGGAATTTATTTTCTGTGAACTGCCATTTCAACCCAAGACAAGAAGTGAATACTTCAAGTTAAACGAGCATATTTATTCATTTTTACGAAAGTTAATTAAAAACACGTTTGGCTGAAATAAATGACCAACTTAGTATGTTTGGAGCAGCAAATTCAGAAATTCTCTGTTCCACAGCTCCCGAAAACTCAGTACGAAGAAAAATTTTTGGCGACATCAAAGTTTCGCCTTCCATTAGTTTAATATACCAGAGCCTAAGAAGAACCCTTTACGGTAAGTCATGAATATAGCGAGGCAGTGACTTTATGGGGAAAATATTTCTAACTACTGACCATTGTGAATAAACGTAGTGAACACGCAACGTGGGTTTGAATACAATACTGTGGTATTTCCCCGCTAATTGCTACCGTTTTGTAACTGGGCCTGATGGCAGACTAGAACCTAACATTACTTTTGTTGGGCCGAAACACTTTTTTCTCCTGCACTCGTGTGCTATGCATAATCATCACACTGATGGATTTCTTAGATTCCCTGTCGTAACAGCTCCTTTATTCCAACCCAGTGTCTGGCGTTGCATTCTTCCTCAATATCTGGTTGAAACTTTCAATTTTGTAATAATATTTACCTCAGGCATCTGTGGTATACATTCATTGACATCATTGCTCGGACTAAGACGTAAGTGATGGCGTAGCATTTCGTCTGGCTTGCCCAAGACAGGCTAGGTGAAGCACTGAATCAAAACTGTCTTTGGAGTTAATGACACAGCACCAACAGTGGTTCGTCCTAACTTTTTTGCCATGTAATATTTCTTATACGTTTTTATGCGTATTTACTTTTACTCGAAGATGGGCGCTTGACCGAAACTAGCAGTATGTAAATAAATATTCATAGCAATAGCTTTTGGTGGTTTTGTCATGCATTTCTTTAAATTTATTGCCGGCCGCGGTGGTCTAGCGGTTCTAGACGCTCAGTCCGGAACCGCACGACTGCTACGGTCGCAGGTTCGAATCTTGCCTCGGGCATGGATGTGTGTGATGTCCTTAGGTTAGTTAGGTTTAAGTAGTTGTAAGTTCTAGGGGACTGATGACCACAGATGTTAAGTCCCATAGTGCTCAGAGCCATTTTTAAAAAATATATATATTGATGCTGCTTCGCCGTTACAGAAAAAATCTATTACTTCAGTTAATCCAAAGCACAATATTATCAATACCGATGAACTTTACTGTGTAGACAGCAAAATATTTCAGAAGAAAGCGTCAGTGGCTTGCAAAAGAGAGAAATCAGGTATTATGAAATACCTTTAGCGTACATGTAGGAAAATCAACTTTTTAAAAAAAATGCAGCAGACATGTAGGGCAGTGGCCTTGTTACGAGTATGCATTTGTATTCTGCCTGGGATTACATGCATTTCATGCCCGAAGCAATGACAAACGGAAATCCTGCCATCTGTTTTAATAACAGTAATGACAAGCCCTCTCGCAATTTAATGTCACTGAGAAACTGAAATGAAATGGGATGTTTGCTGCAGTATAGGATCATAAGCGTAATAATACTCGCTCATTTCTCTTTGTGATGACTGCAAAGTTCAAATGGAGAATTTTTCGGTGTATTTAACAGATGAATTGTTCCCATGATACCAGCCGAGAGGCACTGATGAATTCTGATGTATCGTATTTGTCACCTTCTCTTGAAGTGCACTGTTACGATAGCTTCCTCGAACAACTCATCCGACAGCTCAAGTGCAAAAGAGTTATTTTAGATTTCATGTCAACAAACAGGCCCTGTCGGTTCGGGGGTGTCACCACATAGAGAGGTTTTGAAGACGGTGTGACTATTACACGGATGATAGCCACGGAAAGGAATCTCTTTTAAAAGACAAACTGAGGACATTTAGGTCAAACCTTACAGACCCAAGGAAGCTGTAGTTAAGACTCAAATCTATTGAAGCCAGTAGTTTTTGCTTAGATCAACATTTGTAAGCCTGTGCTTGCAAATTACTGCTGCCGGAAACTTCAAAATATGTTCAGAAAAATTTTAATGATTACTTTGTCAGCTAACGCTCGAAAGAAAATAATTGAAGATTTTTATGTTAATTTTCTGAAATGTTCAAATAATAGGAACCATTTGGAAATATTATTTAACAGACACAATGAGAGTTCTGTTATTAATTTTCCCTCCATGACTGCATAGGAAACTAATGTACTAGGAGACAACAGTTTTGTAGGTGAAGGTTTAGTCAATGATGTAAATGTTTAAAGTAGTTAATAGCCTCTCTGATCATGATGCACAACTAGACATACGAAATAACTTATTAATTACTCGTAGAGTGAAGTAGTATCACGGATCAGTTAGAGCTATTAATTAAGTAACAAGATGAAGTTTTGAGTAAATTTTCCAGGAGAGATATTAGTTTCAAATTTTATGTATTTATAAACCAGTGGAAAAATGCTCCTGCCGGTGTCCAAAAGAGGCGAATATGTTCCTCTTTAAGTGGGGAACCAACTACTGCAGTATTCATTGTGCCTTCACCAAAAATCGCGGTTTTTGAACACAGAACAGTCTAAATTCCTTTACCCCCTTCACACTCAGCGTCTCCTTCTCACTGCCACTGTATATATCTGTCTCTCTGCTACTGCCTCACTTTTCCTCCCTTCATTTACGATATGACCCACCGTCACTGTCTTGTCTCTCACTCACATTGTGTGCTTTTCTTACTTTCCCACTGCCACTGTATCCGCCATACCTCGGTTGCTCAAAACTTCTGGGGGGGGGGGGTCCAACATATTTTTCACCTATACACACGTTACTAAAATTTCGGTCCAAAATTCGCCCGCCCTTATACTTAGCCGGTCTGGGAGGATGCAGACACTGGAAGCCTATGCATGGTCTCTACTCATTTGTATTCATCATTTCCACTGTCTCCTCTCTCTCTTTTGGTGCCACTGCTTCTATCCCCGTCCTACCCTCTTTCTCTCTTACTGTCACTGTCTCTCACTGACCATCAATATCTCCTCTCTCCTTGGCTGCCACTGCTATTATCCACCTCTCTCACTAACTCCCTGAACTTTCTCTCTCCCACCTTCGTTGTCTCCTCTCTCTCCAACTGACCTTGCCTCCTCCCTCATCCATCGTCACGGTCTCTCTGCTACTCTCCTTCAACATAAAAAAGTGTAAATATGTTCGCATGCCAAAATGTTTGGTGAGAAAAGTGAAATGAGAATTGAGGCAGCTGGACCATATTCACCTTTTTTATCTCTGACAGAAGCATTTTTCCACTGGTTCCCTTCTTTTTCCTGCTACAGAAGGGTGTGCTACTTGTTTAGAACGAATTCTACAGGTCAATAATGGCAACGGCCTTGCCGCAGTGGATACACCAGTTCCCGTCAGATCACCGCAGTTAAGCGCTGTTGGGCGTGGCCGACACTTGTATGGGTGACCATCCGGGTCGCCATGTTCTGTTGCCATTTTTCGGGGTTGCACTCAGCCTCGTGATGCCAATTGATGAGCTACTTGACCGAATAGTAGCGGCTCCGGTCAAAGAAAATCGTCGTAACGACCGGGAGAGCGGTGTGCTGACTACATGCCCCTCCTATCCGCATCGTCAGCTGAGTATGACTCAGCGGTCGGATGGTACCGATGGGCCACTTGTGGCCTGATGACGGAATGCTACAGGTCAATAAAGTTTTTAGAGTTTATTCATATACTTCGATAATTTATATACTTTGACAAACGTAAATATCATACAAATATGATGTTATCATGTAAACATCATACAAATATGTATAAATACAAGGTTAACACAAAATCGTTTAGTTCACATTTTTCTGGATATTGCACGCCCTGCCTTTGATTTGTATCTTAAAAGAATAAAAATGATGTTATAAGTATTTTACCGAATTTGCAGTCTTTCTAGTTTTACATAATTTTTGGCGATCGTTTTAAGTATTTTTCAGCATGTTAATATCCTTTTTAGCCCATCTTTTATCGCTACAGTACCATTTGGACATATTTGTATAGGCCTTTTACACGGGAAGGACATTAAGTCATAAATTTATATTGGTGAAAGAATGCTGATTACAAACATAGCTTAGTGGCATCAGAACCGTTGCGATTATCCTAGAACCCTTGCTATGTGTTCATACGTAGTTAAAACTACATTTATGCTTCAGATCGGGTATTACGTGCATATTATAAGTACGGTCACCTTGAACCTTTAGAAATCGGTAATCGATAATACACTACTGGAAATTGAAATAAGAACACCGTGAATTCATTGTCCCAGGAAGGGGAAACTTTATTGGCACATTCCTGGGGTCAGATACGTCACATGATCACCCTGACAGAACCACAGGCACATAGACACAGGCAACAGAGCATGCACAATTTCGGCACTAGTACAGTGTATATCCACCTTTCGCAGCAATGCACGCTGCTATTCTCCCATGGAGACGATCGTAGATATGCTGGATGTAGTCCTGTGGAACGGCTTGCCATGCCATTTCCACCTGGCGCCTCAGTTGGACCAGCGTTCGTGCTGGACGTGCAGACCGCGTGAGACGACGCTTCATCCAGTCCCAAACATGCTCAATGGGGACAGATCCGGAGATCTTGCTGGCCAGGGTAGTTGACTTACACCTTCTAGAGCACGTTGGGTGGCACAGGATACATGCGGACGTGCATTGTCCTGTTGGAACAGCAAGTTCCCTTGCCGGTCTAGGAATGCTAGAACGATGGGTTCGACGACGGTTTGGATGTACCGTGCACTATTCAGTGTCCCCTCGACGATCACCAGAGGTGTACGGCCAGTGTTGGAGATCGCTCCCCACACCATGATGCCGGGTGTTGGCCCTGTGTGCCTCGGTCGTATGTAGTCCTGATTGTGGCGCTCACCTGCACGGCGCCAAACATGCATACGACCATCATTGGCACCAAGGCAGAAGCGACTCTCATCGCTGAAGACGACACGTCTCCATTCGTCCCTCCATTCACGCCTGTCGCGACACCACTGTAGGCGGGCTGCACGATGTTGGGGCGTGAGCGGAAGACGGCCTAACGGTGTGCGGGACAATAGCCCAGCTTCATGGAGACGGTTGCGAATGGTCCTCGCCGATACCCCAGGAGCAACAGTATCCCTAATTTGCTGGGAAGTGTCGGTGCGGTCCCCTACGGCACTGCGTAGGATCCTACGGTCTTGGCGTGCATCCGTGCGTCGCTGCGGTCCGGTCCCAGGTCGACGGGCACGTGCACCTTCCGCCGACCACTGGCGACAACATCGATGTACTGTGGAGACCTCACGCCCCAAGTGTTGAGCAGTTCGGCGGTACGTCCACCCGGCCTCCCGCATGCCCACTATACGCCCTCGCTCAAAGTCCGTCAACTGCACATACGGTTCACATCCACGCTGTCGCGGCATGCTACCAGTGTTAAAGACTGCGATGGAGCTCCGTATGCCACGGCAAACGGGCTGACACTGACGGCGGCGGTGCACAAATGCTGCGCAGCTAGCGCCATTCAACTGCCAACACCGCGGTTCCTGGTGTGTCCGCTGTGCCGTGCGTGTGATCATTGCTTGTACAGCCCTCTCGCAGTGTCCGGAGCAAGTATGGTGGGTCTGACACACCGGTGTCAATGTGTCCATTTTTCCATTTCCAGGAGTGTATATCCAGAAAAGTTTCAAGGTACTTCGAGATCATCATCATAAAAACATAATTTCGACTATTTTCCATGAATAGAAATTACACAAGTGACTCACAAATGAAACTTTTTATACCCAAAAATTATGGTATTACGGGTTTATCTTGATAACGGACACAGATTTTCAAAAAAGGGGAAATGGAATTTCTAGATGAATGTCTAAAGAATGTGCAGTTAACAATTAAGCTGTTTTGTGTGCTTAGCTAGTTGGATAATTGTGGGCCTCTGTGCAAAAACGGATAAAACCCGGTTTTTGCTGTTTCCTGCATAACTATGGTGACTTTGGATCTCTTAGATCTCGGTAACGGATAATGATATCGAAAAGATTTACTAAATTCCCCGAGAATATCATCTTAAGAACACATGGTAAAAATTTCGACTATCTACCATGAATACGAATTATAGAAGTGGTTATCCCCGCAGTTGGTACTTTTCATGCCCGAAGATCATGATTTAGTTTTCTCAGGAATTGCTCAAGACGAAATGGTGCATTTATAAGCTGCCTAAGGTCCACACTAGACCGCATCTAATGCAAAAGAACCAACCGACTTGCTCAATTTACCTGGGCTGGAGGAAGTGTGTACGTTTAAATGTTGACCCTATTCTGTAGGATGGCTGCACTATGCCCGTTCTTCCCATAGATATACAAATAATTAGTAACTCAAGTGCTATCCAAAACATTTGACTCCTTATCTCTATGATCAATAGTGCCCGAGATTTGACCCCCTGAAAAACAGCATTTTGACGCGCGGCATTTTGGATATATTGGTACTGTTAACCGTCGTGCATGAACCGATGGTTGCTACCAGCGAACTGTACGTTGATCCTGGTCACAGATTTTATATCTAGTGCATCACTACGCTAGCTGCAAATAGCTGAAGACTACGTATCTATCGCTACACAAGCTCTTATCTATAGACAGAGCTTACTACACAATGAAAGAGGGATGAAAAGCAGGAAACACGAGAAACACACTATCTGTCAAGCTGGAATTAAGTAAATATGACTCTTAAATACTCAAATAACACTCCACATTCATTATGCTGATAGAAGGAAAATGTAAAACGACAATCATAGTAATTAATGATTGCAACAATGAAATAAAATGAAATTCTGATCTCTCAGGTTTTCTCGGCGAGGTTGATTAATGTTGCGCTTCCAGTGTTTTATGCATTAAATGAAAACACCAACTCGGCAAAATCGGGAAGCAAATCATTAAAATGAAATTTTATGGTTATTGGTTTGTTGGTATTGGTTCGCGTATTCAGACGTCCGGGTGGTGACTACTCGGGAGGAGTTATTAGACAGAAAGACAAAGCTAATCACGTTGGTGATTATTGTCGTTAAAATGCTAAGGGAGTATGAGAACCTGTATAATTTGAATGCAGAAAGTCAGAGGATGTAGATATATGTTTTAAGAATCAGTGAAATACAGTAGGAAGTGGAGGTCGTACGATTATTCATACAAGGTCAAATAATCTTAGATGGGGAAGGGCTGTCTACGGCAAATAGAAGCAACGTTGACGGTGAAACTGAGAGGATATCCAACGAGAATTGCAGTCCTACAGGTACATGTACACTTTGCACATGTGTGTAAAAATAAAGTAGAAATGTATGACAACATTAATCAACTCAGAAATATATCAATGGGGACTTTAATTTAATCACAATGAGAAACAGAAATGGAGTCATCAAGGAAGGCAGCGAACAGAAAATAATGGCAGAGTTCAATATTGACAGGTGAAGGTTAACAGAAATCTGTGATGCGCAAGAGTTAGTGGATGCAAATAGACTTTTCGTGCACTCTTTTAGAAAGATGCCAAGGGATCAGATAAGCTGAGTATTGAATATATTTTAGTACAACATACATCTTATATAAAGTTAATGACATCTTACATTATCCAGATGTTGACGTTGATAGTAACCACAATATAATACTAACAAAATATCATTTCAAATTTAAGATTTTAAAGTGAAAGCCGCTGAAAGATTGGCATCTAAAGAAGTTGAAGGAGCTAAAAACTTTAACCACCTTAGATGGTCATGTTCCTAAAAAAATTACTGCTCCTCAAGGACCGTTTGATGTCGACAATTATTGATGGAATGGCCTTAAATTGTATGCGGTAAATGCCGCAGAAGAACTACTCCGAGTGAAGAAAAGCAAGAAAGAGGATGCCACGGATAACAGATCAGATACTATACTTAGTGAAGAAATAATTAAAATTTGTTCATCTTATAAGAGACAAGTATCAACATACGCACTTAGAATCTAAATTATTCGGAAACGTAGATAAGCGAAAGAGGAATGTATAGTGTGAGTATGTCATGAGACACATGCATATTTTAAACAAAATAAGAAAGTGGTCAATAAACAATCATGTTAGAGCGTTGGTTTCCCAAGCAATCCCACATTCCCGTTTCTAACAATTCTACATCTACATCTACATCCATACTCCGCAAGCCACCTGATGGTGTGTGGCGGAAGGTACCCTGAGTACCTCTATCGGTTCTCCCTTCCACTCCATTCTCGTATTGTTCGTGGAAAGAAGGATTGTCGGCATGCTTCTGTGTGGGCTCTAATCTCTCTGATTTTATCCTCATGGTCTCTTCGCGAGATATACGTAGGAGGGAGCGATATACTGCTTGACCCTTCGGTGAAGGTATGTTCTCGAAACTTTAACAAAAGCCCGTACCGAGCTACTGAGCGTCTCTCCTGCAGAGTCTTTCACTGGAGTTTATCTATCATCTCCGTAACGCTTTCGCGATTACTAAATGATCCTGTAACGAAGCGCGCTGCTCTCCGCTGGATCTTCTCTGCCTCCTCTATCAACCCTACCTGGTACGGATCCCACACTGATGAGCAGTATACAAGTAGTTGGCGAACAAGCGTACTGTAACCTACTTCCTTTGTTTTCGGATTGCATTTCCTTAGGATTCTTCCAATGAATCTCAGTCTGGCATCTGCTTTACCGACGGTCAACTTTATATGATCATTCCATTTTAAATCACTCCTAATGTGTACTCCCACATAATTTATGGAATTAAGTGCTTCCAGTTGCTGACCTTCTACTTTGCAGCTAAATGATAAGGGATCTATCTTTCTATGTATTTGCAGCACATTACACTTGTCTACATTGAGATTCAATTGCCATTCCGTGCACCATGCGTCAATTCTCTGCAGATTCTCCTGCATTTCAGTACAATTTTCCATTGTTACAACCTCTCGATACACCACAGCATCATCTGCAAAAAGCCTCAGTGAACTTCCGATGTCATCCACAAGGTCATTAATGCATATTGTGAATAGCAACGGTCCTATGACACTCCCCTGCGCCACACCTGAAATCACTCTTACTTCGGAAGACTTCTCTCCATTGAGAATGACATGCTGCGTTGTGTTATCTAGGAACTCCTCATTCCAATCGCACAATTGGTCTGATAATCCATATGCTCTCACTTTGTTCATTGTTGTAGTAAGTCTTAGGCATTTGAATGAAGATAGTCGTTCAACTAATTTGTTATAATTCGGAGACCATAATAAGGTTCCATATGAAGCAGCAACAACAATATATTATCTGTTAAATCAGACAAGACTATCAATCCATCAATTTATTAAGCTATAAGGGAATTATAACTCCACGGAACTGCAAGATTCTGGAATAACTTGATTTTGTAATGCTCATTGTACCAGAGAATTTGATAAAAGGTAATATTTTTCAAACAGGCCGTTTACTGTATTAATGTTTCACAACATTATCTAGACTCCTACTTCCACCCAACATCAATGTTTTTCTACCAGTAGTGCAATAATTTCGTATATACTGAAGCTCAGTGTTTTGATGCTGATGGAAAAGTAACGCACGGCTCAAAATCAGTTCACAATTCAGTTTCATTTTTCAACATATTCTGTGTGAACTGACTAGCCTAGAAGTTGAACGAACTAGGAGCACTGTGATTACTCCACCTACAAAAATGTGTTTCCTTGCTGAAGTTTCAGAAAACTTACGATGAAACTTAAAAATTGTGATATCTACGAGATCTATCCAGAAATTGACAGCTATCTTGAATTAAAAAATTAACGATGTGGAAAACTCTTAAGATCTTTTTCTACATAATCACCATTCAAAACGATGCTCTTTTCATATCGTGGCACAAGTTTTTCAATACCGCCTCTGTGGAAATTGCCGCATGTGATTGCAGCCACTAGTTTGTATCAGCGAGCAGATCGGTGTCAGTATTAAAGCGTTGTGTAGCGAGCCATGTCTTCATTTCTGGGAACAGATGGTAGTAGTTTGGCACCAAAAGCGGGCAGTATGTTGGATGATCAAACGCCTCCCATCAAAAACCCCATAGAAGCTCTCGGATACGATTGGCCGTGTTTGGACTTGCGTTGTGGTCAAAAAAATTAAAATTTTCTGCAAGTTTTGCCTAACGATTGTTTTGTATCGCCCGCTTTAACTTTTGCAGTGTTTGACAATACCTCTCTGAGTTAATTGTTGTGCCACGTTCGAGATAATCAACAATATCATTCTATTAGGATCCCAGAACACAGTAGCCTTCATCTTTCTTGCTGACAGCGTTTTTTGAGAGAATTTGTGTGTCCCTAGTCCATTGACTGCCTTTCTATTTTATAGCTGACCTGGTTCACTCGAGTGTCGTCGCTAGTTGCGATACTATCGGTAACATTGTTACCATTTTTCCTTTGATCTTCGAGGAATGTCCGTGCTGGAGCCAGTCTCTGTTTTCTGTGGTCTTTAGTTAGGATTTTGGGAACCCACGTAGCACAAAATTTGTTGTAACCAAGCTTCTCCTCCACAGTTTCGTGCATCAAACTCGGAGGAATTTTGGGAGGGGATTGTGATAGTTCCGTAATCGTGAAACGATGATTTTCACGAATTTTGTCGTGGATTTTCATCATCAGTTCATCAGTCACAAGTCTACGCCCACCACTGCCGACATTCATCGTGGACATTGGATCGACCATTTATAAAATTAATGCACCATTGCCTCACTCGGCTTTCACTCATTATTCCTTTCCTTACACATCGCAAAGCTCACCACAAAATCCAATTGGTTTGCAGTTTCTTGCCATCAAAATCACAGACCGCTTTTCACAAGTGGGGGGGAGTTTCTATTCCGGCGCACATTTTAGCACTTCACAGAGAGAAAATTAGCTGAGACGTGTACCACACGGTACCACAGCTGGTTGCATACAGTGTGTTGGAACGTTGTGGCACCAAGATTGCGGCTGTAGCACCGCCCACAGCCGCGATAGACCAAAACTACTTTCTGGATATCCCTCTTATTTAAGATACATGGTCTCAGCGTAGAACTCGAAGCAGCACACGAGTACAGGACTGTCGCCGTATGGAGTAGTACATGGCCCTAAAATGCCGTCGCCATTAGACACGTCGAAAACCAAAAATGGGAAGACAGGAAAATCGGATGAGGAATTTCGACCTAGGAAGAGAAATATGGGGCAGGACGCGCACTGGCACTGGGAAAGAAAGGGGAAGCAGTGAAACATACAGCAAGAGTGCCGTAGAACAACGGCCAATGCTATCGACTTCTTGCACTCCAAAGGGGAAGACGAAGAAATTTTTCACGAATAACGAGGTGCATTCAACTTCTAAGGCCTCCGATTTTTTTTCTCTGGGCTGGAAAGAGACAGAAACATGCGCATTGTTTTAAAATGAGGCCGCATTCATTGTCAATACGTCCCAGAGATGGCAGCACCGTACGGTTGACGGAATTTTACCGCCAGCGGCGAGAATAAGAACTGTTTTAAATACTTAAAATGGCGACGTTTTCCTTACTTGAACAGCGTGCAATCATCCGTTTTATGAATTTACGTGGTGTGAAACCAATTGAAATTCATCGACAGTTGAAGGAGACATGTGGTGATGGAGTTATGGATGTGCCAAAAGTGCGTTTGTGTGTGCGACAGTTTAATGAAGGCAGAATCCTGTAACAACAAACCGAAAAAACCTCGGGCTCGCACAAGCCGGTCTAACGACATGATCGAGAAAGTGGAGAGAACTGTTTTGGGGGATCGCCGAATGACTGTTGAACAGATCGCCTCCAGAGTTGGCATTTCTGTGGGTTCTGTGCAAACAATCCTGCATGACGACCTGAAAATGCGAAAAGTGTCATCCAGGTGGGTGCCACGAAGGCTGATGGACGACCACATGGCTGCCCGTGTGGCATGTTGCCAAGCAATGTTGACACGCAATGATAGCATGAATGGGACTTTCTTTTCGTCGGTTGTGACAATGGATGAGACGTGGATGCCATTTTTCAATGCAGAAACAAAACACCAGTCAGCTCAATGGAAGCACACAGATTCACCGCCACCAAAAAAGTTTCGGGTAACCGCCAGTGCTGAAAAAATGATGGTGTCCATGTTCTGGGACAGCGAGGGCGTAATCCTTACCCATTGCGTTTCAAAGGGCACTACGGTAACAGGTGCATCCTACGAAAATGTTTTGAAGAACAAATTCCTTCCTGCACTGCAACAAAAACGTCTGGGAAGGGCTGTGCGTGTGCTGTTTCACCAAGACAATGCACCCGCACAGAAAGCTAACATTACACAACAGTTTCTTCGTGATAACAACTTTGAAGTGATTCCTCATGCTCCCCACTCACCAAACCTGGCTCCTAGTGACTTTTGGCTTTTTCCAACAATGAAAGACACTCTCCGTGGCCGCACATTCACCAGCTGTGCTCCTATTGCCTCAGCTATTTTCCAGTGGTCAAAACAGACTCCTAAAGAAGCCTTCGTCGCTGCCATGGAATCATGGCGTCAGTGTTGTGAAAAATGTGTACATCTGCAGGCCGATTACATCGAGAAGTGACGCCAGTTTCATCGATTTCGGGTGAGTAGTTAATTAGAAAAAAAAATCGGAGGTCTTAGAACTTGAATGCACCTCGTAATAAGGCCATTATCTAGTTGTGCAAACTATATCACCAGCGAACCCCAAGTTTAAGGTGTCGACAAGAACGACAATTGCGCAAATGAAATATTTTCGAGGGAGTGCTGAGGTTATTCCAGGAATTGAAGGCCAGGATTAGAAAGAGAAAGTGAAAAAAAAGATGCGGAGGAGCGAGCGAGAGGTTGTGGGCGAAGCAGTCTGTATGAGTTAAGACCAATGAGATATGTTAGGTACAGGTGTAGCGTAGAATTTAGTATGGGCGAACTGAAGTACTGCGTGGCAGCTAAGGGGAAGGAAAGCGAAATAGGTATCCTTTTCCTCAGGTGAGAAACGCCGGAAGACAAGATGATGTGGTTCGCTATTGGGCTACTGCTGGTCATCAGAGCGAAAGCAGAACCCGCAAAGGTGAGTGCTGTTCGCGAAGCAATTCGATGTGGCGATCACCCGTCATCGCTGGAAGATACAGATGGTACTTAACGCATGGGAGACATGAAATTAAGTATGATGACTAGAGGAAGCCTTCGATAATATTTGATAGGGCAGAGAATCACGTACTCCTTAAAGGAAGTATGGAACTTATGATCACTTGAGCGATGAGATGACGCGGCTGCTGGGGATTGTACCGCATATAAGAAGGAGGAGATGTTTGATTGATGCGGGCAGCCGACTTCTAAAAACGGTTTGGGACAGCGGACGAGGTGGGCATCAGGAGGATGGATATAAAAAAAATTCAAATGGCTCTGAGCACTATGGAACTTAACTGCTGAGGTCATCAGTCCCCTAGAACTTAGAACTACTTAAACCTGACTAACCCAAGGACATTACACACATCCATGCCTGAGGCAGGATTCGAACCTGCGATTGTAGCGGTCGGGCGGTTACAGACTGTTGCGCCTACAACCGCTCGGCCACCCCGACCGGCGACGGATGACAGTGGAGTGATGAAACAAAGGGTGAAAGGAAACAAGGCAGCAAGTGGGTGGAACGCCACGAAAATCGCAAATCTGAAGAAAAATATGTTGTACAATACTCGTTTACTTCGCCAGCTGACTGGGGAAGTGATGAGCTATACAAAAACTAAAGAAGAATCAAGGGACTGCAAGATTAATATGTTGAAAACTGAAGTAGAAACATCGGACAAGGGAGTTCTGATCACACAGTGGTTGCAGTGCTTTGAAAATAGTGTAGGCAAGAACAAAGAGAAGTAGCAGAGTTCGTGAAGCTATGCAGTGAACTTGCCACTGGAGGAGCTACGGAAAGTGAAAAAAGAGCTACCATCAGAGGTAGGGTTGGTCTTGGGACCAAGCATAAAACTTTTATTTTAATCTAGCCACAGTAGAAAGAAAGAAGGAAGGAAGGACCGATGGAGCAATGATGTACGTTTCAGTTTCCTTTCCAGTAGCATGGAAGCAGGCATGGTACCAATGTCATGTAGTCCTCGCATATCCTGTTAAGTGGGGGATGTTGAAGAGATTTGTCAGAGTAAAGGTACAACGGCTGCTGTTGTTTGCGGAAGACAAGGGCAGACTTGTGTGAAGAAGCGGCGTGTGGAACTGTTACAGGCGTGAGATTACGGTTTGTCCAAACAGGGTAGGGAGAGACGGTCATAAATTGCCGTGAAATTAGTGCTGTGTCAGAAAACGGAGAAGGATTGCAAAAAGGAAGAGGTTAGGTATGAGTTGTACTTCCAGCAGGTTAAGGCACATTGGTTGTACTCTACCTTCGGTAAAGTGATAGTAGTACCCTGTTGTTTTCAGCAGGAGAAGGTCAAGACAGCAAAACCGTTAAGAGTTAAGCGGGACTGCATTACTAATAAAAACGACATAATGTGAAATACTGGGAACTACTGTCCATCTACCTACCAGAGTGTCAGGTATAACCCAGTTTGGATTCCCAAAATCAGAACGGAACGGAAGACCACAAAAAACAGAGATTGGCTGCAGCGTTGACCTTCCTCTAAGATCACCAAGAAAATGATAACAATGTTACCGATAGTATCGTAACTGGGGACGAGATTTGGGTGAAGCAGGCCAATTTTACACCAAAATGGCAGTCGATGGAAGTGTTACCATCCGCGAATCGCGAATCTGGCTATGTTAAACCAGACTCTAGGACCCGAGTTAACACAGTTCATAGACAAACTCTTTAGCGAGCAGGAAGGTGGAATTTCATTTGAGGCACTGATGCAAGATTTTTTAGTTAGTACAAAGACAGTCAGTACCGGAGGGAAACAACGTTGACGACTGTCATACCAACTACCGCACTAACACTTACCTGATAAGCACAATCATTGGTTACGTGTAAAAAAAGCGGGTCGAGTTCGGACCCAGCCATCAGTCAAATTCCAGTGTTTTGGATTCATAGAGCCTAGGAGGCAGAAGCAAGAACTGTAAGTTGAGCAGAAAATTAAGGGACTTATAAGTAGTGTTTAAGGGACTTTTCTGGTAAAATTAATCCTTAAAGAGCGGATTAGAACCTGTTGCGCCAGCACTAGGATTTGTCATTCTAATGTTTAAGAATAGTGTAGTTAAGACAACCTGAAGGACCGTATCTTGTTAAGAGGATTGACAATGCACCACACCAATCATATTCGGTAAGAGACAAAACTGGAACAAGGTCACAGCAGAGCGAGCTGCACCCGAGCGCATATGTTATGTTCCACGAAACATAACATAGTCGTCATACGTTGCGAGGCGAAAGGGCCACGGAATGTGTGAAAACAGCTGACACGGGAGCACCTAAGCCGATGAAGTCGGAAGCCTTCGCACACCAGCAACCGCAGAAATTAGTATATGTGCCACATGGCATAGCAAAGCCCAAGCAAGCGCAGCCTGTGAGCGTGTAAATACCTAACCACTTCGGTACTGAAACCATGTTGCATTAATATCGCAGTACTGCTACCACGAGGCTGTGACACTTGGGGCACATCCCGAATGGTGTATGGGGCCCACAGTTCGACACCGTGCCAGGGCAGCCCGTCTCTGAAACACGAAGGCAGAGCCGCCGCCAACGCAGGGCCAGCCAAACGCTGAGAATGAAGAAAAGCTAGAAGATTGGGTTTAACGCCCTGTCGACATCCAGGTCGTTGGAGAACAAGCGCGGAATGAGTCAAGGATGGGGAAGGAAATTTGCGTGCCCTTCCAATGGAAAAATCCCGGCCTTTGCCTGGATGACCGGACGTGAGTTTGAACCATGGCCCCCCAGAATGGCAGTCCAGTATGCTAACCACTGCGCCAACTCGCACGGTACCCACCCCTGGGACTTGGAACAGGGCTTCCACAGTGGGTCACGGTCGCTGCGTCACCCTTTGCCAAGCAGGAGGCGACTGGATGCATCAATCAACAGTGAATCACAGCACGGTCTTCTTCAATTTTTCATTCGCTTTGCGTTTTAAAATTGTAAGTCTGTTGTCGAAAGATTATAACTGTACCGGCTACATAAAAAAAAAGCTTTATAAGTCAAATCAGATTCTCTCTAACGTTGTCTAAAAAAGGATGATGACATTTATTTTAGACTGTCATGGGAAGTGTAGTATACTGGTAAGAAAATTTTCCAGTCATTAAAGTATATTTACCAAAGGAAAGTACGTACCTCTGTAATTTTCTGATAGTCATTAGTATCTATTCATTAAGGCATATACCAAAGATAAATGTATCTCTGCATTTCCTAGTCACTTTGTCTTTCTACATAAATAAACATAATATTGCACATGCAATGAATATACCAGAAAATATCAAATATATATAATTCTTACTTGGTCTTTCTATTTACAAAAAGAATACATCCGGATATTTGGGTAGTTCTACTCCCTGTAAAAATACATAGCCAATTATAGAACAGTCAGTTATTAGTGGAGGCAGTCTTCGTACAATTACAAAACTGACCAAGTTATGGAGGCAGTGCAACTTCGCTTGAAATACGAGGGTGAGTCAAATGAAAAACTTAAATATTTTTTTAAAATATTATGTATTGTGCAGAAGTGGTACAAAGCTGTATCACATTTCAACATAATCTCCCCCACGCTCAATGCAAGTCCTGCAGCGCTTACAAAGTGCATAAGTTCCTTTAGAAAAAAATTCTTTTGGTAGTCCGCGCAACCACTCATGCACCACGTGGCGTACCTCTTCATCAGAACGGAACTTCTTTCCCACCATTGCGTCTTTGAGTGGTCGTTTGGTTTTGGTGATGAGGAATGGCGCCATTCCTTGGCGCTCTTCGTTTCTTGTTGGTGGAAGTGAACCCAAGTTTCGTAACCAGCAACGATTCTTGCAAGGACGCCATAACCTTCCCGTTGAAAGCACCGACGAAGTTCTTCACATGCATCAACACGTCGTCTCTCATTTCAGGAGTCAGCTGCCGTGGCCTCTATCTTGCAGACACTTTGGGAAACTGGAGCACATCATGCACAATGACCCATGACTAATCTGTAAAAATGCTGCAATGTCATTCAGTGTCACTCGGCGGTTTTCCTTCACTATGGCTTCATCTGCTACAATGTTCTGTGGAGTCACAACTCGTTGTGCCTGACATGGACGAGGAGCATCTTCCACTCAAGTCACACCATTTGCGAAATTCCTACTTCATTCGTAGACCTGCCGCTGTGACAAATATGCATCACCGTACTGAACCTTCATTTGTCGATGAATTTCAATAGGTTTTACACCTTCACTACGCAAAAACCGAATAACAGAACACTGTTCTTCCCTGGTGCAAGTCGCAAGTCGGGCGGCCATCTTTATACTGCTACTGCGACGGTATGTGTGCATCTGCACTATGCTGCCACCTACAGGCCATTCTGCACGCTGTTTGTAGCATGCTTACCAACTTACAGGATAACAGTGCGAAATTTCGATTTGTTGTTACAAATTTAAGGTTTTCATTTGAGTCACCCTCGTAAAGCAAAAAAAATTATAGATCATTTATTTCCTCTTTTCATTTCGGATAGCGTTTTGGGATATGTGAATGCAGTTAAGTATGCACACATTTCTTGGCCAAACAGGTCAAGAAATCCGTAGCTATAATCCCACCACCCAATATGGTCATTGTACCGCACTGGATGGCAGAGCTAGCACGCACATAGTTTCTGAGTGTTGCTTCCTGTAAATCAGTGTACGCAAACTATCCTCGCTGTCGTTATTTTTGGGCCGTTACGAACACACACTGCGTGACAGCCCAGTAACAATGTAGAGGGGCGGGGGGAATCTGATCGTTGAACAGAGAGGCCACCTTTGAAAAATTCTGACGTAACACCCACCATTTATATGACGAAAGCATAGCGTTGATGCCAGTAAACTGAGAATTTTCAGACGCTATTTAGAGTATTGAACTGATGACCACAAGACAGGCAAACAACTAAATTCTTACTCCAACCTCAAGGTTGGTGTTACCGACGTCACCGATAGTGGGAACTCACGGTCATAAAATTACATTTCTTTTACATCGTCCATCGATATGTTGCTGTAGGACCACTGCTGCTGTACTGAAGGCTCAACGTTGGAAGAGACAGGCGGTGGAAACCTGAAGTCCGAGAAATCACGTAGATGCTATGGAAAATAGATTTCATAACTCAAGCTGGCTGACTGCATCATCATCATAAGCGTCGTCATCATCAGGACTCCGCTACACCATAATACATAGAAGACAAATAATAGCAATAATAATAATAGTGAGAGAGAGAGATGAAGGCATTAATACTTACTTTGGAATGAAATACAATTCTTCGTTTTATTCTCGCCAGAGGTGGTGGATGATCTCTGACACTTCTTGGTGGTGCTGTGGCTCGAGCGAGGTGCAGATTACGAATACCAAGTCCTCTCTTAGCAAAGCCGGCCGGAGTGGCCGTGCGGTTCTAGGCGCTACAGTCTGGGACCGAGCGACCGCTACGGTTGCCGGTTCGAATCCTGCCTCGGGCATGGATGTGTGTGATGTCCTAAGGTTAGTTAGGTATAATTAGTTCTAAGTTCTAGGTGACTGATGACCTCAGAAGTTAAGTAGCATAGTGTTCAGAGCGATTTGAACTATTTTTTTCCTCTATTAGGATTCTGGGTACCCTAAGAGGACCGGCGGTGGGAATTGGACCAATAGAAGCACGCTGCACCAGTGGGGGAGGGGAGATGCCATTTACCATCTTTATTACGACACTTATCGGTTTAGACTGAAAGCATTTGACCATTAACTAACACTTGGGTAAACCTGAGTGCAAGTGTGCTACTCAGCTGCCGGTTTGAACATGACTTATGGTGATTGTAATGACAGTTAAGTCCCATTAATTACGTCCTAAATAAATAAAACAAGTGCTTCCATAAAGGGAGCTAGGGCAAGTGGCTGGTTTCTTAACACAGGGAGAACAAAGGCTCTCTTGTCCCAGGACCAGCAGAGCCTCCTTACTGAGTTGTTTGAGGCACTTTGGCTAGGTCTTCTGCATGTGCCACAGTGTAGGCTATGGCAGCCTACGGTTTACTGCTCTTCTGACCTTTTTGTAGATATTTCATGGCTATTGGACATTCATTGCACGCTTCCTTCGTGATGTTTCAATTTAAATGACCAGCAGTGTATACAGTGCGTTGCAGTAATATGAGATCTGGGATTCTTTCAAGATCGTCGTATTTACAACTTCTCATAAGCCTTTCCCCTATCCTGCATCAACATGATGGGCAGACGCCAGGGCCAGTATGTACAACATCTGGAAATCTCTATTGTACCCTAGGACAAGTGTTAGATTTTTTAAGACCTGCATGAGAGACTACCCACTGTCTTTATCAACATATTTATGTTAATGTATCCTCTGATGAATTCTGATTGGCTAATCATCTGTAAAATGTTGTCGAATTTCCATTTCTTTATTCGAAATCCCCTTTCTTAGTTTCTCTTTTCTAATTGTCTCTTTAGCCAGCAGTATACAGTTTGTATACTTGTTCTTCAATGCAATAGTGAAGAGAAATATACTGGATTTCTGTTACTTATAAATCATTTCACCGTCGGACTTTCCATTGTCCGCGCACCAGTTTGGGGTCAAACGTGACGTGATCCCGTGGAAACAGTTATAAATGGCCCCTCGCATCATGTGGGTGTTTACAGCTGAGAGAAGAAATTACCGGCTACGACCAAGGATGTCACTTATATAGCAGACTGTGAATGATGAATGATGCACTACACAGTTGAAATGGAGAGGAAGGCAGACAGAAGAGGGGAACGGCGCACTGCTCTTAGAGAGAGAGAGAGAGAGAGAGAGAGAGAGAATTATTGATAGTCCGCTTGCTTTACTAATAAACTATAACTTAAAAAACCAAATTACTACCACTTACTAGGAACAATAGATCCGCCCACTGCTTTTTTCTGTGCTTGCGTGCCATCGATCGTGGAGCAGCGCAGAACAAATAGTTCACGGCTATCTCCGTATTTCATTGCGCCCTTAACATAAATTGTTTACAATAAATATCTTGTTGCAGGATGCACGGGCAGGGCAGCGGCGGTGGATGCGAGAGTGCTACTGCTAGTGCTGCTGCTGCTGCCGCCGCCGGCGCGATAAATAGGAGGATGTACGCGCAGCATTGGCAGCCTTATCTGCCGCTGGCATGAATTATGCATTCGGCAATGCAGGATACGACCGGTGACGGCTGTATATATTTCGATCCTATCCACCTTATTTACAAGGGTGTAAATCGTAGCCCCCGCGGTACAAATAACGGTGCGAAATACGACGCTACTCTAAACAGTATGTCCAATAAACGTGTATCTGTTTCGTCGCACTTCACTCGTAATGGCGAAATATGGCGCCGCGTAGTTTCACAACTATCTGTACTTACATTCATGCTGCGAAGCGATCTAAACACGAAAAACGGCCAAGGGCTGTGTAATTCTGCTTGTAATATCAGCAAGTGATGGACATTCTTACTTGTTTTACGTATTTTCAGTCTATTCCAATTCCATGCATTCTTATTCCCGTTTTTTTTTCCTTTCAAAGCATTTAGTTATACACATGAGAAAATTATTTTAATACAAAAATATATACTGTTCTACGCTTTGAGGACAACAGAAGTAGGCTAAACGTCTAATTTAGGTATCTCGTAGTAACTGGAAGCTGAAGGTTTAAGAATACGTATCTCCGTAGAATCTATCCAGATTAATACTATAAAACATCTTCCAGTCGTCGAGATGACCATCGAAACAACTGAGATGAAACTACAAAAGATCTTCCAATGACAGAGTTAACAAATAGATATACTAGAACAATATTATCGTTTACACTGGCACCCTTTTTCTTCCCCTGGTTATTTTTGAACAGAGAAAACAAATAATGACATAGTATCCTGCCCTTTCACCTACATTTAAAATATATATATTCTTTGTCCGCGTCGCAATTACACATTTACTCATGACCAGTTACGGTTGTCAAATGTCTTATTCGTATCTATACTTGATTTGCTTCATATGCAATGATTACATTACATATTATCTGTACTTAAAATATCTTATTATCTGTACTTTAAAAAATGCATACTTTGCCAAGTGTCAGATAGTGTTGTGCTTTAGTCAAATTAGGGAACATAAAGAACATTTTCACAAATCACGCTTTGTATCTTGAAACATTCACGTCATAAATTAAGTTCTTGAAAAACATTCGATAAGGCAGAACTCTTTTCCATTTCCTAGGCAGTGTTTTAACCGTATCAAATGACAGTGTGTCAATTATAACATTCCAATTTTCTACATAAACATAGCGAACGCTACATTATTCTCGAAGAATCAAGTTTGCAAAGATTGCTAGTAATTCTTTTTATTACTGTTACCGCTTTCGACAGAACTACGTTCTCAGTGGCAAGTGATTAGTGTATGCTAGGAGATCAGCACAAAATGTTGTATGGTTTACTGTGTGGGATCTTATTTGTGACATGCTGGTTTCCCTGCCACTTTTTATTACAATGTTGCACAACAGAACTATGTGACTTCCAGTGTTGTAAAAGGCATGTACATCTAATAACATTACAAGATCCGATGATGACAGCGTGGATCCGTCGAAACCGAGAAGGGTAATAAAAAGAATTATGGCAATCTTGGGGAACTTGATTCTTCAAAGAATAGTACAAGGTCTTTGGAAATTCCCTTTACAGACGTATATGACTTGTAAAGGAGAGTGAGCTATAATATTTTGAACAGGAACCCATGTCAGAAAACGTACAGTTGTTGATAATTCATCCGGGACCACGGCCATATAACCCGGAAGAATTATCAACAACAGTACCATCCGGTCGTTAAAGCCTTCATTGTATTATTAGAAAACGTACAGTTTCCTTGCTACAGCGGTCCGTAGAACATATTTGTTATATACAGGGTGCGTTCCGAAAGTAATGCAATTATTTTTTTAAAGTAATTTATTGAACAGATTTACACAAACACTTAAAATTCTTCAAAGTACTGTCCTTGGGCCTCTACACATTTTTTCCAGCGACTCTGCCATGACCGGTACGCGCCCTGGAAGGCGTCTTCTGGGACCTCTCGCAAGGTCTTCGTCACGGCGGATTGGATCTCGTCTATGAACGAAAAACGGGTTCCTTTCAGGGCTGACTTAATCCTAGGAAACAAAAAGAAGTCAGCTGGGGCGAGGTCAGGACTATAGGGGGGGGGGGGGGGCAGCGTTGGCACCTGGTGTTTGGCCAGGAACTCGCGGACTCGTAGCGCGTTGTGGCAAGGCGCGTTGTCGTGATGGAGTTGCCAGGTAGCGGAGATGTCCTTTCTCGTCCTGACGACCCTTTTGCGGAGTCTTTCCAGCACATCCACGTAGTAGGCAGCGTTAACTGTCTGTCCTTGAGGAACAAACTCCTTATGGACCACTCCTTTGCTGTAGAAAAAGACAATGAGCATTGTTTTCACTTTTGATTTGCTCATTCTTGCCTTTTTGGGCTTGGGGGACTGATCAGTGTGCCACTCAGAGCTTTGGCATTTTGTTTCTGGGTCGTATTCAAAAACCCAGGTTTCATCACCAGTGATGACGTTGTCCAAATAATCAGGTTCAATTTCAACACGTTGTAAAAGTTCACTTGAAATTTCCGCTCGGTTGGTCTTTTCGTCTTATCCGTGACACGGTCGGCGCGCAGAGGTTTACAATAACAGACGTCCTGCCGCTTCCACAGCTCGGAGAGCACTGAAACCGATTTCTCGGCAAAGCTTAGCGTCCCCCCCACCTACTCCATGTGGCCCGCTCCCACTCCGACTACTAGGAGCGGCGCGGGAAATTCAATTGCATTACTTTCGGAACGTACCCTGTAGGTATGCAGCAGGGTAGTCATGGTGGAAAGTGGTTACGACGGATCGGTTGATGTCATGTGACGTCTATCTTATCTCTCTGACCCGCTTCGAGCCTCATTCACGTGTTTCTGTGTGTGTTAGAGCAACATGGCTGAATTTTTCGTTTGCAGTACATACCGACATGATCATTCCGAATGGCGAAGCTCACGGCAATGGAAAAGCTGGTCGTCGCCTTTATCAATATTGTTCTTCACAACGTCCGATTCCATAGCATACCCTTTTCGCCACAATTATGCAACGGCTTCGACAAAGGTTACTTTCACCGCCAACAGGCGTGACTAAGATAATCCGAGGAGACGGCGCACACCCGAACTGTAAGACGCCGTACGGCACCACGTTGAAGAGAACCCGTCAACCAGTGCACGAGCAGTTTCTTTGGCTATTGATGAGAGGAATTGTAAAACAGGTGATGATCTGGGTCATGAATAATCATTACTTGTAAAAGTTATCGCGTTACTAACTTGTTTTCAAATGGTTCTAGTATGGAAGCGATACGTTCCGGACGTGGGTTCCACTTCAGAATGTTATCTACTCAGCCCCTCTACAAGTTCTAGAAGTTTGTAACGGAAATATCCGAAGACCTTGTATAACCTTTAGATCACCCCCAAAGATTGACGCAATATCAAACATACAAAATATGTAACACATCAAAAGAAAAATATGATTTGGGAAAAGACAAACAAAAGATAAACAAAAACGCGTTTTTGAAGCTGCATTAAATAAATTAAAACTCTCAAGCATTTAACGTCTGTCACTACGATTATCTTCAGGTGTACAGATTATTTGCTTCTTAAAATAAATTGACGTTCTCTTGGTATGACCAACATGGGGATATCGGCATACTATATTATTGCCGTGTGGATGGATGTGAAAAGGGCTTAGAAAACCTGTTTGCGTAACATACTTAGCACGGAATATAAATTACAGGCAAACAGAGGAAAGACGAAACTCATGAAGAGTAGCAAAAAGGATAAGAATGGCTTGTTTATCACCGAAATAGCGAACGAAAAAGTACAGGAAGAAGTGGAAGAATTCTCCTACTGAGATGAAAGTTTTATGGCATGTTTATTTACATACTTTTTTTAAGTAATATAGGTTGCAGCAGTCAGTTGCAGTTAATGTTTATTGTATACACAGATTCAATGTGTGGCCGTCTTCAGTGTAGCAAATAGAAGTTAAATCATGAAAACCATTTATATATACACATAGTGCCAGTTGGACAGTTCATGTCAAAAGTTGAGTGTGAACTCAGTTGCAATCACAATGAACGCTCAAATTCGATATATCCACATCTAAACTCTCTGTGTTATGTAGTGCCAATAAGTGAATTCACTAAATTCACTAAATTCACTTATTGGCACTACTGAAACTATAAGTAAGTTTACAATTGCAGCTTGAGCTTTGTACCATGAATTAAATTCATCAAAATACATAATGACTGGTTCTACGCTTCATCTCGCACTTCGAAATACTGTCACCTTCGGCTGTCACGCATTGGAAAGTACACGGCATTTCGATGAAACAGAATACTGAATAGTGGTAATACACATTCGTATTGATAAGACAAAGGTTGCTATGAACTCAGAATCATCCAAGCAATATAGCGACACCATGCTAGGGCATTAAGTTTATGTTGCAGTACAAAACGTTTGCCATCTTCTACAGATAATACCAGACATTACAGTAACCCTCGTGATAGGGTATTAATTTTTTCTTTTCAGTACAAAACGTTCATACTCCTGCTTATAACGCTAAACAGACAAGGCAGCAATAGCTGACTAAAGCAAACAGGCATCCAGTACTGAAACAGTATTGCAAAACCAGGAGCTGACAATGTATGTGCCATAACTTGACAGCGCGTGTCAGCTGTAAAATCTTAAAACTGTAATACACTCCTGGAAATGGAAAAAAGAAAACATTGACACCGGTGTGTCAGACCCACCATACTTGCTCCGGACACTGCGAGAGGGCTGTACAAGCAATGATCACACGCACGGCACAGCGGACACACCAGGAACCGCGGTGTTGGCCGTCGAATGGCGCTAGCTGCGCAGCATTTGTGCACCGCCGCCGTCAGTGTCAGCCAGTTTGCCGTGGCATACGGAGCTCCATCGCAGTCTTTAACACTGGTAGCATGCCGCGACAGCGTGGACGTGAACCGTATGTGCAGTTGACGGACTTTGAGCGAGGGCGTATAGTGGGCATGCGGAAGGCCGGGTGGACGTACCGCCGAATTGCTCAACACGTGGGGCGTGAGGTCTCCACAGTACATCGATGTTGTCGCCAGTGGTCGGCGGAAGGTGCACGTGCCCGTCGACCTGGGACCGGACCGCAGCGACGCACGGATGCACGCCAAGACCGTAGGATCCTACGCAGTGCCGTAGTGGACCGCACCGCCACTTCCCAGCAAATTAGGGACACTGTTGCTCCTGGGGTATCGGCGAGGACCATTCGCAACCCTCTCCATGAAACTGGGCTACGGTCCCGCACACCGTTAGGCCGTCTTCCGCTCACGCCCCAACATCGTGCAGCCTGCCTCCAGTGGTGTCGCGACAGGCGTGAATGGAGGGACGAATGGAGACGTGACGTCTTCAGCAATGAGAGTCGCTTCTGCCTTGGTGCCAATGATGGTCGTATGCGTGTTTGGCGCCGTGCAGGTGAGCGCCACAATCAGGACTGCATACGACCGAGGCACACAGGGCCAACACCCGGCATCATGGTGTGGGGAGCGATCTCCTACACTGGCCGTACACCTCTGGTGATCGTCGAGGGGACACTGAATAGTGTACGGTACATCCAAACCGTCATCGAACCCATCGTTCTACCATTCCTAGACCGGCAAGGGAACTTGCTGTTCCAACAGGACAATGCACGTCCGCATGTATCCCGTGCCACCCAACGTGCTCTAGAAGGTGTAAGTCAACTACCCTGGCCAGCAAGATCTCCGGATCTGTCCCCCATTGAGCATGTTTGGGACTGGATGAAGCGTCGTCTCACGCGGTCTGCACGTCCAGCACGAACGCTGGTCCAACTGAGGCGCCAGGTGGAAATGGCATGGCAAGCCTTTCCACAGGACTACATCCAGCATCTCTACGATCGTCTCCATGGGAGAATAGCAGCCTGCATTGCTGCGAAATGTGGATATACACTGTTCTAGTGCCGACTTTGTGCATGCTCTGTTGCCTGTGTCTATGTGCCTGTGGTTCTGTCAGTGTGATCATGTGATGTATCTGACCCCAGGAATGTGTCAATAAAGTTTCCCCTTCCTGGGACAATGAATTCACGGTGTTCTTATTTCAATTTCCAGGAGTGTATAACGCCAGTAGCTGTGGCATTGTATATGTACAGTGGGCGCCAGCTACTAAGGGTGCCAGCTACCCGCTGTAACAGTGTAACGTATTGCTCTCCTTTATTCAAAAAACGGATTGGAATGGAATTTAAAGGATCGTAATGAAACAGGCCACAGATAAGGACACTTACACATCTGAGCACTTCCTCTCTTAAATCATTCATTAAGTTCCGCATAGTTCTGAAAAGTTTCGATTACTTACACCTGATAAGTCAATTCACCATATTACAGCAAATATGTGGGTTATTGCCATTCACCTGGATGCTGCTGAGTGAGGTAGTACCAGAATGTAAAGGAACGGATCAGAATGTCGCTCACACACACAGTTAAAAAATGGGATGCCAATACCTGAATGCAGTTATGAGGAATGATGGTTTGGTGATATGGTGACCGTCTTCTCAGATATTGCTGGTCGGGGAAATGTTCATCAATTGACCTGGTGGTTATATTTCCCCAGATATGCAATTGCTTCGACTCGGTAAAATTTGAATAATCGGAATGCATGGTGGGAAATGTTGAGGTAATGAGGGTCAGTTGACATGGCAACTGTTGTTAGCCCCTAGATACTACTGGGTCGTCAGTGATGTCCATTTGACAAGGTGACTGCCATCGCCTTATAAGTTAATTTTTCTCAGACTGACAAAATATGACTTGCTTGGATACTGCATCAATGTGCACACACTCCCCATCAGCAAGTCTAATCATGATATAAACGAAGCCAGTTGAGATATGTTCTATTACGTTGCGACTTGTTCCGCCATTCAGTGGCTATGAGTCATTAAGATGAGACTTATCGGTGGCAGCAAGTTAAGATTTGTTCCAACAAGCAAAATGCTTAGTCAAATTCATGATGTGACATACAGAGTTCAGTATCCTATTCACAGCATCAGAATCCATGCCCCACTTACTATATCTCTTACTGGCCATTAACATATCATCAGGAGTCAATTAATTACAGTTTCACTGTAACTTGCAACTTGTTACAGTTTTGATGTAACATGGAGAGCAACCCATCAGCTGATAACCACTGCACATACACTCTGTTAGCTACAGGTATTACGATATGGCTTTAAGATCCAGTAGCTTAATGTTTGACACTATCAGCAGAAAATGAAAACGATTTTTACAGCAAGATAAAGTTAATACCCGGGCATGGGCCGCTATAATATTTGGATGTCTTTGAAGGTAAGCAGCCCTCACCTCATATTTGTGGAATTGTATATTAGTACAGATCTGTATGCTATTTCGCAGAAGTGCCATGGAGTCACATCTGTATGACAGCAGAGATAAACGTTATGAGCTGTAAGATGAACTTAATAGCCAGACACAGGGTCATTATAATTTTTGGTTGTCTTTGATATCAGAGGCGAGTTTTTACGAATTTAGATATATAGATAACATTGTCTAATTTGTTAATTCTCAAGTGCACTTGACGGCGTAAATTGGATCAGCAGTAATGCTCATGTGCGTTTTACTGTGTTATAGAATAATTTGTTATCTATTATGATAAATTTAAGGCATATCACAAAGATCAACTCTCTTTGATTACCTTGTTATTAATTTCATTAGCGCCAATAAGTGAGCTTAGTTAACTGTAATAAATAACGCAGGAAATTTGTAAGTGGACTTAATTAATTTCAGGTTTCATTGTGCTTGCATTGTGTGATACAAAGATCGAACAATGAACGCTCACAAACGCTGCTTAACCACTAAATTAAATCAGAAGTCGTGCCAAAAGTAGAGTATGTGTTTTTTAATCAGTATATCGCATATTTTGAGCCTGTTCTATTTTGATGCGAAGTTCGAATTCTTATTCATTGTTGGAGATCTTAGTAGTTACACTTGTGTATTGTGCTAAGCAATCTGTGTGGGCGTGTGTGTGTGTGTGTGTGTGTGTGTGTGTGTGTGTGTGTGTGTGTGTGTGTGTGTGTGTGTGCGCGCGCGCGCTTATTCTGATAAATGATTCTATTTCACTGTCAAAGATTGTATTTTCGAGGTATCGTCCTTTCATCTCATTCTTGTCGAACATTGTTCTTGGCTAGGTTCATCAGTGTCTTGTTCAATCATGCTTTTGGGCCATGTGTTCTAGGTAAACAATACATATAACGAGATTCTCCTTGTGTACTGAGAAAAAATGTGGAGTTTAAACGTTACATTACAATAAAGATCTTGTCAACACAATTTCTACCCTTCTTATAATCGTGCATGGTCAGATTGTTTGTGCCTTACGCCATGCGTTTTTTACATGACGTATTTTCGGATATCATGATTAGATTTTTGGTATTATTTAGTAGTTGATTACGGGAAATAGCATCCGCAAGAGTATTTACACAGCCGTGATACTATCATTGCAGTTGTAAAATATTTAAGCTTTCCTCAAAAGTTCGTTTTGTACATAACCTCAAGAAGGTCTAAAGCAAATAAAAAGCAATATTACCATTTTAATAACATCGGTTAAATTTCTCTAGTGTTGAACTCTTTAAGGTGAAGCATTACTGAAAGTCTTATGAACCCTAATCTTCATTTCGGTCATCAAGCTTAAGAATGGTTTGGTGTTGTTCTCCATTTCTGTCACTTACCAGTTATCCTCTTTCGTTATATCTGCTCTACCCCATTCATCGAAGATCTCACTAGGCTGGCGTTTCCTTCCTTCCACCATTTCATCAACTGTAGTTCTCAGCAACGATTCATGTCGTAATATGTGCCACACCAGTCTTTCTCTTCCTATCTTTTTGTTCTTTATTAGGGTTTTTTTCCTCGCTGACTCACTGCAGTATGTCTCGATTCCTTAATCGAACAAACCATATTCAACAGTCCCCTGTAACACACCACTTCAAAGGCTTCTAATCTTTTCATTTCTTTCTGCCGATACACATGTGTCGCACTGGAGCAGAAGTGTGCCTATTTTCGTACATAATTTCCAGTGATAAGATCTGTATTTTTAGATGTCAAAGGCTGCATTTCTTTTGAGAAACCCATGTTGCGTTCTGACGACGTTTTTACTACGTCTTTCTTTCATTTTACATGTTTATATTATTTCTTAATTTATTTTGCTTCTAAGATGGCAAAACTCATCACCTCTTCAAGAGTCTCTTCTCTACGCTTAACGTTTAGGCACTATCCATGCGCATCTGTTGAGCATACAATTAAAATATTTTTTCTTTGCTTTTGACCGTGTTGTAGTCTCAGGAAACATTCGTTTAATTTCGTTAAATAAGTCCTGTAGAAATGCAACATCAGTACACCAAATAACGTAATGTTATTTTTGTGCGCATGTACCAAAGTAGAAAGAACTCATGACTAAATTTGTAGGTGTTCTGGGGTAACAGGGGGTGCCAAATTTATCAGACAGAACTGCCTGATTTAGCAGCGACAATTGCTTCAACCCGGCTGGTCATCGAAGACAGATAGGGTTTAACGACCCATTGGCAGTAACGTCGTTAGAGAAGGAACCCAAATTCGGAATGATTCAAAGATGTGGAAGGAAATTGGCCGTGGCCTTTCAAACCAAAAATCCTGGAGCGATTTAGATAAAGCGTGGGAATCTAAATCTAGATGATCGGAAGTGGATCTGAACCGTCGTCCTCGTGATTTCGTTAGTCATTGAATGGAAAAGAGCTTGGTTGACCGTTTGGGTGACATTGCTTCATGTCTATGCCAGAGTTCATAACTCTTAGTGGAAGGCGATTGGTGACGTGTCCAAACGTTTTGAGTGGGCGACAGACATGAAGAACATATTGACCATGAGAATCGTCTACCACTCTCCGTATTCAGTTTGGACAGAGCAGCAGGGGCAACATGCAGTCTTGCGTCATCTTGTTGAAATTACCTGCTATGCAAACCAGACGTGATTGTGTTGTGCACCCAATGGCCCCTCATACTATCAGGCCGCGTACTGCAGCTGTAAGACGACAACGGATGCAGTCTGGCAACGTTCGCTATCCGCGGTCCCAACATACACAGACACGCTGCACACAGATCCGGCACTGGCCTTTTTTAGAGGTGGTGCCAGCTTTTTGTATCTAGTGGTATAGTTACTGCTCCACTGTCGGCGCACCTCTCTGTTGTCGTTTCAAGAGAATCTGCAGCAGCAGTCGCTGTACATACAGTTCGCGTGCTCCGAAAATCTTCGCAATCATCGTGTGGACGCTTGTCTTGCTGTAAACAAATCCGTTTCTTGACTGTGACGCAGCTGTACGATTCAGCTCGACAGACCAAACAATGTGCCTGTCCTCTCAGCCGGCCGGTGTGGCCGAGCGGTTCTAGGCGCTACAGACTGGAACCGCGCTACCGCTACGGTCGCAGGTTCGAATCCTGCCTCGGACACGGATGTGTGTGATGTTTTTAGGTTAGTTAGGTTTAAGTAGTTCGACGTTCTAGGGGACTAATGACCTCAGATGTTGTCCCATAGTGCTCAAAGCCATTAGTTGCGTGGGGTCACTGAGATCTAGCATGGTGTTGAGTATGGTTCTCCTGAACCAATGGATTCCATATTCACTCAGCATTCTTGAGACACTGACCAACTCGAGCAGCAATGTCGTGGAACGATAAGCTGCAGTCACGAAGTCCGCGACCCTGCCACTGGGAGACGTTTCCTTTCTTACACAAGACGTAACGCACAAACAACATTCAAATGCAATTTCTGAATAAGAAAGTCGCTGCGTAATCTGTCCTTACACACAGAACGTAGACTGCCTTACACCTACTCACCATGTGAGATTGCGCTAAAATTCTAATCTACATCGGCACCTACTTGCCTACCCCTGAAGCCACCTGGCGGAAGGTACCTTGTAAGACTTCTGGTCACTCCCTTTCCTGTTCCACTCGCAAATAGAGTTACAGAAAAATGACCATCTTCATGATTCCGTACGAGACCTAATTTCCTTTGTCGTGGTCTTTACGCGAAATGTGCGCTGGCGGCAGCAGAATCGTTCCGTTCTCAGCTTCAAATTCCGGTTCTCTAAATTTCCTCAGTAGTGTTCCTCGAAAAGAACCTCGCCTTGCCTGCTTGCATTCCCATTCGAGCTCCTGAGGTATTTCCATAATACTTACGTGTTGTTCGGATCTACCGGTAAGAAATCTAGTAGCCTAGCCTTTGAATTGCTTCGCTATCTTCCTTTAATCCAACCTGATGGGGAACCGAAACACTAAATCAGTACTGAAAAATGGGTCGCACCAGTGTTCTACACGCGGTCTACTTTACAAATGTACCACACTTTCCTGAACTCCTCCCAACAAACGGAAGTTGAATATTTGCCTTATCTACTGCAATCCTTACATGCTCGTTCCATTTCATATCGCTCTGCAACGTGCCGGTTAGATATTTAATCGATGTGCCAGAGTCAAGCAGCACACTGATAATGCTGTATTCAAATAAGAGGGTTGGAACTTAAATAGTGGCACTAATTATTCACAACTGATACAAAAGAGTTACATGTTTGCACCTGTTACTGTCCTTCAAAGTAGTCACCAGCGTTGTGTAGAACCCGTTGCCAGCGATGTGGAAGGCGTAGTATACTGTTAGCAGATCCTGTTCTGTTGATGGTGCAAATGCAGCGGTGTACTGCCTGTCGAATCTCTGGAACAGTTCTCAAGCGAATGCCACGAAGTGGTTCCTTCATCTTCGGAATCAAATCAAAGTCACAAAGACTTAAGTCCGGGAGTATGGTGGATTATACAGTACTTCCCAGTTCCATCGACCGAACAGAGCAGCCACAGCTTGCGCTGTATGCGCCAGCGCATTGTGGTGCAAAATGGTGTTTGCGTTACGCAGAAAGTGTCGCCGCTTCTTTCGCAAAGCTGGTTGCAGAAGATGCTTCAAAAACGAACAGTAATACTGTGTGATTCTTCAATTTCTCCAGGCGTACTTTATGACGAAATAAATCTCGGGTGAACAGCCTGGTATGAGTGTCCTACGCACACTCATACCAGGCCGTTCACCCTAGATTTATTTCGTCAGTAATACAGTGCATTGACGGTCTGCCGTGCAGGAACGTAATGCGTTAGGATAACACCGTCACAGCCGTACACGAGAATCACCATAACTTTCACGGCGACCCTTGATGACGCCATTCGTTGGATGGCGTTTCAGTTTAGGCTCGTACGAGGTGGCCCATGTCTCATTCAGTGTTACGATACGCCGTAAGAAAGCCTCTCCTTCGCGCTGATAGCGCTCCAAGTAACGCATCCGTTTCTGCATTTCCGCCAAGTCATGCGGAACCCACCGTGATGCAATTTTTCACATGCCCAGGTGTTTCTTCAGGATGCGAAGCACAGTCGTATATGCTAATCCGGCTTCGTGGGCGAGCTCGTAAATCGTACGGCGTAGATCACTGTCCACTCATGCGGCAACAGCATGCACTTCTTCTTCAAAGACGCTAGGACGACCTGCCCGATGCATGTTTGCCACAGTTTGCCGACCTTCGTTGGAGACTTTTACCCAATGTGCCACTGAAATGCCGATTCCTCACATGCCTCTTAAAGACCTTAATGACATATTCATGCTGTGCGACCTCTGACACATTCAATCTTGTTCCAGCTCCGTTGTTCCTGTTTCGAAAACATAGTGACACCGTTACGTTAGACCGCTCGCTCACAAGTGACTGTTCAAAATGGTTCAAATGGCTCTGAGCACTATGGGACTCAACTGCTGTGGTCATTAGTGCCCTAGAACGTAGAACTAGTTAAACCTAACTAACCTAAGGACATCACACACATCCATGCCCGAGGCAGGATTCGAACCTGCGACCGTGGCAGTCGGACGGTTCCGGACTGCGCGCCTAGAACCGCGAGACCACCGCGGCCGGCTACAAGTGACTGTGTTTCGTTCGATTGTGCGTACGCCGGTGACGTGGGACGGGCGAGTCCATTTGCTCGGAGGTAAGGTAGGTATATCAACAACGTGTGCTATCAGCCACAACAGTACATTCCATTGTATAGTGTCTCCACAGCAGTGTTTCCACTATTTAATTTCCATCCCACGTACAATGGGAATGCTTTTACTACTCATCTGAAATAATTTACATTTTTCTATGTTTCGAGCAATTTGCCATTCATTACAAGAAATAGAAATTCATTACAAGAAATAGAAATTTTGTCTACGTCATTTTGTATCCATCTACCGTCGCCGATTAATGACACCTTCCCATACACCACAGCATCGTCAGCAAACAATTGCAGATTGCTGCTCATCCTGTCCATAAGATCATTTATGTATGTAAAGAAAATGACGATCCTGTCGCACTTACTTAGGGTTCTCCAGACGGTACCCTTGTCTCTGACGAACATTCGTCCTCGAGGACAACGTACTAGGATGTTCCAGGCACTCATATACCTGGGAACCTATTCCGTTTCCTCGTACCTTCGTTTACCGTCTGCTGTGGAGCACCGTATCAAACTATTTTCGAAGATCTAGGAATGTGGAATCTGCTGTTGTCCCTTCATCCATGGTTGCAGGGTAACACTGAGTTTAGCATGAACGTTGCTTTTTAAAACCGTGCTCATTTGCGGACAGAAGGTTTTCTGTCTCAACAAAACTTACTATATTCGAACTCAGAATATGTTCAAGAATTTTGCAGCAAACCGCTCATCATATACATATCGAAGCATTTAGTATACTTCATGCCAAGTTAACGTTTGCTGCATGCTTCCTTTGTGGGGTTGAAGTTAAAAGCCCACCTGTTCATATATCACAATTCTTGTTCACTTTTGGCGACATCTCTATTGTCCTGTCATTAGCTAACGGTACCATGCCGATTGTTTTCTGTTCAGTAGAACTCTATATCGAGGTAATGATTTACCTCCGATATTACCTCTTCGACATACAAATTATCAGTTACGACAGTAAGCACACCTCACTTCAAGTTTCCTGTTATTTGCCTACTCTATAATAATCGAGTACAGGTTAGCAGCACATGTATCAGCAACACCCCTGAGAGAATTGAAACTCCTATCCTAAACAATCTTCGCTTGTTGCTCGCGGAAAATTGGGTTCATCCGTCGTTACCATCGTAACTTAAGTGAAGAATAGTCTCTCTAAATCACTTGGTGGAGATGCAACGATGCTTCGAGAGAGCCGGCAAAGTTGTTAGCGTCGTTAACATTCAATTGCTGGAGCTGTGACCTATGGGGTGCAAACTGCAAATATCCCTAGCTCGGAGTTGGACTTTCAACCAAGCTGCCTGCGGGGATCCGCCCTTTCTTCCCTGAAATACGCTGCACGTAGCGTTTACCAACAGAGACGCGCAACTGTCGTAGAGAGACCTGCCCGACGTTTCATTTGTATTCGTCAGCCGCATTGTAGGGGCTCCCTTTCAGGCCCCGGGCGCATTGAATGCGCTCCTGCTATCTCCCATGTCCTCCCCTCCTCTCCCCGCCGCCCCCCAAAACTCCTGCGCGGAGCCCCTTTTTCCCCGGGCACTCCCGTGTTAACACAAAGATTTCCTTTCCCCGGCATTAACCCTCGTTTGCGCGTGTGAATGCGAGCCGCCCTCTAATCAGGGCTGCCATGCCCCTCTGCTGGCGCTCTAGCACTGATCAGTGCTGCCAAAATCTGCAAGCGTAATGCAGCTTAAGCTGGAGCAAAGGGACATACGTCCTTTTTTTTAAAAAAAAAAAAAGAAAAGAAGGAAAAGCAGCTGGAAATGGGAATAAAAAGGCAGCAACGCCTGCTCTCGCCCACAGCGTGAAGTGCTCCGTGCACATTTGGTATTCATTTCCCTCCTTTTGATATGTACATAGCATTATGTGCTCGCATTAAAACAGCTGTGGTACCATCTGGCAAGAAGTCGCCACTCGCACGTCCGGCGGTCGAGAAGCACACTTTTGACACCACAAAGCAGGTTGGAAATATTTCGTTGCATTTTTCAAGAGAATTATGAGAGACAGAACGTGAGTTTTCACTTTCGGAGAGATGTGGGTAGGACACTGGGCTCGTAGTTCAAAGGGGTATGACTCAAATCCCCGTCCGACATCCATATTTCCGTGGCTTTTCTGTACTTTTCACGTTAATAATGGGATGTTTCTTAAAAAAGGCCCCCACGATGTCTCCCCTACTCCGTGTCCCCTGTTCCTTTCTCATCCTCAGCGATCCCCCCATCCTTAGGACATAAACTGTCTTCAGTTTTTCAGTATGTTATTAAAATCCGGAGTTAGCTGTCCCTACTGGAGGTCGGCACATCCACAATCATTCTAAGATAAATATAGAAAATTGTGTACACCATCTGCATGTGAGTTGTCTATTCTGGTCTGCCTCATTGTGTAATCTTTGTTACGCAAAGGTGAGGAATCAACAGGGTGACTGGCAGGACGTGTTAAAGAACTACTAAAAACCCTGTTCGTGCTCTGTGATATACCAAAGCGATAGTCATCAGTCTGACGCATTCGTTCACCACCTTTCTCCATAGATATAAAAATAAACCTCTTAGTGAAAGAGAGGCAGATTCAGTCCAAAAGATACGAATCACAATTGAAAGTTCTCAGCCATACATCTCAATACGTTTCTAACAGTGCACGTTCCATTAGTGCGAAGAAATTGTAATGAATAAAATTATGCCACAGTAAAGTAAAAATGAAACATTTGGTTCTAAAATAGGGTCAGGTCTAATTTCAGTTTTTCATCTCTTATCAAACAATGGAAAACACACTTCCACTGTTCCGCCCCCACAAGAGCGAACTAGTTATACACCGAGTGGACAATAACATTTCTGTGGAGGCGTCAATGAATGTCTTGAGAAAATAATTAATTTTTGGAAACAGCGGAACACAGAAATGAAATTTTATAAATACGGTGAAGACGCACATAACGGAAACGCCACAATATTGCGAACTACGAACTGAGAGCAAATGAAGCTGCCTTAAAGAAAACTAAAGGAAACTATGTATCTTCAAATATCTGGTTCCCAAAGAATACTGAGAATTGTTGGCTCGCCCATCACTATTCATTGCTTGTCTAAACATATTATAATTAATAAGTTAGTTTGCATCGCCATCCTCCACAGCAAGCACAGAAATACTTGTTTTCTAGATAAAACCGCCTTTTCCTGCTGCCACTTAATTTATTTATGCCAGACGCGTTTCGCCTTTTTCTTGTTCTAAGGCATCATCAATGGGATCTATAACGATATAGTTTTGTTATTTTTAGATAATGAAAAAGTTCAATTCACGATTTTTTATGTAAAAAAGTTGTTAAATTTCACAATTTATTGGTCATTTTTCCCTTTAGTGTTGTACGTATGGACATTACCGTTCTTTTCAAATTGTAATGGATTTGTTGTTGTTGTGAAATTCTCTTCTCCCCAATCCTATTCAATACTTCCTCATTAGTTATGTGATCTACCCATCTAATCTTCAGCATTCGTCTGTAGCACCACATTTCGAAAGCCTCTATTCTCTTCCTGTCCAAACTATTTCTCGTCCTTGTTTCACTTTCATACATGGCTACACTCCATACAAATACTTTCAGAAACGACTTCCTGACACTTAAATCGATACTTGATGTTTCAAATTTCCCTTCTTCAGAAACGCTTTCCTTGTCATTGTCAGTCGACATTTTATATCCTCTCTACTTCGACCATCATCAGTTATTTTGCTCCCCATATAGCAAAACTTCTTTACTACTTTAAGTGTCTCATTTTCTAATGTAATTCCCTCAGCATTACCCGACTTAATTCGACTACATTCCATTACCTTCGTTTTGCGTTTGTTGATGTTCATCTTATATCCTCCTTTCAAGACACTGTCCATTCCATTCAACTGCTCTTCGAAGTCGTTTGCTGTCTCTGACAGAATTACAAAGTCATCGGCGAACCTCAACGTTTTTGTTTCTTCTCAATGGTTTTTAATACCTACTCCGAATTTTTCTTTTGTTTCCTTTACTGCTTGCTCAATATACAGATTAAATAACATCGGGGAGAGGCTACAACCCTGTCTTACTCCCTTCCCAACCACTGCTTCCCTTTCACGTCCCTCGACTCTTACAACTGCCATCTGGTTTCTGTACAAATTGTAAATAGCCTTTCGCTCCCTGTATTTTACCCATGCCACCTTTAGAATTTGAAAGAGAGTATTCCAGTCAACATTGTCAAAAGCTTTCTCTAAGTCTACAAATGCTAGAAACGTAGGTTTGCCTTGTCTTAATCTTTCTTCTAATATAAGTCGTAAGGTCAGTATTGCCTCACGTGTTCCAGTGTTTCTACGGAATCCAAACTGATCTTCCCCGAGGTCGGCTTCTAGTAGTTTTTCCATTCGTCTGTAAAGAATTCGTGTTAGTATTTTGCAGCTGTGGCTTATTAAACTGATAGTTCGGTAATTTTCACATCTGTCAACACCTGATTTCTTTGGGATTGGAATTATTGTATTCTTCTTGAAGTCTGAGGGTATTTCGCATGTTTCATACATCTTGCTCACCAGATGGTAGAGTTTTGTCAGGACTGGCTCTTCCAACGCTGTCAGTAGTTCAAATGGAATGTTGTCTACTCCGAGGGCCTTGTTTAGACTCAGGTCTTTCAGAGCTCTGTCAAACTCTTCACGCAGTATCGTATCTCCCATTTCATCTTCATCTACATCCTCTTCCATTTCCATAATATTGTCCTCAAGTACATCGCCCTTGTATAGACCCTCTATATACTCCTTCCACCTTTCTGCTTTCCCTTCTTTGCATAGAACTAGGTTTCCATCTGAGCTCTTGATGTTCATACAAGTGGTTCTCTTATCTGCAAAGGTCTTTTTAATTTTTCTGTAGGCAGTATCTATCTTACCCCTAGTGAGATAAGCCTCTACATCCTTACATTTGTCCTCTAGCCATCCCTGCTTAGCCATTTTGCACTCCCTGTCGATCTCATTTTTGAGACGATTGTACTCCTTTTTGCCTGCTTCATTTACTGCATTTTTATATTTTCTCCTTTCATCAATTAAATTCAATATTTCTTCTGTTACCCAAGGATTTCTACTAGCCCTCGTCCTTTTACATACTTGATCCTCTGCTGCCTTCACTTCTTCATCCCTGAAAGCTACCCATTCTTCTTCTACTGTATTTCTTTCCCCTATTCCTGTCAATTGTTCCCTTATGCTCTCCCTGAAACTCTGTAGAACCTCTGGTTCTTTTAGTTTATCCAGGTCCCATCTCCTAAATTTCCCACCTTTTCGCAGTTTCTTCAGTTTTAATCTACAGTTCATAACCAATAGATTGTGGTCAGAGTCCACATCTGCCACTGGAAATGTCTTACAACTTAAAACCTGGTTCCTAAATCTCTGTCTTACCATTATATAATCTATCTGATACCTTTTAGTATCTCCAGGCTTCTTCCATGTATACAACCTTCTTTTATGATTCTTAAACCAAGTGTTAGCTATGATTAAGTTGTGCTCTGTGCAAAATTCTACTAGGCGGCATCCTCTTTCATTTCTTAGCCCCAATCCATATTCACCTACTATGTTTCCTTCTCTCCCTTTTCCTACACTCGAATTCCAGTCACCCATGACTATTAAATTTTCGTCTCCCTTCACTCTCTGAATAATTTCTTTTATTTCATCATACATTTCTTCAATTTCTTCGTCATCTGCAGAGCTAGTTAGCATACAAACTTGTACTACTGTAGTAGGCATGGGCTTTGTATCTATCTTGACCACAATAATGCGTTCACTATGCCTTTTGTAGTAGCTTACCTGCATTCCTATTTTCCTATTCATTATTAAACGTACTCATGCATTAGCCCTATTTGATTTTGTGTTTATAACCCTGTAGTCACCTGACCAGAAGTCTTGTTCCTCCTGCCACCGAACTTCACTAATTCCAACTATATCTAACTTTAACCTATCCATTTCCCTTTTTAAATTTTCTAACCTACCTGCCTGATTAAGGGATCTGACATTCCACGCTCCGATCCGTATAACGCCAGTTTTCTTTCTCCTGATAACGACATCCTCTTGAGTAGTCCCCGGCCGGAGATCCGAATGGGGGACTATTTTACCTCCGGAATATTGTCCCAAGAGGACGCCATCATCATTTAATCATACAGTAGAGCTGCATGCCCTCGGGAAAAATTACGGCCGTAGTTTCCCCTTGCGTTCAGCCGCTCGCAGTACCAGCACAGCAAGGCCGTTTTGGTTATTGTTACAAGGCCAGATCAGTCAATCATCCAGACTGTTGCCCTTGCAACTACTGAAAAGGCTGCTGCCCCTCTTCAGGAACCACACGTTTGTCTGGCCTCTCAACAGGTACCCCTCCGTTGTGGTTGTACCTACGGTACGGCTATCTGTATCGCTGAGGCACGCAAGCCTCCCCACCAACGGCAAGGTCCGTGGTTCATGGGGTGGGTGTGATGGACTATTTACAACGAATTTCATTAGTGGAAATATGTACTGTGACGGTGCAGTTGAAGCGTTGACTCCTTGAAGACGTGACGTCCTTGGGAGAACACCACATATTATTCTTACTTCTTGCTTTTGTGCAATCAATACTTTGTTTCTAGGTGATGAGTTACCCAGAAAATTATTCCGTAAGACATTAATTAATGGAAATATACGAAGTATGTCAGGAGGTTGATATGTTTGTCTGCAAGATTAGTATAAGCACAAAAGCAACTGAACTAAGTTGTTTGAGAAGCTCAGTAGTATGCTTCTTCCAGTACAAGTTTACATGAATACGTACACCGTAAAATTTGGGGAAATTTGCCCTTTTTTTAACAGCTATAGCATGTGCCCAGATTTCGTCCCTGGATGATGTTAGGTCGGCCAGCGTTGCTCTTATATCGCGTCGATTTTGACGTACGTCTGTCCTATGCGTTTTCCCATAACCTGGTTTACAGCTGTCAGAATGTTCCACAGATGACTGTTGAAATCAGGGTGTGTAGCAATTTGTCGATACGTCCATTCAGCTCCCCACCCCTACCCCCACCCCCCTCCCAGACTTTCAATGCGACCCTGTTCAAATGGCTGACACTGTACTCTGCTAAACACAATACAGTTACTGCCTGCGGAGTCGAAACAGAGGGAGCACAGACAGATCTCTTGAGCACTACCTCACCGCCGATGTCCGTAGGAATTATTCACTAACACTCTGACCCCTCAATACGCATTAATTATTCTGTGGTGTCATCGAACACATTATATGAGGGTGATGCTGTTTTCTTTTTCTTGGACAGTGTATGTGCAGTAATCAGTGTCCATATTTTTTGTGTGTGTAACTATGTAAATAGCAGGAAAGTAAAGATTGCATAGTGCTGTGATGAGTGACGACATACAATGCAGCGTTGCAATTTTGCGAGGGCCGTAACTAAAACAGGAGTTTAAAGAGCGGAATCCATCGACAGCCCTTTGAACAGGAAGCCCCCAAATATTAACCTGATGAGACTGGCTCTCCCTGCCAGCTCAACACGTCACCGCTCAGTGGTTTTGAAAGGCATGTCGCAGTGCATCAGCGTCACTTTCAGCACCTGTCAGGTTTCAACACCCCACACTTGCGTAACGCATCGGACGCTAGAATGACCATTGACAATCAGGGGTGCCTTTCTCGACGTATTTTTTCTCCACCGATGTGAAAACCGGAAAAACCCAAGAACGACGCTCAGATGACGTCATGGGCGCTTACGTCATCGCAGTTTAATTTGCCTGGAGCTCGAATAGACTTTTATCCCATGCTATGTCCCCGATCACATCCTTGATTAAAATCTGACCTTCACCTCTTTCGCTCTGTGGAAATATTGAGAAGATTCTTCGGGTATTCACAACATCGAAGCGTTTTATCTATTGCTAGTACTCGTTCTGTTACTCTGAACAAATGTATTACAAATACAATTATTGTTACAGTATACGAATTAGAAAATTAGTTTGGCAACTGTAAATGGCAATACTTTCTATAATTTTCTAATATTCAGAATTGGTGGGCATTTGATAAAAAAATTAATCAACAAAAATGCCAAAAATTGGAACATAGTTACAAACATGTTTATTTTTCTTTTTTTTCAAATTTTACCAATTTTTCAGCTCACTTCTCTCGATAAGCAAGATGAGTAGGATATCTGCAATCTTAAATTGTCACTTATAGACTCATCAGTACATGGAACTGGCATTCTATAGTCCGTCGCTTTGCAAGAACACAGTATTGAAAGGTATGTGGGTACATTTTCGTAGGAAGTTTCCTTATTTTGGATGTCTGGACTGGCACTCGTATGGTTCGAGCTGCTTCGATTTGCACGCGTAGCAGAGAGATGAGTTAGAGGTAATCTTTACTCTGCGAAATGTGCGCCAGATTTATCTGTGAATGGAAGAAGATTTGATTTTTACATTACTACTATTATACTCTATGTGAAGAATGGATTACAGATAAACTTAATGATTAAATTTGTTTTACTTGTGGCAGCGGTTTGATACTGCAGCATTCTTGGTTCCTCAGATATTCAGATCAGGATTATTTGTGTTTATCAATCACTGCGAGAGAAATGGATTTAAGAATTACATTTTGCAATTTCGTTTAAGGTGAAATTATACTTTCGAAATACTGCTACTGAGTTAATTTAACCCAGAGTCGTCGTCCGTATTCCAAGAGTCAATTAATTTTCAGTTTATTTAAAAGAACTATGAAAAATTTTGAACCAAGAACGATAGCAACTCTTTTAGAGAACGCACTGCATCTTTGCACATCTCAGTAGCCGGATTTTGCAGATCTGTTATCGAGACGCACTGTTACGAGACCAGTTTCAACGTTTTATTCAGTGCGACTCAGGTTAGCCATATAGAGCAGAAAACCGATTCTTTAATTACGTTTCACAGAGACTAACTTTAGTTTCAAAATTATCAGTTTTTTTTTGTCAAAGCTCATAGTCAGATTTTGGGATAACAGTAAATTTCAGACGGGGCGTGCGTTTCTTAGAATTCTCTCACTATCCATTCTCACACTTGAATTTTGTCACCTAAATTTACAATGACGCACGTTATGAGCCTTATCATCCGGTATGACCACCATTCAAAACAGAAAACCCACAGTTTAGCATGTAACATATATTTAAGATTAAAACCACAATCAACAGCACATGCCCACTTTCACTGCAATAAATTGAAACAGATGACTTTCACTTGTTAACATTCCTTCTCGGTTCGGGAGTCGGTGAATTTACTGAGACTTTTTTCTCCAATAGGCAGATAAACTACACTACTCTCGATCACTATTTGCTTCCAGTTTTGTTTTGCTGATGCGCTATTTACTAATCAAATGTGTTTTCTTACAGCTCGTTGGAACAATTTGTGTAAATATCTTTATTTATTTTGAATATTTTTCTTTGCTATTACAATTAGCACGCAGCACACCACAGTAAATAACAAGTCGCATAGCAGTTGTTCTCAGACTGCCAATATGCAAAATTCAAGTGACAATAATACCCTAATTTCTGATGAGTCTCTAATTAACGCTGCAGCGACAAGAAAGCCTGAGGTAGATACCTTCCTTCCAAACAGTTACGAGGAATGTGGACAACACGCAGAATTCAGATGACAATATTTTTCCGCACTTAAATATTTCTTTTGATGACGACACGCGAGACTCGAGATTAAAAGTTTTAGATTCCGCGCAATCTGACGATATCAGCGAACATACGACGCAAAATTTTTCGAAAAACGCAGATGTGACTGAAAACACAGACAAACAAGCAGTTCATCACGAAAAACTTAGCACGAATTCTCAAAAGGAAAATGAATATACTCTTACGCTTCATCACTTATTACAAGAAAGTAACATAACACTAGCAAATCAGTTAGCAAGTTGTAAAGTTGATGCATTAAGTTGTTCTGAAAGCGGTGCTGATATTCAAGATAATAAAAGCGGGTTATAAGCTGTGAGCTATCTGGAGAAGTTATCCTTGCATTACTGAGCAACTGTTTCACCAGGTATCCAGTCTAGTTTACCAAATTGCCAACCAGACTAACATTAATTATAGTCTTTTAATAGTCATCTTACGACAACTGGTGATATATATATATATATAAAATAGAATTTAAATAAAAAGAAATAAATCAGTTTATATTTACACATTTATTTTAGCATTGATCATTGTACTGTTAAAATTTCAGCATATTAAACTTGATTCATAACCGAACTAGTGCCTTATTTAGGATTGTGAAAATGTGAGTTTGCATTCTTACGGAACACATCAAATATGGAGCCAAGATTGAGAGACTGCATACAACACTGCACTCATAAAATAACACACGAAGAACGTTGAAACAAATGCAAGAGGAAATTAACCACAACCAACCACTTCAATTTTCACTCAAAGAAGTTACGGTCGTAGCACAATCCTGTCCGTCATGAAATTACCGCACACTGGTATACTAAATTCATACTAATTGCCTGTGAAATCTTCTCGAAAAGAATAGCTGAGGGCTACTTTGATGATTACAGCACATGATTCACGTGGTCAACGTGATTTACACAAACAGTGTAACTCCACAATAATGTTGAGAAGTAAAATAAATTACATCGAAAAGAAAAACCTCCAACTGGTTACTATCGTCATACTATTAACATGATGGGTCAAACAATTATATAAGCACGTCGTACCGGTCTCACAAAGTACACTCCACGTGGGTTGAACATAAAGAGAAGCTGCTATATTGAAAAATATTGTCAAGGCGAGATGTTATTATCTCGTGCACATTCACATTTAAGATTGATGATCTTAGTTAGAGTTACGGATCATCAACACGTGGTTCCACATCGCTCACAAAGTAGTGACTAAGCAACTACTGGAAGATATTCTGAACTTCACACTCTAATTAAAATGCGTTGCAATTCAAGATAAGATATTTTAGATCTAAACCTAAAACAAAGGTGATTAAATTCCCAGTTAGGCTGAACTTAAGAAATCCATTGTCCTACAGACTTAGCAGAGACGCGCTTAGCTGGAGATCTAACCACTTCAGACACTCGGCGAGGACAGACTGGCGTGGGCCCCTACCGAGGGTATCTCACAAAGTTCGTTTGAGCAGTTACCAGAAAGCGCCCAGACAACAGGCTGTACAGCACATGCGCAGCTACGATGACGTAGGCAGACCGTGCTTGGTGCTTGCTCTGCTCATACGCTTTTCGTCGTATTTCTGGTGGAATTTCGTGGGTGGTGGGGCATCACGTGACCATGTGCAGCCCTGCAGCACGTTGTTGAGAGGACATACTGAGTTGTACTTAGAGCAATTGTTTTATCATATCCCACACAGATAAAGGGTGCAGTTCTTGGCAAAATATCATTTCGAAATTAGACTCCACAGCTTGAAGTACCATAAAATTTTGCTAAGGGGTGACTTTGACAGATTTTTTTTTTTTTAACTCGTGCTCTGCAATATTGTTATGTAGCATTTCCAACAGGTTTACATCTACACAGCGCTGCAAAAAGCTAGTAGGATGGAATACAAATTTCGTGCAAAAAAAAGGAGACTGTTTCTTGTGTAGCTTACACCGGAATAAAGGACAATAAATTTCATGACTATTTCAAAATATGAAAAAATTAACATGGTTGTCTGTGAGGCAAAGAAACTGTACAACTGACAGTTTATATTCTACTCTAGGAATAAATATGAAGCCATGTGGGGAGTTGAAACTATAAAACGCGGTATGCTGCCAGTCTAAAATTTAGCATATAATGGCATTCTACAAATTTAAGACGTAAACACAAATTAAGAAATAACTTCAGGCCTAGAGGAAGTACTAGACAAGTGCCTTGTGATCGAAAATCACTTTCGCAGAATTCAAATTTGTAAAATTCTGTTACAGCTGTCATTATATTTGAAACAAAATATTTAGTTCAAAGCTACTGACCAAATTGGCCTACTTAGTCAGCTTCAAGTCAATGTTTTCGTATGTTCGTACGTATATAGCATTAAGAGATCTTACAGTGTCATAAAAGGAACAGGACATCAGAGACTACTCCAGCAGCATCGGAATTTATAAACCATACTAAAATGCTTAATTCCGCTCTAAATGCACATTTCTATGTCCAGATGCACTCTGAAGTACCTGATATTCAGCTTTTCATGTGGTTTTCGTGATACCAGTTTTCTTGGAGGTCCAGTACTGTATTCTTACGTTTGGTTCTTTATTATGGTATAACGTCATTCGTCCCAGAAAATGAAAATTTGCACTTTAAATTGAACTAGGTTGAAAGTAGCTAATAGTGCGGAATGAAACACTTCGTTTCAAATAAACTAACTGCCTCAGCGGAAAAAAATTAATAGAAGCAAATTTCTCTATAAAAGAGACAGAAATAGCTTCATTAAGACATTAACGGTTGATTGCTAATAATATGGAAATAATACACTCCTGGAAATGTAAAAAAGAACACATTGACACCGGTGTGTCAGACCCACCATACTTGCTCCGGCCACTGCGACAGGGCTGTACAAGCAATAATCACACGCACGGCACAGCGGACACACCAGGAACCGCGGTGTTGGCCGTCGAATGGCGCTAGCTGCGCAGCATTTGTGCACCGCCGCCGTCAGTGTCAGCCAGTTGGCCGTGGCATATGGAGCTCCATCGCAGTCTTTTAACACTGGTAGCATGCCGCGACAGCGTGGACGTGAATCGTATGTGCAGTTGACGGACTTTGAGCGAGGGCGTATAGTGGGCATGCGGGAGGCCGGGTGGACGTACCGCCGAATTGTTCAACACGTGGGGCGTGAGGTCTCCACAGTACATCGATGTTGTCGCCAGTGGTCGGCGGAAGGTGCACATGCCCGTCGACCTGGGACCGGACCGCAGCGACGCACGGATACACGCCAAGACCGTAGGATCCTACGCAGTGTCGTAGGGGACCGCACCGCCACTTCCCAGCAAATTAGGGACACTGTTGCTCCTGGGGTATCGGCGAGGACCATTCGCAACCGTCTCCATGAAGCTGGGCTACGGTCCCGCACACCGTTAGACCGTCTTCCGCTTAAGCCCCAACATCGTGCAGCCCGCCTCCAGTGGTGTCGCGACAGGCGTGAATGGAGGGACGAATGGAGACGTGTCGTCTTCAGCGATGAGAGTCGCTTCTGCCTTGGTGCCAATGATGGTCGTATGCGTGTTTGGCGCCGTGCAGGTGAGCGCCACCATCAGGACTGCATACGACCGAGGCACACAGGGCCAACACCCGGCATCATGGTGTGGGGAGCGATCTCCTACACTGGCCGTACACCTCTGGTGATCGTCGAGGGGACACTGAATAGTGCACGGTACATCCAAACCGTCATCGAACCCATCGTTCTACCATTCCTAGACCGGCAAGGGAACTTGCTGTTCCAACAGGACAACGCACGTTCGCATGTATCCCGTGCCACCCAACGTGCTCTAGAAGGTGTAAGTCAACTACCCTGGCCAGCAAGATCTCCGGATCTGTCCCCCATTGAGCATGTTTGGGACTGGATGAAGCGTCGTCTCACGCGGTCTGCACGTCCAGCACGAACGCTGGTCCAACTGAGACGCCAGGTGGAAATGGCATGGCAAGCCGTTCCACAGGACTACATCCAGCATCTCTACGATTGTCTCCATGGGAGAATAGCAGCCTGCATTGCTGCGAAAGGTGGATATACACTGTACTAGTGCCGCCATTGTGCATGCTCTGTTGCCTGTGTGTATGTGCCTGTGATTCTGTCATTGTGATCATGTGATGTATCTGACCCCAGGAATGTGTCAATAAAGTGTCCCCTTCCTGGGACAATGAATTCACTGTGTTCTTATTTCAATTTCCAGGAGTGTATAAAATCAGAAACTACTAACTTATTTTGGTCTTTCATGGTTATGAGAATGTATATTAATTCACTTGATGACTCCCGGCCACAGAAATCTGTTTTGATTATATTTGACGTGGGAGCTGTAAACGAAGACACAAAACATATACACGGGTCACGTCGGGAAGGACCACCCCCCACTATAACTCAGCTTGCTCTGCACATGCGCGAATCTGGCAGCTTGGGCGCGCCAGAAAAAATTTTCCGTGTACCTTCTGGCTAAGTGCTGCTGCTGCTCATACACCAAACAGCCACGCTTCCAGTATCTAGAAGCGGGAGGAAGACACTGCTTATACGCGAATTCATCTCTGCGCATGTGCACGAGCCCGCTGGCAACTGCTCATACGAACCTACAGATACAAACGGAAGAGACCAGAGAGGCAGCTTCCTACACCAACATGAGAAGAGACGGACAGGACCATACCAAGAATAGAAACCTCTTTGCTTTTAGAAAGCGTAGCTACCTGTTCCGACGTTGGTCCTACTGTTCTCTAGCAGACCGGCTTGTCTGCTACCATCGAGCATGCAACTATAAATACATTTGCTCATTCATCCTTTCACACAGAAGGGAAGGGGGATGACAGTATCTCATCATTTACAGTATATAAAAGAAAGCGGATGTAGGTTCCGTATGAGACTTGCGACGGGTCAGGCTCTTATCGCGCAGTTTCCTTTCCCTGAAAGAAAATCCACCTACCTCGTTTCTTAGGTAGTTGCTGCACTCGCCTCTCCTGATAGCAGCTACTGGAAAAATTGCAGAAAAGCAGTGTTGAAGAAACTGCAATTTAATAGCCGCTCACCGGAGGCCGCGATACATGTTTGCTGAAATACAATCTATGAGCAATCTTCCTAAATAAATTGAGTTATTGGAATGGTAGTAATTGTTTACTCAAACGAGAACGCGAAGTTGGTAATTCTATTTAAGCTCTTTATTGTCTTTAAGCCTGATCATCAGCCCGCTAATCTACGTTTGAAGAAAGTTCAGTTCACAATTCTATCCACACTCAAACCCCGCCAGAATTAGCTTTCAAAGTTACGGAATTTACTTAACTGCAACACAGACGATTTTCTAACACACACGTTTGCAGTCGATGTTCAATAATAGTTCGTTTTTTAACGTTAATGCTCGCCATAAGCACTTAGTAAAAGTTTACGAAGTACCGCCACGCTTTTAATTATTAAAGTTACTCGCGTCTTTCGCGGAACGAAAAGTCACAACTCGCTCAAACTCACACTACGCGTTACTGGACTCTTCCAGTCTCAAATCGCACAGTACCGAACCGATGAAGCCGTTTTATGACTTCATTTTACACATTATTCGCGAGGACACATCAAGCATGTCTCTTCTCGATCACAGTTCCTTCGCGACCCCTCATCCACTCGCGACTCACTCTCCTAGTCTGCTAACCGTCCTCGCATCTCATTGGCTCACACATCACACAGCCAATCAGAATTAACTCTTTGGGTGCGCCTCGCGCCAAAATCTAGCACGCACCAGTCATGACTTCTGAATCATTTACGTCATGATTTCTTGTTACACAAAATTTACTGTATAATTTAACAAACCGAAAGGAAAACTAGACTTTACTTTATTTCCAGAAATTATTTAAATACTCGCGAACGTTCTGGCTGCTTGTACAATACCATACACTCTTGGACATCCGACATTCACTAAGATGGGGAACCACTGGCGATTCTGTTCCCACGGTTACATCGTCTGAACACTTGCGAGTTCCAACCTAGATTTTATACACTTGCAAAGAATGGCGAATGTCCCTCTTTCATTCACTCAGGCACACTCATTCACTCTCACCTACTCATATAAAATAACTGTTCACAAAAATTCAAAACATTTATGGTTTTAACAAAGTTATAGGTGAATTTCTAAAAGTAAAATTCTCAAAATAAATACAAAAGCACGGAAGGTGATTTTGTTTCATAGTTGGATGGTCACTGAAGGTGATCTATACATAATGGTATTTATTTAGACTCGAAAATTGTAGAAATTTGCGTTTTCTGTAAGATTTTTCTAATTTCCAAAATATGCAGGTTTCAAAGCTCAAATTTGGATGACTTATTTTTATTCATAACAGAAACTAGTATATTAACTTTTAATTTCCTCAGGTTCCTCAGTTAGAAGTTATTAAATATGAAAGTTCCACGTTATACACGCGGCTAGTTAGCGCACAGGTCTTACATTCTCACGGTACAGACATGCCATATGGTCGTGGCGTCAGACGAACGGACACCGGTAATCTGCCCGCTACAGCACATATGCTAATCTGATGGCTACTTTACAGTCTGTCTACATTTCACAGTAAATATTTGATAGAAAACTGTGCGCTCGCACTAGTTGCGACGCCACACACCTCCTGAGGAAACTAAATTTTTTCATTCATGACAAACTTTTAGTTTTCTAAAAAAATTTCTATTAAAGATTTACTCAAACAGCTATTTAACATTTATAGTTCCTGTACATCAATCATCCACTTATACCTAGGGCTGACGACCTACAAAACATCTTATATCTAAACATGCACTTTTATCATCATTCAAAAAAAATTTTTCAGATTACACAATTCTATTTACAAATTCCTGAAAGAGAAAACAAACCTAAATACTATCTTGATGTACGTCACACGCACACTAACACTACTATCGCTATGGTGAGCGTCACTTTTTTACCACTTACACTTAAGATTTTGATAGCACTCGTAGTTCGACCGGGTCCTGCTTGGGAGGTCCATTTCAAGTCTCGTGCTACCACCTCTGTTTACTTCGGCGCACCTGAAACATCAGCTGGCCTCAGTTCCCTTTCTAACTGCTACGTCTTAACCCACAGCAGCGATAAATGGCGCTATCTGCTTGACTCTAAAGTCTCATATTTTTGATAAAATTTACTTTACAGTATGTACAATTTTCAAAATTTTTTTTTTTTTTTTTTCTATTTAAGTGAAAAGTGAATTGACTTTCCTAATGCAGTACCGAAGTGGCACATTTACTCTTTAATTACTTCTTCATCTCATAATCAAACAAGTTATGGTTACATAAGAAATACTAAGAAAAACAATTCCTACAAATAGTTCACAAATACATAATAAATCTCCGCCAGCACTGGTGACTCTCCAGTTCCTGTACAATACACAACAATATAAAATATACACAAAATTATCAATATTACAATTCTGTCTCCAGGCAATCTCCTGTAGTCCTGTATCATAAATTAAACACTGAAAAATACATATTTACTTATTCATTTATCAACACTACAATCCTTATACTAATCTCTACGACAAACTTGGGGAGCTTTGTGTGTCTCTGGTCAAAAATGGAATCGATGTCATGGGTACTTTCCTCATCTCACATATCTGGAGTTACTTCAATTTCTTGTCAACATCAGGTTTTCTCTAGTCACATTCGGGTTTAATTTACAACTCTCATACTCATACTTCACACACTCAGGTTAGTATTTGTTAAAGCGTTTCCTACTAATCTGCGAAACCTCGTTACCCATACTTTCTAACATACATCCACCTCCTGAGTTACCAACGTCGCCTCAGCTCTGTTTACATTCGTAGCCTCACTTCCTTTTGTTTACAAACATCTCCTCTGTTTACCAACAAACGCCACCTCTGGTTACCAACATTAAGCTTTTTATTTACTCACCTTCGTAGCCTCACTTTTTCCTAATACCGAGCTAGCCAGACACTATGCTCATTCTTTCTCCTTTTCTCACATATTTCTCTTCATTTGACAGTCAGTCCTGCTGCACTGTCCCTTTAACTTAACTTCCTTTACCCCTTTGACAGTCAACCTTGTTGCACTGTACCTTTACTCATTTTACCACTAAATCACCTCCTGAGGCTCTGACTTCATTGAACAGACAGTTTTGCTGTACTGCTCCATTTCCTTTCCTAAACATTAGCTTAATGCTACGTCTTAACATATCGTTCTGTTACTTAACAAACAGCTTCAATGTTCGTCACCACATTTTCTGAGGCTCTTACATTTCTTAGTTATTTTACCTTTCTAAGGGCATTACTCACACCTTAGGCCAAACATTTACTTTACTGAGACTTATTACTTATCTGAGGTATCTTAATCCTTTTTGATTTTCTCTTACACTCATTCCTTACGCTTAACCTATACTGCACTGAGGTTCTTTCCTACTCATTACTTAAACACTTTATCACTTAAAAACTACGATAGAGAAGAAGGAAAGACGATAGAATTTTAGTTCTGAATGAAAGAAGAGGTAGGTTGACAATACGGAAAAGAAAGTGGAAGAAATATTGTCAAACGACTCGAGACCTAGTGCTCGTCACGCACTTAGCTCTGCAAAGAGTGCAAAGCTCTCTGAGGTATCTACTCACTCCTGGCCACGTCTCTCTTTTGAACATATCTTTTCAAATCCACAATGTTCCTAAGCCCTAACACCTTATGTGATTTCACAAACTCCAGTCTATAAGCATTTGGGTGAGGCTTCTCTACGATTCTAAATGGGCCCACGTACTCATTATAGCCCTCCAAGAATTTCTCTGTTTTACAAATACATATAGGAAAATCATTCTGCTCAGGATCCTCACATAGCTGCTTACCGATGAAAGGTATAGTAATTAGTTTACCCTTAATTCTTACCATAACATCATTGGTAGAAAAATTCACCCATCCTTCATATTTATTCAAAAAGTCAGCCCCCACCAATATGTCTACACTCAGTCCATTTATAACTAAGAAGTTCTGTCTTATTTCTACTTCCTTAAATGCTATGGGTAGAAACACTTCCTGTTTTACTGTCTTCTTAGTCTTACCGGTTGCTACTACAATGTTCAAGCCACTTACTGGCATCTTAACAATCTGTTTACTGTTAGGGAGTTCATTTACCAAGTTCTGGGATACTGCACAGACTTCCGATCCAGTATCTATCAAACACTTAACTGGTTCATTTAATACTCTTAGCTCTACTATCGGTTGCCCTAAGTACTCTTTATTTATTTTGGGTTCTGCTTCCTCCAATAAATCTTGCACAATTTCTCTCCTTTCGAAGCCTGTCTTTTGGGTGGCAATCACATTCACACTTACAGGGTTTATTTCATGCTTATTATCACCCTCAATTCTAGTGGCAGCTCCTATCAGCCTATCCACTATTGCTAAGTCAAAACATTTTTCCAATGTTTCCCCCTCTTTCTCATTAACCTCCTTTTCTACGACCCTATCCAAGGCGTCGTCATTAACCTCTACCTCCTCCTCTAATCTATCCTCTTCTTCGTAACTATCTACAACATCAATTATCTTATCAAGCACAGTCACAACCCTGCCATTATTACTGTTCTCACCCCTATCCGACAGCTCTTCATTAGTTTTACTGTGCATAATGTCTTTCTGATTATTACCCTTATAACTAGTACTTAGTTCTTCAATAAGTGGCTTCTTATGATTATTCTTACAGTTAATTGGTTCATTAACCTCCACTTGACTTAAAGCTACTATCTCTGTCTGTTTTACGTTATCCTCCCTAGATTTTGTAGCAACAACATTTATGTTAGGTGGTCGTTCAGGCTGCTTTCTTATGAATGGTTTTGCCAGCGGATTTAACTTTAAACGCTGTTGCCTACGATCGCCAGCACACTCGTAGACAATTAATGGTTTTCCGAGCGCGGTGCGTCATCACTATGCCTCCAGCTGACCGCCTCACCTCCTGACATCTGTCGGCCGCTGTCATACTGCTCGCGTTCATTGAACCTGTTAACATATGTTCTTCCTCTACCACGTGAACTGCCACGGTATCCGCCGCCTCTCTGAACACCCATCCTATTAATGTTTACATCCGCGCGATTGTCATTCTGCCTAGCAGGCGGGCGATGCTCCCTCCTCATGTTTTCTTCTTCTTTTTGGACGGATTCAACCCTTTCTAAATACTGTACGAACTTGTCAATGTTATCTCGGGGCGCAGATATGATCTTAGTTTTCCAGTTCCACGGTAGCTTATTTTCTACCCCTAATATGATCTGTTCTGTTTCTAACTTATTACTAAGGTAGGACAGAGTTGTTACCCACCTTTGAACAAATCGTTTGATGCCCTCTCTCTTGGGGTCATACTTCTCTCCCGACCAGAACCGATTAAGAACATCCATCTGCTTTCTCTTTCCCCAGTATTCCTCAAAGAACGCTAATTTAAATTCTGACAATTTCGCGTATTTTTCAGAGGCTAAATTCCCCCATACTCTGGCCTCTCCCATCAAATTTGAAGTGATAAAGCCTATCTTTTGTTTATCGCTCCATACTTTCGGCAAAACGTCTTCAAAATCGTTCCAAAATTCTCTGGGGTGCATGTTCTTACTTGGGTCAAATTTTAAAAACTGTCTGTGGGTAACATACGCAACCTCGGTAGATTCAATTATTCCACTGGAAATTATACTACCACTATGGTTAGAAACACACTGTTCTACTTTGGTTAGTCTGCATTCATGCCCACAAAGTTGCTCATTCACACTTTCACTGAAATGGCTTATGTGAGTCTCTAAATTATTGACCTTATTTACAACTTGCTCTCCAAGTTTCTCACACCGAATTTTGGTATCATTTACTTTACATTCTAAGGCGGCATGATTAATTTCATTGGAATTCTCTACCACTTTTATGTGCTCACATACTTTATCTAATTCTGCATCAACATGGGATTTAAATTGCTGTTGATCCTCAGTAACCTGTTCGATTCGTGTCGTCAATTCACTTTGCACTTGAACAATATTTTCTGTACATTCTAGTTTAACCTGCTGTATTTCAACATTTACTTTACTACTGAGCACTGCTAAATCTTGCTTCCAACAGTCTCTGAGATCGGATATTTTGGAATCTAAATCAGCGCCCATTTTAGTCATCTCATTACTTAAATCAGATCCTAATTTAGACATTTTTGAATCCATTTGTGACATATTAGTTTCCAATTTTGATATACTGGAATCCATTTTTGACATACTGGAATCCATCTTACTTGACATATTGGAATCCAACACGTTCATCTTAGTTAATAGATTCATCAGCATACTGGCGACATTATCCTTCGCCCCCTCATTTGCTGATACAATGTCCCTATTAACATTAACTACCGGCATGGGTAACTGTAACTCACTGGGCACTGACATATTTGGATCTGACTCCAAACTATAATTAACATAGGATGAATCAGTCAAACTACTACTGAAATTGGGTTGAGACACGTCTAAACTAAAATTCATGGGGTCATTTTCCCCTGTCTCCATCCCACTATCACAACTTAGTTCCGCCTTTTTGTCACTTGGTTGAAACTCAGCCATTTTTCTCAGTTTGACTCCACAAACACACAAAGTTTTCAAAAGCACTGTACTTAACTTTGTGCTTCGGCGTGCTGCGTTGCTGCTAGATGAAACTGCGGGTCCGTTCACCATACACTGCAATGCTGTACCAGTTTCCGGGCCCCCGCTCGAATCAGCGCTGCCAACTGCCACTGCTGTCGTCGCCTCTGCGTAGTCTCCGTAGCTCGTCGTCTGCCAGACGCCGTCGTAGACTGCTATTCCAATCGGCGCGTAGTCACCGAAAAATTCTTCCGTTCCGTACAACACATTACAGTTCACGGACACTTTCACTGTCCTTCCTATTCACGTGGCGATATCAATTTGTACGCTACACAGTTCCTACACATAGCGAGCACTTCTGTATTGTCCGGTAATTGTCACTACTGCTTTTTTTTGAAATTCACTGGAATTTACTATTTTTATTTCCCGGCCGATGCACCACTTGCGACGGGTCAGGCTCTTATCGCGCAGTTTCCTTTCCCTGAAAGAAAATCCACCTACCTCGTTTCTTAGGTAGTTGCTGCACTCGCCTCTCCTGATAGCAGCTACTGGAAAAATTGCAGAAAAGCAGTGTTGAAGAAACTGCAATTTAATAGCCGCTCACCGGAGGCCGCGATACATGTTTGCTGAAATACAATCTATGAGCAATCTTCCTAAATAAATTGAGTTATTGGAATGGTAGTAATTGTTTACTCAAACGAGAACGCGAAGTTGGTAATTCTATTTAAGCTCTTTATTGTCTTTAAGCCTGATCATCAGCCCGCTAATCTACGTTTGAAGAAAGTTCAGTTCACAATTCTATCCACACTCAAACCCCGCCAGAATTAGCTTTCAAAGTTACGGAATTTACTTAACTGCAACACAGACGATTTTCTAACACACACGTTTGCAGTCGATGTTCAATAATAGTTCGTTTTTTAACGTTAATGCTCGCCATAAGCACTTAGTAAAAGTTTACGAAGTACCGCCCCGCTTTTAATTATTAAAGTTACTCGCGTCTTTCGCGGAACGAAAAGTCACAACTCGCTCAAACTCACACTACGCGTTACTGGACTCTTCCAGTCTCAAATCGCACAGTACCGAACCGATGAAGCCGTTTTATGACTTCATTTTACACATTATTCGCGAGGACACATCAAGCATGTCTCTTCTCGATCACAGTTCCTTCGCGACCCCTCATCCACTCGCGACTCACTCTCCTAGTCTGCTAACCGTCCTCGCATCTCATTGGCTCACACATCACACAGCCAATCAGAATTAACTCTTTGGGTGCGCCTCGCGCCAAAATCTAGCACGCACCAGTCATGACTTCTGAATCATTTACGTCATGATTTCTTGTTACACAAAATTTACTGTATAATTTAACAAACCGAAAGGAAAACTAGACTTTACTTTATTTCCAGAAATTATTTAAATACTCGCGAACGTTCTGGCTGCTTGTACAATACCATACACTCTTGGACATCCGACATTCACTAAGATGGGGAACCACTGGCGATTCTGTTCCCACGGTTACATCGTCTGAACACTTGCGAGTTCCAACCTAGATTTTATACACTTGCAAAGAATGGCGAATGTCCCTCTTTCATTCACTCAGGCACACTCATTCACTCTCACCTACTCATATAAAATAACTGTTCACAAAAATTCAAAACATTTATGGTTTTAACAAAGTTATAGGTGAATTTCTAAAAGTAAAATTCTCAAAATAAATACAAAAGCACGGAAGGTGATTTTGTTTCATAGTTGGATGGTCACTGAAGGTGATCTATACATAATGGTATTTATTTAGACTCGAAAATTGTAGAAATTTGCGTTTTCTGTAAGATTTTTCTAATTTCCAAAATATGCAGGTTTCAAAGCTCAAATTTGGATGACTTATTTTTATTCATAACAGAAACTAGTATATTAACTTTTAATTTCCTCAGGTTCCTCAGTTAGAAGTTATTAAATATGAAAGTTCCACGTTATACACGCGGCTAGTTAGCGCACAGGTCTTACATTCTCACGGTACAGACATGCCATATGGTCGTGACGTCAGACGAACGGACACCGGTAATCTGCCCGCTACAGCACATATGCTAATCTGATGGCTACTTTACAGTCTGTCTACATTTCACAGTAAATATTTGATAGAAAACTGTGCGCTCGCACTAGTTGCGACGCCACAGACTGTGTGAAATGAATTACATACAAACTGTGTTTTTAAGTGTAGTAGTGTGACAGATCGTTCTTGATTATGTGTGAAAGTAACACGTCCCACTGCTCAATCTCCTCCCAGATAGAGTCAGAAACACCACAGTAAATTTAGAAGTGGAATGTATGCCGTAAATGACAACACATTTAAGAAATTAACATGAAAGGAATCCAACAAAGACCTTTCAAAGTCTCCTTGAAACTAATATCAAGAACAAGAGACAAGAGATTGTGAGAGGTATCACGGACGAGAAAAAAAAATCGTGCCAGAACAACATTTTGGCTGTCTTAGACGTGAAGGAGACTTTGAAAATGAAAACATTCAAACACGTAATTCAACCGATGGAACTTTAGTGACTTAACAATGCACGACGAATTTGATTACAAACGTTTTTTGTCTGTCATAAAGTGATCGGTTGGAACGTTGCAAAACGGTGTTGCCAGATGTTTGCTGAGAAGTTTCATGGTGTTCAAGTGTCAGCAAATGGTGTCATGCAACGTTTAATCTGAAAATGGCGTCAGACAGGTTCTGGGTTGAAAAATTTAAATAAACATTCCGAAACGCGCCCGTACACCAGAAGATGTCTCTGCAGTTCTCCAGAAACTGCTTCGGAGTCCTACCATATCAACTAGATCCCCGTCGCGAGAGATCGACGTATCACGTCGATTATGCGGACGTATACCCCACCTGGGCCTGCAGTCTGGTCGCTGCCCTAGCTGGTCACCCGGTCACTCATCTGTCAGTTTGCGTGGGGAGCCCTCAAGTCTATAGCGTGTCGCTACAACCCTCATAGTCTGCAACGCCTGCAGCAGAACATTTTGGGGTGAGATATCAGCAATACCAGCAGTGCAGCTTCGATCTGCCTTCAGCAGCTTGCTGACCAGGACCCGAAGGTGCAAAGAGGTGATTTGCATCTGCTATAGCCTGATTAATACTGTACTTCCTTTCCTCTACTGTGTTTCTTCGTACATTGGAACTCTGTTCTCCGGGCCACTTTTGTTTGCTCCAACCTGTACAACAGGGCCAAAGTTTGACAGAAACGTACAGCAAATATTTTTTATTCCAGCTTCGTATTTCTAAACTTCCAAGATCTTCACCTGTTTCTTTGCTGACAGGATATCAGAAAGAAAACAGCAGCGCATTCCGTGACGTTTTACGAGTTCTTGAGATGCAAGAATCCGACAAAAAGTACAAAAATATAAACTTTTATAACAGCAACCGCAATTACAACAACAGTCGGAATAGGGGACAAATCGGATCATTCAATGACAATAGAGACGGAAAATATGGGAACAACGAACAGTACCAAAAAACCTGTCAGGACATAACATTTTCAATATACCATCACAATACTACTAGCAACAAAATCCGAATTTTTATCACAACAACCAGCATTTTCGTAATTCAAGGGGCGCCATGAACAATCCTACATAGCAATATAGCAGTTTTGCAAACAATTACTTACAAAGGAGTAACAATTTGCATACGCATAGGGAGCAACCATACAGTGACAACAGACAACAAAACCCCATTTCCGGCCAAATGACAGATATGGGCATAGGAGAAATGGAAATTACAGACAACACCATTTTCGTTCACTACAGAGCTCTGGACATTACAAGATTATGTCAGTTAAATGGCAAAAATTCAAACAGGTTTTGGGACGAACAAGTACAAAAGAAATTTGGTTAACTGAAACAAGCTTTACTAGATACACCCTTCTCATTCGGACCTCTCATGCGATTTTTGCATAACGACTGACAGCTCCAAGAGGGCCTTTGGCGTTCATATGTTTTAAGGACCAGACAGTTGTTTTCACCCACGACAATTTAATTCTAATAGTGCAGAACCGAGACGTTCTGTAAAAACAGCTCAAGTTTCACAAACTCTTTCGAAGCGAGGCGACACTAACGGCACCAATGACTAGAGAAAAAGAGTATAGAAGATTCATACACAGAAACAATATAGTATGTACTACCAATCCCACCAACATTACTGAAAATATTATTAGTATTATTATTTTTGGAAGACATCAGGAACACGTTGTTACAAGAAAAAGAGGAACCTCAAAAACAAATTGATCATCCAGTCACCATCAAACAAATAGGAAAACATATTTTAAAAGTAGTTTTCGATTCAGGCTTTCTAGGTTCATTAAATACTGATACAGCATTCAACAAATGTAATTCAGAAGAAACTTGCCCTGCTTTACCATTACATAGAACGAAAGTTATAGGAGCTGTTTCAGGGAAAGGCGTCAATGTAAAATCGCAAACACTTTTACAGTTTATTGTATAAGGTCACACTTTCCTTGCAGCTTTCTAGATCGTTCCGGTACTAATAACAGAGATTATGACTGGCATGGATTTCTTAAGCAAACAAAAAGCAGTACTGAATTTTGAAAATTTATGTATTTCGCTACAAAAAACAATGACACGCAGGTTACATTGCATTTTAAGAAGAGTTTTTCAGTTGAGGTACAGGAGATTAACGGACTGCAGTTTTTCATGTCAACCAAAAACGTGAGTTGGTACACGTCTTTCTTCACTGATGCAAAATTTCCTATAGCGCATGAACATAAAGAATCAAATTTAGACATTTCTCAAACAACAGAAGCGCAGACAGACATGTGTGAAGCTGCAACATACAGTGATAGGAAACAATTACAGGTAGTTCCACAGATTCATTCTCATACAACGTTCCCGGAACTGTGATCGAAATTGTTTACGAATTTCAAGTGAAATTCCACAGTACTTTTGTTTCTGGACATTACAAGACTCCATTCAATTAAAGAGACAAAGTAAAACAAGAAACTGAATCTATGGTCCAACAAGGCATACTAGGAACAGCAACTAGCCTTTATAACAGTCCATTACGCGTTGTTCCAAAACGGGATGATTCTATAAGACTTGATTTACATTGCACACTGAGGAAAACAGCGTCTCCCGCCAAGTAAGAGGGTCCGGCGAGAGATTTTGCCTGATGTCATGGAGCCCACGTAACATAACTGTCATGCAGCTCCTGCTTCGAAACAATTCTTGGCCGCGCTCTGCATTTTCGATTTGAAATGTGTGATCACCCACAGAACAGCCCGTAACTGGCTATCCCTGAGTTTCATTTCTGCTCACATGAACAGCAAGAATTGAAGACAACATTTTGGCACAGTTAGTGAGCTGTAAACTAGCGTAGAGTATTGGCGGGAAGCACAACCCGCTGCTTTCTATGACGAGAGTATTGGAAAGTTGCGAAACGCTAAGACAGCTCGAATGTGTAGGTAACAGTTGCAAACTAAAAATTTTTGATATTCACAGCGGTTTCCATACAGCGACAGATCTGGAATTACTTTCCGAACAGCCCTCGTACACAGCCTTTTTGTCCTTTGAAATTTGTTAACAATTTTGCAATCTACCTTTCGATCTTAATATTTGATCTACATCTTTCACCAAAAGTTTCAACTACACTCTCCCAACACTTTGAAAGGCCAGGATCACTACTCACGTCGACAACGTACTTGCTGCTGAGGAAACCTTGTACCAGTAGAAGAGCGTCTTGAACTCTATTGAAACATTTTTAAATCACGGAATTACGATCAGTTCAAGCAAATCTGAATTTGAGGTAGCATCTGTTAAATTTTTAAGTTATATCATTTTAGCTTCCGGTACTGAGCCCGACCCAGGCAAGCGTTAGACCATTCGTGACATTGCAATTCCTACAACTAAACACCGTTTCGTTCACTACAGAGCTCTGGACATTACAAGATTATGTCAGTTAAATGGCAAAAATTCAAACAGGTTTTGGGACGAACAAGTACAAAAGAAATTTGGTTAACTGAAACAAGCTTTACTAAATACACCCTTCTCATTCGGACCTCTCATGCGATTTTTGCATAACGACTGACAGCTCCAAGAGGGCCCTTGGCGTTCATATGTTTTAAGAAATAGGGGAAAATTGTGTTATTGTTACTAAGAGCGTTGCATTTACCAGCCGTGTTCTTTCCAATTTTGAACGAAAGTATTCAGTCACAGAACTTGAGGCATCAGTTGTCGTTTGGGGTTTTACAAAATTTCGATAGTTTTTATTTGGAAGACATACAGAAGTATACACAGACCACCGTGTCCTAATTGCTTACGAACGCCAAACTTTCTCATATTCGCTTGAGGGGATGGGCATTATACTCACAGGAGTTTTATTTTACTGGAAAGGAGAATATCGTTGTTGACGCCTTTTCACGATATCTTGGTGGCACAAATTGGTTCTTCTACAGAATCCCGTCAGTCCAGTTTTAGTCTGCTGTACATAAGACAGGTTGCTTTTGAAAACTATGTTTCTTATGCTTGAAAGGACACTGTGGAAGAACAAGACAAAGATCTCATATAGAAGAACATAAAGCAGCTGTGGCGAGACACAAACAGCTCGACAGTTAAACATCGGTATTTGATTGGGAACAACATTCTCTTCAAACATTTGAAACCTGACAGCGATACGTGGCTTTTTCGCATTCTACAGGATTTGGTCAATTAGTTAGTTTGGTACATTCATCTTAATTATGCATACTATGGAGCGAGAAATTATTTTTACATACTTCGTCAGACATGCTGTTTCAACGTGGAAAAACGAAATCCGACGTGTTCTGGCCAAATGAACGAGTCCACGGGAAAAACCTGATACGACGTAAAATCCAAATTTTCTGTTTTTTTTCATAATTTAATATTCCGACAGTGTAGTTTTAGATGGTTTTGCACGACTGACCAAAAATCTATATTTCAATATCTTTTAAACGTGTGCAGGGGAAAAGCCTTACAAGTCCACACAAAACAGGGGAATATCCTGACAAATTCAGGGAACGGAATGATGAAATGTTGTAATGTAATGATTCCTAGCCTTTGAAGGTCTGTTTCCGCTAATATTTTCATTGTTGTCACAGTCATTGTTGTCTATAATTTGATCATTGTAGTTAGCTTTGTGGAGATTGTGAAGGAAGTTCGACCTACAGTTGGGTCAATGTAATGTGAATAAAGAAGACAGTGACTCATCTATTCACGAAGAAAAATATAAAATGTCATCTGTAAAGCTGACTAAGGAAATGAAGAAGTTTGGTCCCATTAGTGATGCTTCAAAACGTTTAAGTCTGCAGTGAAATGAAACAGGGAACCATGTAAGTGCGAAAACAATTGTTTGGTGTCGTCAGCGATGAAAATAAAAGGAATCTTATTAATTACACGAACGAATTTGAAAATCATGTTATACAGTCCTCTAACCTCTAAAAGTGGTTTATATCACAGTGGTCCCTGTACATCGCAGGCGTCCTCGAAGAGAAGAGCAGCAGAAAGAGTTTCGTGATGCTTCTAATAAATTCTGTATTCGTAATGCCCGTAATGCAACTCTCCAAGAAATACATGTGTGAATGCAAGCATTTATGTCATTACGTGGAATAAAGAAGGACAAGGTTGATCATTTACTCAAGAAACTTGATCTGGAAATCCCTCTCTGCTAGGAGGCCGAGGAAGACATAAAACCCGCCCACAGTCTTTAACGGATGAAACACGTGAAACACTAAGAGGGCACATTAAATCATTTAAACGTCGCAACAGTCACTACGGTTGGACGAAACCTGAGAAAATATACGTTCCAGAGGCTTTGAATGTAAAACAAATCTTGTGTACGTTCAAGGAGAACTTACATTTCAATAAGTTTTGCATATCCGCGATCTGATACTTGGGGTTCCCGTGCTGAAACGCTAGACAAGAGGAAAACATTGGCGAAGGAACTGACTTTAACATCGTTTGCAGAAAATAACGTAAGACTTTGTTCTGAAGTTCGATCAAATGAAAAAGCTCATGAATTACATCTTAGAAAGCTAAAAGTCATGTATGACAGGAAGAAAAAAGCAAAGAAAGATTGTCAAAAAAATCCATCAGAGGCTGCAGTTACGATGGGCTACAGCAAAAATGTGAAGTTTATTACAAATGTCAGTTGCCTGTATTTATTTTCAAAGTTCATGTTTTGGCAATAGGGAATAGTTATTTTTATATGTATGCAGAGATCATAGGCCGAAAAGGAGAAGACGAAGTTTCATCGTTTCTTCTTCATTTTATACACAATTTTCTAGATCCAAAAGTCAGACATCTCGAGATCTTTTGTGACACTTGCCCGCCCGCCGGAAGTTCGAGTCGCCCTCGGGCATGTGTGTGTGTGTTGCTCTTAGCATATGTTAGTTTAAGTAGTGTGTAACTCTAGGTATCGATGGCCTAAGCAGTTTGGTCCCTTAAGAATTCTTACACATCTGAACATTTAGTGACACTTGCGGGGGAAAAACAACAATGCCACAGCGTTCAGATTCCTTTACCACCTAGCACATATAGGAAAACGATTAGACGTTGTAAAGATGACATTACCTATAAGAGGTCATTCGTATCTCGTATGTGATAGAAATATTGGTATGATTGGCCTAGCTCAGGAATGTCAAATGCCGAAGGACTGGTGTCAGGTTTTCCAGAACTCACGCATACATCCTCCTCCATTTGTTGTCACTGATATTGAGGAACAGCCAGAAATAAAGAATCTGGATAATATAAAAGAAACAACTCCCTTTTCAAGCCCGGCCAATAAGAAAACTGAAAATCACACGAAATAATGCAGCATTGGTTCGGTTTCGAAGCAGCTACATTGGAGCGCATGAGCAAGCTTCGTTACTGCTTCCAAGGAAAGAAAAGGTGCGTTACCAACTTAAAAAAAGGCGAGTTCAACCTCCCATCTGCTCAAAATGGAGTTACGGTCATTCATTCATAACAAAATGACTGACGTTTTTTTATTTTTTAAAGTAGGTTATTTTTTAGTATTATTCATACAAGTATTTGAATTTAGGTTTTCTGATTGTTTATTTAAAATATCTACTGAGAAATACAGACATTTGCAGGACTTAAAACGATTTTGCCGTAGAGAAGCGCAAGTGCATTTCGAATTTCTTCGGCATTAGTCCCACCCAATGAAACAGGAGAGAATATTTCATAGTGTATTATTAGAAGACTACATTAGATAATTTGTTAATTGAAAATTTAAATATATGCAAAGTCTTTGAAATCTTGTAGCTGCATACAGTAGCTTATGAACTTCTCATATTTTTCCTCTGTACGAGGTGTATTGATGATAAAAATGCATCGTATAATCTTAAACTTAGTCAGATATGTATAATTTCAGCAGTACCGTTTCTCTTCAATATATGTTGTCGCCTTAAACAAAAATTAAGAATATAACTTGAAAAACCAAATTTTTTGAGTCTTGAAACTATATTTCGTCCACAGAAAAAAAGACAATGGTGCCTTACCAGGATTTTACCCTGGACTCCTCAAATGAAAACTCTGTCGAAAAGTTAAGACATGCACCGCTTCACATTTTGCTCAGCTATTTCTCATTATTCCAGTTAAATTACGTCACTTTGCAGCCGTGGACCTCTTCCAACAAACAGACAATATTTTTTTGCACATTTTTATGACAGCAGAACTCACCTCAGAATTTGTCTCTCTTACACAATTTCATAAAAAGACTGCGAGAACTGTTTCTGCAGCATTTATCAAGGATTTATTAAGAGAAGCTGGACATGTCGCCAGAGTTTTCTCTAACAATGGGCTTCAATTTTCTTCGGCTCTTTGCATACGAATATTTAAAAATAGAAAAGTTAGTCCAATTTTCAGTTTCCAGTGCCATGCTTCTTCCAAGCTGTCTGAAAGAATCGCGAAAGAAATAGGAAACTTATGCAGACTGTACTGTCACAAAAAGCACAATATAAATTCTTTACCTCTTGATTCCACTTTACTCTTCCTACATTTGGTATTGAAAAATAAACAACGGCCTGACAAAATCAGAGAAACCGTATGTTTTCCAAAGTCAAATTGTTTAGTACATCATGAAGTCATTGAAATAGCTCTTAAAAACATAAAACAGGCTGTAGAGAAGAGAAAACGACTACAGAAGGGAAGATGCAACAATAAAGAATTCAAAGTAGGTCAAAGATTTTAGTTCGCTCCCATCGGGTGTCACACAAATCAAAGAACAAATTTTAAAAATTCTTCTCAATCTACAATGGACCATTCCGTATTCGTTGAATAGCTCACACAAATGCGATTGAAGTCGAAATATTGTGCACAGAGAAATCAAGTGGTCTACATTTTGTGAGTTGAGGAATAATGTATTTGAGGAATATGTTTTAAGATTTCATGAGACATGCAATGACGTTACGGACTGTTAGGGATTACATGAAGATTTTCTTGTGGTGGACACTTTGAGTTGCTGTGAAATAGTGTTGTTTTTTTTTCTGGGGCAGGAGATTTCTTATGATTGGAGGTACGATATACTGGGAAATTTTCTACTTTATTTGATGCACTGTGCTGAAAATTCTTTGGCGTGTAAGCATTTTCCTGTGTGGGTAGTGATATTCAGGCGAGATGAAAAGTCTTCTCATGTGCTTGATTTGTTTTGTTTTGCTTGTCCTAACAACTTTTCTTTCTCGCTTAACTTGTGAATGAATTTTTTACTTTTTCATCTCAGGTGCTAAGATTTAAATACGTTTTAAATACGTTTACTAACCATTTAGCACAACTATATTTTATTGTACTTGTGTATAGCTGTAACACATTTTTTTTCGATACAACTTCGTCGTTCTTGCATTTGCGTTACGCTGAGCAGTTCTTTTAGATGATAATAATCGGTAGCACATGCATAGAATACGCATTTGTGGCCACATTTCCACTTTCATTATGTTTTTTAATGAACTGACGACTGACGCTTTAATGTAATTAATTTCTTTTGACTGGTGCTGCAACAATTTTGTACACAAATCTTTATTTCCTTCCTCCAGCGACTTTCCTTTTGAATAGTTGCTCGAGTTGGAAGTTTTCGTAGGAAATAGTATTATGTTTTATGATTACCATACACTGTTAAGTAGACAACCTGAAGGAAGGATTTACTTTTGCAACTGTATTTTGACACTTATTTACACGATAATGCTACGGCTTTTATACTCAAGACGTGTTTTGTATGCATACAACGCTTTAATAATGTTTCCTTATCCATAATAATGATATAAGAAATCCGTTTGCATGGTACTATGCAACCTTTATAGTAGTTTGTCAACTTTAGCTATATATACTGGTCTTGTCTTGGACGTCACCACCAAACACATCCTCTTATGGAAACTTACTTTACATACTTGTTTGCATACCCATATAGTAGCACACACACATTTCATTTTTTATTATAGCTTACATATTCGCTCATTTGTAACAATGTGCGTTTCTTATGTATTATGCTGAGTCAGAACATTCGTGGAAATAATTAAGCATACTCTTCTGCACTGTTGCACTGTGATACACTCATGCAAACAAGTGGACCTTTTTTTTATAACAACGATTTGGTTGGTCATCTCAGCTGGATTCACAAAATTATTTCGCAGACATTTGGTGAATTAATGCTACGTTTCCGCCTTACAATGCAACATCAAAGAACTGTTGTGAGAAATATTGGCTCTGAGTTGTCAGTTGACTATTTATGGACCAACACTAAATCCTCTGAATCTGCTTTTAGCATCATCACAAATAAACCAAGTCATACAATGTTTATGGACAGAGTCTTCGACAAAACTTGTTTACTTTAAGACTCATATTGACTAGTATCTCTTAGTGATGTACCAGGTACACTCGAGTTAACGATGATTTTTAATGAGTAAATATAATTCAACTATGGCAACATAGTTTTTGCTATGATGCAAACAGATGTGACATTTCAGTAAAGTTTGTATCTTCACCTTTGTAAAGCAAAAAATATCTTGACAGTGGACTGACATATTAGATATAGAGTAAAACAATCAACCAGTTACCACGAATGAAATTATAGCATTTGTTTTGTTACTGGTGCTTTGAGCACGCTGATGTTTATGAGACTGTTGGTACGCCTGTGCACAACGATTTAAATCGATTTGTCATGGAGTGTTTGTGCGCCTCTGTAAGACGATTTAAAACAATGTTACCTTTTCATGCTATTACAGTTATCATATCTTTATTTCTACTTATCCACTTTATGTTTTTGCTTCGTTAGCGAATTTTGCAGCCTAATCTTTGTTTATTACACAACCCTTCCTGCAAAATTCTGACCGGAGAGGCCGAGTGATAGTGAAAGGTGTATGTGTGTAAACTGTCGTACTAATTTTTCTTGTTTTGTATTCTAGAATGTCTATCGTAAGGTTTGAATTGCTTAAACACGCTGTTGAAGACTCGGCAGAGAAGCTGCGCTGCACAGAGATGAGTTAGAGGTGATCTTCGCTCTGCGGAAATGCGCGTCAGCTATAATTTTTATGGCGAGGAGAGGAGACAGACAGTAGGGATTTGGTGTTAGATGCGAGTAGTTGAGATTTGGTTTAGTAGCAGTAAGCAGCAAACATGGAAGATTGTTGGGAATTATTAATTGTTTGAAGATTTACTACAAGGAGAAAAAGAAAATTAGTTTTTACAATACTAGGATTCCACTCTTTGTGAGGAATGAAATGCCAGCTATGATTAAGTTTGTTCTATTTGCGGAAGCGGTTTGATAATGTAGCGTTCTTGGTTCGTCAGATTAGGAACCTTTTTGCTTTTGATTTTTTAAATTGCTTTATCTAAACTGTGAGAGAAATGGATTTAAGAATTAAATTCATGAATTTTATTTAAGAAATATTATGCTTGTGAAGTTCAATTTTTGTAATTCTTAGGTTATAGTTAAGTAATTTCAGGTAACGTTAACTAACATTAGAGTTTCATTAAATTATTATTAAATTATTAGGTCAAATGATATGGAATGGCTTTTGAGTTAATTTAACCCAGAAATTGTCCACATCCCATGAGTCAATTAATTATCAATTCAATGAGAACCATTATTAAAAACTATGAACCGAGAATGGTAGGAATGTTTTTAGAATACGCAACGCACCTTTAGTTCTCTCAATAGTTATCGAGACACGCTGTAGTTACGAGAGCAGTTTGCACAGTGTTATTCAGTGCCACTCTTAGACACATGGTCCATTACCGTATATGCACATAGTAAATGCATAAGGAGTCCACTAACAACGCAAAATATTTCAAACCTAAATGAAATTGGAGAGTTATTAAGTGAGTGCACTACTTTTATGATTAAATTATGAATTTCAGACCTCGTAAGACAATAAAATAATAACGATCATTCTAATATGACCTCTTCTTTTGATGCTCCGACTCTGCATAAAGCAATATGGGATTGGGGTTGCGCGTAGAGGAAACAAACAAAAAGTTATTTCCATAAAGGCAGACCCACAACTCCATATTGAGAAAGTAACGGCATGCCCAACACGGTTTCTCTCGCGGCAAACATAGCAGATTTACTACTTAAATCCGTGAAAATACCTAGCGTACATAATGAAATCACTTCGCTAATAGGCAATGTCTACAGACAACTGCAGTAATCTGAACTGTCTTAACACCTCGCCGAGGACAAGGAACACATCCATGTCGCACAGAAGTAGGATTGAGATTAGTTTGAAATGCTTAGACACTGTACCGCAAACTCTTGCACCAGCTGCGATGTTGATTGACCAAGGTGGTCGGAAAGTTATGACCATAATTCCAACAAACCTCACATAGAGGACGCTTCAGAAATATTGACTGTGCAAGTAGGCTGTTTAGGGTTTTATGTTGGTAACGTCACGTAGCGCTCTGTATAAAAATCACTGGCTGTACTGTGTGAAGTCTGTGGCTGGTTTGCACTGTTTGAATATTCGCATTTGGGCAGTTGGATGTGAACAGCGCGTAGCGTTGCGCAGTTTGAGGTGAGCCGCCAGAAATGGTGGATGTAGGGAGAGAGATGGCAGAATTTTGAGAGCGGACGATCTGGACGTGTGTCCATCCGAAAGAGTAAATTTGTAATACTGGATATCATGAACTGATGTATGTATTATGACTTTTGAATATTATTAAGGTAAAGACATTGTTTGTTCTCCATCTAAATCTTTCAGTTGTTAACTATGCCTATCAGTAATTAGTGCCTTCAGTAGTTAGAATCTTTTACTTAGCTGCCAGTAGTGGCGCTCGCTGTATTGCAGTAGTTCGAGTAACGAAGATTTTTGTGAGGTAAGTGATTCACGAAAGGTTTAGGTTATTGTCAGTCAGGGCCATTCTTTTGTAGAGATTATTCAAAGTCAGACTGCGTTGCGCTAAAAGTATTGTGTGTCAGTTTAGTGTTGATCAGAATAAGTAAAGAGAGAAATGTCTGAGTACCTTCAGTTTTGCTCAACTGTTTGAAAATCAAATAATGTAAGAGCTTTTCCAGCACAGTAAGTTACAAAATTTTTCTAAGGGGACGTTTCAACTGTTGTCGATACCGGTACAGAATCATCTTTGCACTGCTTCTGCAAAAACTAGCAATCGAAATAAACCAAAGATTTAATTCAAAATTGAAATGCCTATTTAACAGACATATTTAAGGCTTCCGATGTTGCAGAAAAGGAAAGGTACTAGTCCTGGTATCCATGAGACTTTCGATGCTAACACCATTAAAGAAGTAACGCCTACTCAGCAAGTAATGGCGAAACGCACGTTCTAATGACTACGAAAGACAGCAAGACAAAAAACGGTACAGAGGAAAGGCTAGGCCAAAATGAAAACTAAATCTAGGTGGGCTACACAGGTTCCCATGTGAATGAAGATCTTTGCTGCACCGCTATATTCCTAAAAAAACAGTGAGGGGACTCACCTACAGACGAACTGCTAAGCGTGTACATTAGCCTTCTTGCTTTGGTTGCCTTCGGCTTACCTGTATGTTTTATACAAGTGTGCGAATGCGTGTATATTGAAACAGGGAACTAGAAACGAGGGGGAGGCTTCGTCCGGCCGTAGCCCTCAATGGTTCATGACCCCACTAAAGGCCACAGCAGTCCACCCACTCCACCGCCGGCCCACACCAAACCCAGGGTCATTGTGCGGTTCGGCCCCCAGTGGAGTCGTCCCCCCTCCCCCCTCCCCGGACACGTCTCATATCAGACAAGTGTAAGCCCAAAGATTGCGTGATAGAGTAATTATGGTGTACGCGTACGTGGAGACAGTGTTTGTGCAGCAATCGCCGATATAGTGTAACTGAGGCGGAATAAGGGGAACCAATGGAAAACTGCCTTGAAAACGATCCACAGGCCTGCCGGCACACCGGTCCTCGACACTTAACACGCCGGGCGGATTCGTGCCGGCACGCCTTTCCGCTCGGGAAGCATCGCGTTACGCCGCTCGGCTAGCCGGGCGGGCTCTGGATCCATACTTTTATGTAATCCTCGGGATTGAATAGATGTAGTGGAGGTCTCTCAATTGCATTAAACATTAAAGATGATGGTTGGCAAACAGAAAGCTAATTCCACTGTACTCTCTGTCACAACTAGGCTCGTTGTGCTGAAACCTCTTTTACAGTCCGAAATGCTCACAGGGAGCGTATTAACCGAAAGAAATACTGGTTTCAGGTTTTCAGGAATTTTTCTCCACGCTAAGTTATATAATCTCTGTAACCTTCTTTCATATTTGGAAGAGACAGAAGGAAACGATCACACATATTTCTTAGATTTTCCCCCCGTTGTAGCTATGGGCTCCCAAAGTCATAGGACCATTTTTGCTGTCCAAGACACCAGTTTCATTCATGAAGGACTCGAATTCTTCATTGTCATTCTAAAGTAGGCTTTGCTCAAATTGTTACTAAAGCTGCGAGCAAACTGTTTCCTACTAATCTGGGTTGCCATTCTGCTTTATTCTCTTCTGCGAACCACCATAACGACTTTGAAGTGCCCTTGTGAAGTAGCTTTCTCTGCTTCCTTCATGCAGGCACCTGGAATTTCCTGTAGTTGGTCATACTGACGTCCTAATTGCCCTGTTTGATGAGTGAAAACGTCCGTTTGGTGGTACTGTGAGGGGATAATCTCAGCTAGAACACCATAATCCAGTGCAGTGTTGCACACGAGCTCAATGTTTAATAGTATTTTGTGCACTGCCTTGACCTCTTCCCTCACATTTGATTTTCTAGTTATGTCATTCAAACATGTATTAAAATACGCGTACAAAGCTGAGAGGACATCCACACTGCTTGCAGTGCCCTAAAGGTTGAGGTCACTCCACGCGCTGGGAATAGCTGTTTTCTATCTTTTAAAGTTCTGGAGCAACTCTTGGGCAACACGTGACGGTTCACGTTGATTCTTTGGAGACTGATTGTACAATACACTTAGCTTGTTAAAAGTTATGATATGATTCACACCAGGAACTCTTCAGTTGCATCAACAACCCCTAATTCTATTTAGTGGCGCAAAAAACAACATTTGAATAGTTTGTTGTATTTGTTCTTAAATCTTTCTAAAACAGCTGAATTCTTATCATACACCATCATTGTATGCTCCATTTTCATTCAAATAACTTGAAAAAGAAAACTGTGCTGCCAGAGACATTTTAAAACGTCAGCTTCTGTTGTTTCTGTATCTGTTTTTGAAGTTCTATTATATCCAACACGAAAGTATTTACGTTACCATCCCTAATTTCTGGCCTTAAATACACTATTAAAACTTATTGTGAAGCCACGGATGTAGATTTATCAATGAACAGAGAGATCTTGGAACTGTTCGATGTTATGGAGGAACAGAGCTTCTTCCTAATAGAGTCCGCAGCGCAGTCTATGGTGTTGGCACAACTCAGTTTAGTGTGAAGTGTTTTGCCCGTGTAGAGACTATTTTGCAAATCCACAACCTTGTGGAATTCTCGCGTCCGTCCGCCCTCGTAATTTAATTTATTATTTACTACAGATATTGATTGGTAATGGTGATTGTTGCCGACTTACGTGGTGGGACTAATCAAAATGATATTTCATAAACTTTACATATTAATTTCCTAGGCTATTCAGTCCACTTTAATGCAAAAAAATTTAGTTATTAATTACAGTTGCGGCCCACACACGCGCGAGAGTATTTTTTCTTACCTGCGTTATCCATTGCTTGTAGTCGGAGTGCTAGCTCAGGCTCTCGGCTGCTGTGCTGAAAATGAGAATCTTAAAGCTACGTATTTCTGCAACGTCTGGCCGCTGTGGAGAAAAATGTATATCATGTTGATAGCGGGCAAGTTTTTCGCTTCCGCTAATTTTTATAAGTTAATATCGCTACGTAATGGTGTCGTTGGCTGCATCGCCCCTGCGATTGCTACACTGTAAATTACTCGAATGCAGGTTATGAAGACTAAAAAAATTAACAAAAGATCGTATCTTGTCGCCTCTTTAGATCATTTTGTTTTCATCTTTCTTTGGCCTCGGAACTTAAACAGAGAAATTATTCTAATACGGATACATGAGAAAAATACATGTTCGCCTGAGCGGCTAGTGTCCACTTATGATTCCATTTTTAAATGTATCTTCTTTATAAACACTGATTTTTAAGTCTTTTCTTAGTATTTCACTGGGGATGGTATAAAGTCTAAATACGAATGGTTATTTTTTGTTATGAACTATGTTGTATGAAACACTTCTTTTCGCTTTTAAAAATGTCTGTCCGTCTTTTGTTCATCTATAATATTTTCTAGAACATTACCTTGTATGTTCCTTTCCTTGTCTGCATTCAGTTAAATGGGCTTTGGAACTCCTGCATCTATGAATCTGTTTCCTCAGATGTTATCTGAGCTGTTTCCCTCCCACAAACTGGACCCACCAAAGTACTACTCCATTCTTTAGAAATGTATACTTCTTGTGATTTCGTTACTCTTATATTTTGCACGTCTTTACACATTGGGAACTCCAACTTGCCTTCCCTAGACATCAACCTCTCGAATTTTGTCTTTAAGTCCCTCCATGAACAGCTGTTCCAACAAACAGCGTCATTATATGTGTTTTTGGACTCCTAGTAAGAAGGAATTACTTCACATGATTGGCTTTTGTCTTCAGCAGTACCTGTTCCGGTGCTACTGTTTGTGTGTGACGTAGACTGGCCGTTACCATTTCCATTTATTTCGAACCACCTGGACCATCTCCTGAAGTGAAACTCCGACACTAGAGTTACTGAAATAATCTGCTACTGTTCACTTTGTGCTGAAAAATGACACCTTTCAAAATGGCTCTGAACACTATGGGACTTAACTGACACCTTTCAGTTACGAGCACAATTTATACATTTATAACTTAAAATGTAATATATCAGGCCTTAAAACAGCAAAGTAATGTGTCGAACCGTAGAAGTCAACAAAGTTGTTCGCTAAAACACCTATAACTGAAAAGAAAATTGAACCGCAATATCCGTGCCGGCTGCGCCACGACTAACGATTAAAGCTGTTAACAATCGGACTATAAACGGACAAATGAACGGCACGATAGTGACTGAAAATGCCACAAATATATCTACTCTTTGATGCATCATAATAATTTCATAGCAGAGGGTCCATTCGATGTTGCTGTTGTATCATTGAAGAATGCAGTATCAGCTTAAGGAAGAGGGAAAAGTTTTATTTTACTAGTGTGTTATCTTACAGGTAAGGTTACCGACAGAAGGCAAGTTTGGTTGTTTCGTCAAAGAATTGCAAGAGCAGCGAGAGGAAGAAGGGAATTAAATGTCGTCACACATTTTCGTATAACACGCTACACGATGTACGTAAGGTAACGATGTACACTAGCCCTGCGTATGCCCGATATTCGTTGCTCTTTTTTTCTTGCATTGCTTATCTGGACCGTTTACTAATGCTCATTCGATTTCATAGTTAATATGCTGTACGAGTTATAAGTCAGAATCGAGAAAAATTTAAGGAAGAGAGACGACAGAAATTAATGACTGTAGTAAGAAAATGTTCTCCGTATAAAATGGTACTGGGACGGTGTACCAATCGCAAAAAATGTAGAGGGAAGGTCTCCAGCCGCGTTTCCCATCCAATACGGCCCTGTTTTGCTGAATTTTAAGACATAATAAAAGTCTCATCCATAGTTTTTTTATTGATAAATAATGAAACAACCACTTTCAGTTTTTAAACGTCTACGTGGCCTCGACGCATTGCCTGCCTCTCTTTAGCAACTTGAGAGCAGAACTCACATAAGGGAGAAAACCGTTTCGGCACAATTAACTTACGATCGGAAGTGGATGTAAACTGTATTTCACAGATGGAAATGTATTCCGATTGGTCGAGGCGCGTACGTTATTAAATAACTCGCGTGGAAAGGTCGCGAATAAATGCAGCAATCGAACTCGCCAGAGAGCAGTGATAGTTTGAAAGCTTCCTAAATTATTCACGTTTTCGACATCAAACCGAGGAGCTAATTGTAAGAAATTAAGTATTCCCGCTAACGAAATCATACGCTCCATCGTTCCTGCCGCTTATGCATTTGCGGACCCCTAGCGCCGTTGGAACTGCACAAGAGTTACAAACTCGTTTTATTACGGTTATGCATAAAAAATAGCTTATCGTTTTCACCGCTCTCGTCAAATGGCAACCATTAACTCCATGCAACGTAATTGTGTCACGTTATATCCTTTAAATTACCAACTGTGGAACTAGCTAAACCATTCTCCATCGCAAATCGAATAATTATTGAGATAGGTGCGAGTCATATGACAATATCTGTGACTCAGTTAAATATTGATGTACTAGTTACAGAATGGTTCATTACTGGTTACGTGATGATAACGTTAAAATGCGATGCTCATCGAGCGACTACCACTCATCATGAGCTTGTGTCAAAATAAAAATAATATGTGATCTTAATCTATAGTTTGAACTACAGGTACTTCATGGTGCTATGTACTAATGTATAGTTTGGTGAAGGGTTGGGCTTTGTAATTGTACATTTTTTAGATAATTTAGAAATGGAAGTTTTTTACTGATCATACTCTAATTAAGAAGATGTATATAGGTGCTACAGTACGCTTTGTACAAGGAACAGAAGAAGACATTAACAACATATGCAACTTGTTCAGTCCTCAACATAAGTACATTAAATTTACAGCAGAACATGAACACAACCAGACTATAAACTTCATCAGTTTCAAGTTTAGTATCAGAAATAACAGATATTTCTTTGATATGTACAGGAAACCTACCGCCAACCACTCTACAATACATAATATGTAATTTACATGATCTTACTGGTTTCAAAGCCGTGGTTCACAGAGAGGCCACGTTAAAATTATCTTCAGGAGTGTTAAAGAGGAATTAAACATTATCCAATAATGTACTCAAAAGAATGAGTATGACTGGCACAAAAGAGATTTGCTTTACGAAAAAACGTAAAACACAACTGCACCATGCTTGAGACAGCAGACACCGCTGTCTATAACAAGCTGATATACCGTAATTTGGAATTTGTTGGCAACCTCTCATGAAAAACGGATAACGTATTGAGGTAATTCATGTAAATATTAGTTTTTGTACAAAATATAGACTATCGCTCCATACACGAAACAAACCAAATAAGACAAACTGACGTAGAGTATCTAAGATCATCTGCAAAAACTCTGATCTTTACTATACGAATTAAAGTGGTAAGAATTTTAGAGGGAGGTTTAAGAAACATCTTGCTGCTCTTCGTCTTCAGAAACCAAATAAATCGACAGTAGCTGCCCATTTACTTGTTACGCTCTTGACAATATTGCAACCGACTTAAAACACTTCATATATGGGCTGCGGAAAGTAAAACTGGTTCGGAAAATATTTACATCAATACTGATGCTCTGTATCTGCTCAACTGAGTGAAAATTGTTTGATTAACCTGATTTTTCAATTTCGTCCACAGGTAAAAATCACAGGCATTTAAGGTGGACAGGAGATTGCACTCCCTCTGCTGATTGTTTTCTCGTCGTTGAACACCTCATGAGTAGTATATCAATAAGGTTTCTGTCACTCTTAGACCTTCACATGTCTACTGGGGGTCATGAAGGTGATCACGTGATTGTCATGTGAAGACGTATGACATCACAAGCCCTGCGTCGCCACTCTTTCCTGTAATCTCATCATCCTTATCTGTATCTACATTTACAAACATACTCTGCCAGCAACGGTATTGTGCACAGCAATAGGCGGAAGGCAGCAGAATTGTTCTGTAGGCAGCTTCAAATGCTGGTTCTCTAAATTTTCTCTATAGCGTTTCATGAAAAGTACATCGTCTTCCCTCTAGGGATTTGCATTTAGTCCATGAAGAATCATCGTAATACCCACATATTGATCGCGCCTACCAGCAACAAATCTATCAGTATGGCTCTCGATTCCTTTGATAATACTCAAGCAGTACTGAAGAATTTCTCACCACTAGTGTTAGGGACGAGGTCTCATTTACAGGCAAGCTACATGTGCTCTTTCTATTTTGTATCGCTATGCTATACACCAAGATATTTTATCGACGTAACTCTTAATGCTGTATTCGAATATTACAGAATTGTTTTTCCTACCCATCTGCTTTAACTTAAATTTTTCTGCGTTTAAAACAGACTGCCACTCATCATACCAACTAAATATTTTCTTTGTCATCTCATATCATACTACAACCACTCATCGACAGGACCTTCCCATACACCACAGCATCGTCTGCATATTGATGCTTGCTATGTCCCTGAAATGATTATAGGGACAGTGGTCTTATCACACTTTCCTGTCTCACTCCTGACGATACTTTGTCTATGGTGGTCACACACCGTCCAAGACAAAGTAGTGAGTTCTATTTAAAACTCTTTGACACACTGACATGCGTTGGGGACCTAAGCAGTATACTTGGACTTCCATTAAAAGTATGCACTGTGGTATCGTGTCAAATACTTTCCGGAAACTAGGGATGGGGGCGCTGCATTTTGCCCTTCATCCTCAGTTAGCACTATATCATGCAAGAAAAGTGCAAGTTGAGTTTCGCTCGAGCAATGCTTGCTATATCCGTGCTGATTCGTGGACAGAAGCTTTCCTGGCCTCAGAATATGCTCAAAAATTGCTGTAATTTGGCGGGTACATTCTTTATTCCCTTTTTATGTGCAGAGTCACCTTTTGCTTTTTATCTGTCGCTTGGGACTTTGGGCTGGGCGAGAGATTCGGACCTGACTACTTACTTGTTTTCGACTCTTTTAGTTGCTTCGCTCCACGATGGATCTCTATTACTATGTGATCCACACGGAAATCTGCATGATGGTCAGGTGATGATTTGTTTATACAATCTTCCTTTGTGACTGATTTCTTAAACGCGAAATTTGAAACGTCCAGCACTTGTCCTGTTTTGTTGTTCCACTCCATTATATATCAGCATGTAGTGAATCCACATTTTGGAGAATTTTAATTTTTTCTTAGTTTCGCTAATCACTCCCAGGTTTATATTTTCAGTTTTTAACAGTCTTTCTGTCTCAAGCGCCTTCATGTTGAGACCTCTCACATTAGCTGTGGCAACCTTCAATTTATCTGTTCTGCCAAATGGTTTGCCATTTCCCTTGCCTTAGATGTTTCAACATGTCGATCAGACTTTTTCCTATGGAACTTATTATTGTTTAAATGTTTTACACTGATGAGGTACCAGCTATCGTATAGCCCCCTATCTGGTTGCCTTCACCATGACTTATGAATTCTTTTACCTATGTCGTCTGACTCAGCCTTTATATGCCACCGTTGGTCATCATTTGGATCTTCTGCATCCACATTCAAAGTCTATCCTGCTGCTGAGAGACACCTTATCCCTAATTCCATTCCCATCCCATTTCCTACGTAGCCTCTAGTAGTAGTAGTAGTAGTAGTAGCAGAAGTAGCTTTATTCATCCGTAGATCTCTTTTTACAAGGATATACGACATCTCAAAGTATTTACAAGTTTAGACCAATTTAAAATAAGCTAATTCGTATAGACATACATTTACAAACTTCTAGTTAGAGACGTCTTCCACCAGGTGCGAATTTCTAAAGGGCGAAACTGCTGTTGGAGTCATATACCCTAGCAAGAAGCCGCAAAATCTAATACCATTATGGTGTAGTATTAAAATGAAATAGACTATTAAAATCTAAGATGACGGAACAACACAAACTGTGCTAAGCAGAAGTTAAAAAATCCAACATGGCGGAATTAGCTCAGCTGTTCTCTTCCCTCCAGAATAACAGCCTAATATTAAAATGAAATACCCAGTCAGAATTCAATACGGCGGAACTAACACAATTGCGGTAAAAGGATATTTTAAAAACCCTCCTCTCTCCAGCCAATTAGAGTGTAGTATTGAAACGCGGTGTAAATATGGCGCCAAGGTCGAAGATAGTATTATTTCTGTGATATTTACATCCACAAGCATACCTCTGCTACAATATTAAAATCGTATGTAAAAATGACGACTTGTTACTTTATTTATACGAAACTCAAAGATAATTGCTGGCCGCTGTGGCCGAGCGGTTCTAGGCGCTCAGATATTAAGTCCCATAGTGCTTAGAGCCATTTGAAGCATCAAAGATAATTACACATATTTGTATTTAACCAGTATAATATTATTACGATGCATAAAAAAGATGTCAAATGGTTCAAAGGGCTCTGAGCACTATGGGATTTAACGTCTGAGGTCATCAGTCCCCTGGAACTCAGAACTACTTAAACCTAGCTAACATAAGGATATCACACACATCCATGCCCGAGGCAGGATTCGACCTGCGACCGTAGCGGTCTCGCGGTTCCAGACTGAAGCGCACGTAACCACTCGGCCACACTGGCCGGCTATTATGCATAAAAACGGTGTCAAAATTCATTATTGCTGTAAGATATTTACGTGCACCTTTAACCATCATAATAATTAAAATGACACACACACACACACACACACACACACACACACACACACAGACATACACAACCGCACGCAGGCTCGCACACTGTGAATGTTCCACCTCTGTAAATATTCTACTGTCTGGTCATTTAAATTTCATCTCACAAAATATTGCCTCTTCGTTGAATTTTATCTCTCATGTGTGTACACAAAATATTTCTATGATTTACCCTCCATATAAACTTCATCTTTCACTCTCTCTCTCTCTCTCTCTCTCTCTCTCTCTCTCTCTCACTCTCTGTTTGAACTTAGCCTTCTTATTAAGTTTCATATTAGATGTGTGTGCACATATTTCCACATCTGATTCATCATTGTATTGCAGAGGGGATTAAACAAAAATAAAAAAAAAATTAAAAAATAATTTTACTATAAATGATTATGACACAGAACCGAGACAATTTATACTGCCACACAGTGTAAATGTATGACTTTAATATACATTCTACTTCGTCCTCAACACATTTCTGAACGTCATCTACTGCAAACAGAAGGTTCTGACACTGTGAGTAAGGATTTAAGTAACAGCTTTAGCCAGTCAGCTCTTAACTGCTGCACCTGCCTTAATCACATCAGAAAGGCACTCAACGAATTTCATTAACGAGATCTCCGTATACAGCGGGTGTGTCCGACTATATCGAACTTTTACGGAAACTTGGACGCCATGGCATCTCTCAAGACAACGGGGCAACTTGTCAATATACGCCTTCTAGACCGGAATCGTTAATAGAATTTTCGGAACCCTGCTGAGCGGTTGCATGTTATTAGAGCCACTTAGTATATCCGCCACTTCTACATTGAAGCTGGTGATATATTTCTCGTAGAGTGACTGTCCTCCATCGCTGTTATTCCTGTACCCGCAGAACTGACCATTGCTGCGAGACCGAGCGAGGTGGCGCAGCGGCTAGCACACTGGATTCGCATTCGGGAGAACGACGGTTCAATCCTGCGTCCGGCCATCCTGATTTAGGTTTTCCGTGATTTCCCTAAATCGCTACAGGCAAATGCTGAGATTGTTCCTTGAAAGGACACGGCCGACTTCCTTCCCTAATCCGATGAGACCGATGACCTCGCTGTCTGGTCTCCTCCCCCAAATAACCCAACCAACCCATTGCTGCGAAGGAGACATTGAGAGAACCCTCACATATTTGGTTATAATTTTGTGATCAAAGCGCGCACCGCGATTCTTGTGAACAAACGCTACTCTCCAGGCAAGAAAGACGAAATGCAGGAGCAGGGTCCATATAGAGCAGGGTCCATATACGCCCTCGAGACGTGGCGGAAATGGAGGGGCAGCCGCTGGACAGAAGAAGAGAGGGAAGCGGACACGGAAGGCCAACCCCGAGGGAAATGTCCGGCATCGAAGGCGCCTCAAAGAGGTCCTCATCTGTCACACCCTCCGTGTTTCCTTTGCCCAAGTCGTCCGGCTTATGACCGTTACTCCCTATGGTGCGCTAGCACTCATTCTGATGTTAAAACAGGGACGGGGAGAGAGATCACGTGTCTTCTGTGTGTACAACGAAACACAACTCTGCCTCTGCCACTTTTCTGCCACCCTATCACTCCTCAGGCTAATGGAACACTAGGCGATTTTCTCCGCTCGATAATAATCTATGTACTGACTTGGCAGAAAATGCTAAGAAATTTTGGTCTTATGTCAAAGCGGTAGGTGGATCAAAACAAAATGTCCAGACACTCTGTGACCAAAATGGTACTGAAATAGAGGATGACAGTCTAAAGGCCGCAATACTAAATGTCTTCTACCAAAGCTGTTTCACAGAGGAAGACTGCACTGTAGTTTCTTCTCTAGATTGTCGCACAGATGAAAAAATGGTAGATGTCGAAATAGACGACAGAGGGATAGAGAAACGATTAAAATCGCTCAAAAGAGGAAAGGCCGCTGGACCTGATGGGATACCAGTTCGATTTTACACAGAGTACGCGAAGGAACTTGCCCCCCCCCCCCCCCCCCCCTTCTTGCAGCGGTGTACCGTAGGTCTCTAGAAGACCGAAGCGTTCCAAAGCATTGCAAAAGGGCACAGGTCATACCCGTTTTCAAAAGGGACGTCGAACAGATGTGCAGAACTATAGACCTATATCGCTAACGTCGATCAGTTGTAGAATTTTGGAACAGGTATTATGTTCGAGTATAATGACTTTTCTGGAGACTAGAAATCAACTCTGTAGGAATCAGCATGGGTTTCGAAAAAGACGATCGTGTGAAACCCAGCTAGCGCTATTCGTCCACGAGACTCAGAGGGCCATAGACACGGGTTCACAGGTAGATGCCGTGTTTCTTGACTTCCGCAAGGCGTTTGACGCAGTTCCCCACAGTCATTTAATGAACAAAGTAAGAGCATACGGACTATCAGAAAAATTGTGTGATTGGATTGAAGAGTTCCTAGATAACAGAACGCACCATGTCATTCTTCTGAAGTAAGAGGTGTGCCGCAGGGGAGTGTCATAGGACCGTTGCTATTCACAATATACATAAATGACCTGGTGGATGACATCGGAAGTTCACTGAGGCAGGTGATACTGTGGTGTATCGAGAGGTTGTAACAATGGAAAATTGTACTGAAATGCAGGAGGATGTGCAGCGAATTGACGCATGGTGCAGGGAATGGCAATTGAATCTCAATGTAGACAAGTATAATGTGCTGCGAATACATAGAAAGACAGATCCCTTATCATTTAGCTACAATATAGCAGGTCAGCAGCTGGAAACAGTTAATTCCAATAAATTATCTGGGTTACGCATTAGGAGTGATTTAAAATGGAATGATCATATAAAGTTGATCGTCGGTAAAGCAGGTGCCAGACTGCGATTCATTGGAAGAATCCTAAGGAAATGCAATCCGAAAACAAAGGAAGTAGGTTACAGTACGCTTGTTCGCCCACTGCTTGAATACTGCTCATCAGTGTGGGAATCATACCAGGTAGGGTTGATAGCAGAGGCAGAGAAGATCCAACGGAGAGCAGCGCGCTTCGTTACAGGATCATTTAGTAATCGCGAAAGCGTTGCGGAGATTATAGATAAACTCCAGTGAAAGACTATGCAGTAGAGACGCCCAGTAGCTCGGTACGGGCTTTTGTTAAAGTTTCGAGAACATACCTTTACCGAAGAGTCAAGCAGTATATTTCTACCTCCTACGTATATCTCGCGAAGAGACCATGAGGATAAAATCAGAGAGATTAGAGCACACACAGAAGCATACCGACAATCCTTCTTTCCACGAACAATACGAGAGTGAAATAGAAGGGAGAACCGATAGAGGTACTCAGGGTACTCTCCGCCACACACCGTCAGGTGGCTTGCGGAGTATGAATGTAGATGTAGATGTAGATATAGAATCGCCGCTGAAATAGTCGCTTAGGGTGCCACACGTACGTGATTATAATCGCGGCGGATGAAGTCGCGTCGACGTAACTGGGTGCCGCACTAGCGACAAAAATCGGTGGCTTCTGCAGTTGTGTTGCAACCAGCCACGAGAAACACCAGCCATGATGACCTGTCATTCAAAACTGAAATATTCAGCTGCAGTAACATTATATGTCGTTCGACATTGCAGAAGGCGTAGCCGCAACGAAAATGGTGGATTCATCCAATTATTATGAATCGTCCAAGCGACGAAAAGTTTGTGTTGTTACACAATAAACTTAGGAGTTATCGGGAGAAATTCCTTAGTTATTACCGCACATCCGTAGCAACTTTCGATTTACTGCTCTCCAGTCTAGAAACTAACTCACAAAAGAAGGATACCAAGTTACTTGACACTGTTGGTGCTGAAGAAAAACTTGCAGTAACATTGAGGTACGTTTTTTAATTAAGTAGAGTAAGTAACTAACTTAGAATGAAAGAGTTTACATAGAATTTTATGTCTGCTGCCTGATCATTTTTAACATTCTTCAAATGACAAGATCGAGTCTTCATCCGGCAGTCCCGCAACCAGTGGAAAGTAAGTGATTGGACTCTCATGTGTAGGGCTTTGTGTGCTTGTCGATGTCGACGTACCTGATGGCGTAGTACTTATGAAGGAGTTAGGAGTAGTGCTGCTCTCTACAGTCTCTACGGTTGTGAGATTTTATTATTTGTGATGTTTTTATTTGAAAGTCTAGTTTGCCGCCGGTAGTCATTTCTTTTAAGTAAGGCAGGCTCGTCCAAACGGTGCCCCTGGGGCGCCAGCGCGCACGATCGCCCGTGGCCGGCGCCCCGGGCGAATTCGTGTGTTGTCGCAGCGACCGAGCCGTGTCGCTCAGCTGGCCGTGCGGACCGCCCAACAGCCCGGCGCACCTGCCATGCCCCCCCCCCCCCTCCCCCTGTACGTGCGCTTCGTAAGGACGACAGACCGCCGCGACATGGACTCGCACATCGCCAACTTAAAGAATTTCTGGCTGATATCGAAGCAGAATACCCGGACATCCCCTACCACACCGAAGTAAGAAGGCTGACCAGAGGAAAGGTGCTTCATCGGTTTTTCTCCTTGAGGGGTTAAATAAATACGTTTTTGGAAATGAAAGGACGTCCAGAAAAATTACTATGTGATCCTAAGTGGGTGGCGAATTTGGCTTTTTGAGTGACCTTACTGGTCATTTAAATACTTTGAACATTTCACTCCAAGGCGAAAATCACTCTGTTGTTGATTTAGAGCAGATGATTCAAGCATTAAAAAATAAAAACTTATTTTGTGCGAAAAACAGTTGCGCGAGAAGAATTGTGGACACTTTCCTGCACTAGACAGTGTTAAAGAAGATGATGTGGATTTTTCAGATTATGTTCAAATCATTACAAGAGTAGTTTGAAAACAGATTTTTGGAGATAAGTGAGCTTCAGCCGGCCTTAGATATATTTGTTCGCCCGTTTTCCCTTCGGGCAGAGGACGCCTCACAAGTGCTTCAACTAGAGCTGATTGACCTGCAGCGCGATATCCGCCTGAAGGACCGCTTTCTTACGTGTAAAACTTTGGATGACTTTTACAGCTGTCTTCCAAGAGAGAAATATCCTCTTTTGCACAAACGCGGCCAAAGTTCTGTCAATGTTTGATTCCACGTATATTTGTGAGCGCTTTTTCTCTCTTTAAAAGCTTGCTAAAACCAAGAACCGTTCATTACTTGCCGATAAAAATTTGACTAATTCTTTGAGGTTATCAGTCTCACGGAATATCGTACCAAACGTAGACAAAATCGTTGCCTCTAAAAAGAAAAATGTATAAAATGTTAATTGTCTTCTTCAAGAATGTTAACTGTAAGAATTAAAGAGCTTTATAACCTTAATTCTATTTTTAATAAGTTTTCAAACTTGGTCAGTTAAAATTATTACGTGCGAAACAGCAGACTAAGCATCCGATTTCTAAACTCTGAAAAGGGATACAAAAAGCTGTAACACGAAGTATAACAAAAAATATTTATATGTAATGAGACTCTTTATCCCTTACATAAAATTATTTCTAAAATAGAATATTTTGTTTACGTTTGATCTGACCGCGGGACAGTCCAGCGTAGAGCAGTGGTGTGCGGTCTCACTCGCTCCGCAGCTCTCTCTCTCTCTCTCTCTCTCTCTCTCTCTCTCTCTCCTATGGCGACACTAGCGACACACGGTCGCGGACGGGGCGCTGAACTACAGTGCATTTCGCCCGCGGGCCGCGGGCGCGCCCGCCGGGAGCAATTCTTGGATAAGCCTGAAGTAAGGCAAAAGACAGGTCAAAAACAAGTCATCAGGATCCTCTTGTGGTACAGCACAATTTGAACTATGTGTCAAAACTGTTATCAACTCTCTTTCAAACGGGTCCTGAAGTTTTCTTTTATTTGCTTTAGCAGTGGAAGGCTTAGCAGCAGTGTTGGGTGGCGGTGCACTGCCTTCATGATGTTTTTCCGCTCCATCATCCTCGAGAGTAGAGGCATCATTCATATTTCCTGAGGTCCTGAAATTAAAACAAAATTTTTTTGGAAAAACCCACATGCCAGTTTCTACTGTGCAAATTATGATGTATCATGCAGCGTAACTTGCTGTGACAGTGCGAGCGAGAGAGAGATAAAGATATTGTTCATTACTCTGTGGCGGTCAGCGCTCACATAATTATTCTTGGGATATAGAGCTTTTGTTGTTGTTAAGAGTAATTTTAGAAGAAGAGAGCCATTCTTGTGATGTAAAAACCGACGCCATTGCGAAATTTCGATTCACATTGTAAAATATATGTGTATATGGAAGGAAATCAGTTTATAGAACAATAAAATATTGTTCATTTCAAGAAGATACGTGTTATTCTACAACTAGCGTACACTTCTATTGTTATTTAATAATAAATACCAGCTTGAGAACAGTTCCGGCGGGACCGTTCAGTTCTAGTGAAATAGTTCGATGCTTTCTTCTTGATGAATCATTCAAATCCACAATTGTACCTGGACATTTCTGTTGTCATAAGCTGTACTTAATAGTTGATACATTTCATGTTCACATTGTCATTTTACACTGTTTGGTTCAAATGGCTCTGAGCACTATGGGACTCAACTGCTGTGGTCATTAGTCCCCTAGAACTTAGAACTACTTAAACCTAACTAACCTAAGGACATCACACACATCCATGCCCGAGGCAGGATTCGAACCTGCGACCGTAGAAGTCGCACGGTTCCGGACTGCGCGCCTAGAACCGCGAGACCACCACGGCCGATTGTCATGAAACTTAGCGTGTTCCTGTATACAATTATGCATTTGTATCATCCTATTGTATTTTGTGCATCCAGTGATAACGAGTTCCACTTCTCAGCCCCACCAACATCTGCACACATCTTCTTCCATGCTTCTGTTGTCAGCAGACGATCCTTATAATCTCTCTATTTTATGTTATAGAGACAGGAATATATCTCCACCTCGATTATTGTCAGTTCACTGTCCAAATGATCCTTTGGCACGACATTTACAGAGTTTTCGGACATTGCCAGACACAGGCAAAACAGAACTGAGTGCAGTATCCTTGTGGCTGCTGCGCGACTGGCGATAATAACGGTCTAGTGTTGCAGGGATGCCTGCGATTATGGCTCTGAGCACCATGGGACTTAACAGCTGAGGTCATCAGTCTCATAGAACTTAGAACTACTTAAACTTAACTAAGCTAATGACATCACACACATCCACACTTGAGGCAGGATTCGAACCTGCGACTGTAGCGGTCGCTCGGTTCCAGACTGAAGCGCCTAGAACCGCTCGGCCACATCGGCCGGCTGCAGAAACTTTAACGGAGCGACAATTACAGCCCAGTGCAGCACCTTCCGTTTGCAGCATGGAGTTCCATTTCTGCTGCGACAAAAATCGTTGACCTTCAGCAGAGAAAATCGCCTAGTGTGGCATTAGCCTGAGTTGGTTATTGTGTCTCGACTCCAAGAGGTCATGTTCGTTAGCAACTCGTTTACGTTCATTTTCACTCGATCATTATAAAGCAACACAAAGGAAGGCAGGGATTTAACGTTCCGTCACGATGAGAGCATAAGAGACTGAGCAGGCGCTCACATTTGGGGAAAGGTAACAAAGAAAATTGGTTGTCTCCTTTTCAAAGGCACCATCCTGTCATTTACCTGAGGTGGTTTATGGAAACTGTGGAAAACTAGAGTATAGATAACTAGTCACAGATAAGATCTGCTGTCTTCTCGAACACAAATCCAGCGTGCTAAAAACTGCGTTGTCTCCACGCTCGATGTCGCTATACCTTTAACAGAACGCCGTTTCGTATCTGTCCAAATATCTTCCGGCAGAAGACGTTACTTGCTATGAACGGTGATGCTGTTTCTTCCACAATCTTCATAAATAATTGCGCACGCTTTTCCGGGAATAATCCGACTCACAGATTAATTTTACTCTACAAAGTGACGTGATACTTTCAAGACATAATGAGCTGTTTAGCAACTACTTCAGACAATTTACGCCAGAGTACATCAGACGATGCATAAAATCTCCGTAGGAAAATAGATACACGAGATGTATCATAGTTAACATCGAAAACTGACGAAAATACGTTCCAGCAAACGTGGCTCCGCTAACGAGCTTGTAAGGCTTCTGTAACGTGTTTATTTTATTAATACTCATCTAACTGCATTCAAATTTCATCGATAGTCCATGGTTTGGGAATGTTGTATATGTTTGATGGACACTGGCATATCTCTTGCTAATCTAAGACAATATTTAAGCTCCAGTATAGTTCAAGATGGATTGGTCAAACAGGGCCTGTAGCTTGGCTGCTAAAATCACCTGGACTCTAGATTTTTCTATCTGGATTCTCTCTCCTCAAAAAAGTGTAGAGTACTCCTATTGAGACGCTCAGTCATTTGAACTGTAGTGTCTTCTGCCTCAAACCACCGTTTTATTAAAATTTTGTGACGTACCAGAGCCTTTCGTGTGAAAACAGCGATACTGTTGCAAGACAGACTCCAAGCGACACACTGAAATACTTCTACGAATGTAGCGCATTGTGAAGATCACTTACAGCGTTCAAAGAAACAGTCGACGCTGAGTGTCTTGTGGGCGATTGTAGGAGAGTTTTGTCCAGAAATATTTGTTACATAATATACCTGACGTGTGGTCCCTGCATAGTGATCGTAGTGAGGAGATCATTGACAGTGAAAGTAAGTATATCTAAAGTTATTGCGGTCGTTTTTATTGTAAGGACAAGAAAGCACTGTATACACTTATATAATTAATTTTACAATAGGATATAAATTTATTACATGTTAGTACTGGTTTTTGTTTCATATTTAGGGCTATAGTTTGTTTTAGGTGTTACGTGTTCATGGAAGTTTCGAGATTTCACCCGTGATCTAAACGTTAGTCTTTTAGAGGAAGAAATTCCGAGTGATTTGTATTCAAGACATGTGAGGCAGACCCTGAGAATGCTTCTGTGAGTGTTCTCCATCAGGAAATTATGTTACGAACTTCAAATCCTTTGCCAGGTCCTGAACTCCTCATTGAAAATGCAGTTCATGACGATGGGCCTTCCATGAAAAACTTACAAATACGATAGTTTACATCTTACAAATTAGCAGCTGTGCATCACTTCTCTATGTCAGACCAAGTGTCGATGTAAGCTGTGAATCTCCTGCAGAAGCATTTTTGACCTTGTTTTCATGGGAGATGATGTGACGTTGATGACTGTATGTCTCAGTCTTTCCAAAGTGAAACATCCTCCATAAAGATTGGTCATGTGCGAGTAGATTTGAGCTCAGAGAGTTCCTTACAAACTTAATTGTGTATACAGACAGTTCATCCATCCAGGGAGTCGAGAGAATCGGTTTTCACCTGTTGTCGACACTGATTCGGCCAAGATATCGGTCCTGGGAATTCCATATCTTTCGAGAATATTTCGCTTTTAAGTTTGAAGTTGGGTAATAAATGACGAAAGAAATATTTTTTGTGTGTGATATAATTACTAACTTACAATTTTCCGGTCTTTTTCCTTTTAATTATATTGTGAAAGCTTGTTTCCTACCAAATTTCGTGATTCTAGGTCAACAGGAAGTACGCTTAAGGTTTTAATGAGTGAGTTTGCAAGTATCAAAATATGTTACATAAATAACATATCTTTCCATTGCATTAGAAGCTTATATTTACTGCATTGTTGAGGGACCTTAGTGTATGACACAAATTTTAGCTTGTAAGTCTACCTGTAACTGAGAAAAATGGTCTTTGATAGTCGGACAGACAGTTAGACATGCAAACAGACAAAGGGACGGATAACAAAGTGAACCTATAAAGGTTCCGTTTTTACCGACTAAGCTACGAAACCGTGAAAATGACAATAAGAAAAGTCAACATTTATAAAAGAACTGCAGAAAAATAGGCTTTCAAATATATTACGAAAACCAGATAACATAACAAACATAAAAGGGCATTCAAATTTTATGAACACAAGTCACAGAACAATTACAAGAGTCAATGAATTAAAAATTACTTGGTGAGGTAATACAGAACAACTGTGGTTGGGAGGTACTAAACTCAGAGAAAGGCCTTTCAGTCAACGAAAGATGTGTACAATGAGAGATCTATTTTTTCTCAAATAAAGCACTATGTTACAGTAGTAAAACCGGAAAGTTCTTTCGCAGTTATGTCAAGATTTGACTAAAACCGAAGACATGGAAAACAGGGAAAAGAAATAGAAAAAAATCCTAAGAAAAATATTGAGTAAAATGAAACTCAACGTTGAGCACAGGAACAGCAGTAATGAAGATCCGAGCACAAAAATTGAACAACTAAACGTAACGTTGAGGAAACGTAGAATAATGATTCACTGCCAGGAAAACAGGATGCGCAAGAAAATATTTGAACGTGTCAAACGCAAAAAATCTTCCTGGGGCAAATGGCTCCAAGGAATGACAAAGAGCTGAAAGAAATGAAGGTTGGAGAACATGTAAATCTAAGCAGAGTTATGTTCCCAAAAACTGTTTTAGATTCCCATCTCCAGAAAAAAACAAAAAATGAAAATTGGACCGAAGTAGTCAGAAGTTCGAAACATGAGTACTCTGTCTGAACGAAATATTACTGGAAAAACCGGAAGTTAAATTAGATGTGTTTATTAACGTGACCTGTAGAAGACCCAAATAGAGCGAAAAAGAAGAATCTGTCTGCACCACTGAATACATCGATTTTGCATAGTTCCCAAGAAATTACAAATTCGGAAAAATACTCGCGCAGCGTTAGAAAAGCATTAGAAAAGTGTTCGTCCAAACATTTTAGAAGTACATGTGTCTTGCAGTTGACTACAATAATTAACTTTAACAGCAACAAACTCTCGTGGGTTTGACAACACCTAAGTTTAAATGATATAAAATCAAAGAGTGCGTCTAACACTGTGAGTATTCCATGTAGCAATTTTCACCTAAGTTTGGAAATTCATTATTTCCGTTACTTTTTTAGTTGGGGAGTAGAACAGTAATTTCCGTTTCTATCTTACGCTACACTTCCTGTGGTTTGCTGGTTCTACGTGTGCACTCAAACCGATTCGGGTTTCTTGTCAGCAGCATTTACGATCAGCCTGACTGGAATGTGCTCCGAATGCCGTTAGGAGGCAAGCTCATCCACATATAGTCCAGTGAAACTGTCAGAAAAAAAGCCTGTAGCTACAAAAGGTTGGGTAGAAGATTTTACTTTTTTAACTCGTTCATATTGTTGGAAAGGTTAGAAAACCATGTTTTTCCAACAAAATTTCTCTTGGGAAAACTTACTGCAGTCAAAAGACTTGGAAAATTTCGGACTTTTTTCAGTTTTTTTCAAAATATCTCAGTTTCATTTGCTACTATCGCTTTGACGTCTATTTTCTTTTTTAAAGAGTACAAAATTCTTTACAAATTTGATTCTTACCATTTTTTTTACTCCAAGAATCTAAGGCGCTAAAGCGCGTCAAAAATAGCAATTTCTCAAATTTCGAGCAAAGTGGCAAATTACCTAATTTTTGAACACTGTTATTTCAGTTTCTATTTGTGTAGTATAAACATATTACTCATCATGTTATTCATTGGAATTTACCATCTCACTCTTCTGCAGGGCCAGGACAAACAGCATCATATTCATTAACTACAAACACATTCACGTCGGACTGCGTGAAGTTTATTTGTGTTACAATCTGTAATACGATTGCATCCAGGTACCGTACATTTTCTACAGTTGACTGACGTTAATGATCAGTTATAAGAAAAAGTATGTAGGAATTGTTCTTTAGCGGACAAAATCGTATTTATTCTTTGGCGGGCGGAAGGCGATTATCTCTGGTGATTGTTCACATCGCGCTGACAGCTATTAGCACACAACAATAAGGGTCTTACAGTCTGGAGTCGCTTCCATTCAGTATATGTAGTGATGCTGAAAATGAGTATGTCTGACATGAATTTGTGTTTCATTTGCGAAAAAACTGTGGTGAGTGGTGGACGCAATGTGAGAAAGAAAGGACTTAGCACACTTATCGATTGTATTGCTAAACGCAGGGAGTCCGCTCACACCCGTTTTTTGAAAACGGTCAGTGAAGTGATGGTGCATGAAGCATGCTACAAGACGTACATTAATGAGAGAATGATAACAGCTAGCCTTCGACATCCTCAGGAACCAACAGGCGTGCGACGTCGGTCGCAGGAAAAAGGTCAGTTCAATTTCAAAGAGAAATGCTTCTTACGTGCAAAAGGGAATTCTGATGGCTTTTTAACCAAGCAGTTAAGACTGCCATGTGCCAAACGAAATTTTGTCTACAAAGTAATGAAATTTGAAGTGCAATCGACAGTATTAGAACAGGCTAAACTACGTGGTGATGAATTTGGTCAACAAGTGATAGAGACGATTCAAAATGTAAATGATTTGGTTGCTGCAGATGGGTGGTATCATAGATTTTGCTACAGAAGGTTCTTTCACCGTGTTTCAGCTACTGGACAGAAACGAGGTTACCGACCTGCAACACAAGTAGATGAAGGCATGGAGGCTATATTTGCCTACCTGGAAACCAATACGGAAGAATATCAGTTTTCTATGGACGATCTGTTAGAGCAAATACCCACATCATCTCGTCCTGATATTCGAACTGTCAAGGCTCGCCTTTTCCTGAAATATGGTGACGATGTGGTGACAGCTGAAACAGCTTCAAAGCCAACAATCGTATGTTTCAAGAATGTTGGGCACCAACTACTCAGTGAAAATTGGTACACCAAAGAAAGACTACGAATCGTCAACGCAGCTGCAAATATCATATTAGACGATATAAGATTAGTAGTATACGATGTAAAACAGTACCCTCCCTCTGATAATTTTTTATGTAATGTAGAGTCTGTCATACCAGAATCTGTAAGATTTCTCTTTGAAACTATAATTTTGAAACAGAAGCGGTCTCCCAGAAAATGGGGGAAAATATGTGTTTCTGTTGCTCATGTACTCATAAGTTCTGTGAGGCCACGTTCATTTATTTCATCACTTTTGACTGCTATTAGTGCATACTTGTACCGGAAATTTGGCTCAAAACATCTCATCCAGGTTATTTCTTCCTTCGGTTTTGCAGCATCTTATACGGAAGCTGCCCTATTGGAAGTTTCTTCAATCCTTCAGCTTGACAACGAAAGACTACGAAGTGACGCATTTTGCCAATTTGTGTTTGATAATGCAGATTTCAATGTAAACACCCAAGATGGAACTGGTACTTTTCGTGAAATGGGAGGTATAATGTGTGTTACTCCTCATGATCCATTGCTTCCTCAGAAAAATATTAAAAAGTTGAATCATCGTCCCTCAGCTCAACTTGTTAGTGAAGCCGGAAAAAATGACGTGCAGACATTCCACAGAACGTAAGTTGGAGGGCTGAAGGCTATAAAATTTGAAGATTTGGACGTAATTGCTGCTACAAAAGATGAGATCGTCATCTCAACAGCGGAAATTATTTGGTTATATTGTAAACAGTCTCAGAATGCAGTTGTTTCAGGATGGAATGGTTACATGGAACGCTTGACGGCAGGTAAAGAATATGAACGTTCTAAAATAAAGTGTCTTCCGTATCTTAATTCATCACCAATCCAATATGACATCATATATACTGCTCTGATGATAGCTAGAGATGAATCTGAAAGACATAATCAGACTACATGCTTTGTCACATTTGATCAGCATCTGTATTGGAAGGCAAGAGATATTGTGGTGTTTGACCTTCCTGAATTTCATAATGTGGAGATTCGACTTGGAGGTTTCCATTTCCTTATGTCGTTCATTGGATGTATCGGTATGATCATGGGTGGAAGCGGATTAAAGGACTTATTTGGTGTAATATTCGCTGAAAACAACGTTGAAAAGATTTGATCAGGACATGCATATCCTAGGGTTGTGCGAGCGCATTTATTGTGTCACCTTGCTTTGGCCTGTCAAGTGTGGGATCACATTGAGCTAACAGAATATGAACGTGGGACATTGAATGACTTGTCTTCTTCTTGTGGTGAGTCAGAACTGTCAGTTGACCAGGATACCAGTGTTCTCAGGGAACAAGTCATAAAAAAATTTGTAACTACCCTGAAAACGATTAAAAGTAAGGAGCTCACAGCAAAATTATGGGTTCATTACTACAAGATGGTCACTCTCATGAAACAGTTTATTGAACGGATCGATCAGGCAATTGGAAACTTCATCTTGAAAGCGTGCGAAAAACGCTTCCCTACTTCCATTCACCTGGACATTTTATGTACGCTAAAAGTGGCCACCTCTACTTACAGGATATGTTGAGACTCGAGGAAAAAATGGATTTATCAGAATATGAGAAGTTCACAACGAAAGGACATTTTACAATCCAGCGATCAGAAAAGTATTGGTTTGGGGTTCCTTCTGACATGACTATAGAACAAACATTGATGAGAACCATGAAGAGTTCTGGAGGACTTACTTCTGGCCGAGGAATTACGGATAGTGTATTAACCAGATGGACATTGGGTATGATTCACATGCAGAACATTTGTGAAGAAATTGTGTCGTATCGCCCGCATCTCGTGGTCGTGCGGTAGCGTTCTCGCTTCCCACGCGCGGGTCCCCGGGTTCGATTCCCGGCAAAGTCAGGGATTTTCTCTGCCTCGTGATGGCTGGGTGTTGTGTGATGTCAGCAGTGGTGTTGTTGGAACGGAGGATGTTAATTGTCATATGTTCTACAAAGAGGGGGAAAAAGGCATGAAAATGACAATTTCCACGATGTGAAGTTCAGTAGAAAAGATAATGTTGTGACTCTGCGTTCAATTCTGTAAAAGCTGGGATCACTAAAATTACTCCTGTTGATCCTTTAACTCTTTTCCAAAGGATATGTTGAATGAAACAAAGTGAAGAAGAGTTAAAAGCCTTTCTGAAATATGAACTTGCTCCTTACCCAATGTCCCTATTCTCAGAAAAAGGCGTGCGAAAAGGAACAAAATCTTCATTCTACAATGTCTTCGATCCAGTGGAAGATGTGAAGTCAGGTGGACCGAGTAAATTTTTTGTTATTGATGGAAAGTACCTTATCCACAAAGTGACTTGGACTCGAAATGATTGCTTCAAGTCAATAGCCCATAGCTATGTTTCTTCCCTGCAAAGTCATTTTGGATCTCAATTTGCTATTGTATTTGATGGGTATCCATGTGAGGGAGACAAATGTAGCACAAAGAGTGCTGAGAGGATTCGTAGGTCCAAAAAACGTTCTTCGGTTGACGTTGTGGTTGAATCAGAGATGGTGAACCAAGTCCATCAGGACAAGTTCTTGTACAACGAACGAAACAAGATGCGTTTGATCACACTTCTTAAAAAGGAATTTCTGGAGTGTAGCATTGAAGTGCACAAGGCACAAGAAGATGCTGATGTTATGATTGTAACATCTGCCATTTCAAGAACCAAAGATTTTCGAAGTGTTGTCATTGTAGGAGAAGATGTTGACCTGCTTGTGCTCATGACAAGTTTGGGGAAAGGCATTGAAAACTTATTTTTCTTAAAGCCAGGAAGAGGAAATGCAGAAGACAAGTGGTTTTCCACTGCATCTTAGAAGTTTGACAGTAAATATATTCTGTTCACTCACGCCTTTAGCGGATGTGATACAACATCCGCTTTTTTGGGTCAAGGAAAAATTAAGTGCTGCAATATTGTTGCGAAAAATGAACACCTAACCTCAGCGCTTTGCACGTTCAATAAACCATGTGCTACCCATGAAGAAATAATAACAGCAGGAGAACAGGTTACTATCGCATTGTATAGTAGAGGTGTCAGCAGTTCCCACGCACTAGACCATTTGCGGTACCAGCTATTCGCCAAGTCTGCCACAAAAAGCAAACTGAATCTTGCACGGTTGCCACCTACACAAGATGCTGCACGACATCATTCGTTGCAGACTTACCAACAAGTCCAAAGTTGAATGGGGTACTGGAAACCTCCTGAAAAATGGGGCTGGAATCACAGTGACCACGGTCCAATACCCGTTATAATTAGCCAAGATCCAGCACCTGAAGCACTTCTTCACATTGTTTCATGTTCACGCAAGCTGAACTGTGGCGGATCGTGTTCCTGCAGAAAACCGTTTTTTAAATGTTCTTCAATTTGCAAGAAACTGTGAAAACGAGCCAAAATTTTTATGTGAAGACAGTGAAGAAAATGTTATGGAGGATGTTGAGGAAACCTCTGACGAAATCAACCAACTTGCTGAAGCTGACTCGCTGTTTAAAGAAGAGGTCAATCTGGAATCAACTCTATGTACATACCCTGAATCCGTAACTCAAGGTATTTCTGGTGGCACTAAGGAACCTGGCCCATCAAAACGTTGGAAGTGATGCTCATACCTGTCTCAAGTGGGTTAAAGTGCGATATTACAAGTATTACACACCCAGAATTGTCAACGTATTTTAGTAACTGACAATGCATTTTAACTACTTATTTTTAATGTCAACTGTGTGGCTTTTATACACAAGAATAATTACCTACCTAAGTAGGTTGCCTATTGCAGCTAATAATAGTTCAGTTTCCTGAGACAATTTATTTTGTGTGCGTGCGTACAGTACAAAATCAACGTCATAACATGGGTTCAGCTTTCTGAAAGCGACAGTCGTAAGATGAAGCAGGAGGTTAGCCCTGTGGTTACTACTTCCACGTCAGCTGTTAAGCAGAGTGTCAGCTGAAGTTCTATCTGGAGCGATTCCAGAATGACCATCTCTTCGGCATTCTTAAGATAACATTAGAAGAGTTCAATAATGTACGTCAGTTCTCTGTTCCTTGTTGAAAGGCAACCACGCAATGTCAAACATTCTTGAGGCAGCAAGAACAGATGGAAAGGAATGTTCGAGATGATGTCGCCACCTTGCGTGAAAGCCATCTGGTCAGTGGAATAGCAAGATTTGCAGCGTAAAGGAGGATTCACACTGGACGTCTACAGAACGGCAGGTGACTTCGCCGTCAAATGGTTGTGTGCTCATATTAGACGGAGCTTCAGCACAACTCCACTATCGAACGGTGAACGTGACTTGTGATACACTAACACGGAATACGGTTTCAGAATTAAGGAACTAACAACGACCAAAGTAAATTCATAATGAATGTTCTAAAACAAAGCTTGTGTGCTAAATGTTGAGAAGTGAAACACTAGAAAAATTGTCGACCAGACACGTTAAAAAATCAGCAAATATTTGATATAGATAATGTATACATTCGAACACGTGAAAAAACGCTTAGAGATCAATAAGTAAAGCTTTGATGCCTTTTTCATTACATGTTTTCTTTCCAAGTACCAAATGACGTCAAAACAACTGCGTTTTCCTCCATCAGTGAAGCCGACATTTTTACTGTTAATAAAAGGTTATATAATGAAAATATTTTCATCAATTTGCGTTTTATTTGTGCACAGTGTAGGCTGCTTCTCTGTTCAGATGTTGTAAAACGTACAACATTCTTCGCTTTCAAGTACGTTGCTCCTATGTGGAAGAACACTCCTAGGGGAAATACCCAAGTCCTCAACGAACCTTTGTAACGTGGCACGAAAACCAAGGAAATAATGAAATACTAATTGACCCGTGCGAAAAATTCACACTCTCTCCTGATAAGTCATCGATAGGTTACACAGTAATGAAGAAATAAGTAAATGTAAGTATTTATTGATAAAAGATATTATATTTTGGACAGTAGTATAAAATATTAGTCTCATTGTAAAATTTCGATATCATTGTATACAATAGTACTGAAGCTGCTTTGTGAGTGTTCTCTAAGCAGTAGCATGAACTTGAACGTCTTGGCTTGCCTTCTGTCCCTCAATAATCACCACATGGAAAAAGTACAATGGATCAGAATGTCGGTTCAAGTGACATATTGTAGTAAGTGTACCAGTTCTTTTAGAAAAGATGACAGAATGAATTATCTGGTAGTGTGCCATCATCGGTGATAGAAGCAGGAGTCACCTTACTGACTGTAAGCGTACAGGATCTTTCACGATGAAATGCAGTGCTAATAGAGAATTGTATTTGAATATCAGGTACATTGTGAGTGGCGTGTTTTATGTGTTTTAATAACTGCTTCTATTGCAATCTGGCCTGACCTGTCATAGTTGGCGGTCATGTGTGCTTGAGGTATGCTTGTTTGTGTGAATGAATGATGTCTTCTTTTTTTCTGACGAAGGCTGTGCCCAAAAGTTTATAAGTAAGTATCTTTTTAATTGTGCCTGTCTACAACTTAATGTGTAATGTTTACAGTAAGCAGCCATCAGTCTTTTTCTAAACTGTCTACTTTACTCTTGGCTGCAGTTTGACAGTGACCGTACATCATGGTGGACAGCTAGTTGGTATTCATACCAAATACAAAGCTGTGCTGTGATCGCAGCAGAGCTGGAGAATGACCTGGCTACTTTCACAACAGGCCTGGCTCCTGGTAGGATAGGATAAACTTGTGACAGGACTGGAATAGGAAGTGCTGGGTGGGTGGATTTGTCAGGTCATGCACCGGAGTCTTCCACAGGGATATGATCCTTGTGACCAGGTTTTGGAATTGAGAGTGGCATAACGTTGAAGTAGGACACTGAAGATGTTGAGTGGGGGACAGAATACCACATTATGAGGGGTGCAAAGGATCTTGGGTAGGATGTCCCTCATTTCATGGCTTTATTATAGGTAAACAAAGCTCAGCAAAGAATGTCGCTCAGTTTTTCCAGACCAGTGTGGCACTGAGTGACTAAGGGAGCACTTCTCTATGGCTGGTTCTTGGGAGTGGTAAGAGGATTCGAAGTGAGCAGAAATGGCATGGGAGATCTGTTTGCAGACTAGGTCTGGGGGATGGTGCCTGTCTGTAAAGTCCCTGGTGAGACCTTCAGCATAATGGGCAAGCAAGTTCTCGTCACTGCAGATACACCATCCCCAAGTGGCCAGGTTGTACAGGATGGATCTTTTTGGTGTGAAAGGAATGACAGCTGGCAAAATACTGGTACTGTAGGTGGTTGGTGTGCTTAATGTGCTTAATGTGGACAGTGTTGTGGATGGAGCCATCAGAGAGGAGGAGGTCAAAGTCCAGGAACCTGGAATTTGGGTTGAGGAGGATCAGGTGAAGTGAATCGGACAGAAGGTATTGAGTTTGTGAAGGAATGAAGATAGGATGTTGTAAAAGTCTTCTAATTACGCCGGATGATTGATAGACTGAGAAATGGATTCAACACTGGAGTTTTCGTGCAGGATGTTGTAACTCCAAGTGGTGTACTTACTCTGTGCTATTGTTAGCAAAAACTTAATATGAACTGATTGGGCAATCCAACTCCCACTACCGATAAAGAAATACAGACCCAGACCCTTGGACACTGAATCCTCTGGCCCTCTAAAAAACTGATAACTTGGGTCCCTGTGAACATAAGAAATAAATGAAATTATCTTATGTCTAAAGTGTCAATCATGGAACGTGGTATACTCTGGTCTCTCGTGAAAAAAAATGAAAGATGCTAGGTACAGGCTCCATTGTGTGGAATGATGGCCATAATAATTAGAAATGAACATTAAATTCTTTTGGCTGATAAATTGAAACATTTAAGAAAAATCCAACATCTTTGAAAAAATATGATGTGGGCAGGTAGGCGGAACTAATCGTGGTGAATTAGTAACATTGATTTTTTTGTGAAATTAATTCCAAGTTATGTTTGGCGTTTCAAAAACATCTGCCAATGGAAAGTACATTACTCAGAAAAATAACACCGTTTTTAATAATTGATTTACAAACACTGAGATTTATAAAGCAATTATTATCTAACCTCTCTAAACAGACATAAATACAAATCATCCAATTACATATTCCAATGTTAACAAATCTTAGAAACATTACAAAAGGGAAATATCTAATTAACCTTTAGATCAAATCAGTTTACATACATTCTCAGGCTACTCAACAATTACAAATTTATCAGTCAACTCATCTATACTAACATGCTGGCAAAACAAAAGTCATAGTTATTTAACATCTTTATCTTTATTGTGAGAAGACTTCTGCTTACATGTTCTCGTAATTCCTATATTATTCTAACACTTGGTGGCACACATAGCACACCACAAAAACTGCCTATTCCATCCTCTTTCGCTTACCGACAACTACCCACTACTATGCGCCAAGTGCTCTCTTACTCCAACACTACAATCTCTAGCCAGAAGCAATATCTTTGGCTCTGCAGTTGTGCACAGTCAGCGCTCCTTATTGTAAACATATTTCGTTTGTAATATAATAGATTCGTTTTAGTTTACATTAGTATTACTATCATATTCAGGTGCCACATACAAGTGTGTGCCAATAGACTCCTTTCAATGCCTTGGCCCTCAGCCCAAATAATGAAGATATTATCAATGAACCTAAACCAGATTAGCGGTTTGGCGTTTTGGGAGGCCAAAACGTCTCCTTTAGCTGGCCCATAAACGGATTGTCAAAGGAGGGTGCCATGAAGGAGCCCATGGTTGTACTATGGATTTCTTTGTATACCTTCTCTTCAAAGTAGAAGTAGTTATGGGTTAGGATAAAGTCAGTAAGTTATATGAGCAATGAGGTATTGGGTTTGCAGTCTGAAGGACTTTGGGAAAGACAGTGTTCAATTGCGGTAAGACCATGGGCATGATGGATGTTTATGTATAGGGAGGTGGCGTCAACAGTGATGAGGAGGGATCCAGGAGGTAAAGGACTGGGGATGGTGGAGAGTTGGTGAAGGAAGAGGTTGGTATCTTTGATGTAGAGGGCTAGGTTATTGACAATTGTTTGGATGTATTTGCCAATGAGGGTCAAAATTCTTTTTTGGGGGTGCACAATAAACAGCCACAACGGAGGATCCAGGATTTTTGGGTTTGTGGGTTTAGGGGAGCATTTAGAATGTGGGTGTGCAGGGTATCAGAAGGTTGGGAAGTGAAATAAATCCAGGGGATGGGTTCTGGGAAAGGCCTAAGGCTTTAAGCAGGGACTGGAGGTTGTGCTGGAACTTCTGGGATGTGCTCACTCTTGGCAACGTTTATAGGTGAAGGAGTCAGACAATTGGTAGAGGCCCTCTGCCAGGTAGTCACTGTGATCCATAACAACAGTTGTTTGCAGTTGCAATTATTGGGTCAGGATTTGTTCAAGATTGTATATGGATATTCATTCTTCTGACAAAGGGTTGATGTTGTAACGAAGAGACCTGCAGAAGAATGGTGAGATTAAATTGGAGGTAAGAAATTCCTGAAAGGTGACGAGCAAAGTAGTTGAAGGATTGGGACGGTGGTAGGAAATGGGAAATGCATGTTCAGTGTTGGAATAATGCTGGTTTTGGTTAGAGGAATTGGCGGAAAAGAAGTGTTTCCATTGCAGTGATCCTGAGGACCTGAGGACTGAGGCAGTTGAAGTATTAACAACAGTGTTATGGGAATGTTCTTGCTGTTGATTTTGTGGATTGTTGGCGGAGAGGTTTGGGGGAAGTGCCAAGTTGGGAACTTCAGTTAGGCATGGGGGCAGGTACTATGAGGGATGGACGAGTAGGAACACCATGAGTAGGATGTGGGACGTATAGTCATGCCCTGAGGTAGCATTAGGATTTCAACACATTGAATGGAGGTGGTGCCTGGAATGCTCCTCCAGGTGCTGAGAGCAGGAGATTCATTTTCAGCGATGTGATATATGAAGCAGGGATTGCATAGTAGCAGTTCTTGCACAGGGAGCAGAGGTGATTCTGGAATGTTGATGCCATGCAAGGAGTACCAGGTTTATGACAGCCAGAGACAGGCAGAATCTGGAAAGGTGAAAGTTATTCTGAATACCACTTAGACCGGAACAACTGAACCACATTCTTCCCCAGGACTTTGATTATCTATCATAATTCCCTAAAATGAAGGACATCCTAACCAAGATCCTTCCCACCAAACCTCCACAACATCCTATTCCACCCCTATGTCACTCCCAATTCAAGCCCCTTGCCACAATGATAATATCCCTGTGGAAGACCCATGTGCAAGACCTGACAAATCCATCCAAGCAGCACTTCCTATTCCAGTCCTGCCATAGGTTTATCCTATCCCACCAGGAGCCACGCCAGTTTTGAAAGTAGCCACATGATTTACCAGCTCTGTTGCAATCACTGCACAGCTTTTTATATTGATATGACTACCAACCAGCTGTCCACCAGGTCGAACAGCCACAGCCAAACTGTTACCAACAGCGAAGTCGACCACTCTGTAGTAAAACATGCAGCTGAATATAACATGCTTGATATCAATGGCTGTTTCACTACCCAGGCCAACTGGATCCTGTCTTCCACCATCGGCTTTCTGAACTTTACAGATGAGAGTCATCCTTACAACACATTGATAATTATCCCAGCCTGAACAAACGGTAACATGCTACCCCCACACCCTCCATCCAACAGTTCCCACTCTCTCTGTCCTGTCATCTCTTCCCCATTCTCGACCCCCAACCTCTTTGTTATCTGCCCTCTACATGGCACCTTCTGTATTGCTTTTATAAAAATGTTTTCACAAGAAAGTATTTTGATCGATAGTTTTATCGATTTGTATATTTTTCGTCATTAGTGGAGAAAGTAATCTCGGAAATGACATCTGAATCAATAATAATATGGTGTACCGACAAAGAACTACAGCGTTGAGAAATAATAACTATGGTGACAGTCCAAGAAAAAACAAAAGCACAAAATCCACTACTATGACATGAGTGAAGGCGGCGACCATTGGTTAACTGGCGATACTAGTATACAAATCCATTGTGCCCCAACAAAGACAACATCAAAACGTCCTTCTCGAGAAACCCTGACGTTGGCGTTCCGTTCCGTTGTGCTCTATTCCGTTCCATTGATAACCTTTATGAATGTCGTCTTTCTAGTGCGTTGTACAATGTTTTGTCGTTCCGTTCCATTCCGTCAAATGGTAATCGACCTTAAATTGCCTCAACAAATACAATGCAAGACACTAAGCCACCTATTCCTATCTGCGAAAAGAAGTGCGATAACGAAATCCAGTACTTCATAGCAGACAATGAGTAAAGCAGTGACGTGAATTGGAGTTTCTACGGAAACTACGGCTAGCAACGAAAGACGAGAGCTGTTCCAGAGGTTTCGATGCCGACGCTGACGTGTGTGAGTTGCAGGAAGAGTGGAAGGTGAGAAAGGAGGTAGCGTCGAAGCAGCGTGCGAACGAGAGGGGGCCGCGTTGCTCCGGCCAGCAGCGTCTCTGAATTGTGAAAGGGACGGCGTCTCGGAAGTGGCAGAGAGGTGTTGCGGAAGCTGGTGCCAGATCTGGCATTCCCGCAGGAGATACTGATTCTCTGGCTGTAGTTTTTTACCATATACTGAATATACAACTGCTCTCTTTACAAAAAATGTTTATAACTGAGTTTGTCACTAACTGTTTCTGTTTTTCTAAGTGGTTCTGGATGTATTGCGTTTCCGTATCTGTATCTGAATTTCCGTTGGTGGCTGTAATGTTTTTCATGTTCAGTGTATTATTATTACTATTATTGAATTATCCCAATACATGGAAGAAGTTAAGCAAATAACTCAATCAACTTTTCTTTACGTTCATGTTGTTCCAATAGGACTACATCCTTTTTGAGAAGGCTTATTTACGTTTTCCGACCACTCTGGTCTGTTCTATTTTTGCTTTTGTTGCTCTGCTGTAACTCATCATCTGTCTGCTTTGCGTCTGATGGTGTCTGTTTCTAAAGTTTTGGTTGGTGCTAACTTAATCATAGCTAACACTTGGTTTAAGAATCATGAAAGAAGGTTGTATACGTGGAAGAACCCTGGAGATACTAAAAGGTATCAGATAGATGATATAATGGTAAGACAGAGATTTAGGAACCAGGTTTTAAGCTGTAAGACATTTCCAGGGGCAGATGTGGACTCTGACCACAATCTATTGGTTATGACCTGTAGATTAAAACTGAAGAAACTGCAAAAATGTGGGAAATTAAGGAGATGGGACCTGGATAAACTGAAAGAACCAGAGGTTGTACAGAGTTTCAGGGAGAGCATAAGGGAACAATTGACAGGAATAGGGGAAAGAAATACAGTAGAAGAAGAATGGGTAGCTCTGAGGGATGAAGTAGTGAAGGCAGCAGAGGATAAAGTAGGTACAAAGACGAGGGCTGCTAGAAATCCTTGGGTAACAGAAGAAATATTGAATTTAATTGATGAAAGGAGAAAATATAAAAATGCAGTAAATGAAGCAGGCAAAAAGGAATACAAACGTCTCAAAAATGAGATCGACAGGAAGTGCAAAATGGCTAAACAGGGATGGCTAGAGGACAAATGTAAGGATGTAGAAGCTTATCTCACTAGGGGTAAGATAGATACTGCCTACAGGAAAATTAAAGAGACCTTTGGAGAGAAGAGAACCATGTGTATGAATATCAAGAGCTCAGATGGCAGCCCAGTTCTAAGCAAAGAAGGAAAGGCAGAAAGGTGGAAGGAGTATATAGAAGGTTTATACAAGGGCGATGTACTTATGGAAATGGAAGAAGATGTAGATGAAGACGAAATGGGAGATACGATACTGCGTGAAGAGTTTGACAGAGCACTGAAAGACCTGAGTCGAAACAAGGCCCCCGGAGTAGACAACATTCCATTAGAACTACTGACGGCCTTGGGAGAAACAGTCCTGACAAGACTCTACCAGCTAGTGAGCAAGATGTATGAGACAGGCGAAATACCCTCAGACTTCAAGAAGAATATAATAATTCCAATCCCAAAAAAAGCAGGTGCTGACAGATGTGAAAATTACCGAACTATCAGTTTAATAAGCCACGGCTGCAAAATACTAACGCGAATTCTTTACAGACGAATGGAAAAACTGGTAGATGCAGACCTCGGGGAGGATCAGTTTGGATTACGTCGAAATGTTGGAACACGGGAGGCAATACTGACCTTACAACTTATCTTAGAAGAACGATTAAGAAAAGGCAAACCTACGTTTCTAGCATTTGTAGACTTAGAGAAAGCTTTTGACAATGTTGACTGGAATACTCTCTTTCAAATTCTAAAGGTGGCAGGGGTAAAATACAGGGAGCGAAAGGCTATTTACAATTTGTACAGAAACCAGATGGCAGTCATAAGAGTCGAGGGGCATGAAAGGGAAGCAGTGGTTGGGAAAGGAGTGAGACAGGGTTGTAGCCTCTCCCCGATGTTATTCAATCTGTATATTGAGCAAGCAGTAAAGGAAACAAAAGAAAAATTTGGAGGAGGTATTAAAATTCATGGAGAAGAAGTAAAAACTTTGAGGTTCGCCGATGACATTGTAATTCTGTCAGAGACGGCAAAGGATTTGGAAGAGCAGTTGAACGGAATGGACAGTGTATTGAAAAGAGTATATAAGATGAACATCAACAAAAGCAAAACTAGGATAATGGAATGTAGTCAAATTAAATCGGGTGATGCTGAGGGAATTAGATTAGGAAATGAGACACTTAAAGTAGTGAAGGAGTTTTGCTATTTAGGAAGTAAAATAACTGATGATGGTCGAAGTAGGGAGGATATAAAATGTAGACTGGCAATGGCAAGGAAAGCGTTTCTGAAGAAGAGAAATTTGTTAACATCGAATATAGATCTATGTATCAGGAAGTCGTTTCTGAAAGTATTTGTTTGGAGTGTAGCCATGTATGGAAGTGAAACATGGACGATAACTAGTTTGGACAAGAAGAGAATAGAAGCTTTCGAAATGTGGTGCTACAGAAGAATGCTGAAGATTAAATGGGTAGATCACATAACTAATGAGGAGGTATTGAATAGGATTGGAGAGAAGAGAAGTTTGTGGCACAACTTGACTAGAAGAAGGGATCGGTTGGTAGGACATGTTTTGAGGCATCAAGGGGTCACAAATTTAGCATTGGAGGGCAGCGTGGAGGGTAAAAATCGTAGAGGGAGACCGAGAGATGAGTACACTAAGCAGATTCAGAAGGATGTAGGTTGCAGTAGGTACTGGGAGATGAAGCAGCTTGCACAGGATAGAGTATTATGGAGAGCTGCATCAAACCAGTCTCAGGACTGAAGACAACAACAACAACATGTTTGCGTTGTTGAGGCCCTTTCGAATTTCGTTCAGCCTAGGTGTTGTGTTCTTAAGAGACGTTACATGGTCTATCATCCTTTTTGTCAATTGCTTTTCTGGTAGTCTGGTGAGACGACCATTCGCCTCGTCTTAATGTCAGTTTCGAAGTTTTGAATACTTTTCTGTTGTTTTGATTCATTGTTGCCAGTAACCGTCTTGGGTATGTCTTCTTCCTAACATTTTTCTAATGATCTTTCTTTTCTCTTTTTCGATTTCTTCGAGTTAGTGATTTCTCTTATGCGTCAGTATTTCTCTTGCGTAGAGGACTGTTGTTTTTATGACTGTGTTGTAGTGCCAAATACTGGGGTGTCTTGACATGGATTTTTTGCTGTAGACGTTCTCACCATTTACCACTGCACAAATGTGTTCTGGATGAATGTTTGCTTTGTTTCGATTTCTTGTAAGCTTTCGGTTCCAAGCTAGAGTATACGATTAGTCAGTTGTATTTGTAGTTCTGAAAATTGCGAACGTCTTAGCTGACTAAATATATGTACATCTCTTGTGGAATTCGGGTAGGATGATTGGAAGACCCATTCCTGACCTCTTCTAAAAAGCGGAGTTTGTGTCCGTCGAACGAGAAGAGTATTAGATGCTTTGCACGATACATCTTTTACTGCTAGAAGATTTTGTGTAAGAGATCGTTTACTACAACATTCATTTGTAGGCAGAAACGTTAACTGTTTATATATCTGTTTTTCTTATCTGTACTATCTTTGCTTTTGTATAACTCCGTGTATGCATTTATGTTTTGTCTATGTGTCTATTTCAGCGTCACGTATGCAACAGATATTTCTCTCTGGTATCTTTCGTTTTGTATGAGTGTGTATATGTATTTGTGTTTTGTATATTTGTCTGTTTTTGTATCTATATCTTTTCTATTCTATTGCTAATAAAGTTTTCAGCGTGGAGTTTGCCAGTCTTCCATCGGGTGCCTCCTCGGATGGCGCTTAGGGGAACGCCCGCCAGACATGGCGGGTATCGGCGAATTAAATACTCGGGGCGGACCAAAACTGGTACATAGGGAGTTGATCCAAGTCACCTACAAGGCACGTATTTTACTATAGACTAGGATACCCTGAAGTCAGAGCCCTGCCCCTTCAGATTTGGAGATTACGGAATCAAGGAACTCCAATGCAACCATCATTAATGAAGTTGCAGTGTGCGAGCTTATTTCTTTTATGTTTACGTCTAATATGATTAATAATGCTACAGAGTGTGAAATTTTATTTTTCTATGTGTTCTTTTTGTGAGATGCTTACATGCAAAATTTATGAATGGTCGGAATATTCAATATACATATTTCTTGCTTGTGACGTAGTGTCAAAAGCGTACAGGGGATTGCACACTGGCACTTATGCCTCATAATGAAAACGATTGCTCTGCAGGCAACTGAAGTGCATTTACGAATAAATCACGTGTGTGTGAATATAAAACAACTTAGCATTCTCCTTTAAAAATAGTACAAGTTATCAGCCTACGCAAACAGTTAACGTTTTTACTTGCAGATGAATGTTGTAGTAAACGATTTCTTGCGCAAAGCCTCTAGTACTTTGTCTCGTTCGGCGGACACAAACTCCGTAGTTCAAAAGAGGTCGAAGAGTGCCCTCTAGTCATTCTACCCGAATTCCGCAAGAGATGTACATATGTAGATGAGATGTCTGCAATTTTCAGAACGATAAATGCATACCACTGTTTTCACTCTCGTTTCAGCACCGTGCTTGATTCGATTCTGCTAATTGAGAACGCCCTCATAAAAAAATGGTTCAAATGGCTCTGAGCACTATGTGACTTCTTCTGAGGTCATCAGTCCCCTAGAAATTAGAATTACTTAAACCTAACTAACCTAAGGACATCACACACATCCATGCCCGAGGCAGGGTTCGAACCTGCGATCGTAGCAGTCACGCGGTTCCGGACTGGCGCGCTCGGCCACCGCGGCCGGCCCCTCATAAGAAATGAGTGGTCGTGTGTAACTCGAGAAGGATACAACTGTTACGTAGAATCTAGCTTGGTACCAAAAACTTAGAAGGAAACTAAATAAAGATAAGTATTTATCCAGAACAAAACTGTCCAATGGTAAATGATAAAAGGGCAGAGACTGAACTTATTGAAATATGTTCAGTGCTCATTTTAAAAATTTTTGTTAGCTTAAAATATCTTCTAAGTACAAGAATTTGTAATTCAACCTTGTTACAAAATACTTTTTAGAACCTTGTCATCCTTCGTCAACTTTCAGATAGCAATTTACCTCCTTTAAAAAAATTTCGTATAAAAATACACTGACGGAAAAGAAACGCAACGCTAAGGAGGAGTTGTGAGACTTAAATGAAAGTTGGTAGGGGTGCTTCTATATCTGAAAAATGCTCTGTGTTCAGACTTCGTGAAGTCGCATAAGAGTGGCGCTAGTAACGCCTCTATGACGATGCATATCAGGTTTGCTTTAAATACACGCTGTAAAGTTCCTGAACGTTCGTTACCTTTGACAGTGGACTTGGTGAGTTGATGTTAGTCGAGAATGCCACCTTGTTAGTCAAGAATGTCTTTAAGGCAACAAAGATCCCATTATCGACACCCCACTGAGTTCCAACGAGGCTGTCTAATAGGGCTACGAAAAGCTCGATGTTCCTTCTGAGGTATTGTGGAAAGACTCAGCAGGAACGTAGCCATTGTACTCGATTGCTGGCAGCGGTGGTCAGCAGAATGTATGGTGGCTTGAAGACAGATCTTCGCACGGCTACGTGGTACTACCGGAGAGGGAAGACCACCATGTTCGGCATATGGCTCAGGTGCATCGTACTGCATCTGCAGCAGTAATTTGAACAGCAGTTGTCACTGCAGTGTTACAACGAACTGCAACAAATCGGTTGCTTCAAGGACAGCCCCGAGCCAGACTCCCAGCAGTGTGCATTCCACTGACCCCTGACCCTTAACCAGTCCCTTTAGCGACAGCTCACTAGAGGATGTGTTGAGGCTTTGTTTTCTCTGATGAAAGCTGGTTCTGCCTCGGTGCCAGTGATGGACGTGTGCTGATTAGAAAGAGGTCAGTTGAGGGCCAGCAACCAACCGGTCTGCGTCCGAGATACACGGGACCTACACCTGGTGTTACCGTCTGGATGCTATTTAGTGTAAGAGAAGGACAAGTCTTGGGCTATCCCATGCATCCTGACTGCAAAATTGTACGTCAGTCTAGTGGTTTGACCTATTGTGTTGCCATCCATGAAAGGCCTTTCAGGGGGTGTTTTCCAACAGGATAACTTTCGCCCACTTATTAGTTCTTATAAGCTAACATGCTCAATACAGTGTCGACATGCTGCTTTGCCCTATTCGATCTGTCTCCAATCGAGCACATCTGGGACATCATTGGACGAAAATTCCAGCATCATCCACAAAAAGCAGTAACTGCTCCTGTACCGACTGACCAAGTACAATAAGCATGCACCTCCATGCCACAAAACTGACATCCGGCAACTGAACAACACAATACACGCAGGTTTCATGTTTGCATTCAATATTATGACGTTTACATCGGTTATTAATGTACACACATCAAAAAACGTATTGCATCACCCCAGTTCCCAGAACTTCTGATATTGTATCACAGACACAGTCCCTTTGACTGATCAGAAATGTCACTCAGCCCACCCAAAGATGTAAACAACCGTGCATGAGCAGCCATTATTCGACGGAGGGGGTCCGACAGCCGATCAGTTCCAGTCATTCCACCAGGAAGGTGGGGGTTCGACAGCCGATCAGTTGCAGTCATTCCACCAGGAAGGTGGTACACGGCTCGTGTTGTCTGCAGTTAAACCATGCCTACATGGTCAACACCGCGGTTCGATAGCGTCCGTATTGTTACTTTGTGCCAGGAAAGGCTCTCAACGAGGGAAGTATCCAGGCGTCTCGGAGTGAACTAAAGCAATGTTTTCGGTCACGGAGGAGATACAAAGAGACAGGAACTGTCGTTGACATGCGTTGCTCAGATCGCCCATGGGCTACTACTGCAGTGGATGACCGCTACCTACAGATTATGGTTCGGAGGGACCCTGACAGCAACGCCAAGATGTTGGATAATGCTTTTCGTGCAGCCACAAGATGCCATGTTACGACTCAAATTGTGTGCAATAGGCTACCAGACGCGGAGCTTCGCTCCCAACTTCCACGGCGAGGTTCATCTTCGCTACGACGACACCATGCAGCGTGGCCCAACAGCTTGCCGAATGGAACGCTCAGAATTGGCATCACGTTCTCTTCAGCGATGAGTGTCGCATATGCCTTCAACCAGACAATCGTCGGAGACTTTTTGGAGGCAACCCAGTCAGTGTGTCTAACACTGTCCAGCGAGTGCAGCAAGGTGGAGGTTCCCTGCTGTTTCGGGGTGGCATTTTGTGGGGCCGACGTACGCCGCTGGTGGTCATGGAAGGCGCCGTGACGGCTGTACGATACGTGAATGCCATCCTCCGATCGATAGCGCAACCATATCGGCAGCATATTGGCGAGGCATTCGTGTCCATGGACGACAATTCGCCACCCCCCCCCCCCCCTCCCAGTCGTGCACATCTTGTGAATGACTTCTTTGAGAATGACGACATCGCTCGACTAGAGTGGCCAGCATGTTCTCCAGAGATGAACCCTATCTAACATGCCTAGTATAGACTGCAAAGGGCTTTTTATGGACGACGTGACCCACCAACCACTCTGAGGGATCTACTCCGAATCGCCGTTGAGGAGTGGGACAATCTGGACCAACAATGCCTTGATGAGCTTGTGGATAGTATGCCACGACGAATAGAGGCATGCATCAGTGTAAGAGGACGTGCTACTGAGTTTTAGACGTACCGGTGTGTACAGCAATCTAAAGGTCTCGCTGTATGGTGGTACAATATGCAATGTGTGGTTTTCATGAGGCGCAGGTGATGTTTATGTTGATCTCTATTCTAATTTTCTGTACAGGTTCCGGGACTCTCGGAACCGAGGTGATGCAAAACTTTTTTGATGTGTGTAGGAGGATTTCACATTTGCAGTGGGTTGTCTCGCGCTTACATGTACCAATGATCTTGAAATGTTAATCACTTAAATATGGTGCCTAGACAACCGTTATTTCCGAAATATTTTTATTGCGCGGGGTGGTTAGGAGGAAATCGCAGGTCTGCTGCTTGTTTCGGAGTTTTTGTACTGGCAGTAAGGGCAGTTTAGGACATGTTGAACAGGTCGGATATTCAGCGGGTAAAGGTTGCGGAGTTTGGGATAGAAATGTTGTTTAGAAGGGGCAGCTAAAAAGATCAACATTTCTTGTATAAAACCTTTATTTATTGCTATAAATGGTTTACAAACTCACTAGTTAAATGACTACAGTATGCTTTACCAGCTTTACTAACGGTACAGTTTTCTTGGAACAGATAATACAAACCACGTACAAGAGAGGTCCCTAAATCACCTAAGGCGAATACTGACTTAATTCCTTTAAGAAGGAATCATCGATTTCTTTCCTCGCACCGAGCTTGGGTTCTGCCTATAATGACGTCGTCGTCGATGGGACGTTAAACCCCGATATTCCTGTATTACTTCCTCCCAGTTTCAGGACACAAGACTCCAGTTGCTTTCCTACCTCTGCAATACTTCAGAAAATGTGTTATTTCTCGCACTCTCGTCTTCATACACTTTCATTTTGCGCTACTGTTTCTCCCGTCTCGGTAATTTACAGCAGCAGATAGCCAGGAAAGTAGATGAATCTGTTGTGAAGTACGGACTTATTTATACCAAAGAAAAATAGTGTGGGGTTGTTTTTAATGTAAATACGGTAAATATCTTCTTTTCCCCGGCGTGTATACATCTAGGACGAGTCTGCTTTTTGAGGTGGTGGCAAATTTTATTTCATTATTAAGCTTTGTAGTTCGATGTGACTCCTGACGCTCCAGTCGGCAAGGTAACTTGAGACATGGGAGTCCTCTGCGCTCTCTGCTTGTCATTCGTGTAAACTCTGTCTTGTGTGTTATCGTCTTTTAACTGTTTATGTATCGTACTCTCTGAGGCGACCTAAACGAGCGTGGGAAACTGACAAAAAACCACACGCAGGCTGGCCGGTGTGCTAGGTCACAATCGTTAATCTGCCTGGTGGTTTCGATCCAGGTCTAGCTTATCACCTTGTCTCAAAACCTAGCGTTCTCCCCATTATGCTAGTCGACTTACACTGAGGTGATGAAAGTCGTGGGATACCTCCTAATAGCGTAACGGACCTCCTTTGACCCAGCATACTGCAACAGTTAGATATGGCATGGACTCAAAAATCCGTTGGAAATACCCTGTAGAAACACTGAGCCGTTCTGACTCTATATCCGCCTACAATTAAAAAGGTGTTGCCATTGCAGGATTTTCTGCATGAACTGACCTCTCGATTCTTCCCATAAAGGTTCCATTGGGTTCGTATCTTGCGATCTGGGTGGTGAAATCTTTCGCTCGAATTGTCCAGAATCTTCTTCTAATCAATTGCAAACAACTGTTTCCTAGTGACATGGGACATCGTCATCCACAAAAATTCTGTCATTCTTTTGGAACATGAAATCAATGAATGGCTGCAAAAGGTCTTCATGTACAGCAACATAACCATTTACACTTAGTGATCGGTTCAATTGTACCAGAGGACCCAGCCCAATCTATGTAAACACAGCCCACACCATCATGGATCCACCACTTGCTTGCATAGTATCTCATTGACAACATGGGACCATGGCTTCGTGGAGTCTGTGTCACACTCTAACCCTACTATCAGCTCTTATAAACTGAAATCGGCACTCATATGGCCAGACCACGGTTTTCCGTTCGTCTAGCGTCCAATAGGTGTGATTGCGAGTCCAGGAGAGGAGCTGCAGGCGATGTCGTTGTTAGGAAAGGCACTCGCGTCGCTATTCTGCCGCCATAGACCGTTAACGCCAAATTTCTCCTTACTGTCCCGATGGATAAATTCGTCGGACGTCCCAGATTAATTTCTGTTGTTATTTCACGCAATGTCGCTTGTCTGTTAGCACTGACAATTCTACACAAACTTTGCTGCTTTTGTCATTAAGTGAAGGCTGTCGTTGTCCGTAGTGAGAGGTATTCTCGGTACGCTCTTGACACTATGGATCGCAGAATATTAAATTCCCTAATGATTTGCGCAATGCAGCGTCCCATGCGTTTAGCTACGTCTACCATTCCGCGTTCAGAGTCTCTTAATTCCCATCGTGCGGCCATAATCACGTCGGAAAACTTTTCATATGAATCACCTGAATATAAATGACAGCAGTTTTGTCACACAGCTAAAGTCGCATCTGCTAGCAAAATGGTTCAAATGGCTCTGAGCACTATGCGACTTAACTTCTGAGGTCAGCAGTCGCCTAAATCTCACACATCATGCCCGAGGCAGGATTCGAACCTGCGACCGCAGCGGTCGCTCGGTTCCAGACTGTAGCGCCTAGAACCGCTCTGGCCGGCCATCTGCTAGCAGGTCATGTAGAACATTCTCTAGAAATTATGATAACTTTGTCCGTTGAGCCTTGGTGGAAGAAATTGGGGTCCTAACAAAGAGTCGCCAACAATGCCGGCCAAACACTGACAGAAGATCTTTGTTGATGAGTTGCCCCAACAGTTGGGTGAGAATCGACGTCTGCCCATATACGTCGAGTGTGAAAATTTACAATCTGGTCTCACTGAAACGATGCCTCATCTGTGAACTGCACTGTTGCACTAAAATTAGGGTTGACACTTTGTTGAATACACTATTCGCTGAAGAGTAACCGTGCAGGAAAATCAGCTGCTATTGCCCTCCACGCTGTAAATGGTATGGCTACAGCCATCCGAGGACCGCTAGATAGTCATATGGTCAGTATTAAGTGTTGCAGCTACTTGTCTTGTACTGCCACCAGGGTCGACCTCAACTGCATGAAGAATTGCCACTTCCCGTTCTGGCGTCCTCGTCCTTCTAGACCTTCCCCCGGTAGCTGGTATCAGGCTTTAAATACCCCATGTTCCCTGAGACGACGATCAATGGCTTCAAACGTTTCCCTGTCGGGGCAACTTCGTCCTGGAAATCTCATCCAGGACAAGCGTTGAGCGCGAGCGCCATCGCCATCAGCTAGTCTATACATCAAATGGACATCTGCCATCTCCGCAATTTTGTACACCGCATTTGCGCGAGTCAAGTCTGTGATTAACAGTACATAGTAACTCGTGCGCTTGAAAGTGTCTTACTGATCTCTAGAACAGCTGATGTTATCTGTAAACAAGCAGTGACTGACTTCACATGGTAACAGGTGCATGTAAAACAAAACACTGGCGGTGCACAACGTAACAAATCGATACCAACAGTGCACGTCTCCGGTAACTGTAACGTTCAGTTCTTCCGTGTTTCTCATCATTAATGTTCAAATGTTCAAATGGCTCTGAGCACTATGGGACTTAACTTCTAAGGTCATCAGTCCCCTAGAACTTAGAACTACTTAAACCTAACTAACCTAAGGACATCACACACATCCATGCTGGAGGCAGGATTCGAACCTGCGACTGTAGCAGTCGCACGGTTCCAGACTGTAGCGCCTAGAACCGCTCGGCCAGGACGGACGGCCATGATTAATGAGTTGGAGAAAATGGATTGTATCATGGAAACAAAACTTCCAGTCCCATGTACATATAAAATAATTTCTTTGTTTTTGTGTGAAGAATGTGTCCGGCAATTTGTGCCGTACGTTTTTGTTACACTCATTATACGCCAACGCACACAAACATATCAACTGCTGAGTTTAGATGTCTGAAACACAGCTACATGCCTGATGATTCTTACGGAATAAGTATCACTTCATGGCCATCTAATAACGATGTCATCCATTTGTACTTTCTCGTATGAATGTTACAGCTTTTAGAGTGTATATAAGAAGTTTTGTCAGCCGTAGTAGATCTGTACCCTGTTTTATTAAACGCAAGAAAGTGCAAGTCGATGACGTCGTTGTTAGGTGGTCACGAAGTGATACTTTTTGTATGGGAATCGGTAGGCATAAAGCATCCAACGTCAGTAATCCATGTTTATGTATGTTTAAACGTATATAAGGGTTGGCTTTGGTAGTTAGCATTTAGTGTTGGATGCTAAAGAATCTTGGTAAGAGTACGCAAGAATACTTATTTGGTGTGCTACCAATTTGCCAGTTTTACAAGCTATCCTGCCAGTTTACCAGTTTTGCAGCAAGTACTACGAATTTTCTGATTCGACGCCATGTGACTAACATTTTCTGTCATTTTGTAGAATTTGAAAGGTAGAAAACATTTAATAAATTGCATGAACCAGATTTAGATGCAGTTTCATTTGTAATGAATATGGTGGAGCCTTCCGCTTTATTGGGAAAAATTTTACATCACTTCGCAGAACACGAAATGACCTGATTACTTTATTCACTCTGTAATGTCAAGGTATCGTAATTTAATATCTACCGCCATTTTACAGAGTATGCTATGACGTCATCACTGTAGTGCCAAACCCTTAGCGTATATAAGAGCCCTGGTGGTTGACGTCATTTTCGGTTTACGTGCACTGCAGTACTACTACATCAAAATAGACACAAGAATAACATTAACCAATTACAGTTTTCCCCGTTTCTGTAGGGCAACCACCGTAATCATAAACCGAAGCTTAACGCACATACACAAACAAAATAGTGCCACAGTTCACCCAAATGTTGCTAAACATGACATCCCAATCTATACAACAGTGTCTCGATTTCCTCGTCAAATAATGAAAACCACTGGGGGTAACTGACAGTTTGCATCAGATACACTGGCACTTTTTCTTAAAGCCTATGAAATAACACTGCATGTACGACTCAGTCATAATTTGGTAATACTCTTGACATACGGACGCCAGTGGATCGCTAAAATATATTCACAGCACCTGTATATGTGACGTAGATGCACACAGCGCAAGAATTCAGAGGACGCGACTCGTGATTGCAGTGGTTTATTTGGCGTATCCAGAGCGGGTATTTGCGTAAAATATCAGCTGCAGCTATAGCAAATTACAGAAAATACCCAGCATTTCGCTGCTATGAAACTTGAAGGCAACTATTAATTATGGTAATATTGGCAAGTATTTTGAGGTGGAATAGACCCCCAGTCTTGTACGCACGCCCACATATGCACGTGCATGCGCGCGCATGAAGGCTCAATTATTTGGGCTGAAACCTAGGTAAAGGTTCGTTTCATTAAGGCAGTCGAGGCTGATAGTTTCTTTTACATTAGATTATCACGATTGCTGACTGGGCTGTAGTGTTGAAAGTAATGAGGAATTACTGATATGAACTGGAGAAAATAGAAATTTGTGACGTAACTTCACTAAAGAAACGGATCAGTTGAAAGGATACTTTCTCAGACACCAAAGAAACGTGTTTAGTGTTTGAGGGAAGGTAGGGAATATAGTAAGCAGGTTCAATGGATGTAGGTTGCAGTAGATTCAGAGGTGAAGAGGGCTGCACAAAACGGAGTAGCAGGGAGACCTGCATCAAACCAATCTTCGTACTGGAGACCACAACAACAACAACAACACACAGAACATTAATACAGATTCAAAAAAAATTCATGAGATCCTAGAGTGTCAAAACACATGATGTCAAAGTTCGATATTTTTATAAATTTTTCAGAGGATTCAAGTTACGATTGCAGCTATAAGCTTTTCTCGACGTTTAGCCTGCCCACACAGCTCACGGGAACTACAAAAGGGAGAGTCGTCCCTCCCGTTGTCACAAACCCATTCTAGAACAACAAAAGCGTAGCTCCTTGCTTGTTCTTTCCAAATTTAAATCATCTGTGGGCAGGTTCTCTAATCAAATTTGATAACAAAGTGAATTGATTTGCGCTGCGGTATTTAAAGACCATTTCTTCTACTACAAACTATTAAACCCATTAAGTGCAATAATACTCATTTGGGACTTTGTCTTTGAAACGGTTGATTTTGTAATTCTAATAATGCTGGCAGCGAATGCTACCATTTCCCATTGTTGTCCAGATCTTTGTCGAGCGCTTGCATTGAAGTTTCACAGCTGTTAAACGAATTACTTGTACACTTTTATTTCTGTGAAGAAGCTACATTTTCAGCGTTACATAAGTTGCACATTTTCTAAACAGCTTAAGATATATTATTATGTCAATAACTTCCAATATTATGTGTACAGCTATGTTGTGCAATCGTTTGGGAAAATGTTTATCGATCATTTATTTCAAAGACCTATTTCATTTCTCTATGATACCTGTCTGCTCTTCTACCCCCATTTGCAGCTCATGGCAGTTTCCACGTAAAATTTTATTTTGCTTTTATTTGCTCCTCAAGCACAATGAGTCGCTATGAAGCACTTTCTATAAGGGAAATTGTATAAATTTTAAATGACCTGAACTTCATGGCTTTTTTGGGGATGATGGTGACGTGAATGAGGCCATTGAAATAGTCGAGCTCCCTTCAGATCGTATAGATGAAATGTCTGACTGTGAAGATATCGTCGGAATATATTTGAAAATACTGTACTATCTGATCTGCCAAGTTCTTTGGACATGCATGTCAATGGAGAAAAGGAAAATGAGGGACATGCAAGCCAAAGAAAGAAGAAAGTGCAAGTTATTATCACTTCTAACTGAACAACAGAAAATGCAACCTACTCTAAAACCTGATACAGTAGAAATTGAACAACGAAAATCCAATTTGGTAGGAGCACTAAAAGGAAAATCTGCTGTAGAGTGCTTTGAAGAATTTTTTGATGAAGAGGTATTGAACTTGATTGCCAGTGAAAGTGTCCGAAAGCAGTTTATTCGCGGGAAACAAGTGAGATCTGGTTTCAAACAGTGGGCCATGTGCTATTCTCAAAGCGGTTTGTGTTACCATATGTCAATCTTTGAAGAAAAATCGAAGGATACAGGTGATGTTTCAGTTCTGGGACTTGGCGAGTCAGTTGTGTTGAATGTGATTTCTTTTCTGCAGACTCCTCAACTTCACAATATATATTTTGATAACTTTTTCACGAGGTCCCTTTGATGAAAGTGCTCTGAAAAGTGAAAGTAACGGGAACTAGAACTGCCCGTATGAACCGAATGAATAACTGTTCAATAGAATCAGAGAACATCAAGAAGAAGAAACGAAGAGGAACGAATAGCTATAGATTTGACAAGAATACGTAGCTAATGGCAGTAATGTGGAAGGATAACAGTTGTGTAAAGCTCTCGTCAAACCATGAGACAGTGTATCCAGTAAGCGAAGTAGAGGGATGGAGTAAAGCTGAGAACAAAGAAGTGCAAGTTCCATAGCTAAGAATGATTTCGGAATGCAACAATCATAAGGGAGGTGAAGACAAACTGGACTGGTATGTGCAAAAATATCGTATGAGAATTCGAGATAAGAAATGGTACTTCCCATTGTTCAGCAATGCATTAGATGTAGCGTTGGTCAATGCGCACCTCATCTACTGCCTGTCGAATTAAAATATTTCATTGTTTCCATTCCGGAGGACGGTGGCAAGGGCATATCTTGTTAAACCATATGCTGCTTCTGATCCGAAAACTACAGGACGTCCATCATACACAAAATCATCTCTTTCATGTGTTCAATTGAACTCAGGACTTCTGGAAACGGACATGTGTCTGAACGCACAGCACTGGGGAAACAAAGAAAATGTGCAATTTTCAAGAAAAATGTGAGGAATCAGTGTTCTGTGTGCAGTGTGGGACTCCATATTCATTGTTTTGTTGTCTGGCAAAGAAAATAAAAATGTGCCATGATCCCCATTTTGGAGTCGATTAAGATAAATCGTTAATTTCAAGGTGATTGCATTTTTAATTTTGTATTCCTTTTCCTCATCTCTGTGTCTATCAGTCAACACAGAAATAAATGTAGATCGAAGAAAAAATTTGGTACTTAATGGACTACATGAATTTCAAGTAAACACTTCAAAGAAATATTTTCTATGAAAGCAATCACATGAGAAACAAATGACACCATGAGAACACAGGTATTTCAGTTGCAAGACACGGATTAAAGAAAACTGATCGACACCTGATGTCAATCGTTTAACCTGTTTCTTTTTAACTATGACTTTCTGTAATCGTAATTTTCGGAGAAGCAAATAATACTTTCCAACCCACTGGTACCTAATCTTTATCTACCTTAGCAAACGAGCAGAATTTAACACTAGAAGCTCAGAGTAAGCCAAAGAGTTACAAAGTCTCTACTGCGATAAAGCGATATTCTGAAATTCTGTGTCTCATTTCTGCCGAGCCAGAAGCGAACGGAGCCAGAGATCGGCTTCCATCTGTTCATTTCTTGTAATAACGTGGTAACTTTAACTGTAGTGAGCATTAACTCCGACTCCTCGTGACGTTATGCAGCTGAAACAGATAGCTATGTGCACGGCCCTTATAAGCTTTCAAATCCCTGGCAAAAGAGTAAAACGGAATTTTTAATTTACCCCTCTCCCATAGAAAACAGGAAATTAATAATCCGTTTGAGTTCAAAAGCAAACTAAAAGCCTTCTCGTTCACAACTCTGTCTATAAATCAAATGCATTTTTTGGATCTATAATTCAGTAGTGCTGAGTGCAATAGCCTAGGTTAAGTACACATGATGTTTGTACGACATCTTTGCATATTTGTGAATCGAAACCTTATGTGTTCTCTCTTACGGGAAACATGACGGCAATAAAAATTTTTGAGGATTCGTTCCATTACATGTAGTGTTCTGTGAGGCGTCCGCCTGCTTCGCTTGGTGGTAACGTGCTTGCCTCCTCCACAGCGGACCGGGGTTCGATTCCTGGCCGGGTTGGAGATTTTATCCGCTCGTGGACAGGGTGTTGTGTTGTCCTCATCATAATTTGATCTTCATCACCAGCACGCCAGTCGTCCAATGTGGCGTTGACTGAAATAAAACTTGCACTTCGCGGTCGAACTTCCCCGACTGCCGTACGCTCATTTTCATTTTTCTGTGACGTTCTGCAAAGTCTCGAACCAAATTCCTGAGAATTTAGTCTTACTTGTCCATGCTCTTCTGCCAGCATTTCGAGCCTAATGTTAGAGCCATCCTCGTCCTGTTTGTGTCGCTGCAGAAAAATTTCAGGGCTCTAGTACAAAGAATTTGTATTGTAACTGTTGTGAAAAATCTTGAACATGATATGCGTGAAAAGTAGAGCTGCAGTTTCAAATATTTACTCAATATAACTGAGTCATGGCATACATATTTGTCCACAATTTTCTGCAGTTTTTAGACAAATTTTAAAGCCTTTTTTATTGCGCTTATTTGGCTCCAGGCGCAATTTCGCTGCACGGGTATCAAAAATTTTTATTGTTAGCTGCTGTGAAAATCTCGAGCACGACATTAAAAGTAGAATTACAATTTGAAATATTTGCTCAGCATGATGGATTCATGGACTGTTTCGGGTTTCTAAGCAAGTATATGATTCCATTTCACAAATACTGTTTCGATGCCTCATCGAGAAACGGAGGCTGTCGGAATTTGAACTGTAAACCACACCTTGATGCAGAACACCTGTCTTGCAGAGTCTACCACTGGAGTAATCTGAGCATCTACGCGACATGAACTGTAACTAAAAGTCGCTGCTCATCCTTGGATCTTCTTTATTTCCTCTATCTATCATATCTGGAAAGGATCCCAGACGGGGTTTTAGGATACCTCCTTAGTATATGGTTTACATTTCTTGAATATTCTTCCAACAAATCTAATTCTGGCATCTGCCTCGGTTGCCATTATTTTTATGTGAACTTTTCACTTTAAATCACTCTGTTCGCATAATCCTAAGTATTTAATGGAAGTGGCTGCTTTCACTGACTGTTCTGTAACATTTGAATCATACAATAATGTCTTTCTGCATATTTATGCACAGTACTTTACACCTATTTATGCTGAGGCTCAACTGCCAAACCTTGCGCCAAGTGTCGATCCTATGCAGATCTTCCTACACTTCGCTACATTTTTGTAGCGTTGAAGCTTTTCTGCATAAAACAGCATCTTCTGTTAGGAGCATCATGGAACTTCGGACGTTATCCACCAGATCATTTGCATATATATTGTGAAAATTAATGGTTTTATAACACTCCTTTGGGCTACGCATGAAGCTACGAGGGTTACCCAGAAAGCAATGCATCGCATTTTTTTCTTCAACAGTTATTTAGTGAACGTAATGAGAATTACACACTCGAAAGAATTTCTCCACGTAATGTCCATCCCGTTCTATGGCCTTACCCCAGCGCGAAACAAGGGCGTGTATGCTCTGTATGAACTCTCGTCCTGGAGGCGGAGCCAGTGCTTCACTGTGTGAATCACCTCCTCATCGTCCTCAAAATGTCTTCCACGATTGGCATCCTTTAATGGCCCAAACAAATGGAAATCCGAGGGCGCTAGGTCCGGGCTGTAGGCTGGATGGGATAACACTGGCCACCCCTGTTTTGCAATGTGTTCAGCGATACTCAGACTTGCGTGGGGCCGAGCGTTATCGTGTTGTAGCAAAACGTCTCCTGTGTTGCTGCGGCGCCGAAGTCGCCGGAAATGCGTCTTGAGTTTTGTTAATGTGTTGACATAAGCTTTTGAATTAATGGTACCGCCTCTTGGCATCACATCAATGAGAATCGCACATTCACAGTCCCAGAAAACTGTATGAATTTTTCTTCTATGTGTAGTGGGAATGGCGCAATACCATAGGCTGTCGTTTTGTTTCGAGTTCAAAAAGGTGAACCCAGGTGTCATCACCTGTCGCAATCCGGGACAAGAAGGGCTCCTCCACAGGTTCAAAACGTTGCAACAAATCAAGACAAATGTTTTTCCTGTGCGATTTTTGATACACCGTTGAGACACTGCAGGACCCATCTTGCACAAATTATTGAATATCCAAGAGTGCGGATAACTGCATCCAGAGTTTATTTGCTGAATGACAGAACAAAAATCCCCTCTGTTGGAATCAACATGGATTCAGCAAATAACGATCGTGTGAAACCCAGCTCCTTCTATTCGTCCACAAAACCCAGAAAACAGTGGATATCCGTGCCCGGGCTGACGCTGTGTCCCTTGGCTTCCAGAAGCTGCCGAGTCATAATGCGTTTGTCCTCGCGAATGACATCACCTGCTGCAATATGTCAAGTGAGACAGTCGTGGATGGTCTCCCCAACCGCTGCAACTGCAAATCGTGGAGCTTCGCCGAACCGCCTTCTGATGATCTCACCCCCCGTGCTCAGCGACTAACTGTACTTCTATCGACAGCAGATGCTCCATAGACTTTCCACAAGCGTTTTTGAATATTCCCCACAGTTGCTTTCTCTGCAGTGAGAAATTCAATGACGGCACATTGCTTGTAATGTACATCACCTACAGACGCCATTTTGAAACTGTCCTGCAGCTACGTTATCTATCGGAAGCGACGGAAACTTGGCGCTCATTCAGGTGACTTCAAATAATACATACCTAACGTTTCTCATTCGTAGGATTGTTTTGGGCAGAGGAAAAAAATGCGTTGCATTACTTTCCAGACAAATCTCGTACTTATACATCTGAAGATTTCTCTCCGTTCGGTAATAACGTGCTTTTTTCTGTTTGCTAGGAACTCTTCAACCCAGACACGCAGCTGGCTTGATATTTCGTACAGTCGTAATTCGTTCGTTAGGCTGCAGTGTGAAACTTGATTGAACAGCTTCTGGAAGTCAAGGGACAGAGCGTCAGCCCGGGTACGGGTATCGACTAGTTTCTGGATTTTGTGGACGAATAGAAGGAGCTGGGTTTTACACGATCGTTATTTGTTGAATCCATGGTGATTCCAACAGAGGAGATTTTCGTTCTCCAACAACGTAATATGCGAGCATGAACCATGTTCCAAAATTCTACAACATACCGGTCCACACACGTACGATGGCACTTCTTGGAAACAGGAATTATCAGGTTCTTCATCCAGTCACTAGGGACGCTCCTCCAACGGCTCCCTGTTATTAGAAGAGGGGCAAGTTCCTTCATATACTGTATGTACATTCGCACAGGTAGTCTATCAGATCCAGGGCCCTTCCCTCTGTCGAATGATTCCTATTGATTTTCTTTCAAGTAGTCACTTAATTCTCTTGAAATTCGTGCAGCTATTTAAAGGAGGAACTGCAGCACAGTTTTCCTCACTGAAACATTTTGGGAAGAAGAATTCATTATTTCGGCCTTCTCGCTGTTTTCTTGTGTTTCGGTACCGTTACGATTATACAGTGCCCGGACAGATAGCTATTATCCGGGTAATGATTCGATATCAGACCAAAAAGTGTTAGGATGTACTGGTCTTATTGTATCTCACTTCTGACTATACATGTAACGGTCCAGCTATATCGGCCGTCTTAAATTCTAATACACAGAGTTCACGAAGAATCATCCTATTGGAAATAAAAATTTAAGGGGCCTGAGAAGGGGAAATCACTTTCCGGAACCTGGGGCTGTTTTCTATTAATGGGAGTTGTAAACTGTAGGAGAAAGATTAGTATCAGTTACGGGGCGACTCTGCAGCTAAACGACAAGTGAACTGAGTAGTTGCTTAGTAGCAGCGGGCAGCCGAATATAGGGCGGAGATGAGCTGCCACCAAAGAATTCCGGAACAGGAAACTGTTACAAACAAATATGTTAAATGAAACTACTATTCTGTAGTAATGTCGATGTGCTTTTTCGACTGATATGCTTCGAACCAAATAGACTAGATCTGTTTTTGTGACAGTACTGAATTGTATTTAAATATTATCCCGTTGATGGAACAATTTCATATTTAAGGTTGAATAACAGGTACACAGTTTCCTTTCTATTGATTTTTGTATATTTCAAACTAGTTTTCAATTTACTAGCTATCTTCAAGAAAGAACGCTAGTCAGTTGTTTCCTGAAGATGGCCCAATAAGCTGAAAACTAGTTAGAAAGAAACAAAAAATCAGTAGAACAAAAACACTGTATTCGTTATTCAGCCTGAAGTATTGAATCATAACAAAGGCTAGTTAGTGGGTTGAAGTGGCGCTTGTCTCTATTATTTATGGCGAAACACAATGGCGTAAATTTTAAATGTTGTTTTACGTGATTTAGTATATTGGTGTGTACTGGTTTATACTGAGGAAAGATAGTGAGAACTTACCATTGAACTTCAGAGTTGGATTGAGCAGAGCTATTTCTGGACGTAGAATAAGCGGTGTACTTTCGCAAACATCAATTCGTCTGTCGACCGCATGTGACCTTGTCTGAGGAAGCGGTAATTTTTACACCAGACATGGAGCATTCAAGTTTGCCCTCATTAATCTCTGTGTTGTCAGAACAATAAAGCAAGGCTGTAATACTATCCTGAGATAGTGGATAGCTACGGGGATGTTTACACAGGATCCCAATCTGTGTGGAGTGTCGCTAGGACGATGATTGGAACCGGGAGTGGGGACGTTCCTTACGGAAAAATAAAACAACTTATCCCGAGTAAAGTTAGTGCAATGAGGAAGAGAGACGCAGCCACTTACTCTGGTCAGTGCCCAGTGACAGCTGATTTGCTGAAATTTATTAGTCGAGGGTGTTGCTCATATTTCTTTCCTATCTCTTCGACAGCCCTGAAGCTCTTCCCCATGTCAGACAACGGAAAAGAATACGGCATGCATCCGAAAGCAGAGGGCCTTTAACATTACCTATCAACTTTTTGTCTGAGTAGGCGTAAATTATTTGTGTCGAACGTCATGTTTCTGTAGAGACCTACAATTTTTTGGAGAGTCGCCTTAGACCCAAGAAGGGACACATGCATTTTGTCTTCTTTCTCGTCTCGATTACCTCCACTTGACTGAAAATATTTTTCCCAGAACTGGAATCATATACTCTGCTACAAGCACATGAACGTACCTTGTGAGCCCCGAAGAGGAATTCATCCCATCCCAAATCACTTTTAATTTCCAGAAATAGCACATACTGTGAAAGATAGATTCGTTACTGTTAGATTATCAAAAACCTTACTGAAGAGAAACAGACTGGCATCTCAGTGCACTTAAACTGACAGGAAGAACACAGGATATTATTATGGATAGAGTTTTCCGGAATAGAGCGTCAGCCCATCATTGTTTTAGTTAGTATTTATGGCTCGTTGGATAGTATACCTACTAGTTTCAACATTGTGGTTGTCACGGATAACAAACTTACGTACGAGAAAGTGCTACCAAATGTAAACAATAGCATTAATCACCCATTAACCATTTTACAAAATATCCATCTGGTAAAAATATAAGCAACTGATGAAGAAATCTGAAATTGTACGCATCCAGAAACGTAAAAATATAGTGCACATTGGCTATGCAGTTGATGAGTCGCAATTGACCTCTGTTATGTCAAGTAAATATCCGGGAGTAACAAAATATTTTCAACAGAATTGGCGAGGAAATAAATATATCGAATAGACATCTGTTCAGAAGCCAGAGAATAAACTATATTGTACTACAGGTAGCTGTAGAGGCCAAAATCTATTGGGGAAGACAGAGATTTAAACACATCCAACAAATAATTGAGGATGTAGGGTGCAAGTCCTATTCTGAAATGAAGAGGTTGGAACAGGAATTCGTGGTTGGCCGCATCAAACCAGTCAAATCATAGATGATTAAAAAAAAAGTGTTAATATATCAAATGGAACGATCACTTTGGGTCTGCTGTTGCGGGTTTACTGAGCAGATTTACACAAATCATATCAGATTTCCTGAAGGATTCTATAAAGATACAATGGCGCGTGCGCTATTTTTTAACTTCCTGCCAGGTTAAACCTGTGTACCGAAGTGAGACTGGAACTCGAAACTTTGTTCTTGATGTGCATTACTTTTACAGACGGAACTGTCCAAACATTTTTGAATGTTGAGCCTGTCCGTGTTTGTTTAGACAACAGTGGCCTTACGGAAGGATCCACCCAGGCAAAAGTCAGCGTCCGGCCTCACAGCTTCCCTTCTGCACGTATCTCTGTCATACTTTCTGAACATTAGGAAAGCTCTAATGCATACCTTGCTGAACTACAGGATCGAAACATTTATCATGCAACTTTTAAACTCAGTGGTAAAATTTCGTTTTCAAGTTTACACTACTGTATCTATTACTTTTAATATCGATTGCCATTCTGGTTACTTGATCACTTACCGTTAGTGTATTTAAGGATCTCAGTTGTCATGGAGCGGTTCACAAGTAGGAGCGTGTAATTGTGAAAACCCACTTGTAAGGTGTCAGGCAAATCCAACACCTTCCATGAAAACCCTGACATGATAAGCAAACTTTAAAAACATTGCCCCACCACGAAAAGTATAACGTTTCTCATTGGATAGACAGAATTTTTGTAGGCGGTGCTTAAGGTTAACATTGAGCCCCTGATTGGTCAAATGAAAACACAGCCAGATAGTTTTTTAAACCAACTTCGGTAAATTGTAGTAAGGAGAAATTAGGAGAGAGTTGCTTTCGAGACGGCGAGGTGGGTGGAGCTGTGCTGTCCGCCGCCCCCTGACGAACACCGACAACGTAATGAACGACGCGATGCCGTGTAACAGCGCATAAAGCTTCACTCAGAACTGCAGAAGTCTCATCTGTTATACCCCCTTTTTGCGTAATACTAGTGTCGATAGTCAATTAAAGCTCATGGTGTTCCCATTTGCCACTTGAAGTAAAAATCTGAAACGCGATGATTTTTCTGTTATATTGTTATTGAGAAGCCACATCAGCCACTTAATTTACGACAAGTTAGATAAGTAATTAAAGATAATTGAGGGTCACCGTTTTGATAGTTTTCTCTTTTCTGAAACTTAATTTAAACCTAGATTATAGATGTGATATGGCATAGGTCATCCTTCGATCCATTGTAGAACTTGGAAATCCATTCAGGGAATATTCGTTCACATTTTTGTTGAACGCTGTTGGTTTTTACCATCCTGTATTAAAACATTTTCTTTTATCAATAGTGCAATTTATAAACAATGTTTTGGGAGTCGAATAAAATTTCCAATGGTAAACTTAACTGCTTTTTCGACGTTATTTTACCAGCTAACTAAAATAGGAAAGCCTTGAACCCCTTCCACTAAATTTAGTTAGTATTAAGATTCTTTTACAGGGAGTGCAGTGAAGCTGACGCTGAAATCATTAAGTATTTAGTTATATCATCGCTAGTCTCACTGAACTCTTCTGAATTCTACATGTCATGTGTGGTATGACGTCTCCTTACGAGCAACAGGTCCCAGGTTCAAACTAGTCAATTCCCTGAAAAACACGCTCAGAGTGTCGTTGCGCGAAAGTGGTAGGGAGACACGATATAGAACAAACAGACACCACGCAGAATGTTAGACACTACACAACCGGCAAGTGCTTTGCAGAGACTGTTCGTAAACTTCACTGTATCTTCGGATGTGATACCACTCCTACAGCATCAGCAGTTCTGCTGCTGATAAAGAAATTCAAGGAAATCGGGTCGGCTGCAACCATAAAATCGCCCGGAGGAAACCGTACCGTTTGAACGACACAAAACATAGCATTGGTCCCTGACGGTGTGGCTGTGAGACCTCACAAGTCACTTCAATGTCGTTCTCAAAAATTGAGAATTTCGACAGCCTCTTTGTAAAAAATTTTGAAACAGAGTCTTCATGTTCACTCACATAAGACTCAGTTGAGGCAATATCTTACAGCCACAGATCATTTGAAACGCAGAAATTTTCGCGAGCGGATTCTCACAAAAAACGAAAAGGACAATGATTTTGCAACACACATAATCTTCAGCGACGGGTTCGTTAAACGATAAAATTGTCGTATTTGGGGTCAGGAAAACCTAAAGCGATCCGAGAGAGTGAAATGCATTCACAGGTGTGGCTTATGGGCATATGAAGTGATCGGCCCCTTCGTTTTTGAAAATTTATACGATAATGCAGTAATAGTTAACGATTGGTGTCATCCTAAAATGGTCAGAAACAAATTCTGGTCTGTTCTGGATGAAGTAGAACAGCCAATAAGTCATTTCAGCTGGACAGGGTTACGTGTCACTCTTCCGGCGGGACGGGAACCCTACTTCACAAAAAATTCCCTCAGTCTGTGACCTCACTTCGTGGAGACTTCGAACGGTTTGGCAGATCTTGTGATCATAGTCCATGACACTTCTTTTTATGAGACTATGTGAAAGTTCAATGTGTATCAAAACAAGCCACAAACAGTTCTCCAACTTAAGCAAGAACAAATCCAAGCAGTTCTCCAACTTAAGGAAGAGATTCAACCTGTCATCAACGACATCAACAGAGATGTCTGTGAAAGGGTCATCACGACTTCATAGTCTGAGTAACTGCCGGCCGAGACACTGGTGTTGAACATACATCTGATACAATTATCCGCGTTTAAATGCGAGTGTACGTAGATGAAAAAAATGGCTCTGAGCACTATGGGACTTAACATCTATGGTCATCAGTCCCCTAGAACTTAGAGCCACTTAAACCTAACTAACCTAAGGACATCACACAACACCCAGTCATCACGAGGCAGAGAAAATCCCTGACCCCGCCGGGAATCGAACCCGGGAACCTTGGCCGTAGATGAAATCTAAAATGTTTTTTATTTATTTCTATGACTCCTTTACTTAATTGTTGCATTTTCAAGAACTGTAAGGATTGGGGAGAAATATCTTACGCGCAGTAGAGGGGTTGTTTTCTGAACGAATCTTTCAATCTGCATCATAGCGTGCAACTCTTTTAATCTTTCAAGGAGTTTACAGCTGTGTGAGGAGATGTGGGGCCAAGTAGTTGAGGGCTGTCACGTGGAAGATCATCGCACGACCTCAATTACAGAACAATAACAAGTGATTAATTTTTTGCTAGTAGGATCACATGCTTATGTATTTTTGTTTCAAATGGCAAGTTGAATAAAATTATGTAGTAGATGTGTTAATAGAAACAGGAAGTGCCTCGGCGACAGACGTAGACGAGACAAGGAGAGCGGAAATCGTTACCTGCCGTAGTGAAGCTGGCTGCCAGGAGGTGCAACAACAGGCAACCATTAAAAACTGAGCTACTGTTGAAAGTATTCAAAACGCCATTGGTTCCGTAGCGTTGTAGCACACACACACATACACACACCACTATTACTTCCGTCACATCTTCCGATAGACGAAAACCGAATCACGGAAATCGTTTTTTGCTGTCAGGCTTACATGTTAATTTCCGAAGCGGATTTGCTAGCCCAGTTAAATATGACGTCTGGAAAACAGCTGCTACAATTTCTGATTTAGAGAGCACAGTCGCAATATCTCTTCACTAAAATGTCAGAGATAGACAACTTCATGATGAGTCTAATATTTCTGCTTCCCCTTCATAGCACAATAAGTCACACCGACCTTATTAGTCGAATATTTTGGAAATAAGACGTAAACGGACGTTTCAAAAACGGCTGTATGTTTACAAGGGAGAGAAAATCGATTGTGGAAGTGGAAACCGGCAGCTATAATCTCTTCATCACGAGAATAAGTGTGATGGAAGCATAACGTCATGTATTCTTCTGCGTTTGCTTGAATCTCACTGGATTTCGTTTGACGTGGAGCGGAAGCCAAGTTGTGAACAGTACAGTCAAGTACCGATCATAAGGATACGTTTTACGCTGTGTTACACGCACATAGGTTAAGTAATAATGTGCGAGACAACAGCTTTACCGACGCATTAAACTTGGACAGCACTGGCCAACCAGCGGTCCAGCTAGGCCGCAATGATGGTGATGTTTAGTTTTTGGGGCCCTCAACTGCGCGGTTATCAGCACCCGTACAAATTCCTAACCTTTGCTCAGTCCAGTTTCACCTCTTTTATGAATGACGATGAAATGATGAGGACAACACAAACACCCTGTCATCTCAAGGCAGGTGAAAATCCCTGACCCCGCCGGGAATGGATCCCGGGACCCCGTGTAGCCCACAATTATGTGAGCAGCTGCAGTTCAGACGTAAAAATAGACGGGCAAAGAAACAACATAGCTTTGAATGTCATTTAAATTTTAAAGATAATGAAATAATATTTGGCAAATACCGCGTGATTCTTAGGTGACCAGACGGAAAGCATATAATGCTCTCGTTCTCACTTGAAATGATATTATAATCACAAATAAGACTGATGAAACTTCCTAACTTAAACACAGCGTAATTTTTCTGAGCGAGCCACATGTGATGCAAAAGTATACTGCAGGGATTTCAACGTGCTGTTGAATACTGAAGCCACTGAAGGTATTAATTACAGTCAGTCGTCTGGTAATCTTTTAGCTTCTTCCTTATTCGAATCCAAGGAATACATTTCAGTACTGTAACTGTCATTGGTACGTTGATAACTAGTCGATCAACAACAGAGTGTACGAAGCCACCCAGGCGCCGCATTTCCTCCTCTTCTTTTATGACCTGTCATTCTATATTTCGCCAACGTTCGGCTGTGACAAAAAAAGCTGTGTGCGTTAGATCCAGTACGGCTGGCAGCTTAATAGTCTTGTTATTTCTCTGGCCAAATCGGTTAACTTACCTCCAGATCAGTTCTGTTGGGTTCATATTGTAATGGTATAGTGGCAAATCTAAAAATGCAGCATTTGTATGGTGTCCTCGATGCTGTGAAAATGATTGTTTTTCATGTTTTTATGGCACATCTGTGGTATAAAACAATGGACATAGTCCAAATAAAGAGTATTTAGTTTTTAATTATTGTCTAAAAATTAAATTTTTATGTTTTCTTAATTCAAGCAATCTTTGTTAACAGTCTTTCATAAAATATCGATAACTGAGAATTTATATTTGAAATGGAAACAAAAATACGCGTGCAAACAAGAAGACGTGCATTACTCATAAAAAATGATGATGAATTTTACAATCACGAGATGTAGGTAATTCAAACTGAACGAGAAACAAAACTGTTTCACCCTCACGCGAGACTTGAACCAGTGAACCATGTGCTGCAATAAGTTAACAATTTGTTATGCTACCAATTCGGCTGAATATTAACTTGCATTTGTGTCGCATCTGTATTTAATATAGTCCCTCGGAAAAATTCAGAGCCGATTATCTCTCTAAATTTATGACAAACATGAAGAACAACCTATTTTTCCGTACCTTTTAACCGTCCTCCACACGCATGGGGCCACACGCGTGTTTCCCAACGGAACAGGAAGCAGCCTCAGTCATTTTCATACTGTGTATTAACAGCGTCACAATCAGAGCGCAACAGTGCAGAGGCTGTGACAATACAAGATTTTTGAAATAAAAACTACATAACCGAAGCGTAATTAAGAAAAACTTTGATCGCTGTTAATACATTTGAATATCTTAAAGTTTCGTTTAACGTAACTTATAATAATATATCTAATACATAAGCAGGACCTACTTCCAAGATTTGTGTGATGAACGAAGTATAGAAACGAATTTCCAGAATCGATTTGGACAGTGTAGATAATCAACCAGAGGCGGTATTGGTAAACTGGTTTGAGAAATCCGGTTTTGGGAGTGCATGTAAAAGCAGTAATAGTCGCAACACTCACTGCTGTGAAAGTTGTTTTCGTGTGGCAGGTGGAAAGTCATTAGCGCCACTAGCGACAGGAAAATCATCGGTAAGACTAACGATTGTTTTTTATTTTTTTCTACTCAACTAACGAAATAGCTATTGTAGTTTTCTGTTCCAAGTGTTAATAAATTATCAAGGGACATGAACGATCGTGAAATAAACACAAAAGAGCCTAACTCACTGAATCAGTGACATAAGCTGAAACTTATCCCTCAGGAAATACTTTAGAAAATATGTATAATTGCAGCGTATTTTGATGGAAAGCAAGATAATATAAACTCATATTTCATGCATGAGAAGCATATATTTTTGTTGTTGTCTGTTATCACTATAGGCCCATTCCTTGGCACATAAAAATTTTAGTTTGGAGCCTACTGACTGACATATTCTTACACTTCATTCGAGTTTTTAATAAGCGAATATTTTTGTTAATTTATTTACTTGTGCTTCATAAGAAAATGTTTGTGAGAGTCTTTCAGTTTGAGGTACAGATGTACCAACAAATGTGGAAGAGCTATGCTCTGTGCTAAAACAGATTTATTGCTTTTGATGATTTATTGTCACGCTTGTGTGATTTTCCCTACATCTACAGTTGTGTGCGCTTGTTTATTACATTAAATAATGTAATTGGTGAATTCCATACAAATTTCCCACGTTCCAAATTACTAATTTGACCGGAAGTGGAGAGAACAAAGCTTTCCGATGTTGGCTAGACCTACGACGTCTTTCTGTAGGAAGTCAGGTTATCTGCTGTTTATGATTCATTTATCGTTATTGACAGAAAACGACATTTTTCAGATAATATCAGTCGGTTACAACAGAATTGTAAGAAAACTGTCCTAAATGTTTCATACCTCACAGGTTTCTTAGGCTGCTGGTTGGTTGGTTGGTTTTGGGGAAGGAGACCAGACAGCGTGGTCATCGGTCTCATCGGATTAGGGGAGGATGGGGAAGGAAGTCGGCCGTGCCCTTTCAGAGGAACCATCCCGGCATTTGCCTGGAGTGATTTAGGGAAATCACGGAAAACCTAAATCAAGATGGCCGGGCGCGGGATTGAACCGTCGTCCTCCCGAATGCGAGTCCAGTGTCTAACCACTGCGCCACCTCGCTCGGTTCTTAAATGCAAAAATAATACAAATCAATTGTAATTTTTATTAGTGCCTATTTTTATGGCACTTCTTACGCTTCCTATTGCGAAAACTGTGCTACAAATCAATGTAAACGACCCTATTCGCCCTCGTCGGGTATCGCTTTCAGAAGTGCAGTTTTCTGTCCGCTTTGAGCGCTGCCGTCTCGATCTATAACAAAAGTGGGCAGGAGTGTCCGGACTGTACGTGTTGATGTGGTTTAGTATGAGATCAGCGGCAGTGAAGTTTAGCTTCTCAAACGGATATGACGTTAGTTGAATCGAGATACTGCTGTGTGTGTGTGTGTGTGTGTGTGTGTGTGGGAGAGAGAGAGAGAGAGAATTTAGAATTGATGAGCGCTCAGCGACCAGATTATCATCGCTCTTACAAATATTAAAAGAAACAAATGTGTATAAAAGGGCTAAAAATGTGACACTGTGAGTAGTAAACCTACAAAATGACACTTACCCACTTCGATTTCACCTGCGTTGACCCACGCAAAAACTCCATCTCACACGCCGTAAGATAACGGAGAGAGGTTGAAAGGTGCTATACCTTGGATAAAAACACCGAAAACGACAAAGGACCTAACATAACAGCACAGGGAAATGTGGCTGGCTGACCACTTACACAAACTAGAGTGAGCAAGTCTGCAAAATACCCGAAAGGTGCTAACACTTGAAGAAACAAGAAATACGAGAGAAGAGCAATATCAGCACCATTGGGAAAAGTGACTGGCTGACCACTTACAAAAACATGGGTAAGCCTGTCACCCACTTGACACATTAAGAACATCTCCCTACAGTTTTGGGAAACAAACTGCACATATCACCAAACCTTAAATCTCTAACCACATTCGTTTGACTGTCTTGAAATAGAGGGCAGATCTGTCGACATAGCTGTAGCTGCAGTCTGATCTCAAAATAAAACAGTCTAATAAAATGTGTCACACAGTTGTCTGTACGCAACAAGAGCCACACATTGGAAAGTCCGGAACAGGAAGCCAGCCGTCATAGGGCCGTAGCCCGGGGCCAACGAGATATAGAGGCCCTGCAATGAACTCGTGACGTCACACTATGTAATATTCCTCCTTTTGACTTTGTGTGTGTTCTTTAAATTGTCGTTTTGTGTGCTCTTTAAGCTGTTCATTCTGAGATTTAATTTGTTCAGTTTGCCTTTGAAGCTGTAGTTTTGTTTGAATTTTAAGCTGTTCACTTTGGGATTTGATTTGTTCACTTTGGGATTTCATTTGTTCACTCAAAGTTTTGGGCTGTGTCTGTATGTGCATATTATTGTTGTTCAACAAAGCATACCAATCCACTTGTGATTGTGCTTTTTGTTCTGTGTCATTTCCCTGATCCCTGTGTTCCTCTTCAGAATATAACTTTTCTTTCTTTATCTGGGATGGACTTAACAACATAAAAGTCTCATCTTCCAGATCTACCTGCTGCACTTGTTTTTCTACCAGTGAGAGAGATTCATTTATGTTTTGTTCACTATCACTGTGTGCAGAGCTTGTTTCATTATCATCCTCCTGCTTTACTTCCCTGTATTGCATTGCCTTATCTTTATCCATTTTTAACAACTTCTTAAACCAAATGTATTGTTCCTAATGACTGTCACAGATCTGTGCCCCTTAACTTTCTGTGCCTCTTTCGAAAGTCCTGTCAGGCGGCGCCAAGTGTAATATTCCTATTTATCCTCATTGACTTGTGTGTTATTTACTATCCTGATATGTAAAACCAGATGTAATTCTTGCGTTTATTTTGTATTCTCTGAATTGGTTTACAAATCATACTGTCATGCAAAGCCAAGTGTAGTACTCTCGCCGGCCGCGGTGGTCTAGCGGTTCTAAGCGCTTAGTCCGGAACCGCGCGTCTGCTACGGTCGCAGGTTCGAATCCTGCCTCGGGCATGGATGTATGTGATGTCCTTAGGTTAGTTAGGTTTAAGTAGTTCTAAGCTCTAGGGGACTGATGACCACAGATGTTAAGTCCCATAATGCTCAGAGCCATTTGAACCATTTTTTTAATACTCTTATTCTATACTGTTAATAATAGGCAGTGTAACAAACAGAAATACAGCAAAACCAAAACCATAAAAAACAAGTGTAATAACCGTATGTTTTAACCTAAGGAATAAGCATCAGACTTTAACTCGTTTCTTCAAATAAGTCATTAGTTCAGAGGTATGGCAAATACTAGTAGTTAGACTACTATTTTGCATCGATAACAATATATGTGGTTGGTGGTACACTACTATTCGCCAGTGTAATTAGGCACACGTAATGAAGCTGAGTAGGACAGCAGAAAAGATTGCAACTCCCTACTTACCTAACAGACATCACTGTAGATGTAGATAAAAGATGGTTCAGCAATACAAGAAAAGTTTAGCCGATCGAAACTAAACTACAGTACCCAATTGCTTAATCAAACAGACTGATTTTATGAAAACAAAAGTAAATTTGGACGGGGGGGTTTCTACACCAACATATTTGGTACTCAACATTTCATTGATTCACTATAAACTGTTTAACGTTACTATTAATCGCCATTAATCATCAACTTAGTATTTTATTTCATTAATACGTAATGTGAAAGCAGCAAACAATTTTTCTAATGTGGTCTCTGAATCTGGCATAACCTTACGTAATCATTTTAACACAGAAAATAATAGCAATGTTGATTATGAAATTCTCAGTTATTCTTTCCATCCATTATATCACTGATTTGCCAACGATATATTAAAGATTTCACAGTCTTGACTGAATACAGTTCACTCGGAATTTTCATTTACGAGGTTAGGATCCTGCTTGGTTTATGAGCGGGATAAATGGTGGACACAAGTGTTAATTTGGATGATGGTTATTATTCTTAAAGCACATTTCAACTTCCTGGCACACACTATAATACATAGCTAAAATGTCGTACCCTGTAAGCTGTGATCAGCGACGGTGGCGTTGGTGGCAACAAATGCATTAATATCAGAACGGCCAAGAGCAGTTATCCATGTCAGACTTATTTCCTCTTCATAGCGATGATCCATCTTATAATCAACAGCCCGTTTTTCTCCCCACACCAGGTTGTGATAAACTGCAGTTTTCAACGGAGGCAAGATGCAACAATACGGCGCTGTACGTGCTGCCTCTAAGATCACTGGCCACCGACTGACTTTGCGCCCGCAAAAGCGCGCCAAACGTTTCCGCTCCCACCTTTTCATACGCTTACGCAGCTTTCCGTTCCTGACGCAACTACTCCATCTTTTATACTATACATATCTCATACAGCCCTAAGTGAGTGCCAGTAACTGTTACATATATGATTACATTATAGAACCTTTTTATATTTAATAATTATGACAAACAGATATTTTTACAATATTTAAAAGTAAATATTACACGATTTTTCTTAATATGTACATTCATTTTAATCTTATCAAAGAGTTTCATTATCGATTTCTCTTCAAACAAGATGTCTCTACTTCTGCTATAACAGTTTCAATAAAATATTTACAATTTTTTTAAAAAAACTATGAACAGTAACGTCACGACTAGTAGGCTTGTCCGCCAGACTTCGGTCTTGCTCGGCTCCGTGGAGGGCCCATGGGACATCAGTATTTGACTGGGAAAGTGCTGACTAAAGATCTTAATTTTGTCGTCGGCTATCAAGAAAAAACATGCGTTTAAATGCGCAATAAAAAAGTGTTAAGCTCTCCTGAAATAGTTACTCGCTCCCCGCCAGAGACCAGTGATGGATCTTGTGAAGATCTGCAGTGTCACGTGCTGTGACGTACGCGCCATGGCGTGCCTTTCTCTTGGGCCTCGGCTGTGGCCTATGCGAAGTCGAGTAGTACGACCCCATCCCGCGTGCGTGGCTGGAAGGCGGTGCATCACTGCTACGTAATGGACTTTACGAGACGCATCTTATTGTCTGGCACCTCCAGCACTCAAAGACATATGACTCTGCACCTCAACAGCGAAGGACAGCATGCAGGGCAGGGCACACTAAACTAACTTAGGATCACAACACGCCTCCTTGGCTCTCCGCAATACCCACGTTCCCTGGCTCCCAGCAGAAAGACACCTCTTTGCTCAGCCTTTGTAAGCGGAGAAGGGCGTCCTGAATGTCCTGCTCTCTGTCTGACTGAACTTACAAACGCCTAAGAGATGAATCAAATTCTGAGAGTCCTTTAACTGGAGTTTCTGTCCATGTAACGAAGAAAAACACCGCGTCACAGTCGCGACACTCACTGCTATGAAAATTGTTACCGTCTTTTGCTGGAACGATAGTAGCTCACCCAGTGGCGAGAAGGCAGCTGTAAGATTAACATTTTGTTTTAAATATTTTTCTACATAATTAACGAAACGGTAATATAGTTTTGCTTTTCAAGTGTTAGTAAATTACTGAGACACATTAATGATGATCAAATAAATGTAAAATGGTTAAGTGTCGTACGCTACAACTTATTAATGAAGAAATAATTTCACATACTTACACAGCTGTATCTTCTACCGCTGAAATCAAGAGTCTGTAAATAAATATTTCATGCTCCAGAAACAAATATTTCTGTTGTTGTCTGTTCTTATTTTGACAGACACTTTTCTTGGCATGTAACAGTTTTGAATGGATTTGCACAATTTTACAGTTCACTCGACTTTCCAATGCACGAACATTTATGTAAATGTATTTAATATTGCTTCAAAAGCGAATCTGTTGAAGATTCTTGTGGTATGTCTCTCAGATGTAGCAAAAATAATGGATTTGGCTTCTATTCTGTTGTAAATAAGTTCTACTGCTTTTGATGTTTTATTGTCATGTGCGGTTTTCCCTTTAGCTACAGTTGTGGAGTCTTACTTGGTTCGATAAATAAAGGAGATATTTCATTCTATACGAGTTTCCTAAGTTCCACATTCACTGAAGTGTAGTTAACAAAACTTCTCATAGTTGAGTGGATATACAAAGTCTTTCCTGCAGAAGGTCAGGTATTCTGTTTTTTACTAGCTATTTTTCTTCTTAAACGATTTTCTTCTCTAAACGAAAACGATTTTCTTCACTAAATATCTGTAGCTTATAATAAAATCGTGAATAGACTGTCCAGTAATGTAGCATTTCATACATCCCAACGAACTTACAAAACCAAAAGAGGTGACATTGTTTAGTTATTGTCGATTTTTGTGCAACAACATCCGATGCCCATTGTAAAACTATGTTACAAATCAATATAAACGATACTATTCGCACTTATCGGATATCGTATTCAGAGATGTAGCTTTCTGTTCACTTGGAGCACTGCTGTTGCAATCTGGCACAAAAATGAGCAGGAGTGTCGTCCCTGTATGTGTTAGACTGTGGTTATGTATGAGATGAACGGTCGTGTGGTTACGGCCTCCGTGGGATAGACCGGTCGCCTAGCGTAAGTCATTTTAGTTGACGCCACTTCGGTGGATTGCGCGTCGATGAGAATGATATGATGAAGATAACATAATAACCATCCCCCGAGCGGAGGAAAATTTCCGACCCAGCTGAGAATGAATGGGGGGAGGGGGAAACTGCCTGGCCCTCAAAGAGAGGGGGGGGGGGGGGAGGTGGAGCAAAGCGAGCAGTGGTCGCAATCCGAGACCTGGCCACCATGTCCCATTCCCTCCCCCAGGAACCAAGGAAAGTTTGGGCAACGCGGAGTAGAAGTAAATAGAAAAATGGCTCTGAGCACTATGGGACCTAACATCTGAGTTCATCAGTCCCCTAGAACTTAGAACTACTTAAACCTAACTAATCTAAGGACATCACACACAGCCATGCCCGAGGCAGGATTCGAACCGGCAACCGTAGCGGTTGCGCGGTTCCAGACTGAAGGGCCTAGAACCGCTCGGCCACACCGGCCGGCAAGTAAATAGAAAATCTACTATTTATTTATTTGTTTATTTAGTAATTTCCTTGTTTTTGTAATTGATGTTAGTTTTTTTGTGAACATTACGATGACCAGAGAATAACCAGTTCTAAGAGTGCGAATGATGCCGATCACCACGTCATTGTAGTAACAGTCCAATTCTGGGTTGGGTTAAGAAAGACACTACGAAGGAAATTCGAGAAAAATTGTCTGTATTTGGGATTGTGGACAACTGCACAACGGCATTTACAAAGGAAGTGTCGCCGGGCGGTTCTAGGCGCTACAGCCTGGAGCCGAGCGACCGCTACGGTCGCAGGTTCGAATCCTGCCTCGGGCATGGATGTGTGTGCTGTAATAATGTTAGTTAGGTTTAATTAGTTCTATGTTCTAGGCGACTGATGACCTCAGAAGTTAAGTCGCATAGTGCTCAGAGCCAAGGAAGTGCCAAAAATCAACGATATTCTCCTCGTTGCCAGCAAAAACAAATAGTAAACTGCATGTCCGCAAATCCACTTCACAGAGTTCGTCTTCGCTTGGGAGAAGTATCCTGAGTCGGAAAGAGGGGCAGCTAAGGACCTATCTGATGAGCAGTCATACGGGTAATTATGACCAGCATCTGTTGCATCAAGAATCACACACCTGTCGCCGATCTGCACACAAGCGATGCTCGTTCGTGTCCAGAACATCACAGGCGGCACAAAAGGGGATGTCTGCAAGGTGAATCCTAGAAGGCGTGACTGGCATACTTGCTTTCCATTGACCGTAAGGTACCATGGAGACTGGCCGTCAGTGACAGAGTATGGATCGCATACCGATCACCAGACCGCACGTCAATCGAGGTGGGGATGTTTCTCCTAAGCCACATTCGGTGACCTTTGTTGCTGCAGAAAGCCGTAGATCACCTCCGTGGATGTCAAGCGCGTTGGCAGAATCTCAGTACGGTCGTAGCTCAGTTCGAGAAAATATTGGAGGAAGTAAAAGAAGGGCATCGGGACGTCCAAATGCTGAAGAGCTGCTCAGAGAGAGTGTGGTGCAAAAACCTCCAGCAACAAACTGGTGAGGCTTCTACTATATCGACGCCGTAGGGCCGTGTGAGAACTGACGAAAAGGGCTGTCGCTCGGTCAGGGACATGATACAGGCCTAAACCACATCTGCACCACAGTGTGGTGAGGGTCTTCTACAGTGTCTTGAACAGCAAGCCATGGCAAACGTACCAACCCAATTCCACTAACAAGCGGCGGGCCATGGACGGAGGAATAGGAAGTATCTGTGTCACGTGGGTGATATGTCACGCCAAACATAGATATTGCGACCGCTGCAGAAAATCGAGGGCCCGTAAACGATTATCTAGGAGCCCAGCTCGTAGTTTGGACAGCAGGCGCCGGGAGTTCAGGCAACAGAGCGCCGCGTATCACTTGCGAAATCGAGTCCTAAGCATCGGATAGTAGCAGCTACACGCTGTGGACCAGCGCTGTCTGCAGGAAGCCCCGCACCTATAGCCATGGCGCTCGATTTTCGGACTTCAGCGTAGCTACCAGAAGCTTCGCAGTTGACGGTAGCCCATGCCAGTGGCTCCCTGACCTCAGCAGTACTACGAAGAACGATTAAGGAATTGTCTGCATAAGTAGTGCAGCTGTACCCATGGCCACCGAGAGACATCCCAGACAGGCGTTGACGGAGGTGGCAAAGCAGTGCTTTCATGGCGAAAGCATGCAACAGTACAGAGGGTGGGCAGCCTTCACATACCGAACGCTGGGTCAGATGGGAGGAGTGAGTCGGCCATTGTGAAGAACGTGGAACGTATCTCCACGAAGGAGGCGCATTACGACGTCGACGGTAGTATCAGGGTATCACACATAGCGTAGCACCACTCAAGGTAGTCGTGATCGACCCGATCGAACGCCTGGCCGAAGTGAAGAGCTGCCAAAAGTTCAGGCACACGACGAGTGAGAGCAAGAGCGATTATGTCCGTATAGCTGGAAGAACAGTGTGGATGTTATTGGCACCTCCCACAGAAGTCTGATCAGGCGAAACCACGTACAGGGGCGGCCGTTTTATCCGTGCAGCCAACAGCCGCCTGAAGGCCTCTGTGTCCCTGTTGAGCAACATCGAGGGCCGGTAATCGCATATCCGTGAAGTACCCCGAGGCTTATGGATGGGAATGATAAGCCCGATGAAGAAACCATCTGGGACGTGCACGAGTCGCGACATAAGGTTCCGACAAATTTACGTACACTCTGGCGCCATGAAGGGACGAAATGTCTGTTAAAATTCCAGTAGGACGCCACCAGGTCCAGGTGACTTGTTCGTAGAACCCTCCTGGACAGCATCAGGGACTTCGTTCTTCGTGACGTCGGCAAGCAGACCCATCTTACTTCCCTAGGAACAAAGCCAAAGCAGAGTCAGGAGACCGCCATAATTTAGGCTGGGGGTGAAATTGTGCAGAGTGTAGAATAATATAATGTGCCTGGAGGGCAGATCCTGTATCGCTTTGGTTATTTAAGCACCACATATCATCAGTCTTAAGAACATTAATCAGAGTTTTCCGACGGCAGTGTCGTTCCGCTACCATGTGATACATAGATTGACGCTCCTGCACTAACGGTGCTTCGGTCAATGAGCATAGCTCCTTCAAGTTGATGGCGAGAGAGGAATGTGAGCTATGTCTTGTCACGATTCACCATTGTCTGTCCCTTTAGCGAATACGGAATCGTAGTACATTCCCAGAGAACGGAGAAATAGAAATCCTGGGTTCATCGCCATAACCAGTCAAGGCCTTGCGAAGGGCAGGCTTTGTGTAGAGCACCCGCCACGACAGGGCAGACTGATATGCATCATGCCGTCGATGTCAACCTGTCCACATAGTCTCGACGAACTGTTTGGCAGCCGGGAGAAGGAAGATGCATCGTGTTCAGTTTCCACAGTCCCTGGCCTCGCCGCACCCTTTGGCGGCATAAGCGTCATGGCCAGAGAACGCAACAGACCAGACTTCATCAGTCTGTACCCCACAGACAATAAATATCGCCTGAGATATAAAGAGCATCAAAGTGGCTGGGAGAATGGCTAGTGAAATGCGTAAACCTCAGACAATCACTATGAACATGCTCCCAAAAATCGACACAAGGTTTAGGTGCTGGAGAATTGCCGCTAGCACCGCGCACGGAGAGTGAGTGAGTTGGTTCAAATGGTTCAAATCGCTCTGAGCACTATGGGACTTCACATCTATGGTCATCAGTCCCCTAGAACTTAGAACTACTTAAACCTAACTACCCTAAGGACTTCACACACATCCATGCTCGAGGCAGGATTCAAACCTGCGACAGTAGCGGTCGCGCGTTTCAAGACAGAAACGCCTAGAACCGCTCAGCCACTCCGGCCGGCTGCGACAGTTGGTCTTTGAGCGCCTGGATGGAGTTGAAATCGCCTCCCATGACCAGTGCATCCTTCCGAGCCAAGAAGAGAGGTGATATTGCCTTTGAGAAGAAAGTGGAACGTTCACGGCTGCGACCAGAACCTGATGGCGCAAGACTTTGACGATCCTGACGCCACTAAACGTGAGAGCCATACCTCTGTCACCAGGGAGACAGGCAACAGCATCACCGCGGATACCGTCACGCAGGTGGATCGCCACCCCACTACCAATAGGGGAAGCATGGGAGACATGTTCTGTGAAACCACTGGAACCACAAATGTTTGCAACATTCCAAAGGAGGGCAACGCCAATGTCCTCAGCATACAGTATTTCATGATGTAAAGCCAGTTTGTGGGAAATAGAAACGGTATTGTCATTGACTGTGACTATGCGATAAATCCGCAAAACTGCCATCGTTAGGAGGACAGACGATTCAAACATGGGGGAAGCACAGGGAGCTACCTGTTGGGCCTCCATGGAAGGATACGTCACTGTGACAGGGAGGGAACCGACTTCACCCAGCGGGGTCCATCGCTCTGTACATCTCCAGAACGCCGATCTCAGCATCGACCTCGTCCGATCAGGAGACAGACGTCTCACAGGGCTGGTTCAGTGGAACACTGTCAGATGTGCACACACAGGTAGCATCAGACACAGAAAGTGAGGCAGACGCATCAGATGCAGACGGTATGTGTGTAAGTGTGTGCTGACTGGGGAAAGACGTCAGGTGTCTGGGCGTCAGAGGACAGCGCATCATCATTTGGAGGGTCGTCATCCTGTACACACAGCCGATGTAGGCAATCATCAGGAGTACGGTGTTGCCTCTTCCATTTTCTCGGCGACGATTGCTTCCTAACACGTTGTTCCGTGTCGGATAGCGGGCTGCTGCCGTCCGACATGTCGCCAGAGAGCAGAAAAGTGGTGGTCGGTACAGCTTCATGATCAGCAACCACGGGGTCGCAATGGACGGGTAGCATATGCCGAAGATCATCATTCATTGGTACTGACTCAGGGAGCAATGTACGGGAGACATACGAAACGTCGTCAAGAGGAGTCGACGCTGGTGTGATTGATTCAGTGGTGGTCGGTACAGCTTCATGATCAGCAACCACTGGGTCGCGATGGACGGGTAGCATATGCCGAAGATCATCATTCATTGGTACTGACTCAGGGAGCAATGTACGGGAGACATACGAAACGTCGTCAAGAGGAGTCGACGCTGGTGTGATTGATTCAGTGGTGGTCGGTACAGCTTCATGATCAGCAACCACTGGGTCGCGATGGACGGGTAGCATATGCCGAAGATCATCATTCATTGGTACTGCCTCAGGGAGCAATGTACGGGAGACATACGAAACGTCGTCAAGAGGAGTCGACGCTGGTGTGATTGATTCAGAGGGGGCACAGCAGGCAACCCCACCGCGGACGCATAAGTTTGAGGTAACACATAGGCGTCGCAGGGAGAGCGCCGTCTCCGATCGACGTATGAACCAGTCAATGCCGGAGACATTCAGAACGGACATGGCCTTCCTGGCCATAGCCCGAACAGGTGCTCGGCTAACCATCGAACATGACGACAGCCCTGCAGCCCGCAATACCTAAGTACGAAGGCACGTGTTTCCGCAGTTCAACTTTTATCTGAGGGAGACCATTGCGGACACGGTACGTTTTGAACGTCTTCCACGTTTCAGCAACGTGACAGACGACGGTGCCGTAAAGCTTAAAGGGTGGCCACCACGATGTCCTAAGGTACTTCAATCGAGAGTTCGAAATCCGTTAACGTTTGGTGACCAAAACCAGCGTGATCAACCACGACAGTCGCTGTATGTCCGTCAGAGTATCGGAATTTGAGAAAAGGTATCAGATAGATGATATAATGGTAAGACAGAGATTTAGGAACCAGGTTTTAAATTGTAAGACATTTCCAGGGGCAGATGTGGACTCTGACCACAATCTATTGGTTATGACCTGTAGATTAAAACTGAATAAACTGCAAAAAGGTGGGAATATAAGGAGATGGGACCTGGATAAACTGAAAGAACCAGAGGTTGTACAGAGTTTCAGGGAGAGCATAAGGGAACAATTGACTGGAATGGGGGAAATAAATACAGTAGAAGAAGAATGGGTAGCTTTGAGGGGTGAAGTAGTGAAGGCAGCAGAGGATCAAGTAGGTAGAAAGACAAGGGCTAGTAGAAATACTTGGGTAACAGAAGAAATATTAAATTTAATTATGAAAGGACAAAATATAAAAATGCAGTAAGTGAAGCAGGCAAAAAGGAATACAAACGTCTCAAAAATGAGATCGACAGAAAGTGCAAAATGGCTAAGCAGGGATGGCTAGAGGATAAATGTAAGGATGTAGAGGCTTCTCTCACTTGGGGTAAGATAGATACTGCCTACAGGAAAATTACAGACATCTTTGGAGATAAGTGAACCACTTGAATGAACATCAAGAGCACAGATGGAAACCCAGTTCTAAGCAAAGAAGGGAAAGCAGAAAGGTGGAAGGAGTATATAGAGGGTCTATACAAGGGCGATGTACTTGAGGACAATATTATGGAAATAGAAGAGGATGAAGATGAAGATGAAATGGGAGATACGACACTGCGTGAAGAGTTTGACAGAGCACTGAAAGACTTGAGTCGAAACAAGGCCCCCGGAGTAGACAACATTCCATTGGAACTACTGACGGCCTTGGGAGAGCCAGTCCTGAAAAAACTCTACCATCTGGTGAGCAAGATATATGAAACAGGCGAAATACTCTCAGACTTCAAGAAGAATATAATAATTCCAATCCCAAAGAAAGCAGGTGTTGACAGATGTGAAAATTACCGAACAATCAGTTTAATAAGCCACAGCTGCAAAATACTAACACGAATGATTTACAGATGAATGGAAAAACTAGTAGAAGCCGACCTCGGGGAAGACCGGTTTGGATTCCGTATAAACACTGGAATACGTGAGGCAATACTGACCCTACGACTTATCTTAAAAGAAAGATTAAGGAAAGGCAAACCAACGTTTCTAGCATTTGTAGACTTAGAGTAAGCTTTTGACAATGTGGACTGGAATACTCTCTTTCAAATTCTAAAGGTGGTAGGGGTAAAATACAGGGAGCGAAAGGCTATTTACAATTTGTACAGAAATCAGATGGCAGTTTTAAGAGTCGAGGGACATGAAAGGGAAGCAGTTGTTGGGAAGGGAGTAAGACAGTTTTGTAGCCTCTCCCCGATGTTATTCAATCTGTATATTGAGCAAGCAGTAAAGGAAACAAAAGAAAAATTCGGAGTAGGTATTAAAATCCATGGAGAAGAAACAAAAACATTGAGGTTCGCCGATGACATTGTAATTCTGTCAGAGACAGCAAATGACTTCGAAGAGCAGTTGAATGGAATGGACAGTGTCTTGAAAGGAGGATATAAGATGAACATCAACAAAAGCAAAACGAGGATAATGGAATGTAGTCGAATTAAGTGATGCTGAAGGAATTAGATTAGGAAATGAGACAGTTAAAGTAGTAAAGGAGTTTTGGTATTTGGGGAGCAAAATAACTGATGATGGTAAAAGTAGAGAGGATATAAAATGTAGACTGGTAATGGCAAGGAAAGCGTTTCTGAAGAAGAGAAATTTGTTAACATCGTGTACAGATTTAAGTGTCAGGAAGTCTTTTCTGAAAGTATTTGTATGGAGTGTAGCCATGTATAGAAGTGAAACATGGACGATAAATAGTTTGGACAAGAAGAGAATAGTAGCTTTCGAAATGTGGTGCTACAGAAGAATGCTGAAGATTAGATGGGTAGATCACATAACTAATGAGAAAGTGTTGAATAGGATTGGGGAGAAGAGAAGTTTGTGGCACAACCTGACCAGAAGAAGGGATCGGTTGGTAGGACATCTTCTGTTGCATCAAGGGATCACCAATTTAGTATTGGAGGGCAGCGTGGAGGGTAAAAATCGTAGAGGGAGACCAAGAGATGAATACACTAAACAGATTCAGAAGGATATAGGTTGCAGTAGGTACTGGGAGATGAAAGAGCTTGCACAGGATAGAGTACCATGAAGAGCTGCATCAAACCAGTCTCAGGACTGATGACCACAACAACAACAACAACAACATGGCGTCGCACAACGTCGGCGCACACCTCCCCATTCATCGGCTTTATGTATCGAAATAGCCGACAGAGGGATACAGAAACAATTAAATCGCTCAAAAGAGGAAAGACCGCTGGACCTGTTGGGATACCAGTTCGATTTTACACAGAGTACGCGAAGGAACTTGCCCCCTTCTTGCAGCGGTGTACCGTGGGTCTCTAGAAGAGCGTATCGTTCCGAAGGACTGGGAAAGGGCACAGTTCATCCCCGTTTTCAAGAAGGGACGTCGAACAGATGTGCAGAACTATAGACCTATATCTCTAACGTCGATCAGAATTTTGGAACACGTATTATGTTCGAGTATAATGACTTTTCTGGAGACTAGAAATCTACTCTGTAGGAATCAGCATGGGTTTCGAAAAAGACGGCTGTGTGAAACCCAGGTAGCGCTATTCGTCCACGAGACTCAGAGGGCCATAGACACGGGTAGATGCCGTGTTTCTTGACTTCCGCAAGGCGTTCAATACAGTTCCCCACTGTCGTTTAATGTACAAAGTAACAGCATATGGACAGACCAATAGTGTGATTGGATTGAAGAGTTCCTAGATAGCAGAACGCAGCATGTCATTCTCAATGGAGAGAAGTCCTCCGAAGTAAGAATGAGTGTCACAGGGCCGTTGCTATTCACAATATATATAAATAACCTGGCGGATGACATCGGAAGTTCACTGAGGCTTTTTGCAGATGATCCTGTGGTGTATCGAGAGGTTGAAACAATGGAAAAGTGTACTGAAATGCAGGAGGATCTGCAGCGAATTGACGCATAGTGCAGGAAATGGTAATTGAACCTCAATGTAGACAATTGTAATGTGCTGCGAATACATAGAAAGATTGGTCCCTTATCATTTAGCTACAAAATAGCAGGTCGGCAACTGGAAGCAGTTAATTCCATAAATTATCTGGGAGTTACGCATCACATCTACATCTACATCCATACTCCGCAAGCCACCTGACGGTGTGTGGTGGAGGGTAGGTACCCTGAGTACCTCTATCGGTTCTCCCTTCTATTCCAGTCTCGTATTGTACGTGGAAAGAAGGATTGTCGGTATGCTTCTGTGTGGCCTCTAATCTCTCTGATTTTATCCTCATGGTCTCTTCGCGAGATATACGTAGGAGGGAGCAATATGCTGCTTGACTCTTCGGTGAAGGTATGTTCTCGAAACTTTAACAAAAGCCCTTACCGAGCTACTGAGCGTCTCTCCTGCAGAGTATTCCACTGGAGTTTATCATCTCCATAACGCTTTCGCAATTACTAAATGATCCTGTAACGAAGCGCGCTGCTCTCCGTTGGATCTTCTCTATCTCTTCTATCAACCCTACCTGGTGCGGATCCCACACTGCTGAGCAGTATTGAAGCAGTGGGCGAACAAGCGTACTGTAACCTACTTCCTTTGTTGTCGGATTGCATTTCCTTAGGATTCTTCCAATGAATCTCAGTCTGGCATCTGCTTTACCAACCATCAACTTTATATGATCATTCCATTTTAAATCACTCCTAATGCGTACTCCCAGATAATTTATGGGATTAACTGCTTCCAGTTGCTGACCTGCTATTTTGTAGCTAAATGATAAGGGACCTATCTTTCTATGTATTCGCATCACATTACACTTGTCTACATTGAGATTCAATTGCCATTCCGTGCACCATGCGTCAATTCGCTGCAGATCCTCCTGCATTTCAGTACAATTTTCCATTGTTGCAACCTCTCGATACACCACAGCATCATCTGCAAAAAGCCTCAGTGAACTTCCGATGTCATCCACCAGGTCATTTATGTATATTGTGAATAGCAACGGTCCTATGACACTCCCCTGCGGCACACCTGAAATCACTCTTACTTCGGAAGACTTCTCTCCATTGAGAATGACATGCTGCGTTCTGTTATCTAGGAACTCCTCTATCCAATCACACAATTGATCTGATAGTCCGTATGCTCTTACTTTGTTCATTAAACGACTGTGGGGAACTGTGTCGAACGCCTTGCGGAAGTCAAGAAACACGGCATCTACCTGTGAACCCGTGTCTAAGGCCCTCTGAGTCTCGTGGACGAATAGCGCGAGATGGGCTTCACACGACCGTCTTTTTCGAAACCCATGCTGATTCCTACAGAGTAGATTTCTAGTCTCCAGAAAAGACATTATACTCGGACACAATACGTGTTCCAAAATTCTACAACTGATCGACGTTAGAGATATAGGTCTATAGTTCTGCACATCTGTTCGACGTCCCTTCTTGAAAACGGGGATGACCTGTGCCCTTTTCCAATCCTTTGGAACGCTTCGCTCTTCTAGAGACCTACGGTACATCTCTGCAAGAAAGGGGGGGGGGGGGGGGGGCAAGTTCCTTCGCGTACTCTGTGTAAAATCGAACTGGTATCCCATCAGGACCAGCGGCCTTTCCTCTTATGAGCGATTTTAATTGTTTCTCTATCCCTCTGTCGTCTACTTCGATATCTACCATTTTGTCAACTGTGCGACAATCTAGAGAAGGAAGCACAGTGCAGTCTTCCTCTGTGAAACAGCTTTGGAAGAAGACATTTAGTATTTCGGCCTTTAGTCTGTCATCCTCTGTTTCAGTGCCATTTTGGTCACAGAGTGTCTGGACATTTTGTTTTGATCCACCTACCGCTTTGACATAGGACCAAAATTTCTTACGATTTTCTGCCAAGTCAGTACATAGAACTTTACTTTCGAATTCATTGAAAGCCTCTCGCATAGCCCTCCTCACACTACATTTCGCTTCGCGTAATTTTTGTTTGTCTGCAAGGCTTTGGCTATGTTTATGTTTGCTGTGAAGTTCCCTTCGCTTCCGCAGCAGTTTTCTAACTCGGTTGTTGTACCACGGTGGCTCTTTCCCATCTCTTACGATCTTGCTTGGCACATACTCATCTAACGCATATTGTACCATGGTTTTGAACTTTGTCCACTGATCCTCAACACTATCTGCACTTGTGACAAAACTTTTGTGAAACTTGCTGGCAGATTAAAACTGTGTGCCCGACCGAGACTCGAACTCGGGACCTTTGCCTTTCGCGGGCAAGTGCTCTACCATCTGAGCTACCGAAGCACGACTCACGTCAGGTACTCACAGCTTTACTTCTGCCAGTATCCGTCTCCTACCTTCCAAACTTTACAGAAGCTCTTCTGCGAACCTTGCAGAAGCTGTGAGTACCGGACGTGAGTCGTGCTTCGGTAGCTCAGCTGGTAGAGCACTTGCCCGCGAAAGGCAAAGGTCCCGAGTTCGAGTCTCGGTCGGGCACACAGTTTTAATCTGCCAGGAAGTTTCATATCAGCGCACACTCCGCTGCAGAGTGAAAATCTCATTCTGGAAACGTCCCCCAGGCTGTGGCTAAGCCATGTCTCCGCAGTATCCTTTCTTTCAGGAGTGCTAGTTCTGCAAGGTTCGCAGAAGAGCTTCTGTAAAGTTTGGAAGGTAGGAGACGGATACTGGCAGAAGTAAAGCTGTGAGTACCGGACGTGAGTCGTGCTTCGGTAGCTCAGCTGGTAGAGCACTTGCCCGCGAAAGGCAAAGGTCCAGAGTTCGAGTCTCGGTCGGGCACACAGTTTTAATCTGCCAGGAAGTTTCATATCAGCGCACACTCCGCTGCGGAGTGAAAATCTCATTCTGAAAACTTTTGTGTTGAGCCGTCAGGTACTCTGTAATCTGCTTTTTGTCACTTTTGCTAAGCAGAAAAATCTTCCTACCTTTTTTAATATTTCTATTTACGGCTGAAATCATCGATGCAGTAACCGCTTTATGATCGCTGATTCCTTGTTCTGCATTAACTGATTTAAATAGTTCGGGTCTGTTTGTTACCAGAAGGTCTAATATGTTATCACCACGAGTCGGTTTTCTGTTTAACTGCTCAAGGTAGTTTTCAGATAAAGCACTTAAAAATATTTCACTGGATTCTTTGTCCCTGCCACCCGTTATGAACGTTTGAGTCTCCCAGTCTATATCCGGCAAATTAAAATCTCCACCCAGAGCTATAACATGGTGGGGAAATCTACTCGAAATATTTTCCAAATTATTCTTCAGGTGCTGAGCCACAACAGCTGCTGAGCCCGGGGGCCTATAGAGACATCCAATTACCATGTCTGAGCCTGCTTTAACCGTTACCTTCACCCAAATCATTTCACAATTCGAATCTCCGTCAATTTCCTTCGATACTATTGCACTTCTTATCGCTATAAACACGCCTCCCCCTTCACTGTCCAGCATATCTCTGCGGTATACATTCCAATCCGAGTTTAGGATTTCATTACTGTTTACGTCTGGTATCAGCCAACTTTCTGTTCCTAGTACTATATGGGCGTTGTGACCGTTTATTAATGAGAGCAGTTCTGGGACCTTTCTATAGACGCTCCTACAGTTTACTATTAGGGCCTAGGGAGGTAATTCTCTAACCTAAAAAGAACCCCATGTGCACTCCACACGTACTCCGCTACCCTCGTAGCCGCTTCCGGCGTGTAGTGCACGCCTGACCTATTCAGGGGGACCCTACATTTCTCCACCCGATAGCGGAGGTCGAGAAATTTGCACCCCAGCTCTCCGCAGAATCGTCTGAGCCTCTGGTTTAAGCCTTCCACTCGGCTCCAAACCAGAGGACCGCGATCGGTTCTGGGAACGATACTACAAATAGTTAGCTCTGATTCCACCCCGCGAGCGAGGGAGTGATTTAAAATGGAATGATCATATAAAGTTAATCGTCGGTAAAGCAGATGCCAGACTGAGATTCATTGGTAGAATCCTAAGGAAATGCAATCCGAAAACAAAGAAAGTAGGTTACAGTACGCTTGTTCGCCCACTGCTTCAATACTGCTCAGCAGTCTGGGATCCGTACCAGATAGGGTTGATAGACGAGATAGAGAAGATCCAACGGAGAGCAGTGAGCTTCGTTACGGGATCATTTGGTAATCGCGAAAGCGTTACGGACATGACAGATAAACTGCAGTGGAAGACTCTGCAGGAGAGACGCTCAGTAGCTCGGTACGGGCTTTTGTCAAAGTTTCGAGAACATACCTTCACCGAAGAGTCAAGGAATATATTTCTCCCTCCTACGTATATCTCGCGAAGAGACCATGAGGATAAAATCAGAGAGATTAGAGCCCATACAGAAGCATACCGACAATCCTTCTTTCCTCGAACAATACGAGACTGGAATAGAAGGGAGAACCGATAGAGGTACTCAGGGTACCCTCCGCCACACACTGTCGGGTGGCTTGCGGAATATGGATGTAGATGTAGATGTAGAATGCAGTACTGAGTATCGAAAAATGAATTCCGAGAACATCTGGCGGCGGGAGACGCATTTCGTCCCCAATAAACTGTTCAACTTCGTACGCTTTTGGTCGCTCATGATCCAAAGGAACCGTTAATTTAATGTGGCTTGACGATAGGGAAACGAAGTGATGGCCAGTGAATTTGGACACGAAAACAAGACGCTACGAGGGAGAAAACGAACGCGCCCTCGCTCGCAGACAGGACAACAGGCGAGAAGCAAACAAGGTGTGCTCGCCTCACCACTGCCGAAAGCACACTGACCCCTCTAGTATGGGGGCGAACGTAGTATGAGATTAGCACAGTGAAGTTGAACTTTTGGAACGGAGATGACCATAGCTGAGACGTGATATTGCTCTCTGTCTGATAGAAGCAACAAAGACCTAAAAGGTGACTTAAATGCTGAGGGTCCTTTAAGCGGAATTCCTATCCACATAATGAAGAAAAATATGAGTTCATTTAAAAAGTTTTGATCGTAGTCTATTGGATAAATAAATAAGAGTAATTCATTTCTGAGAAAAAAGAGACAGAACAGAAAAAGCCATAAAAATTCAATAGGAAACATTCAAAGCAGAAAAGGTCATAAAATTATTTATAAATGTCATAAAAATCGGAGAAAGTGTCCGGGTAATACGCTGTATCACCTCTGACTCTTGAGCTGTTAGATCTTCATATTACTGTTGTATGTGGGAACAAAAGAAGGAGCTTTACATGGATTTCCAAAAGATTAGTTACGAGATGTTAAATATTTTGTTTCAAGGCAAATTATTCCTAATAACTGATGATCTGTATATCACTTAAAAAGGGTAAGAACTCACGTTATCGGATGAGCATAATACAGCAGCAAAAATCAGAGACGGCTAATGTAGCACGGTAGTAGTTAACTGTGAATAAATCACGTAAACCCTATCTCTGCTTCTTCAGCTCTTTCCATGTCAGGGCAGATGTGGACTGTTATGGTTCCATCTTTTTCTCGAACTCCCAGGATCTCTTGTCCCCTTCGGTTTAAAGAACTTGATCTGATGTTTAGTCTCTCTGTATCCATTCGTTGTAGATGTTAATTCCATTTCTTTTAGTTTTCATCCAGTTTTTCTTTAAAACTCCAAGTTTTCAACTCCTTTCGAATATTTTCATTTTGTATTTAATGTGTTCTGTTCCATCCTTTCACTGGTCCATCATTTCTGATTTCCACTCCTTGTATTTGGTCTTCTTGTCCTTTTATATCGACGATTAACTTCCACATAACATGGTCAGCAACACGTCTGTTTTACAAAATTTTATTCCTATTTATTTTCTCGTTTTAAGCTTTAAATTTCTTTTGATTTTTCCACATATACTTCCATATTTGTTCAATTTAATCTGCATATCTCTTCGTATTCATATTATATTTTACACCCAAGACAGTTACAATATTTGATCTATTCTATTGTGTTTTCATCAACTACCTCTTACGATAAGATATTTTCATGTTATATTCTTTACATATTTTATTTATTTCGTAAATTCTTTTTCGTAAATCGTCTTCTCTTGGAAAAATCAGTATAATATCACCAACATATAGTAATTATTTTAGCTTTACTAAGTTGTTTGGTTGAATCAAAGCGTTTATCCTTAACTTTCATCTGCGTACTGCATCTCCAGTGTATATATTAAAGAGGATATTGGATTAATTACAGATCTGTTTCATCCCTATATTTATTCTTATAGGTTCTGTATGTATACTTTCTATATCTAAGATTACTGCTGTTTCCTTATAGAGAGATTTGATAGCTGATATAAGCTGACATGAGCTCTATGCTCCACTTCTCTGTAACTACAATATCAAAATCCCCTCCCCCCCCCCCCCACCAAAATCTATAAAAGCAATATATGTCTGTCTTTTAAACTCTCTTTTCCTTTAAACCAACTGTCGTAAAACAAAAACTGCATCAGTCGTTCATCTGTCCTTTCTAAAATCCCATTAGCCCCAAATCACGTAAACTATACGCTTATTGCAAAGAACATCGATCCGTATTTGAACCCTTGATTTAGAAATACGGATATAAAAATACAAGCGGTCCGTTCCATCAAGAAGAACGTAGTAGTGGATTTGTAACTGGGATCTCTAGTTAATAACCGACTTGGCACACGGGGAGATACAGGATAATTACACAAACATAGGACATTTGCCTTTCCCAGGTAAAGGCAAAGATTTCGTGTTTGACTTCCGGTCCGGCACTCAGCTTTAATGACAGAAACTTTCAAATCAGAATGCACTCGGCTGTAGAGTGAAAATGTATTCTGGAAGCAATTCCCTAGGCTGTGTCTAAGCCATCGCTTCGCTCCATCCTTTCTCCCCACAATTTTCGTGAAGTACTGGCGGAATTAAAGTTATAAACATGGATCACGAGTCGTACCTGTATAGCTCAGTCGGAAGAGAACTTGCCTGAGAAAGGCAAAGTTCCTTATTTCCATTCCAAACGAGGCAAACTTTTAAGCTGTTTGGCAGTATCAACAGCTGTGAAAACGGACAAAGGTCTAAGAGGCTTTACGACAGTGATTTTCTTTTTTCTTTTGTGGTAGAAAGATGATAGGCGATCTTTTTCTTGTTTTGAGGGAGAGGTTATAACCCGGGGCGTAATTCTGATAAATCATTCCCGCAAAGATACAATCTCGACTGACCTTTATTGTGAATCTTTAAAGGATCTTTTTCAGCTGTAGGTGTTGGAAAATTGATGAATATTTATGACCAAAAAACGCGCTCTCACCAAAATAACGTGAAGTCCTCACACAGACTGACATGGGTTCGATGCCATATCGCCATGGCATAGGGTCTTCCATATAGATCTCTAATTCGTAAGCATTTTGTTGCGGGCTGTTGATCGATTTGAAACATTCTTGCAGATTAAAACTGAGTGCTGGACTGCAATTCAAACCTGGAGTCTTTGCCAGCGAAAGGAAAAGATTCTAGATTCAACTGCCGGTTCAATGCACAGTTTTAATCTACCAGGAAGATTTAAATGAGCGCATTTTCTGCTGCAGAATGAAAATTTATTCTGGAACGTTCGATTTGTGTTACAGATCAAACTACTATTAAAACGCCGTTTATATGTGAAATATGAACGTCCGGTGATGGGTACCTCTTTGTTGTTGCAATGTGAATCACTGCATTTCGAAAGATTGCTTAGCACTCACAGTTTGCAGTAGGTCAACACGCACTGTCTGCGAGATATTCCTTTTGTCTACCACGTCGCTATGGACGTCCCGATAACAGAAAAATGTGCTGCCGTTCAAATGTTGCCGCGGAGATAGCAACGTGCTTCGTATTAAAGCGACGCTGTGATGCAGTTTCGCAGCAAATACCATTACCGATTGATTAAATTTTACGTTATGCTCCGTGCCCAATGAAACGGCACACGATTATTGCTCGATTCTGCTAATAAAAGTTAACGTGCGTTTGCTTTTGAGCTTCGAAGCGCCAAGTATTTATTGGGAAATAACACAATGCTTTAGGGCAGAGTGCTCTCGTGATGAACTAAATGCAGGCTGAGTGTTGCGTAAAGCACGAACTCGCAAACACGGACATATTCTGCAGATCTGTTTCGGAAATTATTAGTCATTTGTGTATTGAGGGGATGTCGCTAACCGAGACTGAATTCTGCGATGCAGATCCGCGCCGAACAATTGATTCCGCGATAATTACGCAGCAGGTGGACGTCTGCTCTGATACCGACCAATTAGACCTCTGACTGGTTTAAAGCAGCAGTATCACTCAAATATTGCTCTGACTGAGATCAGCACAGTTCCATAACGAGCTGCTTCACGAGCTGATAAATAATTTGATAAAGGGCATGTTAACGTTACAGGAGAACGAAACAGATTTGACGTTCATCAGAAAGTCTGTTGTACGAAATGATATCATTTAACTTGAAATCCGGAATTTATTCTGTGCTGGTATATATTCATATTCTGCTACTGATAATGATTTGGTAAGGCTATTTCACATAGCATTTTAAAGTCGAAAAATTTGCGTTCAGATTTAGAGTACCGTTTCTAATGTTTTTAATTATTTTAATGCATTAAACTGTAGTAAATGTCCCCACAATCTTTCCCATTTTTCCAGGCCCTTTGTATCTGGTATCTCTCTGAGATCTTAATCTGAGAATATTTTAACAACGTATTATAGTACAAAATTTTCTTCTTCCCTATATTGCTCTAAATCCACGTTTGCTTATCCACATATCAAAAAAGTTTTGCATCACCCCTGTTCCCATAACTCCTGAAGACAGACGTTGTTGTGGATATTTTATCACAGAGATAGTCCCTTTGTCTGTTCAGAGATGCACTAAACCCGCCCAGAGATGTGAAAAACCAGCGACAGCTACACGGAGGGGTCCGACAGCCGATCAGTTCCAGTCATTCCACCAGGAAGGAGGTACACAGCTTGTGTTGTCTGTAGTTCAACCATGCCTAGACGGTCATACCACGTTTCGATCGCGTCCGCATTGTTTCTTTGTGCCGGGAAGGGCTCTCAACACGGGAAGTGCCCAAGCGTCTCGGAGTGAACCAAAGGGATGTTGTTCTGTCATGGAGGAGGTACAGAGAGACAAGAACTGTCGATGACATGCCTCACTCAGGCCACCCAAAGACTACTATTGCAGTGAATGAAGGCTATCTACGGATTATGGCTCAGAGGAACGCCACCATATTGAATAATGCTTTTCGTGGTGCCACAGGACGTCTTCTTACGACTCAAACTGAGCACAGTGGGCTGCATGATGAGTAACTTAGCTCCCGACGTCCATGGTGAGGTGCATCTTTGCAACCACGACACCATGCAGCGCGGTACAGCTGGGCCGAGCAACATACCGAATAGACCCCTCAGGATTGGCATCACATTCTCTTCACTGATGAGTGTCGCATATGCCTTCAACCAGACAATCGTCGAAGACGTGTTTTAGGGCAACCCGGTAAGGCTGAAAGCCTTAGACACACTGTGCAGCGAGTGCAGCACGGTGCAGGATCCTTGATGTTATTGGGGTGGCATTATGTGGGGCCAACGTACGTCAATGGTGGTCATGGAAGGTGCCGTAACGGCTGTACGATTCGTGGATTCCATCCTTCGAACGATAGTACAACCACATCGGCAGCATATTGGCGAGGCATTCTTCTTCGTGGACGACAATTCGCGCCCCCATCGTGCACATCTTCCTTCAGAATGTCCAGAATGTTCTCCAGACATGAACCTTATCGCACATGCGTGGAATAGATTGTAAAGGGCTTTTTATGAACGATGTGACACACTAACCAGTCTGAGGGATCTACGCTGAATCGCCGTCGAGTAGTGAGACAATCTTGACCAACAATGCCTTGATGAACTTGTGGATAATATGCCATGACGAATACAGGCATGCGTCAATGCAAGAGGACGTGCGTGGGACAATCTTGACCAACAGTGCCTTGATGAACTTGTGGATAGTATGCCACGACGAATACAGGCATACGTCAATGCAAGAGGACGTGCTACTGGGTATTTGAGGTACCGGTGTGTACAGCAATCTAGACCACCACCTCCGAAGGTCTCGCTTTATAGTGGTACAACATGCAATATGTGGTTTTCATGAGCAATAAAAAGGCCGGTGATGATGTTTGTGTTGATCTCTATCCCAATTTTCTGTACAGGTTATGGAACTCCCGGAAACGAGGTGATGCAACACTTTTTTTGTTGCGTGTACAAACTACTTTGATCCGGACGTAAATTTACAGGATTATTTCTCTCCTATTTGTGTTGATATCAGACACCGACAGAGTTGCTTCATTTAAGTAAGTTTTCTTCACCTAAGGTCGTCTGTGCACGTTGCCTAACCAGTCTGATTTGTACTTAAATTTTATTTTTAGTTTTTCATTTTAATGTTCTCGTTTGAGGTAAAATTGCAGTTCACTGTGGCCTATTTGGCGAGTAGGATCGCGGATCCAACAGAGATAGTTTTTGCTGTGGATCATTATCTGCTGATAACATGTTCACCGTTCAGCCATTCCAGGTAGACAATAGGAAGCGTGGGAGAGAATTAACGCGTTGACTGCTTGACTGCTTGACGCCACCGAAGCGCACTGGCTCCAGGCACAAGCCGTTTCTGGCTTCGACTACCAACTAGCAATGACGTGAATCCTCTCCTACACCTTTCCTCTTATTTCGTCTCGACAAAGAAAGTAGCCTCAACCTATGACTGCTGTGACTGGCTCATTTCTGACTTGACGAGCATATCTGTATTTTTATCTATTAAGCAACTCTTTCATTCGAAAAAAAACTCTTCAGATGCTCACATTTTCGCCTATCCTCACCATGTACCCTCTTCGCCTGTGCAGGTCTGTTTCTGTGTTTGTTTACATGTTTTTCTCATACTTCACTGTTTCCATTCTTTGTATTTCTAGTTAATTACATTTGACCAACCTTTCCCGTTATTTTCCAATGGCTCACTTCATTTCTTATATATTTTGTTGCGCTAATAGACTGAAGTAAAGTATTTCTTGAGTTATCGATGGCTTTCTTGCTTCTGCTTTTGCTGCATGTATGGTTTTGTATCCTTCCTTATTATTATTATTATTATCATTATTATTATTATCGTTAATCAATCAATTTTCACGGCATTTATTTCTATTTCTTTCTTTTTTTCCCAAAAACTTCTCATATGTTCACTGTGTTTCTTCTTCTTCTTCTCTTCTGCCCCATTCTTTCCTGTTCTCTTTGGGCGTTTGCTGATTTTTTTTCCTTTGTATTTTGAGGTCTTCACTGATTTCCTTGACCAATTGTATTTCAATGTATTGACTGTCACTAAGTTAAAAAAAAACCTTCTTGGTCAGTCTCTTATCGTTCATGTTACTTACGTGTCCGAAGAACTTCGCCCTTCTTTTCCTGATGTTGTATGTAATGCTCTCTGCCTGTTCGTATACTCTTTTGTCGGTCTCTTTATCCACATCCCCTCTTTCTGTGCCCCTCCCCCCCCCCCCCATAGATCTTTTACGGTATTTTCCTCTCTAGTTTTCCGTCGACTTTATTTTCGTTCTTCCCTGGATTATAGTTTTTTTTGGGCCTACAAGACCTCCCTCAAGGCTACTGTACTACAAGGGGAGCTTATAGTACGTGGAACTTCCAGTCGTCAGTGTCATCCACACTAACAATGATGTTATCCCGGACGCATTTCATAGGATCTTCTTTCCTCCATTTCTAGTCAGGAATCCGTCCCTGTAATTCGTCAGTTTTATTAATGTTCAGACTGTGTAACCTTTTATAGCGGAAGTCAGCAGACTACATTTGACAAAGTTGTGCATTTTGGAGAGTGTAATAAAAGTGTGCGCAATTTCAGATAGTGTGGTTCCTAATTTCAGACAGTGTTATTTCATAAGGTAAACTGAAAATTCCATACCTATAGGAATACCCTTTTATTATAAAAATACAAGAAGTAATTTTGAGATATTCCAGTTTGATTACAATAATGAGATACTTATAACTATATTGAGGCTATCATTTGTAGTTTTCAAATTTATATGTCTTCCAGCAATGCTTCTCAATACCAGCACACAGTTCGTGTACCTAACGTAAACATTCAAAACACTTTATCAAATGTTCTCCAGATTTATCCTCCCAGTATACGACAGAATAAAGATGCATTCCTCATCTGTGCTATCTTCATCATTTGTCGAGACAACGGAAACAAAACTTTCGGAATCCTCAGAAGATGGTAACTGACGTAACGATTTTCTTCACGCCTATTCATTTTAGTCGTGCTCTGGCTGGCCTTTTGGGTGTTTTGATGTTTTCCTCTTTCTGAAGATTGTCCTAGTTCTTCTAGAATTTCCCTCTTTAATTTGGCTTGTCCTGAATTGAAGGCTCAGAACTTTTTGCTGCAAGCTTGTTCTGATATGGTAAGTATTCAACACTGCTGGCTTTGCCCTTTGTCTTTCAGTTGGAGAACACTGAGTTAGGACTAACGGTGGGTGCATTTAAAATGGTGAAACAGTGGCTGCAGAATATTTGTCTACATCTCAGAGCAGTCGCTTTCATCTGTTTCTTTTTCTTTTTTTCCTCTCCTGCACTGGTTTGCTGTGGAGGAACTATGTTTTATCAAAAACGTCTGGGTACACATATACGTTCAGCATTCATACAGGTAACAACAGTGATCAAGGAGCCTCTCGATGCTGAAGATAGTGTAGCAACTTGCATTTTGCCTTTCAGGCTCAGTACTTTAGACCGAGTTCCCTGAACTACGCATATGCCAGTTTCATCCACACTGTAGACTTCTGAAGCCGGCCGGGGTGGCCGAGCGGTTCTAGGCGCTACAGTCTGAAACCGAGCGACCACTACGGTCGCAGGTTCGAATCCTGCCTCGGGCATGGATGTGTGTGATGTCCTTAGGTTAGTTAGGTTTAAGTAGTTCTAAGTTTTAGGGGACTGATGACCTTAGAAGTTAAGTCTCATAGTGCTCAGAGCCATTTGAATCATTTGAACTCCTGAAGCGTCAAGCTTCACTTTTTGGATTTCAGGTCACAAAATAACGAAAAATGGAGAAACATTTCCTGTGGTGAAACTCTTTGCTTTGGCTCTGGCTACTGACACATTGCGTTGGATGCCTTTTCAAAAAGTTCCGCAGTCATTTTTACCAGCAACTTGCTTGTGTGAAGCAAAAGAATGTTTAAGATTATTTCGCGCAGCTAGCTGATATGCTAAAGCTTGAATATCTCTCCTCCGTATCCCATAAAGTCACTCATCCATGACTTGGCAGTACTTGGAAAGTTCTTTCACGAGATCACGTCTTAAAGCACATTTTCTGCCTATCCTTGAGTCCAATTTCTCTCCCAAGTTTCCTGACTTTACATAATCTAAAAGTTTAGATTTTGGCATTTGGAAGGTTTGGATGCCTTTGAGAATCTCATTTCTTTATTTCTACTAGCTTCCACTGCCTCCATCACATTTCCTTCTGCCAAGCACTTTCTTTTCTTTACAGCCATCTCCTGGAAATAAACAATAAGTAAAATGTAGAAAGGCGACCATTTGTTGGATGGTCGAAACTAGGCACCATAGCAGTATGCTAAATTAAGTACCAAAGAAAAGTTACTTTATTTTTCGGTATTTTGCGACCTCAGCTGCAAAAAGTGAACTTCGACCCTTTAGAGGTTTACAGTGTGGCTAGACCATCGAAACATGTAATGAATTATTGCATTTAAAAGCTATCAGCAAGTTCCATCAAATGTGAATAGCGCTAAAAAATGAGAACGAAACATCAAACTACTTAGCATGCAGTTGGGATGCTTACGTTGCGTCTGCATAATATTACATTTAAATGCAAGATATTAAAAAAAATCATCTACAAACACGGAACGCAACTGATTCACTTGGCGGTTAGCAGGACACAAAATGGCGAAAGCACAATGAGCTCAGATAGTTTCCGCATCGACAGCATTGCCCATGGAGCAAATAGCCACCTGTCTGGAATGAGATCACTATCCGAATATAAAACACCTTTCCCTATTACGAACACTGAATAAATTTTCATTAGCCAAGACCGCTAAAATCATTTATTCACATAGATTATCGGTTTCGGCAATTCTGTGTTGCAACCTCCGGATTTATTGTTACATCATTGCAGAGAAGACTGCGTAACGATGTAAACATAGATCCGAAGATGGCAGCAGAGAATTGATGAAACCGGTGATCTATATGAACAAATGATTTTAGCGGTCTTGGCAGTTTAAAATTTATTCAGCGTTTACTAACTTAGTAACTGAAAAACACGAAATTAAATTACAGTATATTCTGCAAACCGGTGAACATCGCCCATCGCAATAGTTACGATTTTCTCTCGTTAAATTAGCGTAAGGATCGAGGGAAAACAGAGTGTTCTGTACGCCTCTGATCGCGGACTGTAGTGTCTTATTCTCGATGGATCGAGCAAAATTACTGCACAATCTTCTTCCAATAACTGTTCTCTGAATTTACTAACTCAAATTTCACGATAACTCTGTCCTCAGTCTTCTAAACGGCGTTTTGAATAATCGAGAATCCACTATAATAAGAACCCGAAATAAGGAAAAATCAGTTTCTGATTCTGTGGTATAAACAGAGATAATCATCAGATTCCGTAGTGGCCACCACGGGCCACTTTCGACCAAAACTACTGCGTATGTTGATCAACGCTATCGTTTCTAACGCCAAATGAAAATAATGCCGAAAGTGTTCTGCATTTCTTGTTAGTAATGCAGCGACGGTTGTAAGCGAACAAACTGAGAGTGCCGTTGACTTATTTTATAAATCGTTTTTGTATATTAAGAACACCAGCGATACTCCTGATCATATATCCCTTCTTTTAAGGATCAACATCAGGTATAAGGGAAATTTGGAAATTTGTGGTATGTTCCTATGGTCCAAACTGCTGAGGTCATCGGTCCCTAGGCTTACACATACTTTATCTAACTGAACTAATTTACGCTAAGGACAACATACACAGCCATGCCCGAAGGACGACTCGAACCTCCGACAGGGAGAGCCGCGCGAACCGTGACAAGGCGCCTAAGACCGCTCGGCTATCCCAGGCGCCAATTATAACGAAACAGGTTTATATGGCTTAACTTTCTTTGAGCCTGTCGCGTATTTCAGAAAATACTGCTTACAGCTACTGTAAGGTTCTCATACGTTTCTTGCTGTTTCAAATAAATCACCTTTACTGTAATGGGACAAAGACGAATGAGCGCACTGCCCGAGAACGAATAAGATCCTTGACTCTGTGTTTATCTTTATCTGAGTCTTATTTGCTGGTCAGTCAGTTGTGCAGCGTTGGGATATTCTTATTTGAGTTGTAGTAGTGAGTAGCTGAATTTTTCAGAGAGAGAGATATGTGATTTGTGAATCTAGGGGAGACTGTCTGGAATACTTTACTGTATTCTGGAAATGCAAACTGTTTTATAATACTTTCTTGTTCCTTATATTTATGGAGAAAATTTTTGGAATAATTTTAGTGGTAGAATGTTTGTAGTTTCTTGGCAATGAGAGAATTCTGTGACTGTTAGGGTCTTCGTACGTGGTGCAGTCTTTTTGTCAATAATCGGAGTTTGATTTCTCAAAAACGATTTTTTTAAGTAAAACATATATCCATGATTCACAGTAAAGGTATAAATGCGTGCTCAGCAAGAGATAAATCACTTTTATTTCAGGGCAAAACTCACCTTGCATTTTTTAGCAAACAGTCTGTAGGCAGGATTGTCAGGTTTCTTGCTAGCAAGTACATTACATTTCAGTGAACGATGTTAGTAATTTCTCACAGCTATTTTCTTCCGAATGGAGTAGTAATTTTAAGTCAAACATTATACTTCATATCATGCAGCGTGCATAACGCACTTCGGTATAAGTAGTTTCTTTTGGCATTTGATTACATTCATTTTCTTTACATCAAATATTGCGTTTCAAGAAGTTTTATTTCACAACACTGTTCACATGTCCAACGTAGACCCAACCAACATTCAGTTTTGCTCAGCAAATAAACACGATATCCAAAGTACACGTCATATGAGGAGAAAGGTTTCTGAAAGCAATAGATTGTTTTCCAATGTACAGACAATTTCTTATTGAAAGGTTACATTATACAAATGTCTAGTGCATAACTAGGAAGACAGAACCTACTACTTCAGCCGCATCTATTACTTGCTAGATATCGCATGTGTAAACACAGATTTGGTCTGTTTTAAGTTTTTTCCTGAACATATTTTGGTCCTCTGAAGAAAGCATCTTTTTCTCTTGGGTCGTCACAATGATCGTACCCCAATATACCGCAGTATTATGTAACAGACAGTTGTTGCACTGTAATTGTAAGCCGTTAGCTCCTTTTTCAGTAACTCAGGTCTCTTTATTGCATGAGAGGCTCTTCGGAAACGCAAGTAAGAAAAGAGGCAGTTTACACGTGTGAAATTTGTCAGAATTCTACCATTACTTGCTTTATTTCTCTATCCTTCATTCGCGGGTGTGCGCCGCGACCAGACAACGGTATCAAATACTAGTTGATTCACTGCCCCATATCTGACCATTTCCGTGTCGAAATTAATTAACAAAAATTGTAATAATCATAATATCTTTGTGTGTACATGTTTTCATGTCTTCTCCCGTGGCAACGATACCTCACATGTCTCTCGTTACGTCTCTTTAATTTGTGTTTAAGTGTTTAACATTTAGGATGAACATATCGCTTCAAAACATGACCTACCGTGCATCATAACCAACTTTTATTACGTAAAATTTAAATTTACAAAGATGTGATCTGAAGCCGTGGATCAGAACAGAGCTAGTGATTGTACTCGACGACGAGTTAAACAGATCTCACGCAATATGCCTGTTCGAGTGGTTGCAACAGAGAGTGCTAGACGCTTTTTTGTGACTGTGTTGTCATGTCGACGCGACCAATCTCGACGCACTTCGTGGAATGAACGACCGAGCTACCCGGGTGCATGAGGGAGACCTCAGCCACCAACACCACGAACCGTCAATAAACAACTGGCACCAACGTGAGGTTTTGATTACGACACGTAAGTTAAAATTCACGCTAAGTGTCTGTCTTAATTTGTATAGATTATATGAAGAGAGATCCCACGCATATTTACACTGAAGATTCAAGGAAACTGGGATCGTGTAGTGTCCCCGCGAGCACGCTGAAGTGCCGCAACACGACCTGGCATGGACCCGACTAATATCTGAAGTATCGCTGGAAAAAGCTGACACATGAATCGTGTAGGGATCCTGTCCATAAACCCGTAAGATTTTCGAGGGGTGAAGATCTCTTCTGAACAGCACGATGCAAGGCATCCCAGATATGCTCTATAATGTTCATGTCTGGTGAGTTTGGTGATCAACGGAAGTGTTTAAACTCAGAAGAAGGTTTCTGGAACCACTCTATTGCAATTCTAGACTGTGGGGTGTCGCATTGTTCTGCTGGAATTGCCGAAGTCCGTCGGAATGGACAATGGATATGAATAAGTGCAGGTGACCAGACAGGATGCTTACGTATTTGTCAGCTGTCGTAGTTGTATCTAGACGTATCACGGGTCCCATATCACTCCAACTACATACGCCCCACAGCATTACTGAGCCTCCACCAGCTTGAGCAGTCCCCTGCTGACATGCGGTATCCATGGATTCACGAGGTTGTCTCCATATCCGTAGACGTCCATTCGCTCGATATAAATTGAGACGAGATGCGTCCGACCAGGCAACATGTTTCCAGTGTCGGTGTTGACGGGCCCAGGCGAGGGGTATAGCTTTGTATCGTGCAGTTATCAAGGGTACGCGAGTCGGCCTTCGGCTCCAAAGGTAAGTATCGGTGACGAATCGTGGAATGGTCCGCACGCTGACACATGTTGATGGCCCAGCATTGAAATTTGCAGTAATTTTCGGAAGGGTTGCACTTCTGTCACGCTGAACGATTCTCTTCAGTCGTCGTTGGTCCTGTTCTTGCAGAATCTTTTTCCGGCCGCAGTGATGTTGGAGATTTGATATTTTGCAGGATTCCTGGTATTCACGGTACACTCATGAAATAGTCGTACGGGAAAATCCCCACTTCATCGCTACTTTGGAGATGCTGTTGAACTGAGAATTTATTTTCAAAACTTTTTCTTAAGAATATGGTTTATTTACTAGCGATTCATCAAGAAAATTAACACATTTAATCACACTATGTGAGCGTGGAAGTAGCTGCCAAGTTGCCAGGAAGTAACTGATGAAATCAAAATGAAATTCCTTTTAACAAATGGGAATTTTATTCTTTAAAGCTTTTTTTATATAAGCAGAAAGAACCCTCTAAATATCAAGTTAGAATTTATTCAGAGGCAGAAAGAAACAAATTTTTGAGTGTATGAGCTTTCAGGCTGAGAACCTTGTCACTCCGTTCTGACACGGCCGTAGTCACTACCGCTCACAACCACCTCTGAAAGACTACACAGGTGCAAATCTGCAACACACCAGATTACGTTAAAGTAAATTTTTTAACAATTCACACAAGCACACAAACTATGCACTCCGTAGGAGGGATGGAAATGATACAAAACACTAAAATTAAAAGATTAACTTGCCACCGAAGGTGCAACTTGATTTTAACTTGTAAGAAAAGTCTTACAGTGGAAGGGTTGAAACTTTATATACCAAAATGACCATTTAAATAAAAGCCCATGAAATACAATCTTACATAAAATTATGCAAGGTTGGCCAAACGTGCTCTACAGTACACATATACTGCCTCTCAAGATGATAGACGAGATAAAAATATATTTCAGGAATCAAGCCATTGCACTTCAAGCAATAAATTCATTAACACACCGAATCCGACCAACATGACAGAGGCAGCTATTAACGTATGGCAGATTGATAGCGAGGTTACCGAACAACTCGAACCGGAAGTTGGTCTAACCCGCCCCTACTCCATCTTCCCGCGGGTGGGCAAACGGAGAAGAATGGTGGGACGACCCCAAAACAAAGCGGCTGGTGACCTCACCAAGAAAACAAGTAGAATTTAACAAGTAAATGAAACAACATATCTCCAATCACTTCACTTCTAATAAACTGCGATTTGTGGCGAAGATCTGGCGCAGCACCCCCAAAACGCTCTCTCGAACCGTCCGCTGCCAGCCGCTTCAACGGACGCAGGAAGGCGCGCCGATCTCCCGTCTCACGGCATCGCAGCTCGCACCGTCCAGACCGATATCGTGGGTTGACTCCTGTTGCTCTCATGTTGGCCGCGAAACCACTACCCCTCGCTATACGGCGCGGCCCACTGGCCTCACGTGGCAACCTCACATGCGCCGACGCTCAAGGTGGACAAGTCATCTTATGTCTCAGTGCCCGACCGACCAACCGATCGATCCGACCGCCAATGACCGTTGCCTGTGCAACTCGAGCAGACTGGTGGCCTAACGCACGGACTCAGATGCAGGAACTAAGCCCCTGACCGGGCGACCACTCGTTGACTTGTCTCAATGCGCCACAAATTCGGACGAGAGACAGACTAGCAAGCTGGGGACGAGAGACTGACCCCTGCTGACTCCAGACTCACCCAGACTGACAAACTGGGGAGCTCATAGCGCCTCTTAAATGCACGTGAACAGGCACCCTTTCCCATTTCCCACCAGAGGGAGACACCAAAGCTGCGATTGCCACATCACACAACGCGCTGCGGCGCGCTCTACAAAACAGCAATTTTTACCACGGCTCAGCTATGTCCCATCGCTCGTGCGCCGATTGTAATACCACGTTCAAACTCACGTAAATCTTGATAACCTGCCATTGTAGCAGCAGAAACCGATCTGACAACTGCCCCAGAGACTTGTCTTAGATAGGCGTTGCCGACCGCAGCGCCGTATTCCGCCCGTTTACACATCTCCGTACATGAAAACGCATGCCTATACCAGTTTCTTTGGCACTTCAGTATAGATGCTAGTAAATAAACAAATTTTTTGCGTATGTTTCTTGTATCTGTTGCCTTTCTGTGCCACTAGGCTCTCGGAGGGAAGTACTACGTTCGTACTCTCATTATTTTACTAGTAATCGGGAACCAGGCTAATTCCGATATTCTTCTTCCATCATTCAGCTTATTGTGAATGTGAGTTTTCGTGAGATAGCCAATAGATCCCTGTCTGCTGCTCCAACTTGATCTGGTGCTCCAGTTTTGCCAGTAGCTGTAGTGGAAGCAGGCAAGGAGATCTAGCTAGGTCATCAGAGCTGATACGATGGCACGTAAAAGAGTTGTCAGGTAACCTCGTTGGCATCATTGCTTCTCCCACCATAGAGGAGCGGAATCGTTTAGGCTCTTGTGCGGTAATGGTTACTATTCTCCTGGGGTTTGGTGAGTACGGACTGACCTGTGGCATTCCACGTGTGGAGGTATTGGAATTATTTAGTGCGTGAATTTCAATCATTTTTGTTTCAGGGCTTATGGTAGTCATGGATAATCATCAAGTTAGCGTTGAAATAAGTGTAAAGATCTAACGCCATTCTTTAGTTTCCAAGTAAGAATACTTTTTATATGATTGAACTGAGGTCTAGTTATAGCATTTGTAGCAAAACTATTTTGGCTATCCAGACCAATACTGAAGTGGATTCACTCTCAATGTACAGTGTAACTTTATTAAACGTACTTACAAGAGGCACGAAATTGAATTTTAGATCGCTCATGAGTTTCTGGATCTTGAAAGTCGTTTACTTTGTGCAGCCGCACTGCCACGACGTGTTCAATGGGAGAGTGTAACAGAATTCTGTGTTAAGCTACGTTAAGTGTGCACCAGCAGTGCATTAATACTGTATGAAATACATTTCAAAATTCTTATCTTCTTTTTTGTTGTTGTTGTTGTAAAGAGTTTTCAGTATGGAATCTGGGTGCCTCAAACAAGTGTATGGGAAGTAAAATGTATTGCATCTCTACAATCAGTCAGTAAAATGACCGCTTTTGTAGTGCTAAATATGTATTTGCTTAGCCAAATCATTTAAATGAGTAGTTTAGAAAACCATTTCGGTTTGTGGTACTTGGTCACATTTAGCTCGTCCTTTTATTAGTTTTCTAAAATATATTCAGATCTTCGGTGTTCGTGGATAGTTGGCACGCTTTCTATATTGTTGTTGCTTTTGCGAAACTCAGCTGGGATTTCTTTGTATGTGCCATATGCGGCCACGTGTTGATCAGCCCACGTTCTATCTCATACCTCAAGCTCAGGTGGTCACTTATGAATAGCCTTCGGGTTTTGTGATAGTTTTGGTAATAATGACGCGTTGTTTTTTTCAGTGCGTTCTGTTACGAGCGAGTGTACGAGTGCTTTCCTAATTCCTGTTCCGCTTGGTTGTCCCAACCTCCCTACATTATTGTTTCTATTTCGTGCGCTGAAGCGTTTCCCTGAACATTCGCGCAGAGCAGAAGACCAAACCAACTATTATTTTTGTGCATGTAGTTGTTTTGTCTATACTTGGTCCACGTTCAACGATATTGTGTACAAACCACTCGGACTATATGTTGAAAAGTAATTTACTATTTCTATATTACAATCCCATCCCTTCGTTCTAGGGCATTTGTGGAACAGTATATTGGATACCTCATTGACAAATTAAGACATCCTATTCTGTCTCTTTCGTTAACATGTTAAATGTATTTAACTCGGTTTTGGAGAAAATAATCACGGCATGGGACAAAAGAATGAACGGGGTAAGGATAGGGAGACATAAGGGTAAGACCGTCAACATAAAATGTCTGTAACTTCCTGGCAGATTGAAACTGCATGTCGGACCGAGACTCGAGCTGGGAGTTTTGCCTTTCGCGGGCAAGTGCTCTACCGACTTTTTATTTATTTATGTAAATGCAGGACCGGGACCCGAACCCGGAATTCTCGCTTCTAGCGAGCGATCACCTTACCATTTTTTTATCTGCTGGACTGGGATACGAATTCAGGTCTCCTGCTCACTTTTTTCATAATATGTAACAATAACAAACATAAACTGCTTCTATCAGTTTTTTGTATATAAGACGATGTCTTTTATATAATAAAATATTTCTGGAAAACGTAAATAAGTGAGCTTTTCGTACATAATGGTGTAACAATAAAATAAGCACAAACTGCTTCTGTCAATACAAAACAATAACGGACCACGTTCTTCTTCTTAGGCGGTTCTCGCTAATCCCGTTGTACCTCGCGTTGGTGCTGGGTACGTCTCCACGTATGGTGGTGGATCCTCTCCACTCTCCTAGTCCTCTCCACTCTGCTGGTCTGAATACTTGCAGGTAATAATTACATTCTCCTGCGTGGGGGATCAAGCAAGGCACTCCCTAAAAGATTTGTGTAATATGTTCGATATCTCGGATGTCTCATAAGACGTGAGTGATGTTCTTGTAGTAAGGCCCAAAGATCGAGTACATTCTTACTGCCGTCTCAGAAAAGGTAAAGCACAGTCACTGCGTTTGTCTTCGTTCGGGGGTAATAGGTCATATCTCGGAGAAGTAGTATCCGTGGTTCTATTGCTTGCGGCGCCACCAGAAGGAGGAAGGCTATCACTTTTTGGACCAAACACCACACATCCGCCGGAGGCCCGCATATGAGGCGATGTTCCTCTGTGTCTATAACACTGCACTGTGGACACAGTGGCTCATCCAACATATGAATTGTATGCAACCTGGAACGAGTTACTTATTTCCCGTTTACTGTACGCCATACCACTGACCACGTAACTGTTGGTTGTCGACGCTCTACGGCATTATTCATCCGTCGTCGAGTCAAGATGCGATATATATCACTCGCCGTTGCCGTCCTGGTTGTCGGTAGTTCCATATGTATATAATTGTGTTCCACAAAAAAGGTTCGGATATGGGCAAGCGATGGTGAGATGTGAGCCAACGCTACCGGTGCCAAACGAGATGGTGGAGCTAGTTCGTCTATCAAAGTGCCCGTCAGACTTGTCCGGTGTCGTGTCCACATCTTTATCATCGTGCTTACGTAAATAGCCACTGCTCGGTCGCGTACGTGGACTAGTCCAAGACCTTCACGACTACTAGGAAGGGTGAGGGTTTCGTATCCGACCTTAAAAAGCAGATCTGTGCTCACGAAGTATCCTAATGCCGCCAGGATTCGGCGCACCAACGCCACCGGCATAGGAAGAACTTGTGCCAGGTGGGGGATGCAAGAAGATAGATAACTGTTGGCAAAGGTAATCCGTTGTATCATGTCCAGGGCCCTTAACTTGTGGCTTCGGACACTCGCACGAATTGTTTCCAGAAGATGTCTGTAGCTCATTGCTGCCGTCCGTAGAACGTATGTAGTGAAGATAATTCCTAGGCATTGTATGTTGTTGATCGGCTGTAATGGTGCTACACTTTCCGTCGGAAGTCCTCTCTCGATGTTCATCGCTCCCGACTTTGTCATGTTCGTACGACTTCCCGTAGCCGTACCATACAAATTAATCCAATGCAAGGCCGCTCTTGCTTCGTCACCCGACCGTGCTAAAAACACTAGGCCATCCGCGTATGTTCGGCATATGAAATTGTTGTGCATTATCGTCATTACTTGGAGTCGATTCCAGAGCCCACAGAGAAGCGGCTAGACAGCGATGGCATACAATATCGTCGACAGCCGGCAACCGTGTCTGGCCGATCGTAAGATGGTGATGGGCCCCACCAAGCGGCCATTGATGAGCAATCTAGATGAGGCGCCGTGGAGTACTCTCATAACGACGGCGACGAAACTTTCTGGAAACTTCATTTGCGTCATCACTTCCGTGAGATAGGCATGGCTCACCCTGACAGAGGCGGATCGAAGTCTATCGATATCAATGCACGCCGAAGACGACATGTTGTTGCCAGTGCGATAACATGGCGGTAGTCGCTGAGTTACGTTAGTATATTGCTATCCCCTCATAGCTGGGTTTGATCGAGTGTCATCACTTGGCGTAGTACGCGTTTAAACCGTGCTGCAAGTATCCTGGTGAAGATCTTGTAGTCGCAATTAAGAAGGGTCAGTGGCCAGTAGGCCTGTATCCCTGTGCCGCCGGATGGTTTGTGTATAGGGATGATCATTCCTTCCACGAAGGAGGGTGGAAGAGGCACACTGGGAGACATGAATTCGCGGTACATGGCAGTCCATCGCGGAGTCATGAGATCTTTAAAAGTACGATAAAACTCTAACGGAAACCCGTCACGCGCCGGCGATTTGTGCGACGCTCCCTTATCAAGCGCTTCCATTACGTCGTCAACTGTGACTTCCCCAGTTAACTCCCAGTTGGCCGTCTCGTCGAGACACGCGGATAGCGTTCGTCGGACCTCATGAAAGGCTGCCTGATCGTGTTCCGCTTCTTCATAGAAATGACTGTATTGCTCCACAAAGGCGTTGGCAACGTCTTTTTGCGTTGTCATACGGCGACCATCCGGCAATACGACCGTCTGTACTAAGGTTCTGCGGCTACGCTGTTCTTCTCTGATAACGTGATACATCGACGGTGATTCTCCACGGACTCGTTCAAAGCCTCTTGCGCGGATTGAGACACCCTGCAGACGGCCGCGCTTTATGGCAATTATTTGGGCCTGTGCTCGTTTTATAGCAGCACTCCGATACTGTGAAGGCGCTTGTACAGAAAGTTCGCGGAGCATCGTGAAACAAAATTCCCTCGTGTGACGCCTCCACATCATCTGCTCTCCTCCGTATGCGATTAACGCTCGCCGCAATACAGGCTTAACGCATTCCAGGCACCACTGCAACGTCGTCGGATATGTCGGGAGGCGTCGTTCACATATTTGCTAAGTGTCTTCGATTAAGCATCTGCACTCAAGTTCCCCGAGGTGTGCTCTATTCAATTTCTAAACACTGCGACTCCTCCACACTTGTTGACGACTTAGGGAGACCGTATATACATGTGGTATGTGATCTGAAAAGGCGATGAGCCACAATTCCGCATCGAGCATCGGAGATTGAGACAACGTGTTATGTATATTCGTCGAGGCGACTTTCAGAGTGACTTGTGATGTATGTGTATCCGCGTCTGTAGCTATATATCGTCTCCCATGCATCGATGAGATTCATGTCCTGTATCTGTTGCCGCAGCTCTGGGCATGAATTACAGCGTAGGTGTTGATCTATTAGTGCGAGCACGCAGTTGAAGTCGCCTCCAAATAAGACGTGTTCATACCGGCGTAAGAATAGTGGTGCAATCTACTCTGCGTGAACTTGGAATCGATCACGCCGTCTGTCGGCCCCCGACGGTGCGTAGATGTTAACGGCCAGCACTCCTAGCACAGTGAGTGCCAGTCCTCGCGATGACGGCAGGTACACCACATCTTCGGCTACTATGCCACCACGTAGAATAATCGCTGTTCCGCTGCTGTCATCTGGAAAGGGTATAATGTATGTATCGTACTCATAGAGGTCGGGGAAGCTCTCGACACATACTTCCTGCAGAAGGACTATGTCGACGTCTGACGCATGCAGCATGTCTCGTAATAACTGCAATTTGACCGGCTTTCTAATTTTATTAATATTAATAGAGGCTGTTCGATACGCTTGTCGTTGTTCCTCAGTGCGTAAAGTGCACAAGAACGCTTATGTTAACATGTGTGCTGTTGGTCTGCGGCATTCTGTCTGTGCGGCAGTCTGCGTCTTATGCGTGGTTAACATCCGGTGGACGCCACACTCGCCATTCGGCTGCGTCGTTGCTGTTGATCAGTGTCGGATTCGTCGGCCCAGTTCCTGCGCTGGAGATCCATCTCTCGTGGTGTTTCTCTGGCTGGGCTGACCGAAGGCGGAGGTGTTGCTCCGGTGGGTGGAGTGGCACCATCCGGTGGCTCTCCATCCGGTGAATCTGTATTCAACCCCTGTCTCGTGTGATTCGCGTCGCCCTGGTGTGTGAGACGTAGAACCTCCCGTTGCGCATCCCGATTCACTGTATCGTCGTTACACGCAAGTCCGTCTTACGTGGAATGCATTAAGCAGGTGCCCGACGGCTCTAGCCGTCAATTCTTGTGGCCTTTCGGCGACCGTTGTTTGCACGTGTACGCCTCCGTGTCCGAGTGCGGAAGTGATTCCCGGTGCTCAGAGACGAAAACAGCAGTCGGCACAACCGTAGGATCAATTTCGATACCTCCTACCGATGATTTCCGGTCGGTTAACGGCATCGTCGGCGCCGTAGTGGCAGAAGTGTACCTCGTTTCGTCACAGGTGACGGTCTGAGCTGCAATCGGTTGCTGTAAACTGTCAGGATGCTGGAGCTGGTTATTCTTCGGTACGGGATTTGTTCGAAAAGCATCCGGATACATTACTGTCTGAGGCGTCAACGTGGATGTAGGGACGGGTTCGCCAATTGGAACCTGCGCAATCCTCCGCTGCATACATTCGGGCCGGCTAAAGTGGCCGAGCGGTTCTAGGCGCTCCAGTCTGGAACCGCGCCACCGCTACGGTGGCAGGTTCGAATCCTGCCTCGGCCATCGATGTATGTTAGTTAGGTTTAAGTAGTTCTAAGTTCTAGGGGACTGACGACGTCGGCTGTTAAGTCCCATAGTGCTCAGAGCCATTTGAACCATACATTCGGAACGGGCTGGTCCTCTTTTACTCATCCAGAGCATGTTTTGGGTTGACCATCGTAGATGAATATTGCTCTGCCTCCACCGCACCCCATTGAGAACGGAGTACGTCATGAAGTTGGACCATTTTTCCTCTACGTGGCTAAGCATTCTTCCATATGGGCGTAAGGCGTCGATAACCAAGTCAGACGGAACCTTGAACGGAAGTTCGAAAATACGTATGCTTCGTAAGCCCCGTCCTGCGTGATCAATAGTTACTTCTCCAACATGATCATCAGAGTGACGAAATTTGAGTCCAAGTTTAATATCTCGAATGATTCTTTCACACACTGCATCGTTAATCAGTTTGACATAAACGACACTGCTCACTGTGGAGAGGTGTATTCCAATAAGCTCGTTGTAGTCGAGTTTAACTTCGTCTCGTAAGAACCTTTCAGTTTCATAGGCTTTCGGTCTCGCACATTCATTCGAAAAACTAATCTTGAGAGTCACCATTCGGTATGCATGTGCCATTCTACATCGAGTCGTCGAAACGCGCGAGCACGCCGAATAGGTAAACAACCGCGCGCCCGAACTTCCACGGCAGGGACGTAAACAGACGTCTGTGCCGCAGCACCGCCGAAGGCAGACTGCCGGCTGAGCTACCGAAACACGCCTCACTACCTATCCTCATAGCTGTATTTGCGCACGAGGTCGAGTCTGTCTGGCACAGAAAAGAAGCCAAAGAAGCTCTAAAGACACTACACGAAATCTCAGCCAAAACAGGACTACAAATCTCATACGAAAAAAAAACCGCTGTACATGGACATAAAATCTACAGACCGACTGACACCCACAGGTAAAGAAGTATGAAAAGATGACACAAGTAGATATTTTCGAATGCCTGGGAGAGACTATTGAGAAAGCTTAAGCGAATTCGACATTCAAGGAAGAAAGGATTACAAAACTACAGAAAGCATACAGACGTACGTGGTACCATTACAACAAAAGAAGTATTTCCATTAATGGCCAACTAAGACCCTACAGTACAGTAGCCATCGTTCAAAAACAATGTCAATCTTAAGAGAAAACTTAGGGGGGCTTTCGTATTGATAAAGGTAATGAATGATACAACGAGAAAGTATCTGGAAGGTGTAGGAGTGTAAAGCTCCCCTGCCGTGTCTGTCCGGAACAAGAGGAGGTAGGTGTAATGCTGATAAGTGTATTTTAGCTTGCACCGGTTACGAAATCGTTGGGTAAGTGTCAGGTACATTCATGCTAGTAAAAGTGAATTTTATGTAAATTCAATGTGGATGGGGGAGAAAGTAAAGGGAAAGGAAGGAACTGATGATGTCAGTGAACGGCGAGCGAAAATGTGTGTTGATCTGGGACTCGAACTCGGCATCCCCTACTTACGCGGCAGTTGCACTAACTGTTGCGCCATCCGGACACAGTAGTTAGCCCACCTGCACGGACTATCTCGTCTTGCTTTCCGAACGACTCACTTTCCCACCCAGCACCATCCACCCGCAGACCTTGTCCGTATCCTCCATGGTCTCTAATTTTAGTTTACCGCTGGAGGCCTAACGATATTGTCTACCCGCACTAAAGGTTTCCCCCCGTCCACCTTCACTTTACGTCATATTTATCACAGCTGCTAATTCCGTGTGGTGCCCGTTCCTTCGGACATATCCTAAAGAACAAACACCACGTATTCACACGACAGTGACTTTTAACTAAGTTACTAATAATAGTGATAGTTCGGAGACAAAATTGCCGACATTTTCTTCTCTCTCTGCGACAGGACGCCCCCACTCCGTAGTGCGACCTACGTGCGGTGCCTATTGACTGGCGGTAAAGAGGTCGGGCGGAAAATATGAGGACACGTGTCCGCTTCGTGTCGTAAATGGAGGCGAGCAGAGGTGATGCCCTGCCGGACCGGTGGCACAAAGGGCTGCGGCAGGTGGCTGCTGTAATTGTGCGGCCCCCCCTCCACCTTTCACCCTTCCCTTCCCTATCGTAACCCCTTGGCTCGCAACTCGCCGCTATTGAGTGACAGCGGTGAGTGCTGGGCCGTGAAAGGCGGCGCTCGTCCGATAGCACACAGTGTCCGCCGGCTTCCTAAACACACGCCCGTATTCATGGCTGATAGCAGCGGGGCATCTGGCAGGCCGAGCCTGAATTATACCGGAGGGTGAGCATTGTGCCGTGCCCACCCTATCTCGCATCACTTGTTAGCGACGCCTATGTGAGCGCGTTTACGCTCCCCTCCTACCTGTTGGGCACTGCGCAGAAGAGGGACCGATGAATCGCCTGCGAAAGGCCTCCTCTTTCTCTAGCTTTGTCTTCACCGTCGACTCCTCTTCCCTCTCCCGCTTTCCTTTCATCCGTGTTTCCCATTCTCCTACCATCCCCCCATGTCGTAACCTTCCTTCCGACAATCTGTCCCACCTCACACACACACACACACGCAGACACACAGACATATACCATTGTGACATCAGGACACCAGCCTAACATTCATCAATTCAGTCTTTCACATACAGGGGCTCATTCTCCATACTGTCAACATGCTGGAAATTTACGGCGTTGCATCGTCTCTCACAGAATATTAAATTCAAAGACTATCTTCAATGAAGCTCGGCCTGCACAGATGACAGATTCAATCTTTTGATGTCCGAAGCAATGAAACGCACATCGAAAAATGTGAATCTGTCTTACCTTCTTTTCTCGTCCCTTTTCACCCTCCCTCTGACCCCCTTTATCTAACGCGTACTCCATATCACGAGAGTACGCAAGCGGGCAAACACATACACATACACACACACACACACACACACACACACACACACACACACACAAATCAAACATGCGTTCCAGGGATAGCGGTTGTCGTTGGAACAACCGGTCTTCGGTTGTGCCTTTTTTTACACCAGTTTAACCTGACTCTTAAAACGGCTCAAAAGAACCGGTTTCTGAAATAACCGATTTCCGGCTTTTTATTCCTATTATTTCCTATAATAAAGGTAGAAAACGAACAGAGATTGAAAAATTTTGTTTCCCTCAGCTTACGGGATATATAAAATCAAAATATTAAATTAAATAGGCAAGTGAAAGAACACTTGTCCGCTTTCAAGGGTCGCAAGCAGATAAAGGAATAATATGTAGACACAGGCAGTGGATCAGCTACTTCCTATTTTTATCGTAAACTATGAATGAAATTGTAAATAATAGATTTCAGCTATCAGTCGTCCTGCTTAATTTTTATTGGCAGACCTAGATTTCAGCTAGAAAGTAGCAATTCACTATAATTTTTGGTCAATGCATGCAGTGCCTGTTGGTCGGGTTTTGTCCACAGTACATTGAATACTGAATTCAATGATCGGGCTTTGTCCACAGTTCATTGAATACTGAATTCAATGATCTGTGGACAAAGCCCGACCAATAGGAATTACATGCATTGACCAAAAATGACAGTGAATGGCCAGTTTCTAGCTGAAATCTAGACCTGCCAATAAAAATTCCACAGTATGACTGATACCTGAAATCTATTAATTACCAATTAAAATAACGGTCGCTGCGTGCAACAGCCTCTGAATGGAGGGTAACCTGATATGAACGAATTGTCTAAATGACAGAACCATTTTAATCAGCGTAGGGTGTCAGTTTTATTTCTTTAATACAACATAGATATAAATTATATTACCGGCCAGTTTTGGTCTTACGCCATTATCAAATGTCTGCAATACAATGCCAGAAGTACAGTAAATACGCAAGAGTAACGTTGTCCACTATTACGTCTTACGTGTTTACGGTATCTCTTGTCTTACACTGCGGAAAATTGATAATGGCCTAAGGCAAAACTAACAAGCAATGCATTCCATATGCTTCGTGCTTTAAAGCAATAAAACTGACAGCCTACGGTGGTTAAAATCGCTCCATCATTTAGAACATACTCTCAGGCTGTGAGCTCGTATATAAAGAATTTATGGATGAATTGTTAATTTTTAAGTTTTCTCGTCATATGATGTCGCAATTATGTTTTTAATCTTTTAAGCCAAATGGATCATTGTACTTGAGCGATATCGTACTTCGTAAAATATTGCCAGACTAGGACTGGTGCAGTCTGTAATACAACTGACGTCCGACAACCCTAGCGAGAAACTATCATACAGAACAGATGGGGCAAGTCTTGCACACTACTTGTACGAACATTCCATCTAATAGGCGGCGCCACATGGTAACAGTTGCAGTATTGTCTCAGCCACGCTGTACCAATTATTATGCCCCATAGTTGTTGTTTGTTTCTGGAGGCATTGTTTCTGAAACAGCACTGATTCCTTATCCCGTTATCTATCATAATGCAATATTTCGAAGCAATAGAAATTACTCGTTCTGTTAACAAAATTGGCAGGTGCGAGTAGGACTGACTCGGTTCTCTGCAGGATCCGTGCAAACTTAATTATTTATGAAGGCTGTTCGTGCACTCCAGGAACCGAGAATCTCGACGATTTTTGTCTGTTATAGACACTGATACCAGCAAGATAGGTGGGGCCCGGGAATAACAAGAATTCTGAGAATGTTTTAAGTCTGAAGTCGGTTTTAATGAGTGAGTTTGCAAGTATCCAACTAAGTGGCATAAATGGCCGTATCTTTTGATTCCATGTACGTAGAACCTTAACTTTCCTACACGGGCACGGGACTAAACAGCCTAGTATATGAGATAATTTTCCACTTGATACACGAACCGGTTGCTAGGAAAAGGGGTCTTAACAGACTGACAGACATGGAGACAATCGGAAAACAAGTGACAACATTTTTCGTGTGATATAATCACAAATTAACAATATTCGAAATGTACCTTTTTCTTGTACTGTGAAACCTTGCTTCTTGCCAAATCTCATGAATCTAGGCCAACGGGAAATGTTCTGTGGGTTTTCATGAGTAAGTTTGCGAGTGTTAAAATTTATGACATAAATGGCCCTATCTGTTGATTGCATTGACTTAGAAACTACCGTTTATTACATCGCCAAGAGACTGCGGACCTTAGTAAGTGAAATAAATTTCACCGTGATACGTCTGCCTGTTCCTGTGAAAAAAGGGTCCTAACATCTGGACGGACAGATAGACTGTCAGATAACAATTGACAAAAATATTTTTTTCGTGTAATATAATTACAAATTAACAATTTTCGATTTTTTCCTTAATTTGAATTGCGAAAGTTTGCATCTTGTCAAATTTTACGATTCTGGGTCAACCCGAAGTACCCTACAGGTTTTGGAGAGTGAGTTTTCGAGTATCAAAATTTGTGACCTAAATGGCCGCATCTTTTGATTGCATTGGCTTTGAAGCTTCAAATTTTGACACCACTGAGGGACGGTACACCTTAGTATACAACATAAATTGGAACTTGATACGTCAACTCGTTCCCCAGAAAAAGGGTTTTCAACAGTCGGACAGACAGGAACACACACAGGCAGACAAAGAGATACTGTAACGACTTCATTTTTACCTACTGAGGTACAGAGCTCTAAAAACGTTTATTTAAAAATCAAAAAGTTTAGCATTGCTTCTATGGTTAATCGCCTGTTTCTCTTACCCCGTTATTAGCAGACAATAAAAAGGACACCTTTTATAATCGATGCCAAACAAATATTGAAAAATATAGTTATTCAGAACTAACATACCTGTATCGCTTTTAACTGGTCTGTTTTCCCCGGCAGTAATGAGCAAGAGCGCGCAATTTCTCATGCGTTCTCCAAACGTACATGAAAACGCAAGACGGGCGTTGCGGCCGAGCGTTTCTAGGCGCTTTAGTCCGGAACAGCGCTGCTGCTACGGTCGCAGGTTCGAATCCTGCCTCGGGTTTGGATGTGTGTGATGTCCTTAGGTTAAGTAGTTCTAAGTCTAGGGGACTGATGACCTCAGAGGTTAAGTCTCATAGTGCTCAGAGTCATTTGAACCATTTGAATTTTGAAGACGCAACTCTTTTTATATTACCATTTCTTCACCTCTCTCCTCTTCCTGTTCTGCGAACTTTCCGTTTTTGCATCCTCGCCGCCCCAGGCATCGTCAATTTATGGTTTCCAGTAAAGTTCTTACCTAATATGCCTGTTCCTCCCATATTAAAGTTAGCTAAATACACTGTACAACAAATTAGTCTGCTCCGGGACATGTAAATACCGTGTACACCGCCTCTATCCTTGATAACGGCATCAGTTCTGGGAGGAACAAAGCCACAAGTTTCCTCATGTATGCCATACCAGACTTAACCCACTAGTTGGATTTAGGGCCTCTTTTGGTCTTCGGTGTACTCGACGCCTTGCATCGTTTGGACAGAGGCAGAGGCACATACGACTCGTCGGACCAAACCATAAACGCTGTCAGCTACTGTCCAGTTTCAGTGTCGCTTCCTCCAGTGAAGACGTGCAGCGTATTGTGCCGCTATGAGCAATGTTCTTTCACGAGGTACCCGTCCCCAAACGTTTACTGCATGCAGTTCATTCCCGTCATACGCTCCAAAATTAGTTGAGATGGATCGTCATTCATTCCCTGTCGAGTCTGAGACGACTCTCATTGTCAAGGCATGACACTCGTCCCTGGTCCCTGTCTGCTAGGATCCTTTCAAAGTACTCTTCTTACACTATGTTAGGTGGCTGTGCGTTGAACACTAACCTCTGTAGACATGGTGGACGGTTCGGGTACATACAACAACTAGTAGGGCAGCATCACTCACGGTGCGGTCATCGACACGTAGAAACATATATTCTGTCGCATCTCCTCGTCGACCCATATTATTGCACCGATTCCATAGAGGAGACCTGCACATACAGACCACTTCACTGTCGTGGCTTCAGACAGCGGTAGGCGGTCGTGTAGTATCAGTTCTGCGTTACCTACAGCGTTCCAGCATCACTGACGCATAATTTTGATACATCAGTCTTCTGACTGGTTTGATGCCGACCGCCACGAATTCCTCTCCTGTGCCAACCCCTACATCTCAGAGTAGCACTTGAAACCTAAGTCTTCAATTATTTGTTGGAGGTATCCCAATGTCTGTCTTTACCCTCAACAACTCCTTCTGGTACCATGGAAGCTTATTCACCGATACGTTAGCAGATGTCCTATCATCCCGCCCCTTCTTCTTGTCAGTGCTTTGCACATACTTCACTCTTTGCCGATTCTGTGGAGAGCCTCCTTATTCCTCACTTTACCAGTCCACCTAATTTCCGACATTTTTCTGTATCACCACCTTGCAGACATCTCGATCCTCTCCTGTTCTGGTTTTCGCATAGTCCATGTTTCACTACCATGCAATGCTGCACTCCAAACGTACATTCTCAGAAATTTCTTCCTCAAATTAAGGAGTATGTTTGATATAGACTTCTCTGGATCAGAAATTCCCTCATTACCAGAGCTAGTTTTCTTTTATGCCCTCCTTGCTCCGTTCATCATGGGTTATTTGCTGCCCAGGTAGCAGAATTCCTTAACTTCGTCTACTTCGTGATCCTTAATTTTGATGTTAAGTTTCTCGTTGTTCTCATATCTCCTACATCTCATTATTTCTTCTTTCTTCGCTCTACTCTCAGTTCATATTCTGTACTCATTAGACTGTTCATTCCACTCAATACGTCCTATTATTCTTCACCACTTTCACTGAGGATAGCAATGTCATCAGGAAATCTTTTCATTGACATCCTTCACCTTGAATTTTAATCCTACTCCTGAACCCTTCTTCTATTCCCTTCACTGTTGCTTTGATGTATAGATTGAACAGTAGGGGTAAAAGACTGCATTCCTGTCTTACACCCATTTTAATCCATGCACTTGCTTCTTAGTCTTCCACTCTTGTTTTCCCTTTTGGAACTTGTCCCTATTGTATATTACCCGTCTTTCAATGTAGCTTACCCCTACCCTATTTTCTCAGAATTTAAAACCTCTTGCACTAATTTACATTGACGAACGCTTTTTCCACGTCGACAAATCCCATGATACTGTCTTGATTTTTTTTTTTTTCAGTCTTGCTTCCATTATCAACAGCAGTGTCCTCTGGTGCGTCTACATTCCCTAAAGCCAAACTGATCGTCATCTAACAGATTCCCAATTTTCTTTTCCATCCTTCTGTGTGTTACTCTTGTCAGCAACTTGGATGCATGAGCGCTTAAGCTGATTGGGTGATAATTCTTGCATTAGTTGGCTCTTGAATCTTCGGAATTGTGTGTATGACTTTTTTTCCGAAAGTCTGATGGTACATCGGTAATCTCATACATTCTACACACCAATGTGAATAGTCGTTTTGTTGCCACTTTCCACAGCGATTTGTAAATTGCAATGGAATGTTATCTGTTCATTCCTCCGCATTTGAGATTAAGTCTTCCGAAGCTCTTTTAAATACTGAGTGTAGTACTGGATCTTCCATACTGACTCCTGTTTATTCTTTTATCACGTAGCCAGATAATTCCTCCCCCTCGTAGAGGCCTTCAGTGTACTCTTTCCAATGGCTGTGTCAACATATAACCAAGCCATGCGTAAATCCGTACCTATGCTAACCGAACTGAATTTCCACGAACCTTGTGGTATTGTATCATGCGAATTGGTGTTTTTTTTTTTTCTTTGGTCATCAGTCTACTGACTGGTTTGATGCGATCCGCCACGAATTCCTTTCCTGTGCTAACCTCTTCATCTCAGAGTAGCACTTGCAACCTACATCCTCAATTATTTGCTTGACGTATTCCGATCTCTGTCTTCCTCTACAGTTTTTGCCCTCTACAGCTCCCTCTAGTACCATGGAAGTCATTCCCTCATGTCTTAGCAGATGTCCTATCATCCTGTCCCTTCTCCTTATCAGTGTTTTCCACATATTCCTTACCTCTCCGATTCTGCGTAGAACCTCCTCATTCCTTACCTTATCAGTCCACCTAATTTTCAACATTCGTCTATAGCACCACATCTCAAATGCTTCGATTCTCTTCTGTTCCGGTTTTCCCACAGTCCATGTTTCACTACCATACAATGCTGTACTGCAGACGTACATCTTCAGAAATTTCTTCCTCAAATTAAGGTAGGTATTTGATATTAGTAGACTTCTCTTGGTCAGAAATGCCTTTTTTGCCACAGCGAGTCTGCTTTTGATGTCTTCCTTGCTCCGTCCGTCATTGGTTATTTTACTGCCTAGGTAGCAAAATTCCTTAACTTCATTGACTTCGTGACCATCAATCCTGATGTTAAGTTTCTCGCTCTTCTCATTTCTACTACTTCTCATTACCTTCGTCTTTCTCTGATTTACTCTCAAACCATACTGTGTACTCATTAGACTGTTCATTCCGTTCAGCAGGTCATTTAATTCTTCTTCACTTTCACTCAGGATAGCAATGTCATCAGCGAATCGTATCATTGATATCCTTTCACCTTGCATTTTAATTCCACTCCTGAACCTTTCTTTTATTTCCATCATTGCTTCCTCGATGTACAGATTGAAGAGTAGGGGCGAAAGGCTACAGCCTTGTCTTACACCCTTCTTAATACAAGCACTTCGTTCTTGATCGTCCACTCTTATTATTCCCTCTTGCTTGTTGTACATATTGTATAGGACCCGTCTCTCCCTATAGCTTACCCCTACTTTTTTCAGAATCTTGAACAGCTTGCACCATTTTTTATTGTCGAACGCTTTTTCCAGGTCGACAAATCCTATGAACGTGTCTTGATTTTTCTTTAGCCTTGCTTCCATTATTAGCCGTAACGTGAGAATTGCCTCTCTCGTGCCTTCACTTTTCCTAAAGCCAAACTGGTCGTCACTTAGCGCATTCTCAATTTTCTTTTCCATTCTTCTATATATTATTCTTGTAAGCAGCTTCGATGCATGAGCTGTTAAGCTGATTGTGCGATAATTCTCGCACTTGTCAGCTCTTGCAGTCTTCGGAATTGTGTGGATGATGCTTTTTCCGAAAGTCAGATGGTATGTCGCCAGACTCATATATTCTATACACCAACGTGAACAGTCGTTTTGTTGCCACTTCCCCTAATGATTTTAGAAATTCTGATGGAATGTTATCTATCCCTTCAGCCTTATTTGACCTTAAGTCCTCCAAAGATCTTTTAAATTCCGATTCTAATACTGGATCCCCTATCTCTTCTAAATCGACTCCTGTTTCCTCTTCTATCACATCGGACAAATCTTCACCCTCATAGCGGCTTTCAATGTATTCTTTCCACCTATCTGCTCTCTCCTCTGCATTTAACAGTGGAATTCCCGTTGCACTCTTAATGTTACTACCGTTGCTTTTAATGTCACCAAAGGTTGTTTTGACTTTCCTGTATGCTGAGTCTGTCCTTCCCGCAATAATATCTTTTTCGATGTCTTCACATTTTTCCTGCAGACATTTCGTCTTAGCTTCCCTGCACTTCCTATTTATTTCATTCCTCAGCGACTTGTATTTCTGTATTCCTGATTTTCCCGGAACATGTTTGTACTTCCTCCTTTCATCAATCAACTGAAGTATTTCTTCTGTTACCCATGATGTCTTCGCAGCTACCCTCTTTGTACCTATATTGGTCGTTAGTACAGTTTATTTGGTGTCATCTTCATGACTCGTTAACCGTGCGACATCGTAACACTCGCAGATGTTCTCACTAGAAGCACTGGCCCCCAAGTTCAGATGTGGGCCTGGAAAGGTCAATGATGTTTAACAATAAAAGTCGTCTACCAGGATCACACAGTATCCTTCCCCATCACGAGGCAGCGCTTCCACGTGCTCTCGGAATCGTTTAGTTCCCATGTTAAAACTGAGCGGTGTTATCCCCAATGACCTTACGTCGTTGTCACTCATTCCACTCAACATATATACACGCATACCTAATCTCCTTCTGCCCAAAAGATCCAGACTGACGGTCGTCACATGAGCCCTTGTGTCCGCTAGAAATTCGTGTTCCTTCCCGACATTTTGCCTAATAAGCAGCTTTCCGGCTCTGCTTATGTTTGCCGGCCGGGGGGCCGAGCGGTTCTAGGTGCTACAGTCAGGAACCGCGCAACCGCTACGGTCGCAGGTTCGAATCCTACCTCGGGCATGGATGTATGTGTTGTCCTTAGTTAGGTTTAAGTAGTTCTAAGTTCTAGCAGACTGATGACCGCAGAAGTTAAGTCCCGTACTGCTCAGAGCCATTTTTTTGCATATGTTTGCAGAGTCCCGTGTTCTGTTGGGAATGCCGTTCGACGGATGAGGCACGCACATACCCGTTTAACGACCACTTATTCGGACGTTGCTTGTCCCGTGTCTTCTTTGGTAAATCACGTGCCTGTGCTCCACCACCCCACATTCACAACATTCCGGCTGACGACATTGTTTTCTGGTGCGGCCCGAACGCCAACATCTATAACATTTTACCTCAGAGATGAAAACATCGTTGTCTCTTTAGCTGTTTGTAGCCATGTCTGTTTCCTCCATTTGTGTAGCAACCATAATGGTGGCACATAAAACACTTGGGTTCTTTATTCTAGCCCTCCTTGACATGTCAGCAGAAACACTCCTAACAAATACTTCCAGAGCCCGATTCTCTACCTCACGAAGGATGTCTCTGTCGACCTATGCTTTGGGCGTTATCTCGTACGTTTGTACACTGAATTTTCTATTTCTGTCGGAGAGTGACTCCAGTGATTCGACGTGTTTCTGCGATAGTCCACTGAGTTTCTCTCTGAAAAACTTTGCGCTATTCTGCTTACAATATCGATGGACGAGATCATTCACCAGCTCGTCAAAGGTCGAGACCTTACCAACAATCTTGTTGAACGTAATATACGTTTTCGCGTCGCCTGCTATCCACCATTTAGCATTTTACATAATGCGTCATTCTGCGTCCAACGTTGGGCACTAGATTGGCACGTTATCCACTGCTCCCGTATCTCACGCTGTCCTTTTACATAGAATTTCAGGTGATAATTTCTAATATTTCTCAACCAAACGAACAGCTTGACTAAAGAGCATAACACGTCATTTAAGATGGTGAAAAAAATGAAATGTAGATCGTATGCTCCACCTGGGGTTAACACACGGCAAGGCAAGGCGTATGCTCCGTAAAATGACATTAAAAAAGAATCCTGAGCTGGCTTCCTTGCCACCCAGCATGTAATTATTAAAACCAAGGCCGGTGTCTGACATGGGCAAAGACCGTCAGTCTCATTGTTCATAGACGAATCACCTTAATATTAGTAACATGACTTGCATGAAATAAATGCCAGAGGTATTAAAATGGTCGAAATTTAATATCAGGGCTGCGAAGACAAATTAATGACTGAACATAATACGTGTTTTGAAGTTACCTTTCTCCACAATGATCTGCCTACTCAGCTGGTTCCACCTCAAAAACATTACAAGTACTAAACGTCATATAATTTTTCGCACTAGGAGAAGCTAGATTCAAAATAATTACATTCTCTCTAAATAGATATCACTTTTAATTACTGTAATTCAGCAATCAATTTAATTGCGACTTACGTACCATGTCTGTTCTCTACGACAGACTACAGAAGAAAATTAACGAGAGTTAGTCTAATGGAGCGCTCTTACAAAATCCCAGAGAAAATTCCTAAGATGTTACCTATTTTAGCGACAGGCGGTGTCAGTATCTCTGGCGCTCGGTAAATTTCCGATACGAGATAAGAGAATGAAATTGCTATTACATTACGTTGAACAACTAGAGATTGTTTGACATTTTTCTTCTTATTTACATATAGACTATTAAAGGAAAACACACATAAATGTAAAGGTGACTGGCTCTTTCCAGACATGTATGAAAATCTGTTCTTTTGTAATAAGAAGCACTTCAGCATCGTGGCCCAAGGGGATCTGTACACTGCTTTGGCCTGTGATCAAACCTTCGACATGTGCTACACATAACTGGCATAGCTTGTACACATGGCAAGTCACGCCAGGATAGTCTGCAATACTGATACCTTATTGGCTGCAGATAAATTTCCCTAGACTTCGCAGGAAACAAAGAATCCATAGATTCTTCCGACCTGACAAATGATACTTTTAACGTACTGTAGAGTTCCTTACGACTGAAAAAGGACACTACCAAATACACAAGAAGAAGGCCAAGACATATCTGTTAGTACGTAAACTGAAAATGCTGTAGGGAGAAAGAGAAGGAAAGGAACCATTGGTGCCAGCTGCATCGGAACTTTATGCGGAACCAGTAGCGACGAATGAAAATCCCGGCTGAGATTCAAACCAAGGATCTCCTGCTTACCAGTTAGTTGCGTTAACCACTGAATCGTCTACGCACATTGTCTTTCGCCACTGTGCGGACTATGGCGATACGCCTCCCGTCCTCCAGATTCGCTACTTTGAGATTCCCTTAGAAGGTCGAACGAAATTGTGCATCCTCTCTGAAGGTGGTGGATTCATTGCCCATCGACTTGAATCAGTTACTTCAATGCGCGGTGTATGTTCTTACGGGCGTGACCGAAAGAACAGACACCACACATTCAATTAACATACCAGTTACTTACCGCACTGCAGTGTAGCGAACTGCAGTCCGTAGCCGTTGACCTTAAAGCGGAGCTTCACAGACGATGGCTGCTGCTGCTGTAGACGTGTGGATTTGGCACCAAGCATAGACTTCTCTATAGCTGCCGGCCACTCGCTTACTCCAGATACGTCGGTGTCAGCTACTTGACGTCGGATATAGGGATCCAATCCAATAGTTGTGAGGACTGTGCCAATCAGAGTGCGATGAGTGCGATCTGTTCACGCTCGAGAGCGTCAAGAAAACATCGAAACATCTATTAATCAGAAATACAGGATTTTCTTCTCCACACGCTGACAGCTCAGTGGTGCCAGGAGTGTTCTGAACCAGTCAGAAGTAGCAGGTGTGGTTGTCTGGTAGTTCTACTGTGTCGCGGAAACTCGTGTAGCAGGTGTTACGTCACGGTCGGTCGATGGCCCCCCAGTTTGCTCTCAATGGACAGTGGTGGACAGTGGCCCTCACAGGCTGATCTCCGAAGCCCTCTTATTGAAGACGTGCGCCTAGGAGACTCGATTTCCAGGCCGGTCTGTAGTACTCGTCGATCTGCAGAGTTCGACCCACTGCCTCCTGTTAGAAGACAGCGGCCGGCAGCATCAGTGTTGCCTGCAACAAAAGCTCCGTCTTCACGATTGTGGACGGTGTACACCATCTTGTCCCAGGTGGTCAGGCCTCCAATTGGCCAGCAGACTGATGGTCGTCTCTGCGCCCCATTAGTGATGATTCGGAAGTTGACGCTGCAGTTTACAGTGGCAGAGTCTCTCCAGCGAGCCTTGCGATTCCATAGATGATTGTAGACGGTTAGGCTCACTAGCCTGTACCACGGGACAGCTGCAACTGAAATTGGCATTAAATAAGGTATATATTTATGCCAGTACTTTCTGTGCGCTCTGCTGCCGTGGTGGCAGCACTGACATGTGTACTAGTATTCTCGTGTGGTCAGCTCATGTGGCTTTAGACTTCATCTTTCAGACGCCCTTTTCTGCTACTTTATTGGCTCAGTTGTTACTGTTGTGTTATAACTGGGATTTCTTGTGACCCTCTACTCTGTCGTCAACACGACGCTAACTTCTGTTGCCGTTATGTCATTGTGCTTCATTTGTGGACTGGGGCGCTTGACCGGTTCCACTTGTCGCAATCGCTTCCTTCTAAATCGGCTTGCTCAGCATCCCTCCTAGCTGGCAGTTTGCCTGTCATCGACTAAAGCGTCGCCAGTGAAGGACTTATGCAAATTTTTTTATTAGCTTGCGATACAATTCCTGGCAGCAACAGTTCTGTTAAAAATATTAAAACTCTTAACTTTAATTCTCTGAAAGGTAACAAATAATAACTACGCAGAAACAGTACCGTTTTTTAAGTTCACCTACCGAAACAGATTTCCTCTCACTTAATATCTTGCACGTTACAGAGAAAAATAAGGTTCAGTGCGAATTATCAGTCTGTAGCGGAGTGTGCATTAATTTGAAACTTCCTAGGAGGTTAAAATTGTGTGCCGGACCGTCGTTGAAACATGGTACAATTCTATTGCGCAACTGGTCAAAAGAGTATAATTAAATTAAATAAAAAATTAAAAACGTCAGCATAGCACTTGCTGGTGAAAGGAAAAGGTTCTAGGTTCGGATCTTCGGCCATCAACAAATTTTAGTTCTATTAGGAAGTCCACACTGCCCTACAGAGTCAAAATTCATTCTGGAAACAATCCCTCACGCTGTGCCTAAGTCACGTCTCCTAAGTATCCTTTCTTCCAGGAGTGCTATTCCTGCAAGAGTCGCAGGAGAATCTCTGTGAAGTTAGGAAGATAGGAGATGAGGCCCTGACGGAAGTAAGACTGAGAAAAGGAATCGGGAGTACTGCTTGGGTGGCTAGCTTGGTAGAGCACGGGTGCAAAAGGCAGAGATCCCATTCTCGACTCCTGATTAGGTTCAGGAACTTTCAAAAACACTTTATCTGAAACAGGCTGTAGGCTTAAGTTCTAATTTCACAGAAAGTTCATGATTATTTTCTAAATTATCGCATTTTCTGATACTAAGATAGAAGTGATACTCAGGGAAAACTGCTTCAAACTGCTTAATACCGTGTTCAAAATCATTTGGTAATCAGGATTCCACTCGCATGAAGTACATTATTGGAATAAGCTGGTATCTTTGAGTCAGACGAAAAGTTGTATAAATTACAAAATAAAGATCTTGACTTGAAAATGTATACCTTTAACCATTGACCAGATGAAAGGAAACTCAGATTTCGGCCAGAAAAACGAATACCAGTAAGTAATAATTTATTAAAGTAAAATTTATAACGTGAACTGTAATCTTTAAGTATCACATACAGAAACAAAATGTATTAGTCCGTATTACATCTGCCTTAATGTAAAAGGCGAAACGGGTCTGGCACATAATTAAAAATTGATTGCAGCAAGAAAAAGTTGTTTTCTTTTAAAACGAATGTTTATATACCTCCTGCAGATAATGGCCAGGAAAACAAATTTGTGGAGTCTATAACCATCTATTTTGAGGATGTGCCTAGGTAATTTTTCGTGGTGGAAACGAATATTTACAACTCGTTAGATAGCGTCTTCCGCTTGTCCACTCCGTGAACAACAATCTTCTGCGAAGTTCACGTTGCACATTACAGCACCGAGAACCTCTCTGCCAACGTATCACTTTTTGCTCTTCCTTCCACACGTTATGTGTCTTCGCTTTAAAATTAAGGATGTGACAGGATGAAATGCAATCGGGGATAAGTTAGTGCCCGCTATGCGCTTCGAGCAAGTAGAAGTAATCATTAGTTTCGATTGAATGATGATAAGTGAAACTTTGTTCTTCCTTCATGCTGCTTCATGAGCTTGCGCGATGGCCGCTTCCCCTACTACACTGACAATGGGAGGAACTGGAATATCGCTTAGATATCCTGCATGCTGCAGATGACGCACATACTGAACTCGTCAAACAGATACTAAAACTTGAGCTGTGTATGAGCATCACGCCGCAAACCACACATTTCCACCTATCCCACTTCTGAAGTACACGTGATCGATGTGGTGAAGATCATTTTGGAACATCCTGTATAACTCACATGTGGCCATCGTACTTGTTTGTACGATTGTCTTCTTGACGAACAGACGGATATTCAACGGAGTGAGTATCTGAGGAAACGGAATTTCTGTGCACTGGCTCGTCTGATGAACTAAGTTCTAAGAACATGAATTTGCTAAGTGCTAACCTGACGCTGCGTCGCTGTCACAGAGTTTCTGACGTTTTCGGGACAGTGTTGTTAGAACGTCCTGCTGATGCTTGGGAATGCCTATTTCTACCTCTACGTCTACAAGGATACTGTGCAAATCACATTTAAGTGCCTGGCAGAGGGTTCATCGAACCACCTTCACAATTCTCTGTTATTCCAATCTTGTACAGCGCGATCACCCATATCTTTCGGTGCGCGCTCTGATTTCCCTTATTTTATAGTGGTGATCCTTCCTCCCTATGTAGGTCGGTGTCAACAAAATATTTTCGCATTCGGAGGAGAAAATTAGTGATTGAAATTTCGTGAGAAGATACCGTCGCAACGAAAAACGCCTTTCTTTTAATGATGTCCAGCCCAAGTCCTGTATCATTTCTGTGACACTCTCTCCCATCTATCGTGATAATACAAAACGTGCTGTCTTTCTTTGAACATTTTCGATGTACTCCGTCAGTCCTATCTGGTAAGGATCCCACACCGCGCAACAGTATTCTAAAAGAGGATGTACAAGCGTAGTGTAAGCAGTCTACTTAGTAGGTCTGCCAATAGAACGCAATCTTTGGTTAGCCTTCCCAGCAACATTTTCTATGTGTTCCTTCCAATTTAAGTTGTTCGTAATTGTAATACCTAGGTATTTAGTTTAATTTACGGCTTTCAGATTGAACTGATTTATCGTGTAATCGAAGTTTAACGAGTTCCTTTTAGTACTCATGTGAATGACCTCACACTTTTCGTTATTTAGGGTGAACTGCCAGTTTTCGCACCATTCAGATATCTTTTCTAAATCGTTTTGCAGTTTGTTTTGATCTTCTGATGACGTTATTAGTCGATAAACGACAGCGTCATCTGCAAACAACCGAAGGCGGCTGAACAGATTGTCTCCCAAATCGTTTATATAGATAAGGAACAGCAAAGGGCCTATAACACTACCTTGGGGAACGCCAGAAATCACTTCTGTTTAACTCCATGACTTTCCATCATTTACTACGAACTGTGACCTCTCTGACAGGAAATCACAAATCCAGTCACCTAACTGAGACGATATTCCATTATCACGCAATTTCGCTATAAGCCGCTTGTGTGGTACCGTGTCAAAAGCCTTTCGGAAATCCATAAATACGGAATCGATCTGAAATCCCTTGTCAATAGCACTCAACACTTCATGTGTGTTTCACAGGAGCGATGTTTTCTAAACCCATGTTGACTGTGTGTCAATAGACCGTTTCCTTTGAGGTAATTCGTAATGTTCGATCACAATATATGTTCCAAAATCCTGCTGTATATCGAAGTCAACGATATGGGCCTGTAATTTAGTGGATTACTCTTACTACCTTTCTTGAATATTGGTGTGACCTGTGCAGCTTTCCAGTCTTTGGGTACGGATCTTTCGTCGAGCGAACGGTTGTAAATGATTGTTAAGTATGGAGGTAATGCATCAGCACACTCCGAAAGGTACCTAATTGGTATACAGTCTGGAGCAAAAGACTTGCTTTTATTAAGTGATTTAAGTTGCTTCACTACTCCGAGAATATTTACTTTTACGTTACTCATGTTGGCAGCTGTTCTCGATTCGTATTCTGGAATATTTATTTCGTCTTCTTTTGTGAAGGCATTTTATCATCATTCAAGAAAGTTTTCGAAAAAGACAACATTTATGAGAAATACTCCCAATAAATTCATCGTTTGTCATAATCCATATATCATGTCCTATGTAGACATAGCGTACTTTTGTTTTCGAAACTTGAAAACTAATCTAATGAAGAAAAACGCGATTTTTAAGTGTTATGACAACCCATTTCGTTCAGGAAGTCGTACACTGAATGAATATCATGCATTTTGATTTACGTCACACCCCTGTTGACGGTGGAGTCTTAAAGAAACCACATATGATCATGATACAAACAGCATGCAAACGCTCTTCTCTTTCGATACAGAGATATTTTCTCGGTTGACCGAATATCAAATTCCGTTTCGCTTTATATACATTAGATTTAAGTTCGACGAAACTGATATTCAGTCTCGTTAAAATCTTTCTGGGTGTACTGGCCACGTCATGAAATATTTGAGATGCTAAAATAATAAAACACACGACTTTTTTTGCCGTGTTGCGTCAGAATTCCAAAGGGCACTGGCAGCAGCAACACGGCGGAAAAGTGAGTTAGTTTTGTATTTTATCATTTTAAATATTTTGTAAGATGATGCAAAAGCACACCCAGAAGGGTTTTAATGCAGTCGACACCGCGAGCGGAGTCCCACGTATTTATATCAGTAAAACGCTAGTCTGAGTCAAATTGTTTCGATTCTACTTTATACGATGCATAAATAGTTACGTTGATATCCTTTTCGCAAGTGTAGCGCTGGTATAAGTAACCCCTGACGTGGCCACATAATGCATAAACGAAACGGTAATTACCTGCTGCACGCAGAGCATCACTGAAAACTAGCTAAGTACCCGGTGTTGTCCAAGTATGTATTCCAATATTGTTAACCCATTTCGTCCTTCCCCCTCTGTCCATACCCTTGTCCCCCCTTATCTCTGTACATCTCCCATTCCTCACTCTCTCTCTGTCTCCACCTACCCCCCTCTCTCCCCGTCCATCTCACCGTCTTTCCTTTCTCTGTCCATTTTTTTCTCTGTCCATTTTTTTCTCTCCCTCTCTCTGTACACCTCCTCCTCCATTTATCTGTGTCATCTGCTTTTGGTACTGGCTGCAAAATTGGTTGTGAATAGTGTTAGTAGTAAAGACGTAATGAACTAAAATTTCAGGCACGATGCAGCAGTTTTTCACGCATCTCTGTGTTTATGACGTCGTATCTTCTGACCTATGTGTCATATAGTGATGTAATTTTGTAGGTTCATTCTTCGGCATACGTGGATACTGTTTGCAATATGTGTTGCGAACAGAGATAGTAGCAAAGAAGTTATAAATTTAAACGCTATGCAAAATGCGACAAATTTTCACGCATCTCATTGTTTACGACATCATATCTCCTGAACTGTATGTGGTACCTTGATGTAATACCGTAGGTGCATTTAGCGGCATGTGTGGATACTGTCTGCCAAATTTATTGGGAAAAGGGTTAGTAACATAGAAGTAAAAAAATAATTTAAACGTCATGCAGGATGCGCCATTTTTCCGCGTATCTCACTGTTTATGACGTCATATCTCCTGAACTGCGGTAGGTAGGGGTTCTTACACCAGAGCGATTGTTGCCTGACGCTAATGGATATGTGTACCAAGTTTGGCTGAAATAGGCCCAGTGGCTTAGGAGGAAATGTGGAACATGTACACACACACAAATTTTTGTAAGGTGTGTGGATTTTACCAGTTATAAAGAGTTCGTAACGCCACTTATAGTGAAATAAAAGATCACCTTTAGACATAACACCTAGATGATTCATAGTTATACTAAATTTTTTAATTAGCTACTGCATACTTTCAGCAAAAGATATACTATTAAACATGTATCCCTAGATTATTATTTGTATTGACACCCTAGGCTGCAAGAATTTCATTCATACTGCCTGCTTGGTCAGCGTAACGAACTAAACACGTATCTCGGGGTAGAAAGAGTCTTCGTGAAAGTTTGCGAACATTAGATTTAACTGTTAATTACCGTAAGATAGCTGAGTAAGAAAATGAAATACAGTTATTTGTTTAAAACTGTATTAGGAAAGGTATTATGAGCAGAACGAACAAGAAAACAAACATATGAAATTTATGTAGAGAAACTGAAACGACGTTCATTAATCCCTGCTCCGAACTGTTCTAATGAAATTAAGTTAAACAGTTTCCTAAAAACAAATTGTACATAGTGCAGCAATTATATTGCAGATCGACGGTCCATGACAGTAAATTATCTGCCGGCCGCTGTGGCAGAGCAGTTCTAGGCACTTCAGTCAGCAACCGCGCTGCTGATACAATCGCAGGATCGAGTGCTGCCTCGGGCATGGATGTGTGTGATGTCCTTAGGCTAGTTAGGTTTAAGTAGTTCTAAGTGTAGGGGACTGATGGCCTCATTTGTTAATAAGTCCCCTAGTGCTTAGAGCCATTTGAACCATTTGAACAGTAAATTATCTACAGGGTGTTACAATACGATACCGACAAACTTCGACGAGTTGTACATGGTATGTTGAGGAACAAATTGAAGATAGGAACCTGTGTCTGGAAACGTCACAGCTCTACAGAGTGTCGAAGCAATAGGCGCCGGCGCCTGCCCCTGGGCCATCTTTTCGGTTGCAAACGTGACTTCGTACGCTGACGGACCGTAGACGGAAAGTTGTTTTTTATTCGAGACTGATTCCTACGATCGCCAGTGGACAAGATGTAACTAGCTGCTGCGCAGGCAGGCCTTGTCTCCAGTGTATGCGGTGCTATGTTGCCTCGGAGGTTGACGGTTTCAGACACAGGTTTCCATCCGCAGTCTTTTTCTTTTGTATTATATAAAATATTGGACGTTTTAGAGCGTTCGGGGAGAAAAATAAATTGAGGATGGAAAACCATGTCTGAAGCCGCCATCCATCTAGGCAATAGGTCATCGCATTTATAGGAGACAAGGCCTGTCTATGCAGCAGCTCCTTCTTCTCCACTGTCGATCTCGACAGTCAATCGTGATCGCTGAATAACAAACAACATGGCGAGACGTTGCGCCGACAGTCCGTCAGCGTACGAAGTCACGTCTGCTGCCGAAAGGGGGGTCTAGTGGCAGACACCAGTGCCTGTAGCTTCGACGCTCTGTAGCCCTGTTGGATGACATTTACGGACACGTGTCCTTGTACTCAGTTTGTTCTTCAAAACACCCCCTACAACCCCTCGAAGTTCGTCGGTATCGTTCTGTAATGCGCTGTATGTGAAGCAAATGGCGCTAAAAACAATTCAAATACAGTAAGTTAGTTGGCACTATTAACTTATTTAATGCAGAGGTGATGAATTTTGTAACATTTCAAGTGGCGCAAATGAATTACCGTCGTAAATAAACCATGTAAAATTAACTCTCATTATTTCAGAGCTGATATACACTTAAGAGCCAAAATATTGAGACCACTTCTTTAATAGAGTATTGGGCCACGGTTAGACCTCCATACAGCACTAAACAGCATGGCATGAATGCGATGAGTCCTTGAATGGTTTCTGTGTCTACACACAGATCACGCGAACCCCGTACATAGTGGTCCAGAGGTTTTTGGAATCGGAGCCGGGGCTCTATACGTGTCGTATGTGTTCAACCGAGTTCAGTTTAGACGAACTGAATAGCCAACACATCAACGTCACCTCACTACCACACTGCTCAAACCAATGTATCTGACTCTGGCGTTATCCTGTTGCAAGGTGCCACTGAAGTAATGTTCACGTAGTCCACATCTCTAATGGTGTCTTCGTTTACCTCCTCTTAACGCCCCAGGCGATTGTCCGTGGCACAGTGCTTGTTTCCAGCATCTGGTCCCATAGATATCGACGTATTCGGAGACAACATCGAACTAGTATAACAAGAAACGTGATTAAAGGAGAGACGTTTTGACATCACAGCCCAATCTTTATCATCCCGTGCCCACCTAATTCGTAACTGACGAAGTCACTGCGTTAACATGGGTCCGTGTAAGGGACGTCTGTTGCGGGGACCCATGTTCAACAATGTGTGCTGAACGATGTTTCTCTAAACTTTTAGGATTGCACCGGTAACGTAACGTGTCATCAGATCTGCCACAGATCGCTCCCTATCCTGCTTTGCAGAGTAAGCAAACCTCAGACGTCCACGTTGTGTTATGAGGTGTGAACGTCCAAAACCTTTCGATTACTGGTTGTTTCGCGATCATTAAACTACTTTCTATAGATGCTCACGGCAATAGCTCGCCAACAGTCTTCACCGTTTTCGAAGTGCTCATTCCCAGGCATCGTGCTATAATAATCTGTCCTTCGCCAGAGTCGCTTATGTCAGTTGATTCCCGCATTTTCGGTCCGTGTCATCGCTTGAACTCTCATCACACAGAACATTACCACCACCCGCCTAATAGCTGCTATGTCCACCTTTGGCACGGCGACGCACCGTGGCATGGAAACAATGAGGCCTTGGTAGGTCGCTGGATGGAGATGGGACCACGTCTGCATACACAATTCACTTAACTCCAGTAGTGGGTCGATGAGATCTGACCCCACGTTTAGTTAATTCCCACATGTGTTCGATCGGGTTCAGATCTGGCGAGTTTCGGAACCAGCACATTAATTGGAACTCGCCACTATGTTCCTCGAACCACTTCAGTACTTTCCTGGCCTTTTGACATGGCGCATTATCTTGCTGAAAAATGCCACTGCCGTCGGGAAACATGTGTTTAGCGGTCTGCAACCAATGTACGATACTCCTTGGTCATCATGGTGCCTTTCACGACCTACACTTGAATCATGGATGCCGACTCGAATGTTCCACAGAGCATTATTGACCCATCGCCAGCTTGTCTCCACCCCGCAGTACAGGTGTCAAGGGGTTGATCCCCTGGCAAACGATGGATTCGCGCCCTCCCATCGTCTTGACGAAGAAGGTATCGGGATTCATCATACCATACAAAATCTACATCTGAACCAACGTCCAGAGCCGATGGGCAGGTGCCCATTTCAGTCGTAGTTGCCGATGACGTGGTGTTAACTTTGGCACATGCATGAGTCGTCGGCTGCGAAGGTCCATAGTTGCCAGTGTTTGGTGCACTGTGTGTTCTGCCCAGCATTAGAGTATGATGTTGGTTCCACCACAGTTCGCCTCCTGTCCTGTTGTAGCAGTCTGAACAGCCTATGACGTCCGACATCTGTAATGAGGGGTCACTGCCCAACCCCTGGACGTCAGGATTTAGTTTCACCTTGGTTTCATCACCACAGCACTCTTCGAATACTCAGAACTCTCGGCAGGTCGTGCAGTTTCCGAAACGCTCGTGCGGAGCCTCTGCGCCGGTCACAATCTGCCCTCGGTCGAACTCAGATAGATCGCAAGCCTTCCCCGTTCTACGCACGGTCAGGACGCTCACTGATCCTACGTGCACGTTGTAAGGCGTCGTGGTCTCCTGACCTTCATTGCTAACATATTCCGCCCTCACAATCATATTCCGCACATCAAGACGCTTCATTCAAACCCAAACGCGATAAGATAAAATCAATGTTGTATGAATTCATGTAAACGATATGCAATTACAAGTAAGCGCACCTTGGTTGAAATACTCGAGGCTGGCGTACACACATACATTCCAGACACGCCGGTCACAGAAGCTTTGAGTTCGGGAGAGAAAACGCACAATGGGACGCCAGTCCCTTCAGAGGACGACCCAGCCAATGTCGGCCGGTGACCGCCCGTGTAGCGAGCAGCGTGGGCCCAAGTGAAAGGGGGAAACAACCCCGTGTTCGGCTTAAAAGCAAATTCCGCTACATTTCGTGGGAGCGGCCAGCCTATGTAGTCTTTACACATAGCATGCAGTTTCAGAGATTTTCACAGGGAGACAGCAAACGCCAAACGCCAGTGCTACAGGTTTCTGGAATGGTCGCCTTAAACGAAACGTCAGTCTCCCATTTAAAAGAGCAGTGCTGACTGGTAGACGATATTTCTGACGCCTTTAGCTGAAGGAACAATGGAAGAGACCGAAATATATACCCCTTCACGTCTGGCGTGGAGAGGCGCCGTTCCATTGTCGCTCTTGGAGCGAGCAACAAGTCTCTCCTCAGCACTTCACTGGGAGAGCACCTCTGCCGAGAGCGAATCAAAGTGCTACTCTGTATTGAGTCCTTGCGATTAACCATTGTTCACTGTGTTGGCCGACACACTTATTGTGCGGTGTGAATGGACAGAGTTATAGTTAGACGCCTGCAAGCGAATTTTGAGTGCCTGGTTATCTGACCGGTGTACCACGCCAATAGTTAGACTAGGGGCGAACAGGAATCCTTGACTTCATCAAGGCATAGGGAGAGTTTGATTGGCGAAGGTCAGTCCAGATAGAATGAGAGTTATCTTATTTGTCAGCAGCGAGGGGCGTAGACAGCAGTCATTGCACCTTACGGTATTGTGCGCTACAGCTTTTGCGAGCCCCACATTTCCTCCACTACAGTACACTTCACTGCATTTCACACGCAACAGCCTCGACTGTACCTAGCAACATTCTAAAGGACAATTATTCAAGTTGAGTAGGCACACCTCTCAGCCATTCTGCCAAGTCAACAACCATGTTAAACTTTGTATAGAAATTTCATTGGCGAATCCTATCCTTGAGAGGTAACTTCACATTCCGAAAAGAACCAGGATATAACTTGTTCAATACATAACTAAAAGCGCCATTGTGATTTCTCAGAATTTTTGGAAAATAAATAATAACTTTCGCTAGTTTCATGTTTTTCTTACGCTAACTAGCACTACTCCAGTACCCAAGTATCCCACTAGTTACGTAAGAAATTTTGTGTCATTTCCTTACAGCGGACAACTCCAGAAGATATTTATTGCTAAAAGTTTTTCAGGCATTTCTCTTTAGAACGTTAGGAGCGTCTGTCTGACTTCTGTAGTAGTTTGCGGGTGGAAATTGCATCTTGCAGGAGCCACAGGGTAAAGGGTCCATCTCAGATTAATCCATTGCGCAGAATAACAGATCAACCCCACACCTCAGAACATGGCGTGTGTCTTACCAGCAGTCATCACTCGCCATGTGACGCTGCTATAGCTGGGCTGGTTTATGTAGATAGTAGGTCGGCGGTCATAATTATCTGGCTGATCAATATATTTTTCCTTACCGTATCACCTGCCTGCAACGCTAACAGGCTGTATTCATTCTCACTGTGGACGGTGGACGAAATATTTTGATTCATAGTGGTTATCATACATGCATTAGAAACTGAGTTATAAACAGGTATCTGGGTGTATGTACTATCTCCATTCATCTCGATTACGGAAATAAAGCCTTTTCTCTAGGACAACACGACACATCGACAACAACTGAAAGACACCCACATGTCCCATGAGCGGTCACAGATGAGTCGGAAGAGAGTACATCGTGTCCGATGGTCTCCCAGATGCTCCTAGTAAGATTGTCAGATGACCAGAAAGTGTGGAACGCACAAACACACACAAATTATTCTGACAGAATTCGAAATCGCTGCGACGGTGCATTGCCCTGCTGAAGTTACAAAATCGTTTGCGCGATGCTTCGCAATGACAACTTGATGCAACTGCTTAGACAACATATTCATCTATCATTTGCTGCTAAAAGACATCCTTGGCCGGCTGAAACCGCATAAATGAGTGACAATGAAATAATCCAAAATTGTTAAGACTGTCACCCGCTTGGTCAGGGAAGGTAAAAATACACAAACATGAGAACATCCTCAACAAGAAAGAGCGAAGCCTCAAAGTGAACCGATGCTGACTTCCCGTGCTGCAGTGAACGACCGTTTTCGTTTGTTTTTTTAAATGGCTCTGAGCACTATGCGACTTAACTTCTGAGGTCATCAGTCGCCTAGAACTTAGAACTAATTAAACCTAACTAACCTAAGGACATCACACACATCCATACCCGAGGCAGGATTCGAACCTGCAACCGTAGCGGTAGTTCAGTTCCAAACTGTAGCGCCTAGAACCGCACGGCCACTACGGCCGGCAGTGAACGACCGTTCTATGAAGCAAGGGGAGAGCTGTAACGGTAATGACCCGGGAAAGCCTTTGGACGTCGGCTTGCCAGATACACATAATCTGAGGCCGCGAGCTCGACACTACTCCGCCACCAACAATGGAGAGTGAAGCTTTGTCAATGCCGCCTCTCGTGCTGGCGAAACGTCAGAAAAAAAAAAGACCAACCAACAAACGTCGGCCGATAACCTCGAGAGAGAAACCAACAGCCAACTGGTCAATTACTTTAAAGCGAACAATGTAGCAAGCGTTCAAGGAATTACTGTTAATTTACTGGTACAGTTTCAACATATCTTTGTGACGAGAAATGAATGGATAGAGCGCGTTAAGCCGCCGCTTCCGGGTCACATGGCGGCGAGCTAGCCCCAGATCGAATCCGCATCGCATATTTCACAACGAACTTGGTAAATGTAGGGCTGGTACCCACTTTTCACTCCAGTTACACTTTATGCTAACACTTGCAGCCCGTAGCCAGAGTGGAACGTAGCGGACAGAGTCCAACGCTGTTCCTCATACACTGTTGTTGTTGTTGTGGTCTTCAGTCTTGAGACTGGTTTGAAATCAATCCTGTGCAAGCTCCTTCATCTCCCAGTACCTACTGCAACCTACATCCTTCTAAATCTGCTTAGTGTATTCATCTCTTGGTCTCCCTCTACAATTTTTACCCTCCACGCTGCCTTCCAATGCTAAATTTGTGATCCCTTGATGCCTCAGGACATGTCCTACCAACCGATCCCTTCTTCTCGTCAAGTTGTGCCACAAACTTCTCTTCTCCCCAATCCTGTTCAAAACCTCCTCATTAGTTATGTGATCTACCCACCTAATCTTCAACATTCTTCTGTAGCACCACATTTCGAAAGCTTCTATTCTCTTCTTGTCCAAACTATTTATTGTCCATGTTTCACTTCCATATATGGCTACACTCCATACAAATACTTTCAGAAAAGACTTCCTGATGCTTAAACCTATACTCAATTGTTAACAAATTTCTCTTCTTCATAAATGCTTTCCTTGCCATTGCCAGTCTACATTTTATATCCTCTCTACTTCGACTATCATCAAATATTTTGCTCCCCAAATAGCAAAACTCCTTTCTCACTTTAAGTGTCTCATTTCCTAATCTAATCCCCTCAGCATCGCCAGACTTAATTCGACTACATTCCATTGTCCTCGTTTTGCTTTTGTTGATGTTCATCTTATATCCTCCTTTCAAGACACTGTCCATTCCATTCAACTGCTGTTCCAAGTCCTTTGCCGTCTCTGTCAGAATTACAATGTCATCGGCGAACATCAAAGTTTTTATTTCTTCTCCCTGGATTTTAATACCTACTCCGAATTTTTCTTTTGTTTCCTTTACTGCTTGTTCAATACACAGATTGAATAACATCTGGGAAAGGCTACAACCATGTCTCACTCCCTTCCCAAACACTGCTTCCCTTTCATGTCCCTCGACTCTTATAACTGCCATCTGGTTTCTGTACAGATTGCAAAAAGCCTTCCGCTCCCTGTATTTTACCCCTGCCACCTACAGAATTTGAAAGAGAGTATTCCAGTCAACATTGTCAAAAGCTTTCTCTAAGTCTACAAATGCTAGAAACGTAGGTTTGCCTTTCCTTTCCTGTGACTTATTAAACTGATAGTTCGGTAATTTTCACATGTGTCAACACCTGCTTTCTTTGGGATTGGAATTATTGTATTCTTCTTGAAGTCTGAGAGTATTTCGCCTGGCTCGTACATCTTGCTCACCAGATGGCAGAGTTTTGTCAGGACTGGCTCTCCCAAGGCTGTCAGTAGTTCGAATGGAATGTTGTCTACTCCCGGGGCCTTATTTCGACTCAGGTCTTTGAGTGCTCTGTCAAACTCTTCACGCAGTATCATATCTCCCATTTCATCTTCATCTACATCCTCTTCCATTTCCATAATATTGTCGTCAAGTACATCGCCCTTGTATAGACGCTCTATATACTCCTTCCACCTTTCTGCTTTCCGCTCTTTGCTTAGAACTGGGTTTCCATCTGAGTTCTTGATATTCATTTTCTCCAAAGGCCTCTTTAATTTTCCTGTAGGCTGTATCTAACTCACCCCTAGTGAGATAAGCCTCTACATCCTTACATTTGTCCTCTAGCTGTGCCTGCTTAGCCATTTTACACTTCCTGTCGATCTCATTTTTGAGACGTTTGTATTCCTTTTTCCCTGCTTTATTTACTGCATTTTTATATTTTCTCCTTTCATCAATTAAATTCAATATTTCTTCTGTTTCCCAAGGATTTCTACTGGCCCTCGTCTTTTTACCTACTTGATCCTCTGCTGCCTTCACTAGTTCATTCCTCAGAGCTACCCATTCTTCTTCTACTGTATTTCTTTCCGCCATTCCTGTCAATTGTTCCCTTATGCTGTCCCTGAAACTCTGTGCAACCTCTGGTTTACTCAGATTATCCAGGTCCCATCTCCTTAAATTCCCTTCTTTTTGCAGTTTCTTCAGTTTTAATCTAGAGTTCACAACCAATAGATTGTGGTCAGAGTTCACTTCTGCCCCTGGAAATGTCTTACAATTTAAAACCTGGTTCCTAAATCTCTGTCTTACCATTATATAATCTATCTGATACCTTTTAGTATCTCCAGGATTCTTCCATGTATACAACCTTCTTTTATGATTCTTGAACCAAGTGTTAGCCATGATTAAGTTATGCTCTGTGCAAAATTCTACCAGACGGCTTCCTCTTTCATTTCTAAGCCCCAATCCATATTCACCTACTATGTTTCCTTCTCTCCCTTTTCCTACTGTCGAATTCCAGTCACCCATGACTATTAAATTTTGGTTTCCCTTCACTATCTGAATAATTTCTTTTATCTCATCATACATTTCTTCAATTTCTTCGTCATCTGCAGAGCTAGTTGGCTTATGAACTTGTACTTCTGTAGTAGGCATGGGCTTCGTGTCTATCTTGGCCACAATAATACGTTCACTATGCTTTTTGTAGTAGCTTACCCGCACTCCTATTTTTTATATTCATTATTAAACCTACCCCTGCATTACCCCTATTTGATTTTGTATTTATAACCCTGTATTCACCTGACCAGAAGTCTTGTTCCTCCTGCCACCGACCTTCGCTAATTCCCACTAAATCTAACTTTAACCTATCCATTTCCCCGTTTTAAATTTTCTAACCTACCTGCCCGATTAAGGGATCTGACATTCCACGCTCCGATCCGTAGAATGCCAGTTTTCTTTCTCCTGATAACGACGTCCTCTTGAGTAGTCCCCGCCCGGAGATCCGAATGGGGGACTATTTTACCTCCGGAATATTTTACCCAAGAGGACGCCATCATCATTCAACCATACAGTAACATTTGTCCAACACAACTCTATTCGACGATACGGACGCGTCCCGGCGGCAAGGGTTTCGGTAAGCGGGTGCAGCGGCAGTAACAGCGCCCGCCGGATCGTGCGCATGGGACAAAGGCCAGCAGCCAGCAGCGGATCATGTCCTTTGAAAAACTGGGAGGAATATATGGACTTAAATAACAATAAAGTTTAATACTGACGGTACAAAATATTTTTATTTTCGTTTCCAATAAAATTTAAAACCACAAAAAATTGTTGAATACTCTTTTCTTTGCATCAACGTAGCTACAAGTCTTTCCTCTAGCGATACAGTTGAATGGAAGCGTGCATCGACTAGTTTCAAAATTCAATTAAATGTAGACACACTATCGTGCGTTTATAGAAATTATCAGACTCTCATCGTAAACCCTCATATAATTGATTACACTCTCCAAACAATTCTCTCTGTTTCACTAGAATATTTGGATCGTTCCTTACGCTGAATACATATTTCCTTCCACTACCAAATCAGATACCAATGCGTCCGACTCTCTTGTTTGTCTCATATATGTAGAACGCATCTGCAGACCGTTGAACAAAGAAGTGCTTCTCAGGACACTGAAGCGTCGGTTCGCGTTTTGGCGTCATCAAACGTTCTGCCCGCTACCCGGCGAGCTGCACTCAGGTCGCATCCAACAGATTTTTCCCCAGATGGGAGGAGAAAGGGGAGGGGGTGAGTAGTGACGTCACGAAAGGGCATACGGTCATCAGCTGCCAATACCAATGCCGATCCCGTCGTGAATGGAATGATAGTAAAGGTATTGTCACACAGAGCGTGTTCATATAGATGTGATTGGTTCAAACAAGTTTTGACTCCGAAGCCTGAAAAGACTGAATAATAATTTTCTTTTCCTTTCTTAGTCTGCACAAGATAATTTGAAACGACAGTGACGTTTCATTGAGTGGAATCTAATACTGTTACTACAAGAAAAGGACTCGCATACTGTTTGGACTTATAATAACACTGATTTAATTTTTATCCTCGAGAATAGTACCGATTTAATTGTTATCTTAGAGAGTAATATAAAAAATCTTTGCCATTTTTGTTTCATTTGTTTTTACACCTTTCGATTGTTCTCTGTTCTTATGCTTTCCTTCTGCCTGTTTCTGTACAGACGTATGGTCCACATAAGTCTATATACTAATAAGTTAAGATGAAAAAGAATCTATTGCACTGTGGTCTTCTGGTTGAATTACAATATTTCGTTTTAATAGCTCAGCTCATGAGACAACCGGTGAATTTTTCTGATTAGAATTAGCTGGTTTGGCCGCGATCTGTGCAGCCGCCATTGTGGTCATTTAATTAAGGTAATTATTACTTACATCCATTACAAAGAGCCTGCTTGTTCTTTATTGAAGAAGTCTAATTCGCTAGTGGCGACAGAAGTTGGTGAATATAATAGTTTTAACTTTTTACGATCATTCAACTTTGTTTAACTAAGTTCAAAAGAAAATACTTCGTATTCAGTGTACTAATTTTCAGACTGTGGGAAGTATTTTGCCGTAAGGTAACTGCAATGAACAGTTCCAACGTAGCCTTCTCTTTCACCGATATGACGGGCGATTTATATGATCTGAAAACACGATTCGTTAATGAATCGGTCCGGATTTGGACATTATTCAGTCGCAAAGGTTTTTCGTAATTCCTTCTCTAGTCAGATCGCATATAACCGGTGTTGCAGACCCCGTACTATTCATGAGACCAAATTAAAAAGTAATATGTTCAAAATGTGTGTGAAATCTTATGAGACTTAACTGCTAAGGTCATCAGTCCCTAAGCTTACACACTACTTAACCTAAATTATCATAAGGACAAACACACACACCCATGCCCGAGGGAGGACTCGAACCGCTGCCGGGACCAGCCGCACAGTCGATGACTGCAGCACCCTAGACCGTTAGGCAAATCCCGCGCGGCAAAAAAATAATAATTATGTTCTTAATATACACAAGTAATATTTCAGATAGGTCATCTCAAACTGTTTGCTGACGACGTTGTTCCCTACAAGGAAATATTAAAACAGAAACTGACAGAATTTCGACGTGGAATAGTGAGAGGCATCTCTCTTTCAACGTAGATAAATGGGAAAAAAATCGATTACACATATGCGCTAATTTTCGTTTCAATGCCTGGGAGGGGCGGTAATACTACAAATCAGTATGAAACTGAAAAAAATGACTGAAATACACGCCTGCGTGAGTATTCTAGAATGGTGCAGTGAATATATTAAGGAAACCGCATGTAAGACACTGACTTATTTTATTTATTTATCTATTGGCGTTTTGTGTGTATACCATACAGCTAGTGTAATATTACTTTACATAGTGGTACTTTTCAAGATTGTAACAAATTAGTGTAAGAACACACAGAGGCAAAAGTATCTGACAATATATTGTAATAACACATCATCATAGCAAATAGTGAACACTGGTCCAGTATCTGAACGCGGTATGAAGTAAGCCTGACAGGAAAAGTAGAATCAATTCAGAAAAGTGTTGGTCTGGACGTAGCTGGATGGACAGTCAACACGAAAACGTAACACACATGACAAATTAACTTAAATGGGGATCAGTGGAAGAAAACCAACTCCGTTGTCGAGAAGCCCTGTTGAATAAACGTAGAACCCTTACACCTGACCAAGTGAGCAATAATTATTCTGACATCATCGTGTACATCATGCAGGAGCTATAGGAGTAACGCAAAATACACTGGGGAGCACACGGAAACCTGAAGACAGTCGTTTCTGCGTCGCTGCATCTCTATTGGATGAGGGCGCCAAGATTCTGACATTGGTACGAAGTACTCTCCACCATGCATTTTTCAGTGATTTACGGAGTATAAATGTAGACACAGCCATTAAATGCCAGCACCAGGTTTCACCCTACCCTTATCTTTCAATCGTGATAGCACTACAAAAGCAGGCATTCATTACAGACGGGAATTAGTCTTCAAGAAATGAAAAATAGCTCAAATATATGAAATGTTTAGTACAGTTAACAAGGCAGAGTGAACTCGTACGGTTTGTCTTAGGCGAAAATCGTGCCCCTAAAACGTTATACACAATAAATTGGGTCTCGTTAAAACTTTTGGTGGCTCGCGGCACACAGAAAATCTTCCTGAAGTTTAACTTAGCTTGCACACTGGTATTTTAAATTGGGGGTAACCGCAGCCAAACTTCCATATTTTGAAATAAATAATCCGCATTGGCTGTAGAATACTTTATATTGAACAGACAACTGGTTTCGCGCCTCTAGAAGACGCATCCTCAAGTAATAAAGACTCTTTTTACTAGGTCGTTGCAGAAAGGTAACTGCTTGTGGCGCGGTTCTGCTACCCCCTCCGTTTTAAATAAGGACTACCGCTTTTAGCACATTATTTGTTTATAATATTACGCGAATGATGGTTCTAAGGTGGTTACAGTTAAATTTCGGCGATGATCTAGCAAAAAGAATGTTAATCATCTAAGGATGAGTCTTCTAGAAGCGCGAAAGTGGTCGTGACTTTCAATAAAAAGAATTCTCCAGCCAATGCGGGTTATTTCTTTCAAAATTACACATTGGTGTCCTCTACAGGAAAAGAAAGCACGTTCAGTGCTGATTACTGAGAGAATTTTTTTCTTTTTTTTTCATGTGGAAATGGAATAATTGCTAAGTGATTAGAAATACCGTCTCTATGTAGCATTTCTCCAGAAAATATTTTCTACGGAATATATCTTAGTCATAATAATGCTACATATTTGTTTCTGCCTGCTGTAGGCACTCATCAATTAACAGAATTTCTGCTATAAATGCATTTTCAGCGTCAAGCACGTACATTAACAAATTAATTTTCTGCCACTGCTGACACTTTATGGGCATCTACACTTATTCTCTAACAATTCAATGTGCCACATGTTAGAGCTTCTTTAGATTCCGCCCACTGATAGAACCCGGCGAACACGTTTGCTTATATACACACTGTCCCACCTATTTCTGCCACGTCATGTATTTCCAAAGCGAAACAAAATATGTTAAATGTAATTGACCAGGGATGCACCTGTGTCAGGGACTCACAAAAAGGGCAGGAGCGCACAAACCATAAATGTAAACAAGCATCACTTTAACCACAAAGCTACTTTTCTTTAAGTGGCAAGTGTATGTTTTTTCTGCCGAAGTGGACACTAGAGGTTTAATTATCATAAATATGTCCAAGTGATACTAAATGCTATTATCCTCTAGATACACAAAAGTATTACCTTCTGAACAATCTTAAAATCTTGAGCTACACCCTTTAATTATTTATGTGTGAAACTGGTATATTTACTCGCGCAACTTTTGTTGCCTTAGTCTGCAGTTACTTTCAGAACTCAAATGAACTTATTTAGTACGACTGAAGTGCCGACGTATCCATGTATCACCACAGTAAAATAAAAACAGCGAAGGGCTGTCCGAGTGTTCGACCCCGGTAGCTGAGTGGTCGCTGTGTTCGCAATGGAAAGGGAGAATAACTGTGACAATTACCAACCAGGCGTGGCAGCCTCCACGACTGGGTGACGCGTCACTACACGGAAAAAAAACAACGCCGGCACGGTAGCTCAGCGTGTTCGGTCAGAGAGCCGGTTGGCGTCTGTAATAAAAAAAAACGGAGTGGAAGGATCAACAAACGGACCTGAAGGGATGTCATGTGACGTCCGCAACTACCAAACACAAGGATCAACCACGAACAAAATGAGGGGGAAAAAAAGTGGTCAGCGCGACCGAATGTCAATCCTAAGGGCCCGGGTTCGATTCCCGGCTGGGTCGAAGATTTTCTCCGCTCAGAGACTGGGTGTTGTGTTGTCCTAATCATCATCATTTCATCCCCATCGACGCTCAAGTCCCCGAAGCGGCATCAAATCGAAAGACCTGCACCCGGCCAATGGTCTACCCGACGGGAGATCCTTGTCAGACGACATTTGCATTTTGCTGGAGGAATATGAATGGGAACAGTGCCGTCTTTAAGTTCACAAAAATACTGACAAATGTTTCATTCATCCGTTTACAACCATAATCGAGCTGATAACTCGTACATAAAAATGATAAACATAAATCGGGAAAGGAGTGGTGCTTGATTGGAAAAGCATTCGTTGAAGTGGATACACAATTTCTCCCTTGAATTAATCCATTTTACAACGCAATCAGACTTTAAAAGATTCTAACTACTGAAGTCACTAACTACTGATAGGCATAATAAGCAAATGAAAGATTTTGATAAAGAACAAACTCCGCCATCTGACTCGCCACATCCACCACTGCTGGCGGCTCACCGCCAACTGCGCAACGCTATGCGCTGTTCACGCCCAACAGCGCAACACTACAATATTACAACAATGCCAACCAGCCACAGACTGCACACAGGACAGCCAGTGATTTTCATACAGAGCGCTACGTGGCGTTACCAATATAAAAACATAAACAGCCTACTTGCAACTTCGTTTACATGAATCTACTGTGACGTCAAATCCTATTCAAATTGGATACGCCAAATCCTATTCAAATGGAATCAAATACGACCAGGTACATGACAAACTACGATTCACGGAGAACAGGGAGCTGTGAATATCATTTAACGTCCTATGAAGGTTCAGCTCCTAGATTCAGGTGGCACCAGAAAACGACACGCTATGGGCGAGGGGCACCTATAATGTTTTAACATGTCCACAAAAACTTGTAAACTACGCGAAGTGGCTTTTTGATTATAAGAACGCGTGAGACTGTCCTATCAAAGCCCTAAACTCTTGGCAGATTTCAGTGTGAGGAGCACCCGTTCGCTGGTCTGGCCAACCAATTTGACTCACAGGCGCGACGGCGAGGGCTGGAATTGTAAAACGTCAGACAGCCGACGCAGGACGAGTAAGTTCACCCTCGTGACACACGGTATGTCCGAGATGGTATGCTGTTCCACTGTCAGTACAGTTGGAAACTGCCACGGCTCTTACTCCACCACAAATTGCACACCACAAGTCTCACCCACTAGGGAAAGACCTGAAGTTCTCCACCAGGGGAGGACCAGAAGACCAAGAAGGCAAAGAATCACAATCATTTTCTACCAAGCCTCACACAGCAGCGGAATTAACAGAAAAAGCCGCCTCCACGTTGTGCAAACCAATCGAACTACCCTCCATTCATTGAATTTCCCATCTTGGCTGTTCTGCTGGCCTGGTAGCGAATGCAGACACAGCAATCGGGTTCCCACACTGGGAGAGCAAGCCTCTACTTTTCATATCCCGAGGGGATCCAGTCAGAGACTCAAAGTCTCTCTTGTCTGAAAAAAGAAGATTTTGGACTAGAGAGGCGTCTTTCTCACAGTAAGCTTAACCATGTTTTGGGAAAAAAAGTCTACCTGGACTCACAATCCTTCATTTACGAAGAGATTTAATCTTACCAGGGTGACCATTTCCAATTTCTGAAAGAAGGCTGTTAAGCTTCCCAGACAGTCGTGCCAGTGAAATATGTTTTTTTTTTCGCTCACTAAAAGAACCTGGCGACTTCCTGGCATAAGGGGAGTTACATCTTGCCTCCACTAAACACGAGCACCAGCTGCCTAATCTTATCATCCCAGCTTCTAACATGAGAGTGCTTATAGTTTTATGACTGTCCCACCACTTGCACAAAAGCTCAGATTACAGCAGTCTCTCTTTAATGGCTTTCTCCACCCACTTTTCGCCACCTGGCCGTCTTCGAGATGGACTGTTGCCTGGCCCTGGTAAAATGTTTTGCAAGCCAGCGCCCTCCTCATCCGACCCTAAGTGGGAAGAGTGCGGTACAATGGGCCAGGCCTCTGCAGGAACAATTCACAGAGCGTTGCTTTCCCGAATCACTCGCACTGCCACGTCGCTGGACACAACATTTATGGCCCACAATCCGATCCAATTCCTGTTCTCGATTGCCTCCACTAAGGCCCCTCGGGTATAAGTTCTCTACAGGTTACACATGCAGTTTTAAGAACATATTGTTCATAATTTCCTCACGTAAAAAAGTCATAACCCGCAGATTCCAAAGGTAGTATTGGGGAACACAGAGATCATGGCCTTAAATATGAATATTAATCTGACCGACAGAGTACTTAAATTGAGGGAGTGGCTTGCAATCGTTTTACAGTTAATGACAGAAAATTTGTTCTCATTGGTCTAAGCCTCGTATGTTCTGAGACACACAGATTTTAAAGGATAGCAACTTCTGTCGTAATATGCAAAGCAAGAATTGCTTACTTCAGGCTTCAGGACACAGCAGGCAGCCCACATTATCGCGCTGCAGCATTACGGCAGGAACTGTGGCATCGTTTCCATTCTTTAAAGTATTCCAGAAGGTATAAGGTTTAGAGTAGTGTAACCAAGTCGGTCATCACTAATTATACCTCTAGTAAGCGTACTATTAAAAAACAACGTAACTTTGTGTTGAAAGTGTTGTTTATTTACATTTATGGATTGTGGAATCCTGTCAGTTGTGTGAACCCTTGACGTTGGTGCAGCCCTGATCAATTGCATTTGTCACATTTTGTTTCATTTCGGAAATGTAAGAGGTGGCAAAGTAGGTGGGACACCATGTATATTTGTACGTGCTGTTAGTAGTCCAGTTTTACGTCTTTCTTCACTATCTCTAAGGGCGCGATACATGGAAGGATGGAGAATGTTTGCAGACTTCTCTAATTAGATCGTCACAAGATATCGGAATTATTGCTCTCGAATATCTGACAGTTTTAGTCCTTTTTCAACATATCCATTACACTCTCCTGCATGGCAAACAATGGTGTGACCTTGGAGCTACACTTATTTGTACGCAATCTGCGTCTGCTCTTAGTGCAGCCGAAGTGAATCGAAACGACATATACTGTACTGAAGAGTATACGATTCTTTTGTGCGGTTAAACTGAGATTTTCCTTAATTATACCAGTAAATCTAGGCCTGCCATTTGCTCTACCCGCAACTAAGGCTACATGATCACTCAGAATCCCACAGTACATGCTCTCACATATTTGTACAAGACTAATTCCTGTTCTGATTCATTAACCAAGTACTTAAAGGCTGACTTTGCCGGAAGATGAAAAGTAAGAAACTTATCAAAACTTAACTCCGGATCCAACATGTTATTCGTCTGATATCCTTAGGAAAAATTTACGACCGGTATTCTAGCGCTCATACAGTAGTACAGAAGGCAACATTTCTCCTCACTGACGTCTTTGCTGTCAGCAGCAGTTAGTTTTAAAACTGTAACCGCCGTACCCCTCGTAATACGTACAATGCGCAACAGAATAAAGGAATCACTTTTTTGAAATTCCGTAATTCCCACCCTTTGCGACGCTAGTGTTTGTAATTTAGTTTAAACGAGCGTGCAACCTTCTCTGTAATGGTACAAAGAGAGTTTCCTCGCAACGTCACCCTCGGGTTCGACGGTGCTTCACACTGCAAGGTGCCGTCATGCGAAGAAAAGGTTACAGCTCGGAAGTTCACGTGATGTGTAAGGTGTGAGTTAATGATGTCATATTGGCATCAAATTTCACCACTATCCCGCCCAGTGCCGCCGTGAACATATCACACATCACAAGGTTGTCACAATTACCAACCCCCACCTCCCTTGCCCACATTTCACCCCTTCTTTGACACTTCTGCCTTGAAATCACGCGGTTTTCCTACGAGTGGCCGATGAAAACATCCCAGACAGACCGCCTCTCGGCTCGAAAAGGCCGCAGGGGCTGGCATAAAGGGTGTCAATAAAACGACACCTTTCGTGGGGCGTTGAGTCCCACACATTTCGCGGTCGGAAACGACATTTCGCAGTGCGGTGAGCAATAGGAAGACGTTCTCCACATCCTGTGACACAGCTCACAGGCATTTAACCCTTCTGTAAGAACATTGGGGTTGCGCCCCCATCGAAAGTGATCGCACCCGTTTGGAGCGCGGTGTGGCTACAATTTTTGCTGTCGTGGACAGGTTGGAGCAACTAGGGACCATTTATAACATTTTCAGGTGTTTTCTTTCCTGCTGTAGCGAGATCATGTGGGATCGACTTTGACACATGCGTGAATAAAACGGCAAAGGTTCGTCTAATACCACCCAATTCAGTAAAACCCTCGATGGCACCCACCAACCCTTATTGAGAATTTTAAAAATACCGGGTGATCGAAAAGTCAGTATAAATCTGAAAACTTAATCAACTACGGAATAATTTAGATAGAGAGGTAAAAATTGAAATTGACATACATGCTTGGATGACATGGGGTTTTATTAGAACCAACAAAACAAAATTTCAGAAAATGTCCGACAGATGGCGCTGGACAGAAAAGTCAGTAAATGCTACCCGTGACGTGTGAGAGGTACGCCGATATGTTACAGAATCGCATCATCCCTAGCCTGGCTGATAAACACCTTCTGGAACGTGCGATGTTTATGCAGCATGCCGCTCCACCCTATATTGCTAGACGCGTGAAACATCTCCTGCGCACGTCGTTTGGTGATGATCGTGTGGTCAGCCGCCACTTTCGTCATGCTTGGCCTCCCAGGTCCCCAGACCTCAATCAGTGCGATTGTTAGCTTTGGGGTTACCTGAAGTCGCAAGTGCATCGTGATCGACCGTCATCTCTAGGGATGCTGAAAGACAAGATCCGACGCCAATGCCTCACCATAACGCCAGACATACTTTACAGTTCTGTTCACAACATTATTTCTCGACTACAGCTACTGTTGAGGAATTATGGTGGACATATTGAGCATTTCCTGGAAAGAACATCTTCCTTGTCTTACTTTATTACGCTAATTACTGTTTTCTGATCAGATGAAGCGCCATCTGTCGAACATTTTTGAAATTTTGTATCGTTTTGGTTCTAATAAAACCCCATGTCATTCGAAGCATGTTTGTCAATTTGTACCTCTCTATCTACATTATTCCGTGATTTATTCAGTTTTCAAATTTATACTGACTTTTTGATCACCCAATATATGTGTAGAGACAGAGCCAGCGATATAGACCTAGGCGCTTGCCGACCGTCATCCCCTTCGACAAATTCCAGACGGCTTACTGTCAGGCGCAAAAGCAGGATTTTAGCGGCGAAAGAGCAGCAGTGAAACCTGCTTGCAGGCCTCTGGTAATCTCGTAACGAGTTCTGTCTGTACAGGTACATTTTTAAGGTGTTCAACAAAGTCAGGTAGCTAGCGCCGACGGTTTTGCCGATCGGGGGTGGGGGTGTTAGAGGGACTCTTTGCCTGTTTGTTCATGCATGTGTGTATGTCGCACCCCCCCCCCCCCCCCCCCCCCATGATCATGTCAGAGGGTGAGGTGACCTCGTTGTCTACAGGATGTTAAACGCTAATCTCCTTCTCCTCATCCTCTAGAAGGACACAAAATAGGAGCTGCTTTGTATCACGTTTAAACCTCGTCAAATCGTTTTTAACGCTTCCTAATAGTTCCAACTCGTGCAAGAGAACAAAAATTGCTGTTGCACTGTGCTCCAAACGGGTGAGATCACGTTTGACGGGGATATGGCATCACAATGTCTTTAGAAACAGGTTGAAACGCCTGAGGATGTCAGCAGCGTCACAGGTTGTGGTCTTCCTGTACCTCATCGCAGTGCGAACTGTCGTTTCCCATCACTAAATGTGTGGGAACCAACGTTTCACACAAACGGATGAATTTAGTGACGCCCTTTATGCTACCATCTGCGGCCCGTACGTGGGAGTTGCGAACGGCGTTGTTTCTGTGATATTTTCCTAGACCAACCACAAGAAAACTGTGTGATTTCATCTCCGGGCGTCGCGGGTTTGACCTCCATCGCACAGACGTCAAAAGACGGGGTGAAATGTGGGTAAGACGGATATGACAACCTTGCGATCGTGTGTCACGTCCACAGCGGCATTGGGCAGAATTGTGCTGAAATTTGGTACCAATTGAATTGCTATAATAATAATTATAAAAGGTGGCAATTTTATTTACGCTCTGTCTTTTAAGTAGATATGATGGTATCTGATACTCAAGTACTAATGCAAAGAAACGTAATGATACTAAAATGTTTTAAATTCTTGCTATGATTTAATCTTTAAAATTTAATAATTCTCTTCCTGTTAATATTTAATTAACTTACGTCGTTCAGATTTCGTAACGCTGACGGCGATAAAACTTAAAGTTGTTCAGTCCCTGTTTTGTTTTCTTTCAATTGTTGTGAGCCAGCGATGGTGCAATGCTGTTCGTTTTCAAGTCTACACATTAATAAAAATCAGGTCCAGGAAACACTTTTGTGATCACGGCTGTGATTTAGACGGTATTCGCGTAATTGTACTGATTAAGAGGTGCCGTTTCCGAAAGATGCAGGTTTGATTAAAGCTGTGTACACTTTTGCGGGTATAATGAAAATATTCTTAACACGTCGCGTAACATGCGAATCACAACCATGGTCAAACGAAGAAAATATATGGTGACATACATGTTATTCGCTGTTACTCAGGACAGGTTTAAATTAAACACCGCAATTTTCAGTCCTTAGAAATCACAAGACTATAGACTTTAGAGATATTTGTTTTGAATAACTTGTATTTACCTTTTCTTATACAATATGGTGATTGTCCGCAAGGATTCTCTCTCTCTCTCTCTCTCTCTCTCTATTTTATAGCCTTCATACATTCACATTACATACATCGATTTAGAAACTTTTCTTTCCCTACCGACCAGTACGAGAACAAAATCCGCCAGACAAAATGTCTTACATAGAATTAGTTCTCACTTAACAACCATAAATAGTTTCATAGTACAAACAATGCTAGTTTATTCCGTGCACTAGAAAGTGTTTAATTCACTGAGCACAAAAATTAAAATATTAAAATTATAATTACATTTTTAATGTCGTCAATTCTTCTTCATATCATGAAAATAAGGTTTGACATTGTCGTAATAATATTTTTCATCGTTGTAGCACTATATAATTTTTTTTTTTTTTTTTTTTTTTTTTTTGCATGTTTCGACAACTTGTTTCAAGCGTCGTCCGAGCACGAGATTGACGTTGCAGCGCGCCATGCTTTTACACCATTACAGATAATAGTTGTACGCCCCTTTGAGCCAAATTTCAAGCTTTACCGTCGCAACGGGTGGGCGTTTCTCACTTCCTGAAAACTCTTTTAATTCTGTCGGTAGTGTAAAATCTCGTTATTCGTCACCACCCCGGAATAACTGACAGGTTGTTTACGAATTATTGTGCAGCAACGAAAAAAATAACGCAATTGTATGCCCTGAAAATTATTTATGAGTAAAAACCTTCGTCATTTTGGGACGTATGCTACTTATCAGTTGCGCTAGCCTTTCGTTTTCATTCTGAGGGGGGGCGCAGATGTGTTACAGCACCGCTCGCTCCGAGATCGTTCCCCCACAACACTAGCCGTCTCGACATAACGCCACTGCGACAGAGCATCGGCCCCACTCCACTGTGCCCAGTAACAATGTGCGAGAAACCGACGCGCCACTGTTATTTTATTCGCCGAAACGGATTTTATTTCTTTTAAATCCTGGCTCAGGATTATAACTTTTTTTCGTTAAATGCATTTGGCTGCGAACTTTTTTTTTATTTTGTTCTGGCAGGGACGGAAATTGATTTCATAGAATTTATTTTTGTACAGAGGGTGGGAGGACGCAGAGGGGCTCCGTACTTTAGAATAAAGGGGATTTGAGGCCGTGAGTCAGCGCCCGCGGCGGCGGCAGCCCCCTCCGCGAAAGTTAATCCCGCGCGCGCCGGGGCGGCTCCAGAGCGGCACGGCGGCCCGGCGCTGTCCGCCTAAGCCGGTCGTTAATTGCTGAGCGCGCTGTTCGCTGCCGCTGCAAGCCGAGTGGCGCGCGCGCTACGCTCCGCCTTATTAGAACGCTCTCGAAAGCTGTCCACTCGTTTCCGCTATTATTATCGCTACTTTAGAATAGCCTACTGGCTGTAGAAGAAATGTAATACTGCTTCAGTCAAATTAGTAATGTACATCTGTCACCGGGATGTTTGGAACTATAGTAACCACGAATATCCTATGCAAGTTAGGTTTCATGCGTCTCATTCCTTCACAGTGATAAATCATGCCTCGTACTGACAATCAGGCTGGACCAGACTGGACGAACAGCGTGGGAACTTTGTTATGAGCCGTGATAAAAAATTGCTGTTTCGAAGAGCGCGCCTCAGCACGTTGAGTGAAGCAGTCGCCCTCCGTTTCTGGCGGTGGCGCCGCTGTGGTAATGGCAGGTTTGGTGTCTCCCTCTGGTGGGAAAGCGGAAAGGTTGCTGATCATGTGCATTTAAGGGGCGCTAACAGCTCGGCAGGGGTGACCTTTTTGCCGCTTGGTGGAACCAGTGGCTCCTGAAAATCAATCCTTCCAAGACCCAGGAAATCATCATAGGTCGTACCACTCGCTCCTTCCGGCTCCTGCATTTCTCCCTTACCGTCTTCGCCCGTCTTGTCCGCCTCACCCCCACCCTCACCTACCTTGGCCCCACCAGTGACCGTCACCTCACCTAGATCCCTCATCTCCACTCCATCCAATCCAAAGCCCACCACCACCTCCGACTCCTCAAACTCCTCTCTGACCGGACATGGGGGTTGCACCCCTCTACCATCCTCCACACCTACAAATCCTTAATCCGTCCCATCCTGTGTTATGCCAGTCCCGCCTGGATATCTGCCCCTGCCCCCCCCCCTCCCCCCCCTGCCCCAAATTCTATAAGTCCCTCCAGATCCTTGAGCATCATGCACTCCACCTTGCCTTCCATATACGCCCCCTGTCCCCTACCGGATCCTCTATGACCTCGTTCCTTTCCCCCATCTGCTCCTATTCCTCGGACATATCCGCATACTCTACACCTCCCGCCGCCTTGATCCCCCTCACCCCCTGGTTGCTCCTCGCCTCTCCCATTCCCGCCCCCTGCCACGTCTTCACTGTTGTGTCCCCCCTACCCTCCATCTCTACACCCTTCATCTCCTTTCCCAAGGTAGCTTCCATCAACTCCCCCTCCTGGATGATGCCCTCTCTCCCTCCATTTATCCCTCCTATCAACTCTGATCCTCACTCCCCCCTCCTTTCCTCTGTCCTTTTCCCAGGCTCTCTCTCCCCCCTTCCATCCTCTTTTTTCCCCACCTCCCCTCTCTCTGCCCCCCCCCCTTCTCTCCCCCGAGTCCTTTTGCATTTCCCTCCTCTGCCTTTTCCCATTCCCTCTCGCATCTGCCCTGCCCCTCTCCCCCCTTCTGAGTCCTCTTCCTCCTTTGGTTCCCCCCCTTTTCGTTTTTTCCTCTCCTCCCTCCTCCTGGTCCCCCCCCCCCCCCAACTGCCCTTGGCTAGGGAGTGTCATCTTTGTGACGACATTTTCGTGCAGTGTTTTACAGTGAGTGTTCTGTGTTGTGTGTCTTTTGGGATGTGTTGCGAACAGCCATCATACTGTTGCTGGGTGTGATTTTTTATCTCTTGCCAACAGAAACCAGACTGTCGCCATGTTTTTTTAATCGTGTGTCTACTATGTTACTTGTCTGATTCCTGTGTATTTTATTAACATTGCCAACCCCTTTGCTTTCTGTTTCAACTTTCCACAATTTTCCGCCATTTTACACTTTAAGTCACCGTTTTATCGCCTGTTTTTCTTGTTTCTTCTTCCGTTTTTAAAAAAGTCTGTAGGCTGTAGAGTAGCGGACTAAGATGCTGCCAGCCCGCCCCCTTAGGGGGGCATTGAAATTCAATAAAGGAAAAAAAAACTCGGCAGGGGTCAGTCGGAGTGAGGCTAGGTCAGTCTCGCGTCACCAGTTGCTGGTCGGTTTCTCGTTTTGCATTTGTGCGGCAGTTAGTATCTGTCTGTCCTCGTAGTGCTAGTATGTCTGTCGTTTGGATCAAACTTTAAAGCCAGAAAATGAGAGTCGTGCCACTCCGCCAGTAACAGAACTCAGCTAGTGGTCGCCCGGTCGGGGCTGAAAACCTACATCTGAGACTGCGCATTAGGCCGCCAGCCTGCTCGAGTTGCTCGGGCAACGGTCATTGGCGGTTGGATCGGTCTGTTCGTCGGTCGCTCACTGAGACTCGAAATCACTTGTCCGCCTTGAGTGTCGGCGCATGTGAGGTCCAAACGTGACTCCAGTGGGCAGCGCCGTATAGGAAGGGGTAGTGGCTTCGCGGTTCACATGAGAGCAACAGGAGCGAAACCACGACACCCGGCTGGTCGGGGCGAGCTGCGACGCCGTGGGACGGGAAATCGGAGCGCCTTCCTGAGTCCGTTGAAGCGGCTGGCAGCGGATGGATCGGGGGAGCGTTGGGGGGGGGGGGGGGGGCTGCGCCAGGCCTTCGCCAGAAATCACAGTTTATTACAAGTTAAGTGATTGGAGATTACTGTTTGGCTGGCTCTGAGCACTATGCGACTTAACTTCGAAGGTCATCAGTCGCCAAGAACTTAGAACTAATTAAAGCTAACTAACCTAAGGACATCACAAACATCCATGCCCGAGGCAGGATTCGAACCTGCGACGTAGCGGTCGCTCGGTTCCAGACTGTAACGCCTAGAACCGCACGGCCACTCCGGCCGGCGACATACTGCTTCATTTACTTGTTAAATTCTACTTGTTTTCTTGGTGAGGTCACCAGCCGCTTTGTTTTGGGGTCGTCGCACCATTCTTCTCCGTTTGCCCACCCGCGGGAAGGGGGTTATTTCTGAATTGGTTGGTTCATTTTTACCTTGTGGAATTGGGGAAGCTTAGAGCAATCTGCGTTTCGGGTTGTTTAGTAACACTCCCCCCTCCCCCCCCCCCCCCCTTGTCGATCTGCCATACGTTAATAGCTGCCTCTGTCATGTTTGTCGAATTCGGTGTTAACGAATTTATTGCTTAAAGGCCGAATTCTTGAAATATGCTTTCTGAATGAAACACGTTTTCGTGCGAATATTTTTGTTTTTTTTGTTTTTTTGGAATGACTACAACTGTTCTAGTGTCTCTACAAGTGAGATTGTAGCGCATATACCTACGTAATCAGTTCCATTGGATATGAAACACCCTCTCATCCACTCTCAGTGTAGTACAATGGAGTGAAATCCAATTACGTTTCAGCAGAAAATAACACAGCACTCAGTGGTCTCTTGTAACAATGGAATGTATCATTGTGTGTGACGGGTATTACAAAAAGAATGTTTTTGTAACTTGAGGTGAATAACACCTTTCTCAAGGAATGCAGTAACTCATATCTTTGACTTTGGAGTCATTTTTCAATAATCTGCCACAGGCATTTATGTGCAAGCAAGTTTGCATATTAGGTGCTAGGCACCGGGCGTTTGTGCTAGCCATTAGACATTAGTCATTAACTGTTAGCCGTTAGACGTTATCTTTTGTGCGTTAAACATTAAGCGTTAGGTGTTAGGCGTTAGGTGTTAGCTGTTAGGCGCTACTGTGTGGAAACCCAAGGCGAATGGTGAGCACTTAGAGGAAATAGTGGGTACCTAGCAGAGGAATAGTCTGACTCTCTTAAGAGCACTCTTCCGTCCCATCGAACTGAGAGATACGTTGACGAACGCAGTGCTCCGTCACAACTGAACCGATTTACTGCATATTATTTTAATATTACGGTCCGATTGATTGGCGACAGGAGACATGGAGGGGGAAGTCTATATCGGAAATAATGTAATCTGATATTTTTTAAATATAATTTAAATACTACAGCCTAATTAGTTGGAGATAGGGAGGAGAGGATATGGGATGTAAAGCACAATTAGTTTATTCCATCATTTTGGAGTTTTAATAATGCTTATGGCTGAATGGCGATGGAGGGGGGGAGGGAGGCGAGGGAACAGAGGGACAGGTTTTTTATTTAATTTTCCATTAACACAATTGTCTTATTCTCTAATACTATGCTTTGGATGGATGGAAAGAGGAATGGGAGGGGTGGTATAAAGCACACAGTGGGCCTGTCGCCATCATCTTGGATTTTTTGATTGGCTGGAGTAAGTGAGGTGGCAAGAGGGGAAAGGGGTATGACTTGACGTGTACATCAGAAATAACCTAATTTGGAAATACCTTTTGCACACATCAGATAGGTAGGACAGGTCAAAAGGTACGAAACACAACTGGTGTTTTTTCCATTATCTTGTATTTTTAATGCTCCACTATGATTGGCTGGAGATAAAATGGGGGAAATGGGAGTAGGTTAAGGGGGAGAGGGTTTTTAATTTTCCGGTAACACAGTCGGACCAATTTCTAATACTATGATAGGTTGGAAAGAAACGAGGGAGAGGGAATATAGCACACAATTGATCTGTCTCCATCATATTGCACTTTTGAGACTGCACTATGATTGGTTAGAGATAAAGAGGAAGTTTTGGTTTTTCATTTTACTCTAACACAATTACGCTAGTTCCCTCATCTTCGAATTTTCATACAGCACTATGACTGGCTTGAGATAATGAGTAAAGCAATCTGATTGGTTGGAAATACAAGACGTTAGGACAGGGCTTTTAATTTCCCACTAACACAATTGAGCTGTTTCCGCCATTTTGGATTGTCAATGCTGCCTTATGATTGGCTGGAGGATGGGACGGTGTAGGAGTGTGGCTTCTCACTGATGAGGAAGTGACAACACTAGTAACAGGGGGATGTGACTAATAGAGACAACATCACCAGGCCAATGAATTTTGTGTGCCAGAGTAAAGCCAATGTAAACAAGGTGGATAAAGTAGTACATAACCTTACTACTGGTAACAGAAGAAATGATTCACCTGATCGATGAAAGAATGTATGAAAATGTTTAAAGGAATTCAGGAATACAGTAATACAAGACAGTAATCAAATGAACAGGAAGTGCAGGTAAGCCAAGGTGAAAAAGCAGCAGCAAAAATGTGAAGAAACTCGAAAAGAAATGGTGACCAAGGACTGATTCAGCATAAACTTCAGTGAAATTAGAAGCAAGGACGGCAACATTAAGAGTGCAATTGGAATTCCTCTGTTAAACGCAGACAGGAGAGGGGGCAGGTGGAAAGAGTACACTGAAGACCTCTACAAGAAGAGGAGTTCTCTGATGACGTGGTTGAGGCAGAAACGGAGTCGATATGGAACACACATGAGATCCAGTATTAGATTCAGAGTTAACACAGTTTTGGAAGACTTTTCATCAATGAAGGCAAAAGGTAAAATAACATTCACTTACAATTTGTAAAATCATTGGGGGAAGTGGCAACCAAGCGACTACTGTAGTTGGTGTAGAATGTCTAGAGATATACAATCAGACTTTCGGAAAAATATCTTCCACACAAACAGAAAGATAGCAAGGGCAGATAAAAGAGAGAGAGAACTATAGCACAATCAGCTTAACAGCTCACGTATCCAAATTATTGATGAGGATTATTACGGAAGTAGGTGTAAGCTGTAGGGAAAGACGATGATATTCAATATGTACTACAACCAAAAGAAAAAAATAAGAGTTGAAGACCAAGAACGAAATGTTCGTATTATTAAGGGTATACAACAGGGATGTAGCCTTTCGACCCTACTGTTCAGTCTGTGTATCGAAGAATCAATGGCGGAAACATAAGGGAGATCCAGGACTGGAATGTCAAACAATGCACAAAACTTAGCCACGGCATTACTAAAATTCATGTAGTTTAGTTGGGTGCTTTTACTATTCTAATGTTTACTGCCTCAATGTTGTGACTTTATCGTCACTGATGACCAATTGGTTGTGACAGGGGGAGGATTCTGTTAGTTATGTTTGTTCAGAAAGTGCCAGCATTTTCTATACTATCCTGGCGGTATGGTAGTAAGAACCGCGCGGCAGGTACAGGTTTCAAAGCATAGTAAAATTGTGGCACGTTAGCATCGTGCAATCTGGTGCAATTAACATTCTCTTCCGCATCGGTAGCGGGGCGGGACTAAGAAGCTGCTATCGCGAGAGCACTAAGAATTCTGATCGAAGCATTTGTAACTTTGCAACTGCTGTAGCGAATGTACACCTAAGAAACTGGACACTGGGCCTCAGCAACATATTAACTTTTAAGAGACATGTCCGTGGTCGGTTTATGTGTGCACCGACTTACTGTGAGTGCTATTCTCGTAGCATATTCGGTCTCAGAGTTCATATGCTGGTGTCGCAATGCAACGCTGTCTTGCGGGTGAAGATTATCTAAGTTTGGCAGGTAGAGAATGTGCGATTGAACTTCGAAAATGCAGATCCAAAGAGCTAGGTCTGCAGTTCACGAAGTCCACGTACACCTGTTACAGTACCACTTGCCGATACAGGCATTTTACATGCTGTGTGATGTTGGTTAGGGTTTGGAGCGCCTTTATTTTCCCTCGTAGCAAACTGTTTTGTTTTGTTTGACACGAAAAAGGTAACAAATCAAATTCATGTAAAATAGGGGAAGGATAAGTAGTAGGTCACAAACACGCCCTTAGCCTGAAGGGCTAGAAAATACATAACAATAAAGTAAAAACAAGCCGTCAGTGTAGAGAAATTCGCTTGTACAGCTGAGATTACTAAGTCAAGACAAATATAGCTTGCCAACAGGATCTGTAGTGAATCTTCGGAGAGCTCCTCTGTTTTGACATCATATCATTGCCTGCAGAATTTTCCAGATTAGCTCGCTGCACTATCTTGGTTCTCAACTAATCGAGTGCTGCACACCAAACGCTCACAAGTCATAGTCATAACCGCTGTAACGGAGCCTTTTCCCACACAGCCTATTGGAGGGTCATAACCAGTCTTGAACTGGCGTGACTGTGTGTTCTGGTGTTTTCCCCAGAGTGATCAGGTTTTTCTTTATCACCTCAAAGATCTCGTAACCTATTGCCATGAATATTCTTCCAGTGAAGTATTACTCATATAGTTTAGTTACACTTACCACTAAATCAATGTGACGAAGACAATCCCAAGACAGTCAGTGTCCAGCATAGTTAGTGACTCGGTGACAGTATCGTGGCTATCCGTCAGGTAACCGAAGAATGTGGCTGTCTTCACTCGCCATCTTTGTATTGTCTTTTTATTTTACTCCCTGTTCACAAGATGAAATTCACTTTGCTCAACTGCAGTATCTGATGTAGCTGTTACTAGTATTGTCGTTCATGTAAATTGCTATGATGAGAGATGGCTGGAATGATTTAGAAGTTTCGTGAACCTGAATCACATTTAAGTATACAGCGGAGGACTGCCTGATTTGAGTCTTACAAGTGGGAAATGGAAGGATCCTGCGATGCACGATATACGTAAGTTGTCAGTTGGACCTACCGCTTGCAAGAACACGCATATGTGAAGACGTTGGCCTTATACTTATCAGCTGGAGCTACGAGTAGCAGCGCGTGAGACCCCTTTTCGCACTGATGACGGCGGCAGTGCACCGTGGTATGGACATCACGAGACATCAGAAATGTTTTGAAGCCATCCTGATCCATGGTCGCTAAACTGCAGCCGCAACTTATGGGAGTTGGCTGGATTTGATACCAAGTTGGACACATCAGATGCGGTGGTGGAATGAGGTCAAGTGACATGGGGGGACTACGCTTCATTTGTGTTCCTCAAACAGTCCTTATTGAATTCAGGAGCGATGGAATGGTGCATTGTCTTGTTGGAAAAACAAGTCGATAGCGGGATGCTACAAACGAACAAACAGATACACGTGATTAGATGACAGGACCGTGCGTTGTTCTCTGATGAATGCAAATGAGTGGATGGTAGGACTTAGTATCGTTCTCTGATGAAAGGAGACTCCATTGTTACAAACCACGATAGTTCCCGACAATACATGTCATCAACGCAGTGTTTTCCCTCGCTCTTGAGTCCGACAGTGATGAGTTTCTCCCAAAAAAGTTTGATCTTGGGTCACCTTAAGCTCGGAAGCGCGGGAAAACAGGAACTCACCAGTATCGTGTGCCCTGCCTGACACCGTCGACAACCTGTGCTAGGTCTCAGGACATCTCAAAACCATTAAACTAAGGTTTATTATAGTCGAGGTGTATTGCTCTGTCTCCACCACAGTTTAATTACTCATGAGCGCCGTTAATTTTTTTCTGTGTAGTGTTTTGATGAACTAGTTGTCTGCATACATGCGTTTCCAGTCATTAAGTGCTCTCCACGTACCAGGTGTAAAGTCAACTAAGGAATGCATTAGTGAAGGCAATCAGCAGAAAAGTAGCAGTGCAAGTAATTAAATAATTGATGATGTACCCTTAAGTATAAAAAGAGTACATCGACAGAGGAAATCGTATAACACTGAGTTACCCAGTAACGAATAAGGGGGTCATACGTCCACTTCCTATCCGGCCGGTGTGGCCGTGCCGTTCTAGGCGCTTCTGTCTGGAACCGCGTGACCGCTGCGGTCGCAGGTTCGAATCCTGTCTCCGGCATGGATGTGTGTGATGTCCTTAGGTTAGTTAGGTCTAAGTAGTTTTAAGTTCTAGGGGACTGATGACCTCAGATGTTAAGTCCCATAGTGCTCAGAGCCATTACAAATGGTTCAAATGGCTCTGAGCACTATGGGACTTAACTTCTGAGGTCATCAGTCCCCTAGAATTTAGAACTACTTAAACCTAACTTACCTAAGTACATCACACACATCCATGCCCTAGGCAGGATTCGAACCTGCGACCGTAGCGGTCGCATGGTTCCAGACTGTAGCGCCTAGAACCGCTCGGCCACCCCGGCCGGCAGAGCCATTTCGTCCACTTCCTTCTCTTCAGCTCCTTGAACATACGCTCCAAGACAAAAAAAAGACGCACTACGAAGGAATTGTCCTAATGGCACGGAAATCGGTATATGTGATATGCATGCACAGACAAACAAATTATCACAATTTCACAAAACTGGATGATTTATTCAAGAGAAAGAGCTTTACAAATTGGGCAGGTCAATAACGCGGCGCCCAGTCTCTGGCCCTTCTGCAAGCAGTTTGGTATTTATTTATACATTTATTGGATGTTCTCCTGAGGGATATCGTGCAAATTCTGTCCAATTGGCGAGTTGGATCGTCCGAATCCAGAGATGATTCAAGGACTCTTGCCATATTGTAAAAATTTTCAACTGGGGAGAGATCCGATGACATTACTGACCAAGGCAGGGTTTGGCAAGCAAGAAGACAGACAACCAGTAGATTGCTTTCCATGTGCGGAGAGGCGTTACCTTTCTGAAGTGTAAGGCCAAGATGGCGTGCCCTGAAGTGCAACAAAATGGGGCGAAGAATATCGTTGACATACCTCTGTGCTATAAGAGTGTCATGGATGACAACCATAAGTTTCCCACCATGAAAGGAAATCGCATCCTGGCCATCACTCGTGGTTGGGTTGTATGTCAGGTGACAGTTGGTATCCCGCCACTGTCCAGAGCATCTCCAGACGTGTCTTCACTGGTCTTCGGGACTGAATTCGAAGCAGGCCTCACCATTGAAGACAATTCTATTCCAGTCAGCTCGAAGTCGTGTCCAGAGACGCCCCAGATAGTGGTGTGATACCCACTCAACAGTTGCCCTTCGTAAGGCCGACAACCAGTGACGGTCTGAGGTGTCATTTATTTTCGCACCAGGACACCGTTGGTTGTCATTCGAGGTATCCTTACTGCACAGCGGTACGTTGACGATATTTTACGCCCCATTTTGTTGCCCTTCATTACAAGTCACCGTGGGCTTACAGATCAGCAAGAAATGGCCGTCCGCACACGGCGAGAGTTTCTGTTGCTTGTCATCAAGGTTGCCGGATCTATTCCCAGTTGAGAACGTCCCAAGCATTATTAGTGAGGGCCTCAAACCATCTCCTAATTTTGACGATTTAACGAGCCAATTGGACAGAATTTGGCACGATATGCATCAGGAGGATGTCCAAGAATTCTATCAGTCAATTCCAAGCCAAATAATTGTTTGCCTAAGGGCTAGAGGAAGACCAACGCGTTATTGACTTGCTCAATTTGTGAAGCTCCTTGTCTTGAATAAATCGTTCATTTTTTCTGAAATTGTAATTATTTGTTTTATTGGCACATCTACCGATTTCCGTCACAGTCACACAATTCCTTCGTGATGTGTCATCTGTTTTTCTTATAGTGTATGTCATTTGGCGCTAAAAAGTCCTCTACGTTCGTGAGGAGTTGCGTTCCAGGGCGATAAAGGGTCTCTGACACCGAATGCCGTCCACAGTGGCAGATCTTCTCCCCGTTCCCTGTCGCCGACAGCACTGGGCTGCTTGTTTAAATTTAAAATTTCCCCCGTAATTGTAACACTGTTAGGAGACGGTGCAACATCTGCTGAATGCCGAAGTGGCGAACAGGAGGGTCCCCTCCCTGTCCTCTCCCGCTTGCCCTTTCTCCACCCAAGAGAATTCAGCCCCTCTCCACCCCCGCGGCAGCTGCTGAGCAATTGCATTACCGCCCTATTCTGACTTGACTCCACCAGGAGATTTCCACCCTACTCTCTAGGTTTTTCGATGTATGCGGTTGTCGGTTGCCATGGTAATTTACTTCCCCACGTCTAACAGAATGACGCCCTAAACAGGGAGGGAAGAAGCTGAACAAACATGGTAATTTCCTTGGAAGTTTCTCAGCACGTAGACATAGACCGAAACATAAGAATTTCTGGAATGCTTCTGTTCAGGTCCATTTGCTTTCTGGCTGCCCATTGACATATCTTCCATCAACTCTTTTGCAAGAGTAAGATAAGTTTGTAGAGCAGAAGAAACGCATTGTGTTTGTAACTTCCCGACAACTTAGACCTGCTGCAACTCTTCCAAAGCTTTTAAAATAAATATTCAACCTACTGCTGGAGCTGATACATTCCGTCCCAACAAAAGGTAGCGTGTGCTCTTGGCCGAATCTCATTTGAGTAAACACGGACATCGATTGCCATTGCTACAACGTAGTATTTCACACCGTAAGTTATTAAATCCAGCTAAAGGCATGACGGAATCATTTCCATCTCTTTCCAGTTGGATGAAACACGTGACTCACTTCCTCATCGGCCGTTTTCTGGACTTACAATTTATTTGAGAACCCACTTGTGAGATCAGGAAACAGCCTTTAAGCAGTCTAATAATGGTAGATTGACCTCATACACGTTATTTATTTTCAGCTGAGCAACTTGGAATTCCTAAGCATAAGAAGTATTCTACGACAGGAGATAATTATCCGTGTAATTTATATCTTCCTGCCATAGCAATTTCCTCAAATACCAAATGTAAAGAATTACGAGTTGCTACAGCCTGCTGCAAGAACTCTACTTTTTCTATTCCTTCCAGGAAAATAATCATCTCACTGTACCGAATCTACTTTTACTTGCTGCCAAACTTCCTAACAATGCAACTACTGTCCTTAAACTATTTAATATACGGGTGTTTAACGTACACTCGTTGCGGAGAACGATAGAATTTTGCAGAAAAATGTTAATTATTTTACACAGACGTAAGAATATCATTACGGTGGTGGCAATTTATGGAGTAACTCTTCAAGAGTTAATAGAGTACTTCTGGTCTTTACAACACATTTCAGTTTAGAAAATTGAATCTGTTGGAGACATTGGCCACGGTGGACGAGCGGTTCTAGGCGCTCAGTCCGGAACCGAGCGACTGCCACGGTCGCAGGTTCGAATCCTGCCTCGGGCATAGATGTGTGTGATGTCCTTAGGTTAGTTAGGTTTAAGTAGTTCTAAGTTCTAGGGGACTGACGACTTCAGATGTTAAGCCACATAGTGCTCAGAGCCATTTGAACCATTTGAATTTTCTGTTGGAGACATATGAGACACAGCTGTCTACAGATCATCATATCGTTATTACAAAGATTAGTCAAAAGAACTGAACTATTACTGCTAAACGAGAGAACCGCCTCGTATATATGAAAGGATGAAAGAGAGGAATGACTGTAAAAGAGATGCTCATTATTAAAATTTGTTTAAAGGCTTCATTCAGGAGTGAATTTCGATCCAGAATGTGTGTGTTGCAGGATTATTTGTAAGGTTATACTGAATACACCGTGTAAGACTCCCAGGTGAGTATATTTCTTTTGTCCCGACATGAACGGGTAGTGTCAATATTATTACAAAATTCTGTGAGCATACTAATCAGCATGAAATCTGTGGCTATGTACGGTGATGACTAAGAATTTCTAGTGGAATGGTTAACACGATTTTAGCTTAACAAAGTTAATTGAGAATTAATTAACTTCATTGTAACGTAATTACACAAAAACATCAGATACGAGAGAGTTATAAAAAAAAAGGATCGTCATTGTCACCATGTTACCGGCGGTTACCATTTTCCCTGGCGCTCTCTTGTGCGGTCACTGTTTTCCCTGTACTGAAATATCCTGCCTGCGCAACAATAACAGCACTACAGAAATAATTAAGTAAACGAAATAAGCTCAAAAAATAAATGATAACGTGAATATTGTACGTTCACACAAGTTAAAAGAAAATTTAAAATTAGCTATAATTTTTACATGAAAAATTGTAACATTTCAGGGTGGAGATACAGAGGGGAGAGGTGAATATATATATATATATATATATATATATATATATATATATATATATATATATATATATATATATATATATATACGCCTTATACGGGGTAGGAAAACCATTGTCGTTCAAAACATTTTCCAGTAGTCTTGGAATGGATAAATACAAGTTCCTATATGGTTCTCAGAAGTCTTTTATACCATTCTTCCTGCAAAATAGAGGCAATTTCAGGTAACGATTATGGAGTTGAGTAGCTATTATCCACCATTCTCTCCAAACTTAACAACGTAGACTTAGTGATACTGAGATCTGATGACGGTTGTTAGGGGACATTCGACAACATCCTCGTGCTCACGAAACCAGTCCTGGATGATGTGAGCCATACCAGCAAGGCCGCTGTCATCTTGGAACAAAGGGTCACAATTGGGGAACAAACAGTGTACCGTGGGATGGACTTGATCAGTCAGAAGGGTCACATAATCATTGGCAGAAATGAGACCTTGTAGAGTAACCATGAGGCCCCTGGACTATCACGATATACGAACATCAACAATCTGCCCACCTTCGATTCCATTTACAAGCGACATAATGCAATTTACAACCACACAGAACTCTCATACGACCACGATTGGTATTCGCAAAGTACTGAGGATATTGCGCAGGTGTCATTGGTGGTTCAAAAATGGTTCAAATGGCACTGAGCACTATGGGACTTAACTTCTGAGGTCATCAGTCCCCTAGAACTTAGAAGTACTTATACCTAACTAACCTAAGGAGAGCACACACATCCATGCACGAGGCAGGATTCAAACCTGCGACCGTAGCGGTCGCGGTGCCTAATTTCCTAGCCCGCAGATGAGCTAGGGATTCGTAGTTCTCCACAGTCGTCGTTTGTAGTGGCAACGGGACATCCCCATTTTTGTACATTGCATCTGCGCCTTCCGACTCCAGAGGCAGGTGACCGAAACTGTATCATATAATCCACTTCTCTAGGTGGTTGAGCCCACAGAGGATCGTAACAACTTGTGTTTTCCTCACTTCCACCTTTGCTTTGTGTGGAGTCGTTTGCTGGTTTTAAGGAAGATTTCTCCTACACCTCACTCTTTAATTAGGCAAGATTAGATGTACCGTCATTCCGTTGTTCTATCAGTGAGGAGATCATAAAGGATGTAGAATTACTCAGAAAACAAGCATATACAATGCACACGAATAAATGGTTTCGCAGCGATATGTACTGATAACATTCTGTGAAGTTTCCAGCCATGCCAAGTGGTTTAAAGTGCGTGAGCTTTCAGCCGAGTACACGTTGGCCAATTACACATGGTGACTGTCGTTTGGTTGTTGCTACCGTCCATGTATAGACGCGCTGCCTTCTGTGACGTCACTGGTGGTCGCTCCGACGCCATATAAAGTAATTTTTCGTCGCGCGCCCGGCGCGCCTGCTGCGCTCACTTCAGTCTTTCGATGGCTGGATCCCAAGCCGTGCTTAGCTGCATTCCGCCGTCTTTGTTGAGGAAGTTGCAACAACTTTTTATTTCGATCGCGTCTTTAATTACACTATCTCAGAAGTCCTTGTAACAAAAGATGTCTTTTCAATAGCCTTACGACGTCTGCTATCTACAGCTTGTTTCATTATCGAAAGCGAAAGAATCTCTTATGTTCTACATAGCGCTTTTCAACAGTACAAACAATCTGTCGACATAAAACTGTCCATACCCACACAGTGTTTTACGAGGATCGTTCAATAAGTAATGACCCACTTTTTTTCAGAACATATTTATTGTTAAGAGTCAGAATTTTGTGACAATATACTTCAATACGCCTTATCCATGTCCTATTTTTATACGTAGTCTTCATCAGGCACTCCCCGGGAATGGCTGATCATGGAGCTCTGTTTCTGCCTTTCCTGAGGCTGTAACTTTGTTTACCCATCGCCCAACTGTACTCCTATCGAATGCAACATCGCCATACACTGAACACAAACGTTTATAGATGTTCAACACGGATTCCTTCTCTGCACACAAAAATTCAATAACTGCAGCCTGCTTGTAACGTGAGTCATATGCAGACGTCATTTTGACGCTCAACTACGGATCTGCCATCTGTCAGAACGGTTCGAAACTTCACCGGCGCACAAAACAAACATCACTCGTGAAGCACCAACAAGGACGTTTGTCTATGTTATTAACGGCTTTTTAAAAAGGTATGGGGCATTACTTATTCAGCGACACTCGTATATATTCGTAGCGTTCTGAAGCCTACATCGTCTTTCACAGGTCGATTTTGTGCCTTCTTAAAGGCCGGCTGATCTCTGCTGTTACGGAACCACAGAACGGCAAAAATGCAAGCTCCTTCGAGTCCTCTTCGGTGTCATTCTGTTTCAGTGTTTTCGGAAAATATCTTGCGAAATCTGGCGGTTGTTGTAGCTGTTTTCCTTGAATACTTTCCTCAAGTGGCTCAGTCTCTTCGGCAGGTTTTCAACGTTTGAGTAGGGCTTCCGTTAGATGCTCCAAGGTCTGCAGAACAGAACGTTTCTGCGACGAGTGGTAGTAACTGTTAGCGTGCAGACATCGGTCCGTGTAAGTGGGTTTCAGGTAAACACTGTGGCCGGGACACCCATTTATTTTATGGCCGACGAGGAGTCAAGGAACGGCAAGGCACCATCAGTCTCTGCCTCCATCGTGAACTTGATATTGCATGGATATTTTTGATGTGGTTCAAGAATTCTCCCTACTTTCCACTTGCATGAGACCAGACAACGAACGTGTCGTCGACTTAACCAAAAAAGCAACTAGGCTCTGCAGGAGCCGCGTCCAGGGCGATGTCCTCAAAGTGCTCCATGAACAGACTGGCTGTAAAAAGAGCTAATACGCTCCCCATCGTGATAACGTACGTATGATTAAAATATTTCGCATCATACAAAAAAAATACTATGGCATCAGAGTGTGCTTAAATAAATCCACAACAGTGTCGTCAAATAACTGGCAGAACAAACCTATTGTACCCTGGATGGTAAGGCGCGTGAATAATGACACCACACTAAAGCCTACCATAATATCTCCTTCTCCAAATCGTACACATTTAATTCGACTGGTGAAGTCGCGCGTATTCTTAATTGCGGTGCGTACAGTGTCCAGTGTTTGGACTAAGGATGATGGTCAGATGTTTGACGAGTGTGCAAGTCAGCAAGCCAATGGTGCTCACGAACGGACGTAGAGCTGTGTCCTTGTTGTAGACCATTGGAAGGCCAAAAAAATTCAGGTGGTCGAGGTGCCCGAGGGAGGAGAATTTTAATGACATTTTCTTCCAGTGAAGACCTCTTTACAAACCTCGACGTCTTCTTCATTATTCTGGATGTTGTATCCTTTGACAATTTTTGACACTCCTCCTCCTCCAATTTCAACGAAATCTTCGCATCATTGTCGGCTCGTTCCGTAATGACGGCGTCATTGCCTTTGTAAGTTGGCATGGCTACTAGAAGGAGGTGGAGGTGGACAGTTTGGATTTTGAACGAATGTAGCTCATTTATCGACGAATTTCTTCTGCAGTTTCATTGGGCGTCTTGTGAAGCGCTTGTTCCGCACCACGAATTATGCCAGTAAAAAGGGATATCCTGTGGCAATGATGCAGTACGAATTTCTCCTTAAGAGTACATATAGCACCCTAGCCGATGTTTCTCGTCGTCATGTTGATAACGGCGCATTATGTTGTTTTCTGTTCTGCCCCATGCTGTTGCTGTGAAAGCCGGTTGAATTTCTCTTAGTGTCATTCCTTGATTGCCATGACATCTGTAGTGCTTCTATGGCTGCATAAATCCATTCACAATCCAAAGCCGAGAGCGACCCCTTCAGCCGGAGGTGGACGGCCATTGGCTTGCGGCCGTTTGTACCCAACTACTTTCTGGTGTGATGTATCTTCCCTAGCAGCAGGACGAAACTGACACGATGAAACATTCTTTTGGCCTCAGCACTGTTGATATGGCGGCACGCGTAGGCAAAACGTATCGTCTTCTCTTTACGGCAGCATAGCAGGAATGCTAGAGAGCTTAATAAATTAGCCGTCTAAACGCCCAGCTTCCCCCAAGCGTTTCATGCTGGCGCCACGTTTCCTCGCGCAGATATACGTACCAGGTGACAATTATTGAACTATATGAATTAAAATCGTCATAACTTGTGCACTGTTTGCTTTAGGACTGCACTGTTGGCCGCGGAGTATACTGAGCATTAGTATGTGCACGGGCATTTGATTTAGCGACGAAACCCACTTTCATTTGGATGGGTTCGTCAAGAAGCAAAACTGGCGCATTTGGGGGACTGAGAATCCGCATTTCGCGATCGAGACGTCTCTTCACCCGCAACGAGTGACGGCAACGGTGTGCAGTGTCGAGTCACGGAATAATCGATGCGATATTCCTTGATGGCGTGTAGTTCATGCAAGACGGAGCTCGACCTCATCGAAACAGGAGAGTGTTTGATGTCCTGCAGAACCAATCTGGGGACCCTAATCTGGCTCTGGCATAGACTTCGATTGGCCGCCATATTCTTCGGATCTGAACATACGCAACTCCTTTGTATTGGGCTGTATTAAAGACAAGGTATACAGAAATAACCCCAAAACCATTTCTGAGCTGAAAACAGCCTTTCAGGATTTCATCGACAGCATCGACGTTCCTACACTTCAGTGAATCATGCAGAATGTCCCTACTCGTCTCCACCACATAATCGCCAATGATGACACAGATGGCCGGCCCCTTTGGCCAAGCGGTTCCAGGCGCTTCAGTCTGGAAACATGCGGATTCTACGCTCCCAGGTTCGAATCCGGCCTCAGGCTTGAATGTGTGTGATGTAACTAGGTTAGGTACGTTTTAGCAGTTCTAAGTCTACGGGACTGATGCCCTCAGATGTTAAGTCCCATAGTGTTTAGAGCCATTTGAACCGTTTCGATGGCACGGATATCGAACATGTCATAACCTAAACCCAGATATCCGTAGTGACGTTTACACATTGAATAAAGTGCGTGAACTCCGTAGTTTGTCACTAATTTGCGTTTTTTCCATATAGTTCAATAATTGTCAGCCTGTAATATGCGAAAGAGCGTACGACATATATTTACAAAGAAAGAAAAATGTGCTAATGTACCTTCCTCATAGATGTGTCATCTAAAAGGTAATAAGAAATTTGTCATGAGATGTGTTAACGCACAATACAGTGACGTGCATACGATAATTCTCAGGCTATTTTATGAATCAACCCGTCTAGACCACTTATTAAAATTTCCTTATTTATTAAGGCGTTTCACCTGTTGACATCATCAAACATAGAAACCTTAGAACTTATAAAAGAATATACTGTTTCAGTACTAAGACCGATGCCTAATCGGGGCGTCAGTTGTAGATTTTAAAACTGATACACAACCTTGTTTTATAAGTTCTAAGCTTTTTTACATCTGGTAATAGCAGTAGCCGAAAATTCGCAGTAAATAAAGAAATTTTAGTAAGCTGTCTAGACGGTTTTATTCACAAAATACTTGTGGTGACCGCGGACTCTACACGAAATTCATTTCTTTTAGTAATAACTCGCAGACTACTGCGGCCACGCATCGTCAAAGAGAAAAATTAGTTCACAACACTTAATTACATTGATGACATTTCTCAACTGAATAGTTACAAAAATCTGAATTTACGTTATACATTATTTAATATTATTGATAATCAATTCACATCAGTCAATTCCCATAAGAAATTAGTCAGTGAGACAGAAGTTGGCCATCAATAAATGCTTTGGAACCATATAACTGAACTTTATTAGTAGTTAAACTCTTTTATGGCTCTGGCCAAGTTACTGAAAATTGTGTGCTACTGAACAATGTACATCACTCTGAACAAAGTAAGTGACTTTAATACTTTGTGAAGTTTATTCGTATTTTCGGAAATGATTCCATGAATTATAATGGGAAGCTGTATTTAGCACCACCCCTCCACCAGCCTCTCCCGTTCCTTCGATCAGATTTCTGAAGAACTTTCTTGAGTTCACACCATAGAAAACAATTCGTATTAGGAGATTTATGTGGGTATAGTATACAACCAGTCGCTTTTTTTAAACTTTTGATACGATTTACCGTTCAATCAACTAGTTTTCAAGCTGCTGCGGGCTAAACATTGGATGGAGGTCTTACAGGAATATTATGTGGACCACATGCAGGTAGAAGGTCGGGCAGTTGTCACTGCACTGTGGTGTGGTATCCATGACAAATTCATTGTAATAATTTACATTTTGCCAGCTCTCTCTCTCTCTCTCTCTCTCTCTCTCTCTCTCTCTCTCTCTCTCTCACACACACACACAGACACACACACACACACACACACACACACACACAAACACACAGCATTTAAGAGCATTTTTTTCATGGTTCAGATCCTGTGAAATCTCCATGCAGTGGTTTGAAAATTATAAGAGGCAGTCAGATGTAAACTATACAGTAAGTAAGCTATTTGTTATTTCAAAAGTAATCACTACGTCTTCCAGTATATTTCTCTCACTACCGTTTCTGAAAATTGTTTGCCGATGCCTACGAAATCATGGCTCTACCCAGACGTGCAACTCTTCAGTCATGAATGTCTTTCTTCTGGGTGCCAAAAATACGGTAATCGCATTGGGAGGGATCGGTACTGTAAGGACAATGTGTAAAGGTTTCGCAACGATACTTCTGCAGTGTTGTCGAAACAATAGGCACGCCAGAAAGGGAAAGTCGTTATGACCATTATCTTTGACTGTAATGGCCCGCTGCTAATTGACTTTCTGTAACACGGCGCCACAATTGACGCACAGAGCTATGTGGATACTTCGCAAAAATTGAAGCGCGCCGTCAAGTCGAAACTCCCATGGATGCTGACGGGCGGCATCGTTCTGTTGTAGGTTAATGCCCACCCACACTCTGGCAAAGTTGTTGCGAGTACGCTGCAGAAGTTTCGCTGGGAAGCCCTTACACACCTTCCATCCAGTCCTGATCCCTTCCCACGCAATTTTCATACTTTTGGAGTCCTTCGCACTCCTGGATGCAATCATGGTTCTAACCGTCACCATCTTCTTATAACCCAAAGTCGATTCATTAATTTTGAAATAAGTTTACATTTGGGCAGCTAGTCACAATTTGACAACAGTTGGCACGCTGAGAAAGTGACAGACTGCAGAGATAGGTAGCAACGGAAGAATTTAAATTAACAGTGTTCATAGTACTCATATGTTACTGTTCTTCATTGTTGTCGCAAGGCGTAGGATCGTAACCGATGTCCATACTAGATTCTGGAATGCAAATTCATATGCTGTGCTTCAGTTTCTGTTGCCGAATAGATAATTTTTTGTTATTTCACTTCACAATAGAAATAAGTTCAACCTCCATGCTAACTCAACACATACATAACTCGTACTCCATACTCATAGTGGACACGAGCAAAGATTTACCTATAACAACATGTACCAAAGAAAATACTGTCTTATATCGATCTATTCTTGCAAAATCATCTTTGGAAGATACATTACAAAAACAAAGCATAAATAATTATTTATCATTGACTGTCTTTTTAAGAATTCCATAATAATCATAGTAATTGCATAAAGTATTTATATATGTTGATGTTTACACATTTTCGTATAGTATTTGGTAGTGTATTTCTGAGTTTTGAGTCTTTAAGTTGGGAATCATTCATTTCATATTATTAAAGATCGATTGGTGCATTTTACCTCATCGCAAACAGTTTTATTATAGTAGGCAAACGTAAAATTTTTTTCATGAAGGCTTTGACGGTCTTGTCTCACAGTTGGATAAGTGTGTTAACGATTAAGGCGATTACTTTTGAAATAACTATTTATTCTACATCTACATCTACATGATTACTCTGCAATTCACATTTAAGAGCTTGGCAGAGGGTTCATCGAACCACAATCATACTATCTCCCTACCATTCCACTCCCGAACAGCGCGCGGGAAAAACGAACACCTAAACCTTTCTGTTCGAGCTCTGATTTCTCTTATTTTATTTTGATGATTATTCCTACCTACGTAGGTTGGACTCAACAAAATATTTTCGCATTCGGAAGAGAAAGTGGGTGACTGAAATTTCGTAAATAGATCTCGCCGCGACTAAAAACGTCTTTGCTTTAATGACTTCCATCCCAACTCGCGTAACATATCTGCCACACTCTCTCTCCTATTACGTGATATTACAAAACCAGCTGCCCTTTTTTGCACCCTTTCGATATCCTCCGTCAATCCCACCTGGTAAGGATCCCACACCGCGCAGCAATATTCTAACAGAGGACGAACGAGTGTAGTGTAAGCTGTCTCTTTAGTGGACTTGTTGCATCTTCTAAGTGTCCTGCCAATGAAACGCAACCTTTGGCGCGCCTTCGTAATTTTTACACCCAGGTACTTAGTTGAATTGACAGCCTTGAGAATTGTACTATTTATCGAGTAATCGAATTCCAACGGATTTCTTTTGGAACTCACGTGGATCACCTCACACTTTTCGTTATTTAGCGTCAACTGCCACCTCCCACACCATACAGAAATCTTTTCTAAATCACTTTGCAGATTGTCACCCAGGTCATTTATATAGATCAGGAACAGCAGAGGTCCCAGGACGCTTCCCTGGGGAACACCTGAGATCACTTCAGTCTACTCGATGATATGCCGCCTATTACTACGAACTGCGACCTTCCTGACAGGAAATCACGAATCCAGTCGCACAACTGAGACGATACCCCATAGGCCCGCAGCTTGATTAGAACTCGCTTGTGAGGAATGGTGTCAAAAGCTTTCCGGAAATCTAGAAATACGGAATCAACTTGAGATCCCCTGTAGCGGCCATTACTTCGTGCGAATAAAGAGCCAGCTGCGTAGCACAAGAACGATGTTTTCTGAAACCATGCTGATTACGTATCAATAGATCTTTCCCTTCGAGGTGATTCATAATGTCTGAATACAGTATGTGCTCCAAAACCTTACTGCAAAACCGACGTCAACGATATAGGTCTGTAGTTCGATGGATTACTCCTACTACCCTTCTTAAACACTGGTGCGACCGGCGCAATTTTCCAATCTGTAGGTACAGATCTATCGGTGAGTGAGCGGTTGTATATGATTGCTAAGTAGGGAGGTATAGTATCAGCGTAATCTGAAAGGAACCTAATCGGTATACAATCTGGACCTGAAGACTTGCCCGTGTCAAGCGATTTGAGTTGCTTCACAACCCCTAAGGTATCTACTTCTAAGAAACTCATGCTAGCAGCTGTTCGTGTTTCAAATTCAGGAATATCCCATTCGTCTTCCCTGGTGAAGCAATTTCGGAAAACTGCATTCAATAACTCCGCTTTAGCCGCACAGTCGTCAGTAACAGTACCATCGGCACTGCGCAGCGAAGGTCTTGCCACTTGTGTACATTACATACGACCAGAATTTCTTCGGATTTTCTATCAAATTTCGAGACAATGTTTCGTTGTGGAACTTATTAAAGGCATCTCGCATTGAAATCCGTGCCAAATTTCGCGCGTCTGTAAATTTTCGCCAAACTTCAGGATTTCGCGTTCTTCTGAACTTCGCATGCTTTTTCCATTGCCTCTGCAACAGCGTTCGGACCTGTTTTGTGTACCATGGGACATCAGTTCAATCTCTTAACAATTTGTGAGGTATGAATCTCTCAATTGCTGTTGCTACTGTATATTTGAATTTGAGCCCCATCTCGTCTACATTTGCATAGTCATTTCTGAAGGAATACAGATTGTCTCTTGGGAAGGCTTCTAGTGACACTTTATCCGCTTTTATAAATAAAATTATTTTGCGTCTGTTTCTGGTGGATTTGGAAGAAACGGCATTGAGCCTAGCTACAACGACTTTGTGATCACTAATTCCTGTATCAGTCATGACGCTCTCTATTACCTCTGGATTGTTTGTGGCTAAGAGGTCAAGTGTGATTTCGTAACCGTTTACAATTCGCGTGGGTTCGTGGACTAACTGCTCGAAATAATTTTCGGAGAAAGCATTTAGAACAATCTCGGAAGATGTTTTCTGCCTACCACCGGTTTTGAACAAGTATTTTTGCCAACATATCGAGGGAAGGTTGAAGTCCCCACCAACTATAACCGTATGAGTGGGGTATTTATTTGTTACGAGACTCAAATTTTCTCTGAACTGTTCAGCAACTAAATCATCGGAGTCTGGGGGTCGGTAGAAGGAGCCAATTATTAACTTACTTCGAGTGTTAAGTATAACCTCCACCCATACCAATTGGCACGGAGCATCTACTTCGACTTCACTACAAGATAAACCACTACTGACAGACACAAACACTCCACCACCAATTCTGCCTAATCTATCTTTCCTGAACACCGTCTGAGACTTCGTAAAAATTTCTGCAGAACTTATTTCAGGCTTTTGCCTGCTTTCTGTACCTATAACGATTTCAGCTCCTGTGCTTTCTATTAGCGCTTGAAGCTCAGGGACTTTTCCAGAGCAACTACAACAATTTACAACTAAAATTCCGACTGTTCCTTGATCCAAGCACGTCCTGTAATTGCCAAGCACCCTTTGACATTGCAGCCCATCCCGCACTTTCCCGAGGCCTTCTAACCTAAAAAACCGCCCAGTCCACGCCATACAGCCTCCGCTACCCGTGTACCGCCAGCTGAGTGTAGTGAACTCCTGACCTATTCAGCGGAGCCCGAAACCCCACCACCCTATGGCGCAAGTCTAGGAATCTGCAGCCAATACGGTCGCAAAACCGTCTGAGCCTCTGATTCAGACCCTCCACCCGGCTCTGCACCAAAGGTCCGCAGTCGGTTCTGTCAACGATGCTGCAGATGGTGAGCTCTGCCTTCATCTCGTAAGCAAGACCGGCAGCCTTCACCAAATCAGACAGCCGCTGGAATCCAGAGAGAATTTCCTCAGATCCAAAGCGACACACGTCATTGGTGCCGACATGTGCCACCACCTGCAGCTGGCTGCATCCTGTGCTCTTCATGGCATCCGGAAGGACCCTTTCCACATCAGGAATGCACACTGGATTTCTTCCCCTTCTTAGTCGCCATATCCCTAAGGGGCCCCAATACACGCCTAACATTGGAGCTCCCAACTACTAATAAGCCCACACTCTGCAATTTCCCGGACCTTGAAGGCTGAGAATCATCCTCTGAAATAGGGCAGGCAGCTGCATCTGGCTCAGCCAGAGACAGTACCCGAAACCTCTTTGTCAGACGCACCGGGGAGGCTTTCTGATCAGCCTCCGGGGACTTTTGCTGCCTGCCATGCCTTGGAACGACCTTCCAATCAACCACAGGCGAGGGCTCAGCCCCACTGCAGGCAGCAACTGGAGCAACCAAAGCGGCAGACCGATCTGGGGACAGACGGGACGAGGTTGACATCTCCGCAATACCGAAGTCTGGCTCCCCACAGTGGTGCCCATCGGCAACAGCCTCAAGCTGTGTGACTGAAGTCAGCCCCGCCTGCAGCTGTGAGCAAAGGGATGCCAACTCAGCCCTCATCCGAACACAGCAATCACAGTCCTTGTCCATTCTAATCGATGTTGAACAACAAACACGAGTTTGTGCCTAGATAACGCAAGGGAAACACGCAAAGAATATATGAGCTAACCTGTACAAATGCCTAACAACTGCGCTACAATCCGCTTGAATTTACGATTACATCTATGATGATTTTATTAACCGATCTTTCTAAAATTATGCTCGATTTCCTATTATTCCCAAAAAAATTAAAAACTTAGTAACTAGTAATACTACTGATGAAAGGTTACTGACGCACACAAGAAAAAACTAGGCCCTAAGAAGGAGCCTTATGGAGCACCACATGTCAATAATTCCTAGTTAGATGATACCTGATATTTTAAAATATGTACACCTTCATCCACATCCACATAACTACTCTGAAAATCACACTGAAGTGCCTGGCAGAAGGTTCATCGTACAACCTTCAAACTGATTCTCTGGTGGTCCACCCTGGAACAGCGTGTGAGAAAAACCAACGCTTACTTTTTTCCATGTGAGCTCTTATTTCTCTTATTTTATTGCAACGCTTATTTCTCACTGTATAGGTGGGCATCAAAAAAATATTTTCTTATTCAGAGGGCAAAGTTGGGGATTGAAATATCGTGAAACATCTCGCCACAACGGAAAACGCCTTTGTTTTAATGCCTGCCACCCCAACTCGCATATCATATTAGTGGCACACGATCATCTGTTTCGCTGTAGTACAAAACGAGCTGCTCTTCTTTGAACTTTTTCGATGTCCACTGTCAATCTTATCTACTAAAGATCCCATACTGCTCTGTAATACTCTATCAAAGGATGGACGAGTGTAGTGCAGGCAGTCTCTTTCCAAGACCTTTTGAATCTTCTAAGTGTTGTACCAATAAAACGCAGTCTCTGATTCGCCTTCCCCACAACATTTTCTATGCAATTGTTGCAATTTAAATTGATCGTAATTGTAAGTCTGAAGTACTTAGTTGAATTGACAGTCTTTATATTTGTGTGAGTTATTGTGTGGACAAAATTTAACAGTTTCTTTTTAGTATTGACATGGATGAAAGCACGGTTTTTATTACTTAGAGTCAACTGTCACTGTATGCACCATACGGAGGTCTTCTCTAATTCATTTTCAAATTGATTTTCATATTACGATTACTAGACACTAAAAGACAGCATCATCTACTGCTCAAATTGCCTCCTAAGTCATTTATACATGTTACGAACAGGAGAGCGGCTATAACGGCTTCTTGTGGAACGACAGATATCACTTCTGTCTTACTCTACGGCTTTCCGTCGACCACTGCGAACTGTGACCTATCTGGCATAAAATTAGAACTGCAGTAGCACGACTCAAACGATACTCCACAGGCACTAATTTTGAATAGTAGCCAGTTGTGATGAATGGTATCAAACGCCTTCTGGAAATGTGGAAATATGGTATGAGTTTTAAGATCCCCTACCAATACAATGCTTTGTGCGAATGAAAAGCTATTTATGTCTCCCAAGGACGATATTTTCTGAATCCGTGTCATACATTGTTATCTTCGAGGTAATTCATAATGTTAGAATTCAGCATATTGCAATTGACGACAGTATATGGATCTGTGATTCAGTGGATTGCTCCTATTTCATTTCTTCTGTTTTGCGGTGACCTGTGCAACTTTCCAGTCTTCAGGTACGAATATTTCGTTGAGAGGGCAGTTGTATATGATGGATAAGTATGGGGCTATTATAAGAGCATACTCTGGATGAAACGTATTTCATATAAACCTCGACCGGAAGATTTTCCTTTATTAAGCGATTCAAGTTGGCTCGTTACACGGAGGATGTCTAGTTCTAAGTTACTCATGTTGGATCTGTTCTTGATTGGAATTCTGGGATATTTACTTCGGTTTCCTTGGCGAAAGAATTTCGGAGAGCCGTGTTTTCTATCCACACTTTAGTGGCACTTCATCGGTAACATTACCATCGCTATGGAGCTGTGAAAATAGTGATTGTCTCCTTCCGCTGTTTTACTTTACATACGACCAGAATCTCTTTGGATGCACGACGCAGGATTCGAACCTGCGACCGTAGCAACAGCGCGGTTCCGGACTGAAGCGCCTAGAACCGCTAGGCCACAGCGTCCGGCTCGTAGTTTGGGATTGGAGACTGTTTCTTAGGAATGCTTCAAGCGAATATTACGTGCTTTTAAATAGGTATACTCTCCCTACAACGACTTTATGGCCACGCCTCAAAAAATTACAGAGAGTGCTTTAGGACAATTTCTGACTATGTTTTATGCCTACCACCGAATAAGGACTCTCTCCTATTGATAATCTTTTGTTTCCTTCCACAGAGACACGATCTGAACCATTTTTTAGCATTTCCTGTTCACCGTAGTGTTCTAATTCACTTAGAAGCATATTGTTATTTACACAGTCAAACGCCTTCGGTAAGTCATTAAAAAAATGTTCAAATGTCTGTGAAATCTTATGGAACTTAACTGCTAAGGTCATCAGACTGCTCGGCTAATCGCGCGCGGCCGGTAAGTCATAAACTAAATCAGTAGTCTGCAGTGTATCGTGTAATTAATTACGTACATTCTCGATGTATGTGTAAATTGTTTTCTTAATATCGGAACCCTTTAGAAATTCAAACTTTGAATTTGATCATATACTTTTATTTGTATACAGATGATTATTACACTTTCCAAAATTTTCTAGAATGATGACAAAATTAAAAATACAGAAATTTATTTCTCTTTCTCCTTTCTTATAGGCTTAATTTCAGCATGTTTCAATCATTCGGGAAATGTTCCACCGATAAATGACTGGTTATACATATAACTCAATTGCTTAATTATTACTAAACTCAAAAAGACATTCTTTGGTTAGTTATCTTGATATCCTATCATAACCACTAGATTATTTATTTTAAAGGCTCTACGGCGGACATTACTTTACTGGGATTGTGAGGGTTATATTCATATTACTGGAGTTGGCTGGTCGTAATCATGCACCCAGTCGACTTACTTGGCGCGGAAGACCTTTTCCAGACAGGGCATGGATACTCTGCCACAGAGCAACAGTCGGGAAATGTCACTGTCCTCAAGTTCGTGGTTAACGGCCTTATGTATTACCGATTACATTCCTTAGAATGTTATATGGGCGCCGCGCGGTCTAAGGCATCTTGTCACGGTCCATGCGGCTCCCCCGTTGAATGTTCGAGTCATACCTGTCGTCCATAGCGTAAGTTAGTTTAAGTTAGATTAAGTAGAGTGTAGACTTCCGGACCGATGATCTCAGTAGTTTGGTCCCGTAAGACCTTACCACAAATTTCCAATTTTTTATCATACTGGTCAGTCACGTTAATGCGATCGGCTGTGAAAAGTCTGGACAGCCACTGTTTGCATACCACTGCGAGTCATGCAGGAAGGGAGCCACTGAAGTTCTGGAAGGCACCGACAGAGACGTGAAGCCACGCCGTTTCCAGTGCTGTGACCAGCTGTGTTAAGTATACCGGTTGATGATCCATCACGTGAACAGTACGGACGAAATAGTTTCACAGATTCTCTACTGGGTTTAAACCCAGGGAGTTCGTTGGCCATGGGATTACGATAACCTCGTCCTGTGGCGCATCGAACCACGAATGTAGACTGCGAGCTGTGTAACACGTTGTATTGTCCTGCTGATGGATGACATTCTGCCGAGGAAACCAAACTGCATGTAGGGGTGTACGTGATCTCCAAGGATAGATGCATAATTGTCTTGATCCACTGTGCCTTCCATAATGACGAGACCACCCAGGGAATGCCATCCGCCCTGGACACTTCCTTAAATTGTTGCACGGTGTTTGCTTTCAGACGTTTCAGGCTGTACGCACCAATGGCTGTGTTTTCAATGGAGCATAGAACGTGAGCCACCTGAAAAAGCCACCTGTCGCTACTCAATGAACGTCCAGTTGTACTGGCTTGCACATTCGCCGATGACAGCAGTTAGCATGGTTGCATGCTGAGAAGTCCCATACGTGGCAACGTCCGCTGAACGGTTGTCGAGGAGAGACTATCGGTAGCCCCTTGATTGATCGACGAGTAAGTTGCTCAACAGCTGCGCGTCTATTCGCCCGTACACATATCCGTAGTGGTCGTTCACGTGTATCGTCTATGGCCCGCTGTTAACTACAGTTGCTTTGGCGCCGGTTTTGCATAGCGCTATTTTTCCATCCACGGTATCCTCTAACCACACCGGAATGCAAACATATTGCAAACTGTAAGTAGGCTGTTTAGGTTTTTTTACTGGTAACGCCGCCGCCACGTAGCGCTCTGTATGAAAATCACTGACTGTGCCGTGTGCAGTCTGTTGCTGGTTGGCATTGTTGTAATACTCGCCATTGTAGTGTTGGGCAGCGGCAGCTGGATGCTAACAGCGCGTAGCGTTGCGCAGTTGGAGGTGAGCCGCCAGCAGCGGTGGACGTGGGGAGAGAGATGGCGGAGTTTTGAAATTTGTAAGAATTGGTGTCATGAACTGATATATATATTATGACTATAAAGGTAAATACATTGTTTGTTCTCTATTAAAATCTTTCATTTGCTAACTGCGCCTATCACTAGTTAGTGACTTCCGTAGTTTGAATCTTTTAGTTAGCTGGCAGTAGTGGCGCTCCCTGTATTGCAGTAGTTCGAGTAAAGAAGATTTTTGTGAGGTAAGTGATTTGTGAAACATATAGGTCAATGTTAGTCAGGGCCATTCTCTTTTAGGGATCTTTTGAAAGTCAGATTGCGTTGCGCTAAAAAACTATTGTGTGTCAGTTTAAGCACAGCCTTGTACAATTGTTCAAAGGGGACGTTTCATAAAACTTAACCATTTCGTAAATCGTTCCAAGCTCGGCCCGCAAGCCAATGATCATCCCCTTTCGGACGTCAAATAAGTCGCTCATTTTCCGAATTACAACAACGACTGCACTGTTCTCCGCTTTATATACCCTCCACTGCTGGTGCTACAACCTGTCGTCTGTCAGTGGTTACTGGACATCGACGTCGAACGTAACATTAATATGGTCGGACGTGTATTTCTGGCTCCCTCCTTTCAGCCCTGTATTACAAAAATACTGATGGTAAGTCATTACTTCGATTACGCGGTAAGTCACACAAATCTGAAGGCTATAAATTCAATTAAATACTTAGGGACTTCATTTATAAATAACCTAAATTGGAACGATCACATAGACAATATTGTGGGTAGAGCAAACCAAAGACTACGATTCGCTGGCAGAACACTTAGCATGTGCAACAGGTCTACTAAAGAAACTGCTTACACGACGCCTGTCCGCCCTATTATGGAGCACTGCTGTGCGGTGTGGGATCCGCATCAGGTGGGACTAGCGGATGACATTGAAAAGGTACAAAGAAGGGCAGCTCGTTTTGTATTGTCGCGAAATAGGGGAGTTAGTGTCACAGACATGATACGTGAAATGGAATGGCAATCATTAAAACAAAAGCGTTTTTCTTTGCAACGGGATCTTCTCAAGAAAATTCAATCATCAGTTTTCTCCTCCCATTGCGAAAACATCGTGTTCGCACCCACCTACAAAGGGAGAAACGATCATCACTATAAAATAAGAGAAATCAGGGCTCGCCCAGAAAAATTTATGTTCTCGTATTTCCCGCGTGACGTTAGAGAGTGGAAAGGTAGAGAGCCAGCTTGAAGGTGGTTCATTGAACCCTCCGCGAGGCACTTTATTGTGAATAGCAGAGTAATCACATAGATGTAGATGTAGATTGTGCAGTAAAGTACGATTCCTAAATATTTTATACATGGTGTTTTATCTATTTAAACTGTATGTTACGAGACCCATTTCTGTCTAAGATGTAAAGGAAAGAGTTGAGTTTAACTAGATTTGCGTGAAGTTGTTGTTACTATAATACAGAAAGCGGGTACAATTATTTTGTCTACTAATTTAACTGCTTACATAGGGGAAATTCAGTTTTTGTAACTTCAAAGCGAGATTTCACCTGCCGAGTCTCGTCCCGTGGGTGGCTGATCCGTTCACTGCACGTGCATTGGCTGTACTGAGTCCTGACTGATTAAAATGAGACATAAGGCTCTGCCCCTCTCCCTTAAATCTGATAGACAAAGGATGAATGATTGCAACGGTAACTCTACGAGCCAGTACAACCGAGCAACAGCGAATTCCACTCAATGTGCGGTTAGACATTCTACGATCGATAGGATTATGGAATGTTTCGACATGATAATTTGTATCCAGTTTCCTAATCAATTATTACAGAAATTAAATAGCAGAATTTCAACATTATTCATCACACAAGTTAAACATCAATTACGTGCTATAATCCGTTACTAATGAACAAGAATTTATAGCCGGCCGCGTGGTCGAGCGGTTCTATGCGCTTCAGTCCGGAACCAAGTGACTTCTACTGTTGAAGGATCTAATCCTGCCTCGAGCATGGATGTGTGTGATGTCCTTATGTTAGTTAGGTTTAAGTAGTTCTAAGTCTAGGGAACTGATGACCTCATATGTTAAGTTTCATAGTGCTCAGAGCCATTTGAACCATTTTGAATAACCACTGAAAATTTGTCCGTGGAGATCTGGTTCCCCCTGGATACAGCGCTTCGTTATAACTAGACCCGCGCCATGTATGGCAATGTTTTGGTTGCGCGGTCGCCGCGTCCACTTCAACTCACCCATCACAGGATCCCAGATCGTACTCAGCTGCAATACACCGTCTTTGTTGAGGCAGTTGTCCGATATTTTTATCTTTATTGCTTCATGTAGCACGCTATTCCAAAAGCCGTTGTTCCTTTTAATAACAGAAGTATCGTCGAATGCTATTCGGTGTCCGTTTGGGACGCCTCTGAAGTCCCTTGCTCGACTCCGCCGTTCATCGTCTCGAACGGCACTGTGGGCAATCCTAAACAATGCTGCCAACCGTGGAGTGGTAACAGTAGCGCTTCTTCCACCACCAGTTTTTAACCTGCTTAGAGCCAGTTTTTGAACGACTTTATCTTTTGGTTGTGAGAATTCAGCGCGGGATAGCCTCATTTGACTCTGGAGATTTGTGCAGATTTGTAATGTTGTGACAGGGAACAGGACATGCATGCTACCAAAGAAATCTACACAGACAGAACTAGGAAGGCAAGCGATTTCATCACTTCAGTGAAGCCGTGAATATACTATATGAAATAAGGAACATGGGCATTCTTTAAACTGGCGACGTATCGTACACCTCAACCGCGCGAACCGCGGCCTTTGTGATAGCGTCATGAGACCGCGTGGCTGTCGATGCTTTCCACAAATAGAGACACCAACAAGGTTATTTCCATAAATCTTGCAGAGTGAGAGCTTTGCAGTCCTGACCGCTTTTGAGAAAACAAAGAAAAGAGTCAGAGCCAGATGCTCCACTGACATACTGAAATGAATACACAGATGATTAGCGGCTAACGAAAGACCTAGGTGCTGTATCTAAAACTTCACACGAAACGATTAAACTACCTTAGCCATAGTCATAAAAATGTGGTGAGCCAGCCCCTATTCGCGGAGACGCTAATGTCGTGCGTTTGAATGAGAGCTAACTCATACCGAATTAATAATGACATCCGCATTCCAGCAAAATTGTTTGTTCTCACGGAAACCTGGAACATGGACGCCCTTGCCCCATAGCTCAATAGTGCCCTCTGAAAGCTGAGTCCGAAGTAAAAATATTATTGTGGGGCGCTCTAGGCCAGTCTCGAACGCCCGCTACACAACACACCAGCCGAGGCCAACCAGAGCGACAACAAAAAGCGCAGAATGCTAACGGCCACAGTGCCTTGAGGTAGCTTCCACACTCGATCTCTCCCGCACCAAACGAAAGACTGGGTTTCAAAACCGGATGGAAAGTTCGTTACCGCCTTTGTGGCTCGCGCTTGTGAAGCAAGTTTGAAGTAAGGGATCGCCTCAAACACGCCCCAAAGACGTCACGTTACTCTTTTCGTGCAAGGGGCCGCGTAAGGGATGTGGAAGGGAACAAAGCCGCTGATCTCAGTGGACACATGAGGAAATTAAAATAACATAAATTCTGCGTTGGAAATCATTCCCCAGGCTTCGACACGTTACAGAACTATATGGATTACACAAAGATTAAACTTAAACCTGCTACAGCTTATAAATGAAACTATGAAAGATACACAGAAGTAATATCCTCATTATTAATGATACGAGCAAATAAATTCACCTTTCATTACACACTCGTATTACATTGGTGACCGCTGCTTCGCCCGCGTCTGCATAGTAATTGCAACAAAAATAGTTTTGTGAACTTGTATGAGACCTAGTGAAAAAGTGATGCATTAAAGAGCCTTTTCTTTTTCTGTGCAATTCAGATAAAGCCAATTTGTTGTTGTGATTTTTAAATAGCGTCCTTTGATTAGGCACAAATTGCAACACGTTTTAAACCTTTCACTCTAATTAAGGCCATACAAACATGGTCATTTTCGAGTACATATCTGACCAAAAAGCGATTCTGGTAGCTGTAGTCGAAGGTTGTCGCTAATCCTAGTAATATTTCAGTAGAAACTTTCACGCCGTAAGACATAATTCTTCATTTGTAACTAAGAAGTCAAATATCAGTTTTCATAGATTTAGCTTTAAAAAGTTTCAATAAAATGAAATTATCCCCTCATTCACCTCCCTTAAGGGTGAATTTCTGAAAACACTAAACACCTATTTTTATTTCTAACCTAGAAGTTAAATACCAGTTTCCGTAGACGAAGCTTCAAAATGCTTCTTGAATATTGATTCATTTACAAAAAAAAAATCCATCCACTATTTCACCCCCTTAAGGATTGAATTTCCAAAAATACTGAAACACGTATTCTTTTTCTCTGACCGAGAAACCAAATACCAGTTTTCGTAGTTCTATCTCCAAAATCCCTTCTGAAACGGTGTCTACAATGTGAGGTCAACACCCCCTCTATCCTAGGCGGTTTGGGCTGTTATATACAGAGACTAGTTTAGCGCCCACTGCTTCGCCCACGAAGACTACATGGCCTGCACAGATTTTTTTTCTTTAATCAAACTTTTATGTTGTTCACAAATTGCAACACTTTCTAGACTTTTCACGCTCATTAAGGCCAATGACGCATGGTCTTTCCCGAAAATACTGGGTGCTTCAAAATGAATATACGGGTTTTAAGGCTTTGGAGCACATATTACATTCACTTTAGAGTTATAAATAATACACCAAATGAAAGAGAAATACAAACAGTTTTTCTTACATTTATTCAGTGTGAACACCGATCACACGTCGCGTCGATAGGCGTGTTTTTCAGAAACCTTGATCAATGTGTCAGTAGTAACTGTTGCAATAACACTGTTTCTAAATTCGGATATATCAGCCGGTATCGGACACACACACACACACACACACACACACACACACACACACACACACACAGACACACGCACACACGCACACACGCACACACGCACACACGCACACACGGACACACGGACACACGGACACACGGACACACACACGGACACACACACGGACACACACACGGACACACACACGGACACACGGACACACGGACACACACACACACACACACACACACACACACACACACACACACACACACACACACACACACACAATCACTTCAGGTCGTGTGTGAACGTGGTCATGCATAAAATGCTGTGTCAGCTGGCCTCTTGCGCCCAATCCACCGGTCGGATATAACGTCGTTAATCCGGTCGCGTACTGAGATACCAGCGAGACGGCGTACCATATTGCTCCCAAATAAAGATGCATTGTTCAGCTTCTTGCCATTGAGGCACTGGCCATAGCTATAGCACATCAAGATGATAAACGTCAGTTACAATTGATTCACCGAAAAAGAAAGACGCATAAACTTTCCGCGGGGATATTTCTTGCGGCCAAATGTGAAAGATTCAGACTCGTTCAACACGTTTCTTAGTCACTCTTTGTCATTCCATACTCTTCCCATTGCGCACAGGTATACAAACAAAACTGTTTGAGTTGCTCTCTCATTTGGTGTATTATTTACAATTGTAAGTTGAACGTAATAAATGCTACAACGTCTAAAGCCCGGTATGTTCATTTTGAAACACCCTGAATTTATGACCAAAAGCGGGTGTAGTAGCTGGAGACCGAGGTGTTTGTTAATCATGGCTTTAGAGTTCTTGTCATGATATTTCCATAGAAACTTTTATCCACAAACACATATTTCTTCATTACTAACAGAGAAGACAAATATCAATTTTCATAGATATAGCGTTAAAAATGTTTTAATGTAACGAAACATTTTCTTGAAAATTTTCATCCTCTATTTCACCCCCTTAAAGACTGAATTCCCTAAAACATTGAAACACGCATTTTTGTATTTGTAACTAAGATATAAAATACCAGTTTTCATAGATGTAGGTTTAAGAAAACTTTAGCATTTCTTTAATAATGATTTGCTTTCCAAAAATCGACTGTCACCTACTATTTTATTCCGTTACTGGTTGAATTTACAAAAATGCTGAGACACAAATTTTTATTTCTTACTGAGAAACCAAACTCCAGTTTCGGTAACCCTAGCATCAAAATTGCCTTAATAAAGACTTATTTTCAAAACACCTTTCACCCTATACTCTCCCCACTAAGGATGAAATTTCGAACAATCCCTTATTAAACGACGCGTACAGTGTACCACCAACACCCTCTCCAAATTTCGTGTTTCTATCCTTGGTTGTTTGGGCTGGGCAACGATGAGTCGCTCAGTCAGGGCATTGCTATTTACACCACTGGCCATTAAAATTGCAACACCAGAAGAAATGCAGATGATAAACGGGTATTCATTGGACAAATATATTATACTAGAACAGTCATGTTATTACCTTTTCACGCAATTTGGGTGCATAGATCCTGAGAAATCAGTACCCAGAACAACCACCTGTGCCATTAATAACGGCCTTGATACGCCTGGGCGTTGAGTCAAACAGAGCTTGGATGGCGTGTACAGGTACACCTACCCATGGAGCTTCAACACGATACCACAGTTCATCAAGAGAGTGACTGGGGTATTGTGATGAGCCAGTTGCTTGTCCACCATTGACATTACGTTTTCAATTGATGAGAGATCTGGAGAATGTGTTGGCTAGGGCAGCAGTCGAACATTTTCTGTATCCAGAAAGGCCCGTACACGAACTGCAACATGTGGTCGTGCATTATCCTGCTGAAATGTAGGGTTTTGCAGGGTTCAAATGAAGGGTAAAGCCACGGTTCGTAACACATCTGAAATGTAACGTCCACTGTTCAGAGCGCCGTCAATGCGAACAAGAGGTGACCGTGACGTGTAACCAATGGCACCCCATACTATCGTGCCGGGTGATAAGCCAGTATGGCGATGACGAATACACACTTCCAATGTGCGTTCACCGCGATGTCACCAAACACGGATGCGACCATCATGATGCTGTAAACAGAACCTGGATTCATCCGAAAAAATGACGTTTTGCCATTCGAGCACCCATGTTCGTCGTTAAGTACAACATCGCAGGCGCTCCTGTCTGTGATGCAGCGTCAAGGGTAGCCGCAGACAGGGTCTCCGAGATGATAGTCCATGCTGCTGCAAACGTCATCGGGCTGTTCGTGCAGATGCTTGTTGTCTTGCAAACGTCCCCATCCGTTGAACCAGGGATCTAGACGTGGCTGCACGTTCCGTTACAGCCATGCGGATAAGATGCCTGTCATCTTGACCGCTAGTGGTACGAGGGAGTTTGGATACAGCACGGCGTTCCGTATTACCCTACTGAACCCACCGATTCCATATTCTGCTATCAGTCATTGGATCTCGACCAACGCGAGCAGCAATGTCGCGATACCAAACACCGCAATCGCGATAGGCTACAATCTGACGTTTATCAAAATCGGAAACGTGATGGTACGCATTTCTCCTCCTTACACGAGGCATCACAACAACGTTTCACCAGGCAACGCCGGTCAACTGCTGTTTGTGTATTAAGAATTCGGTTGGCAACTTTTCTCATGTTAGCACGTTGTAGGTGTCGCCACGAGCGCCAACCTTGTGTGAATGCTCTGAAAAGCTAAACATTTGAATAGCACAGCATCTTCTTGCTGTAGGTTAAATTTCTTCCCGAAGTGACAATTTGATTTTGAATGCTTGTTTACGGCCATTTAAATGCGTCACTAACACATCTTTACCCTAAAATGTTAAGACGCTCGGATGGGTGGTTTTATAGATAAGGGAAGAGCGGTCTTTTTTCATGAAAACCGTTTCAGTTCATGAGCACACATATTTTTCGTTTTCATACCCCGATGTGTCTCATAAAAAAACCATTTAACAACTATCTTCTTACTTTAATAAGGCAGATGTATTTGGTAGCTGCCGATATCTCTAAAAAGTACTCTAATTAGCACTGTCTGATTGGTCCATGACCATCTCCTATATTATTAATTTACGAACTACAGTAATTACATCTTCCAAAGTGACATTGTAACCTCCCCACAAAATAAAATAATATGAATAATATTCTCATTTAGTGTACCCTCAAAACAGAAAAATTCCTAAACCTCTCACCAGTAAAAAATATAATTATGTCGTTCACATTCAGTATAACCTACCAACAGGAAAATTGCGTAACGTATCAATAATAAAATGTGACTTATCTCTCAATAAAAAATGTGGGCCACTTATAACCTTTCAATAATTGCAGTCAATTTAACCTGGGTAAATCTTGGACTTCAGCAATGCTGAGTCATGCCCCTGATACATCATTCTGAATAAACTGAAAAATCTTACCTTAATTAGATCGCCGGATAACGCGTATATATCTGCTCCTATAAGAAATTTTCCTGGCGCAGCTAAGTGCAATGGTGGCCGATAGATTCATCTTATAGAAAAGGAAAGACTTGATTTTTCTTTTCAATAATAGGGATGGCCAAGGATTGGAGAAATTAGTGAATTTTTTAAACTGAGATTAATGTCAAAAGTTACTTTTTATGAGAAAGATTATTATTAACAAATTTTTTTAAAAACATTTACATGGGACTTGATGTAACAATGCTACATATGCGCGAGGATGCTTTTACCTTATCCTACAACGCTCAGATTCCGCCATCTCTGCACACGACCGGCCCAGCGAACACGATACACCAGACACGACTGCTCGCTAGTGACAACTTACTCCTACTAACACACAGTTCTTACTGCAGTCAATACTGCTCTTTGGTCTCAGATTCTCTTACAGCTTACATATCGCAGGCAGCGCGTGAGCAATACATCGAAATTACATCAGCTCGAGTGTGCTAGCAACAAATTCTTTAATTATGGGCCTCTTACGAGCAATACATCGAAATTACACCAGCTCGAGTACGCTAGCAACAAATTCTTTAATTATGGACCTCTTACATAACCCTCCACTGGGGGGGGGGGGGGGGCAAAAATTTGGCAGCGATGGTGAGTCAATTGGACTTGCCATGAGCAACAAATTTTTCTATAATCTATTTAGTTTACTAATGCTACAGTCACAGAGTATATACAATATTGATGAGTGCAGAACATATTAAGAAATGAAACAGAGTGCACACGCACTGAGTTCAGAACATATTAAGAAATGACAAAATATATACAGAATGAGTACAAAATATATTAACAAATGACAAAGTGCACACGTACTGCATAAGTGTTTAGCATTTTTACATGAACCGATCACATTAACAAATGAAATAAACAGCACACGCTCCATAAAAGTTTTTAACATTTTGTAAGTGCTGAATTTATTAAGAAAAGAAAGTGCACACGCACTATAAAAGTTTTTTAGCATATTTAGCACAACTAATCATATTAACAAATGAAATGAAGTGCACAGGCACTGTATAAGTCTTTACCATTTTATAAGAACTAGGAAAGGAATGGGAAGGATTGCATCATGGTTGTAGCACAGTAGGTTGCATGTAGCTGCACTGGAAGTCCATATCTTTCTGCAGAAGCACAACACCAAGTGAGACAATCTGAAGTTCTCTTCCCTGAAGTATTTATCAGTGTAGCCAAGACACTGAAATGTTGTATTAATATTCAGTGTTATCATTTTGGTAGTACATTAGGTACACCAAACAGTAGGACCATAATAACATCTCCATTGTTCAAGGTGGTGGACAGCTTGATATGTCAACACCACATTCTTGTAGAATCCATACTCTTACAGCAACGTAGAATTAGTGCAAAAACCAATATAGTGCTGCATGATCATGAGGATGGACAGGATAAAAGGATATTGCAGTAATTGCTGGTAATTAGGTCACAAGGTGAAGGATACATTATGTCTTATGCTAGTCGTCATAGAATTACACTAGTGTATCAACCGATATGAACAATTATTGGCACTCATTGGCTAGTTACTAAAGATGTAGTAAGTATTGAGTATTACAAAACAGTATTCATAACTCAGCTGATTGAATCAGTGGCATTCATTGACCAGTTACAAAGTATTCATATAGTGTTACAAAACATTATTCAGTTTTATTCACAAGTCATCATTTAAAACAGGAGTTATTGAGTGTAGCATCAAGTTACTGGTGTTTATATATGATATCATGTAAGTGACATGAAACATATTTAAAATGTAAGACATTGGAACTATTTCTCAAGGTCGGTAGTCCAATAATACATAGACAATGGAAACAATACACAGAAAATTTGCATTATCTTTAGGACTAAAAATATATCTTAAACTGGTAGCATTATTTAGTTGTATACTGGTAATAGTTGGGACTTGTAAAATATATATATATATATATATATATATATATATATATATATATTTGTAGCACTGCATTGCACTGGGATATATATATATATATATATATATATATATATATATATATATATATATTTGTAGCACTGCATTGCACTGGGATCGAAAATTAATTGCTAGGGCATGAAAATATTTGCTTTGCACTTATTGCTGGAAATAAGGATTATTAACGTCATTCGTCACGAGTCAGCTGTAGCAAGGTTATGAAATAAGTACAGTATATGTGATCACATTCATAAATGATAGAGACAACTGGGTAAAAAAATGCAAGTACTAGAACAGGTTTAATAACTAACTACTTATAGAATATTATATCACGAAAAGCTTCTCCTGGAAAAAATACAAAATGGATTATTGAGCTGAAAGAAGAAATGCATATTATGCTTAAAAATAGTGAACTTCGAATTAACAGGTAATGAAACGTGTACTTAATATGTATGTACTCTAGCTGTCTTTTCCAAAACATTCAGTCATTATACCATGTGACATAAGACATACTGTCAAAAGGAACTCCAACAAATACTTAAATAACTACATAGCATTTCTTAACTAACAGTAAATATATAAACTACATCATTATCATCATCTGCAAGGAAAAATTTCGTTATTCATATTAGCATATTCTTCATATAACTATTCATAATCATTTATTATCATCTGCAAAAAATAGACACTTCATTATCCATATTCATATTACCATTTACTTCATACAACTATTCATTATCATTCATTACTTCATATAGTATAGAGTTTCTTACTTCTAGCATATTTCATCACTAAAATTAACATCTATAGTTCTGTCTGGCAGTCTGCATCAATCGCCTTGTATTCTGAAAGAAAAATAATTTGTCAAGACAGTTATCATACGATGTGTACAGTATATTCTGGTTAATGCTTGTTAATTCAGATCCATTTACTCTTCATGACAAGATATTGCATTTTCTTTCCTTCATTCTGATGGTAAAATTTCCATTTCATAGTAAACCACTGTGGTTGTTCAATTCATTTCTTTTACACGGTATTGCTTTCTGAAAAATGATGAATAAGGATTAATATCTTGCATTTAATCACATACTCATTAAATGAAAACTTGTGTCTAGTGATACAACTAAGTATACAGCATAGCATGAGAAAACATATTAGGTCAAAAACATAGACAATTTTCAACTGCAAATAATGTATACACAGTATCATAATGTTGTGCCAAAAATATCTAGAATACTCAAAATATCATGACAGAAAACGTACACTCCTGGAAATTGAACTAAGAACACTGTTAATTCATTGTCCCAGGAAGGGGAAACTTTATTGACATATTCCTGGGGTCAGATACACCACATGATCACACTGACAGAACCACAGGCACATAGACACAGGCAACAGAGCATGCACAATGTCGGCACTAGTACAGTGTATATCCACCTTTCGCAGCAATGCAGGCTGCTATTCTCCCATGGAGACGATCGTAGAGATGCTGGATGTAGTCCTGTGGAACGGACTGCCATGCCATTTCCACCTGGCGCCTCAGTTGGACCAGCGTTCGTGCTGGAGGTGCAGACCGCGTGAGACGACGCCTCATCCAGTCCCAAACATGCTCAATGGGGGACAGATCCGGAGATCTTGCTGGCCATGGTAGTTGACTTACACCTTCTAGAGCACGTTAGGTGGCAGGGGATACAAGCGGACGTGCATTGTCCTGTTGGAACAGCAAGTTCCCTTGCCGGTCTAGGAATCGTAGAATGATGGGTTCGATGACGGTTTGGATGTACCGTGCACTATTCAGTGTCCCCTCGACGATCACCAGAGGTGTACGGCCAGTGTAGGAGATCGCTCCCCACACCATGATGCCGGGTGTTGGCCCTGTGTGCCTCGGTCGTATGCAGTCTTGATTGTGGCGTTCACCTGCACGGCGCCAAACACGCATACGACCATCATTGGCACCAAGGCAGAAGCGACTCTCATCGCTGAAGACGACACGTCTCCATTCGTCCCTCCATTCACGCCTGTCGCGACACCACTGGAGGCGGGCTGCACGATGTTGGGGCGTGAGCGGAAGACGGCCTAACGGTGTGCGGGACCGTAGCCCAGCTTCATGGAGACGGTTGCGAATGGTCCTCGCCGATACCCCAGGAGCAACAGTGTCCCTAATTTGCTGGGAAGTGGCGGTGCGGTCCCCTACGGCAGTGCGTAGGATCCTACGGTCTTGGCGTGCATCCGGCGTCGCTGCGATCCGGTCCCAGGTCGACGGGCACGTGCACCTTCCGCCGACCACTGGCGACAACATCGATGTACTGTGGAGACCTCACGCCCCACGTGTTGAGCAATTCGGCGGTACGTCCACCTGGCCTCCCGCATGCCTACTATACGCCCTCGCTCAAAGTCCGTCAACTGCACATACGGTTCACGTCCACGCTGTCGCGGCATGCTACCAGTGTTAAACACTGCGATGGAGCTCCGTGTGCCACGGCAAACTGGCTGACACTGACGGCGGCGGTGCACAAATGCTGCGCAGCTAGCGCCATTCGACGGCCAACACCGCGGTTCCTGGTGTGTCCGCTGTGCCGTGCTTGTGATCATTGCTTGTACAGCCCTCTCGCAGTGTCCGGAGCAAGTATGGTGGGTCTGACACACTGGTGTCAATGTGTTCTTTTTTCCATTTCCAGGAGTGTATTAGGTCAAAAACATAAGACGGTTTTCAAGCGCACAAATGTACACACAGTATCATAATGTAGTAGCAAAAAATGTAGAATGGACGACATATTGAGATATCATAATGCAAAACGTCAATGTCAACTGGTGTTTGTTACATCTTGAACATTTCATAGTACATACAGACAAAAATTCTACTTTCGATAGGAAAACGATCATTCATACACAAAAAATCGAAAATGTGTACGGTATGATATATAACGACAAGAAAAGCGATCTGCGAACCTTACCTTGCCGGTCACTTACCAGGAAAAAAATGAGATAATCATCAGTAAGTGTTCATATCAATAACCGGAGAAGGCATTACAATGTGATAAATCATAAACTATGTTCATTCAATAAAGGGTTTAATATTGGAGACATGGTGATTGCCTTTGCTTTTTCTGGTTCTAAAAGTTTCATCATGTAACACAATGGGATGAGGAATACTGCAAATTCTGTATGGACCTGCATATAGAAGTACAAATTTACTGCATCTACTCTTTCCTCTGTTGGATAAATAGTGTGTGCGTACTAATATCTTCTGTCCAATGTGAAAGTCACGGCCTGTACAAACCTGTTTTTGCTGTCTTCTCCGGCGCTCTGCGGCACGTTTGATGTTGTTGAGCGCAATCTCAATTATTTCATGGTGGCGTAGTCGACGAGATGTAGGAAAGGATACTAATTCTTTAATTTTGTTAGGTGGTTCAACATTTTTCAATATAACAGCCGGAGATAGCATAGTGGATTCATTTGGTATGGAGTTAATTACATCCTCGAATGAGAGTATGTGTGTATCCCAATCAATATGTCTTTTATGGCAGTATATTCTACACAGTTTACCAATTTCTTTCATCAGTCGTTCACAAGGGTTCGAAGAAGCGTGATACTTGGATATATAAATCGGAGAAATGTTTCTAGCTCGTAACATACGTGTCCATATCGCAGAATGAAATTGTGGTCCATTGTCGGAAATTACTTTCAATACATGCCCTACATGAAATAAAAAATGTTTTACAAATGCATTCGAAACAGATTTAGCAGTAGCTTTGCGTAACGGAGTGAAGGTAACAAATTACGAAGTGAGTTCAACAGCGACAAAGATGTAGCAAAAACCTCTATTAGTTCTGGGAATCGGTCCAAAAATGTCTACAGCGGCCATGTGTCTCAATTTAACAGGTACAATGGGATGTAACGGAGGAATATGTGAAGTCGTGTCTGATTTAGCTTTCTGGCAGATTTTACATGACGCTAAAACTCGTCGAATACGTTTCTCCATGTTCGTAAAATAACAGTTCTGTCTCAGTACAAGAAAACATTTTCTGGATCCATAATGTGCGTAACTTAAATGAGTATACCAAATTAATTTGTTAACAAGTTCGTCAGGAATGCATAGTAACCAATTGTTGCTGTCAGGGTGAGAGCGGCGAAACAGAATGTCATTGCCTACTGTGTAATGGTTTCCAATGGTAACGTTATTCTTATCTTGCCAAAGGTGTTTAATTTCTTTCCATAAGTTGTCTTTACTCTGCTCTTGTGTTATGTCTCATAATGACGATGAAACGAAATTTTCAAATGCGACATGTTGAATATACATGACGCTAAAATTTGCTTGGCAGAAGTAGTTTTGATGTCTTGCTGAGTGTTGCAGAGAGAACGGAATAGTGCGTCTGCTACTATATTTTGTGTACCGGGAATGTGAACAATTGTAAAATTAAATTCCTGTAAATAAAGTTTCCATCTGCTTAATCTGTCATGTGTAAATTTAGCGGAAAGTAAAAACTAGATAGCTCTGTGGTCTGTGTAAACGGTAGTATGTCTTCCATAAAGAAAATGCCTAAATCGGGTAAATGCCCATACAACACACAATGTTTCAAGTTCTGTAACAGAATAATTGCGTTCAGCAGGTGACAGAATGCGACTTGCAAAAGCGATGTTTTTCATTACTGTATTACCGTCTTCTTCAATTTCCTGAAATATGTGTACGCCTAAAGCTGTGTTACAACTGTCGGTGGCAATGGAAAAATTTCTAGTGAGATCTGGGTGTGATAAAAGTGGTGCGTTCAACAAAGCTTGTTTCAGATTGACAAATTCAGACTGCGCTTGGCTATCCCAGGACCAAATAGTGTTTTTGCCCGTCAGTTGGCACAATCTAGGGGTGTCTAAAGCTGAGTAATGAATAAATTTACGGAAAAAGTTCATTAAACCCAGAAAGCTGCGTATTTGTTTCTTCGTCGTTGGAACAGTAATGTCACGTAAAGCTTGAAGTTTTTCCGGGTCAGGCGCAATGCCTTCTGCTGAAATTACATGTCCAAGAAATTTTATGGAAGTTCTGCCAAAGTGCGATTTGTTAAGATTAACTGTGAGTCCTTGTGCACGAAAAGTTAGCAACAAGTGTTCCAGAATCAGATTATGGTCAGACCAGTTAGCTTCTGCAATAAGAATGTCGTCTACATACGTTGTGATTCTGTCTAAGTTCTGTCGGAAGTATAGTATTCAAACCGCGAATAAACGCTGCTGAAGAAATTGTTAAACCGAACGGTAATTTGCAAAATTGATAACAGTCACCAAAACAGAGAAATGCTGTGTACTTTCTGCAGCTCGGATGGAGCTGAATTTGCCAAAATCCCGATTTCAAATCTAATGTGGAATAAACAGCAGTGCCATGAAATTTCTGTAGAAGTTCTTCCAGTGTCTGTGGGCGATCTGTTTCATTAATAATAATGTCGTTGTAACGCGAATCAAGTACGAATCGAAGTGATCCATCATTTTTCTTAACAATATGGAGCGGGTTTATGTACGGACTAACTGCTGGTTCAATAATACCTTGGTCAAGCATAGCTTGCAATTCTTTCTTAACCTGTTCTCTGTGAATATATGGAATGGGATAATGTTTGGCTTTAAACGTTCGTGCTGTTTAACTTGAAATTCATACATGAAACCGGACATAGTACCAGGGATGTTGTCAAAAACTGGAGCTTGCTGTAAAAGAATTTTGCGTAGTTGCGTACGTTCGACGTCTGTATTTGCACTGCTTTGTCTAACCTTATCCGAAATCATTTGTATAACATCATAGTCGGCTTCGTCTGTGTGTTGTAGTTGTGAACATACGTATCTGTGAACAATGTGGAATGACAGTTTATGTTACGTGATGCAGAAATGACCTCTGCCCGATTAATTGTTTGTTCTTCTGCAGATAAAGAGTGCTGAAATTCTAATGCCAGTTGTACATTTTCATCCTTTAACATTAAAAAGGAATTTTGAAAGTCAGTAATTGCGTCGTGTTGTACCAAAAAATTCGTACCTAAAATAACGTCTTGTCACTAAGGGAACAATCCAAAAATTTGAGTGGAACGTATGACCTGCAATACAAAATAATAAGTGTGTCTGTAATTTTACATCTACTCCTTTACCAGATACACCTTTTACTTTAGTTTTGCCTAATGGTAACGTAGGATAAGTATTCTCCTCGTTACATGCGTTAGAGGTTTCTTCATTTATAACTGACATAGGTGATCCAGAATCGATTACTGCTGAAAATGTGTATGATCCAATCTTTACTTCAATGACAGGGTGGGAAATGGTTTTTTGAATAACTGGCTTTTCCTGCAAAAGAGTGTCTCGGATGTCGTCAAACGTAATAACATTTTCGTGAACAAGAGTCTGTGAATCAAAAGTATTGCTTACATCGCTGGAAGGTTCAATCTGTGCTGTATCTAGTCAAATTCTATGGAAGGTTCAATCTGTGCTGTATCTAGTCAAATTCTATCTGACGTGCTGTTATTTGCGGGAGGATGCTGTGGCATTTCCACTATTTGTACTGTTCTGTTATTTCTCCCTAACGTATTACGTTCGAGATGATATCTACTGTCTGGTTCATTCATAATAATCTGTTGTTGTGGATGATTCTGCTGCTGGTAAGACCGACTGTTACGCTGAAAACTGTGCTCATTACTTTTACGTCTGTCATGATAATCATTGCTATACGGCGCGTTGCGGTAGGAATTGAAATGGTGTGTTCTCTGTACGAAGTGATTTCCTTGTTGCTGTGCGTTACTATTTATTTGGTGGAGCCGACGCTATACGTGTAGGTGGCGAAACATTAAAGCTTGGTTGACCTTGCAGACTACATTGTTGGTTTGGTATGCTAACCGGCTGCTTTTGATGCTGTTGCGGTGGAAACCCTCTATTGTTCCCAAAATGTGTTTGCGGTTGCTGATAATTTTGCACATACTGATGATTAAAATTTTGTCTGTTATGGTGGTTGTCATTCCTGGAGCGTCTAACGAAAACTGTCACTTTCGATAAAACTTGTCATATCAGGTTTTCTTTACTCACTTCTAATCCTAGATAGATCGATAGTTGAAGAGCTATTTTGATAGATATAAAGGATAGTAGAAGGGAAGGCAGCAGTGCAGAAAACTAAAGATGAAATAGCACTACTACGGCTCGGGGCCCTGTGCACGCTACGGCACATATTCATCGAAGTGTAATGAATCCCCTGAGGTCTATTACGCGCCGCAAATAAATTTTAGTTTCTGCGTTACAGGCAATACCGGTGAAAATTCAAAAACAAATTGTTGTATCCAGGCCAATTCTAGTTTCTGCATTACAGGTCAAGCTGATGAAAATACAAAAGCAAGTTGTCGAATCCAATCCAAAGGCTGTATTTGTGTTCTGTCATTTTTAAATACCTTAGATTTTTTTACGGATAAAAATTGCTTATAATCAACGTTATCGTCTCTTAATGTGTGTTCTGGTTCAGGATTGTATGATAATCCGTTTGTCTGTGTCTGCCCGGAATCTAAGTCACGTACTCTCTCTAAATTACCTAAATTGTACTTGCTGTGTGAGTGTGAGAAATGTTCGGAAAGTGGCGTATGCTGTGATGTGTTAAAGGCTGAAATATTTTTCATCTCCGTCAATTCGTGCTTTAAAGATTAAAATTTTCTACATAATGTATTATTGGACGAACCTATCTCACTAATTGTCTGCTGTAAATTTTGGAATTCGGGTGTTTGATTAAACGAAACTGGTGACGTATCGTCTGATTTGGTATCACTATTAATTTCGATAACGTCAATACGACTGGCCAATTCATCAAATTTTTCAGTCAATGCTTTAACCTGATCATCATTTTTAGTGTCACAAGCATTAATTTGTTTTTGGATTTTACGGGTAGTTTTATTCAATTTCTTAACGTCTGCTTTAATGGCATCGGGATCCTGTATTAATTCTAATTGTTCAAGTTTGTTGGTCACTGTCTGTTTTTGTTTTAAGATCGGAAATTTCATCATGCAATTCGGTGTTCAACTGTTTGATTTCGTCTGATATTGTTGCAATATTGTTGTCTACGTATGTTTTCGTTTTCGTAAACATTTTACGCTTATCTTCCTGTCTCTGGGCAGTAATTGTATCCATGACTTGCTTCTTTACTTTGTTCTGTTCCTGTATGAATTTACGGTAACGCGTTTCACTGTTTTGTAGGTGGTGATTAAAACGTTCGTCAATTAGGCTGTTCTGTTGTTCGAATTTCGTGTCTACTTTCGCATCCAGTGTGCGTGAAAGTTCTGCTGACATTAATTTAAATTCTTCGCGTAACTGTGTTGAGTTTTCAGAACATTGTTTAGCGACTGCACTAATTTCATCTCTAAGTAATTTGGTTGTGGCTGCATGTGTATTACATATTTCTTGTGCAACGGATCTAATTTCTTCACTACTATTCCTAGCACTAACCTTAATTTCCTCACCTAACTGTCTTTTAGTTTCATTACACTGCTCGGCAACGGCTGTAATCCGTTCAGTAAGCTGTTCAGTAGAGGTGTCAAGTTTTTCATTAATCTGTTTGAGATTTTGATTAAGTTGTTTGGAATTGTTGTCTTGTTTTTCATTCGAGTGTCTGAGTTTTTCATCAAGTTGTAGCAATACTGCCATAACTTGATCCATGCCAAAAGTAGCGACTCTATTTTCTATAATATGTGATGGTCTATCTGCATGTGACACGTTTTGAATAATCATTTGGTCATTGCCTGATTCACGAAAAGGTTCGCTAATCGGATGTGCCCTGTTGGCCACTACAGCGGAATCAAATAAGTCTGACGTGTTTTGTGTATGTTTTTCACCTTCGTTAGAGACAATTATCTGTTCGCTACGTAAATTTTGCAAATCAGGCGTGTCAAACTGGACAGCGTTCATTGTAACGGAAAGTGCCGCGTCATCAATTGTCGTTAAATTTACATTGGGCACAATTGAATTTGTTTGCTCATCATTTAGATTAGAATCATTACTGGTGATCGGTACGCACTTATTGTCTGTAACTGGAGGATTATCATCAAGACACTGATTGTCGCTAGTATTATCAGTCAAATTATTTAAGTCGGCTTTTTCACCCATTACTACTCGCGATGTACTGTTAGCAGTTTTTCGCGGCATTTTCACAACTCAAAGTTAAGCACAAAATCAAACAAAGACAAAGCAAAAATAGAACAAATACAGTTACAACGAAGAGCAATAAATTGCCGATGATCTGTGAAAGAAAAAGTGACAAATTAGTAAATGCGTTGCGCCAGATGCAAACTACTTTTAATATTAAGTAAATAAGAGCAGATATATAGCTGACTACTTCTCAGAAATTCACAAAAATACTATCCTGGCCGGCTGTCGACAAGTGTAACCTCCCCACAAAATAAAATAATATGAATAATATTCTCATTTAATGTACCCTCAAAACAGAAAAATTCCTAAACCTCTCAACAGTAAAAAATATAATTATGTCGTTCACATTCAGTATAACCTACTAACAGGAAAATTGCGTAACGTATCAATAATAAAATGTGACTAATCTCTCAATAAAAAATGTGGGCCACTTATAGCCTTTCAATAATTGACAGTCAATTTAACCTGGTAAATTTTGGTCGTCAGCAATGCTGAGTCATGCCCCTGATACATCATTCTGAATAAACTGAAAAATCTTACCTTAATTAGATCGCCGGATAACGCGTATATATCTGCTCCTATAAGAAATTTTCCTGGCGCAGCTAAGTGCAATGGTGGCCGATAGATTCGTCTTATAGAAAAGGAAAGACTTGATTTTTCTTTTCAATAATAGGGATGGCCAAGGATTGGAGAAATTAGTGAATTTTTTAAACTGAGATTAATGTCAAAAGTTACTTTTTATGAGAAAGATTATTATTAACAGATTTTTTTTAAAACATTTACGTGGGACTTGATGTAACAATGCTACATATGCGCGAGGCTGCTTTTACCTTATCCTACAACGCTCAGATTCCGCCATCGCTGCACACGACCGGCCCAGCGAACACGATACACCAGACACGACTGCTCGCTAGTAACAACTTACTCCTACTAACACACAGTTCTTACTGCAGTCAATACTGCTCTTTGGTCTCAGATTCTCTTACAGCTTACATATCGCAGGCAGCGCGTGAGCAATACATCGAAATTACATCAGCTCGAGTGCGCTAGCAACAAATTCTTTAATTATGGACCTCTTACAACATCTTTTGAACATAAACTCTCTTCGTTAGTCACGCAGGCAACACCTCGGATTTCTCTGAGAAGTTTCATTTCATTTTCTGATTCACTTGCGGTATGAGTCATGATTTATTTACAGCACGGCTGGCGCTCCCTCTCTAGACACAGAAACTAAAATTCCATGATAAATTTGTTTTTTCTATACTTTCTTCAACGCTGTTGAGACTGTTATTCTTGTTACTAGCAAGTCCAGGAGCTCTTTTCAACTTCAAGTTCACTGTTTATGCGTTTGGTAAAAATTACTATCTGTGCCATAACAAACTCTTTACACGTATGCAACGCATGATTGTTATGTTTGGTATCGGTACCTCGCAAAACTGAACACATCTCCTCCTTTTGTATCCCCCCTGAAAGGCGGCGCTTGGGTCTGCTCCTGTAGGACGTGAGCAGGAGCAGGAGCAGGAGAAGCTAAAACACGTCGGTACTGTAAATACAGTTAATGCACCTTTACTAGTGTATAAACATATGCAAACATATTACATAACTTTATGTGATGAGCACGTAGGTGTGACGTCGTAGACCCATCGTAACTGATGCAAAGTCTCAATAGCAAACTAAGCTGAAGCGATGTTTCCCGGATGTCTGCGCTTGATGAAATGGGCAGAATCTGGAGCGGAGCTCGTAGATTCCCCCCCCCCCCCCCCCCCCCCCCACCACCACCACCACCACCACCACCACACACACACACACACACACACACACAGCGCCGGCTAGAGGGCGCTGTCGTCGGTTTCTGTCGTAGTGCCAACTTAATAACCTAAGCCGTGACATCGTTGTCATCGATACCACATCTCCCATTACAGACTTAAATGCGAAGACATTGCCGGTGTTACACATCGCCGACTAGCAGCTGCTGCCCTGGCAGCTCCGCTGGCTGGCCCTCCCCCGTTGCAGTGCTGACGCTCCTCCTGTGTTACCTCGACCACAGTTCGCGTACGCGTTTCTCCTTACTCCACCACGACGCAACTGCTTTGCTGTCGAGCAGGAACCTGAGCAGGCCCAAGTGCTCACGCTCAAAATCAGTGAGTTCTCAAGCCGTTGTCTACATACAACCTTCCACACACGAGTAATTCTACAATAAGTGTAGTGAAGCAGTCGTTGTTAGGCCTGTACAGCTTTGACATTAGAATTAGCATCAGAAGCTGTCAGATCGAAGGAAGCTTACCTACAACTTTATGTGTTTAGAACCTGTGTTTTACACTGATGAGCCAAACCGTAATCACCACCTGCTTAATAGCTGCTTTTCCGTCATTGATACGAAATACAGCACTCATTCTACATATCAGGGATCCGACAGTTTGTTGATAGGTTTGTGGGAGTATTTGTCATTAGATGGCTACCCACAAGTCATGTAATGCGTGTAAATAACGGGCCGCTGATTTATGTACGTGGCGACAGCTCTCGGTAGCGCCCCCGATAGTTTCCATAGGATTTACGTCAGGTGAAACTGGTTGCAGAGAGGCTAAGGTACTCCTCAAACCACGGTAGTACGTTTGTGGCCCCGAGACACTGCCAGCTATACTGGTGAAAGACATCGCCGTCGGTGTGCCCACACCAACCTGCGTCCGTGGCGCGCTGCACGTTTCGAGCTGCCGTTCACCTTGATGCCGGCATTTGTGGAGACGGCCCAGGACCAGGTGTAGCGAAAATGTGATTCACCGGAAGAGCCGAAACGATTCCATTGATCGACAGTCGAATTCCGATGGTCCTGTGCCCACCGCAATCGCAACTGACGATGTCATTGGGTCAACACGTAAACACGTAGGGGTGCTCTGCTACAGAGCTCCACGTTGAACAATGTGAGTTGAACGGTGTGCTCGGAAACACTTGTGCGTGCACCAGCATTGTGCTCTTTCGGCAGAGACGGAACAGATCACCATCTACATCTACATGGATACTCTGCAAATCACATTTAAGGGCCTGGCAGAGGGTTCACCGAACCACCTTCACAATTCTCTACAATTCCAATCTAGTATAGCAAGCGGAAAGAACGAACACCTATATCTTTCCGTACGAGCTCTGACTTCCCTTATTTTATCGTGGTGATCGTGTTTCCCTATGTAGGTCAGTGTGAACAAAATATTTCTGCATTCGGAGGAGAAAGTTAGTGATTGGAATTTCTTGAGAAGGTTCCGTCGCAATGAAAAACGCCTTTCTTTTAATGATGTCCAGCCCAAATCCTGTATCATTTCAGCGACACTCTCTCCCATATATCGCGATAATACGAAACGTGCTGCCCTTCTTAGAACTTTTTCGGTGTACTCAGTCAGCTCTATCTGGTAAATATCCCACACCTCGCAGCATTATTCTAAAAGAGTACGGACAAGCATAGTGAAGGCAGTCTCCATAGTAGATCTGTTACATTTTCTAAGTGTCCTGCCAATAAAAGGCAGTCTTCGGTTAGCGTTCCCCACAATAATTTCTATGTGTTCTTTCCAATTCAAATTGTTAGTAATTGGAATTCCTAGGTATTTAGTTGAATTTATGGCTTTTATATTTGACTTGTTTATCGTGCAACCGAAGTTCAACGAATTCCTTTTACCACTCATGTGGATGACCTCACACTTCTCGTTATTTAGAGTCAACTGCCAGTTTTCGCATCATTCAGATATCTTTTCTAAATAGTTTTGCAATTTGTTTTGATCTTCTGATGACTTTATCAGTCGACAAACAACAGCGTCATCTACAAACAACCTAAGATGGCTGCTCAGATTGTCTCCCAAATCGTTTATATAGATAAGGAACAGCAAAGGGCCTTAAAACTGTCTTGGGGAACGCCAGAAATTACTTCTCTTTTACTCGATGACTTTCCGTCTATTACCTCGAACTGTGACCTCTCTGACAGGAACTCAGAAATCCAATCACGTAACTGGGACGATATTCCATAAGAACGCAATTTCACTACAAGCCGCTTGTGTGATACAGTGTCAAAAGCCTTTCGGAAATCCAAAAATACGGAATCAATCTGAAATCCCTTGTCAACAGCACTCAATACTTCATACTTATAAAGAGCTAGTGTGTTTCACAGGAACGATGTTTTCTAAACCCATGTTGATTGTGTGTCAATAGACCGTTATCTTCATTGTAATTCTTAATGTTCGAACACAATATATGTTTCAAAATCCTGGTGCATATCCACGTTAATGATGTAGTCCTGTAATTAAGTGGATTGCTCCTACTACACTATGTGATTAAAAGTATCCAGACACCTGGCTTAAAATGACTGACATATATGTGGCACCCTCCATCGATAATGCCGGAATTCAGTATGGTATTGGCCCATCCTTAGCCGTGATGACAGCTTCCACTCTTGCAGGGGTGGGTTCCATCACGTTCTGGAAGGTTTCTTGGGGAATGGCACCCCGTTCTTCACGGAGTGCTGCAGTGAGGAGAGGTATCGATGTTGGCCGGTGAGAATTGGCACAAAGTCGGCGTTCCAAAACGTCCCAAAGGCGTTCTATAGGTTTCAGTTCAGGACTCTGTGCAGGGCAGTCCATTACAGGGACGTTATTGTCGTGTAACCACTTCGCCACAGGCCGTGCATTATGAACAGGTGCTCGATCGTGTTCAAAGACGCAATCGCCATCCCCGAATTGTTCTTCAACAGTGAGGATCAATAAGATGCTTAAGACATCAATGTAGGCCTGTGCTGTGATAGCGCCACACAAAAACAATAACGGGTCCATGCCCCCCCCCCCCCCCCCTCCACGAAAAACGCGACCACATCATAGCATCACCGCCTCCGAATTTTACTGTTGGCACTACACACGCTGGCAGATGACGTTCACCGGGCGTTCGCCATACCCACACCCTGCCATCATGTATCCAAATTGTGTACCGTGATTTGTCACTCCACACAACATTTTTCCACTGTTCAATCGTCCAATGTTACGCTCCTTACACCAAGCGTGAGGTCATTTGGTATTTACCGGCTTGATGAGTGGCTTATGAACATCCGCTCGACCATGAAAACCAAGTTTTGTCACCTCCCGCCTAACTGTCATAGTACCTGCCCTGCAGTGGGTCCTGATGCAGTTTGAAATTCCTGTGTGATGGTCTGGATAGATGTCTGCCTATTATACATTGCTACCTTCTTCAACTGTCGGTCGTCTGTCAGTCAACAGACGAGGTCGGCCTGTACGCTTTTGTGCTGTACGTGTCCCTTTGCGTTTCCATTTCACTATCACATCGGAAACAGTGTTTAGGAGTGTGCAAATCTTGCGTACAGCCATATGACACAAGTGGCACCCAATCACCTGACCACGATCGAAATTCTAGAGTCCGGCGGAGCGCCCCATTCTGCTCTCTCACGATGTCTAATGATTACTGAGGTCACTGATATGGAGTACCTGGCAGAAGGTGGCAGCAAAATGCACCTAATGTGTGGAACGTATGTTTTTTTGGTGTGTCCGGATACTTTCGATCACATAGTGTACCTTTGAAGAATATTGATGTGATCTGAGCAACTTTCCAATCTTTGGGCACGGATCTTTCGTCGAGCGAACAGTTTTATATGATTGTTAAGTATGGAGCTAATGCATCAGCATACTCTGAAAGAAACCTAAGTGGTATACAGTTGGCCGCGCGGGATTAGCCGAGCGGTCTTGGGCGCTCCAGTCATATGGACTGTGCGGCTGGTCCCGGCGGAGGTTCGAGTCCTCCCTCGGGCATGGGTGTGTGTGTGTTTGTCCTCAGGATAATTTAGGTTAAGTAGTGTGTAAGCTTAGGGACTGATGATCTTAGCAGTTGTCCCATACGATTTCACACACATTTGAACATTTTTAGTATACAGTTGAACCAGAAGACTTGCTTTTATTAAGTGATTAAGTTGCTGCACTAATGCGAGGAAATTTACTTCTACGTTGCTTATGTTGGCAGGTGTTTTTTATTGGAATTCCGGAATATTGACTTTGTCTTCTTTTGTGAAGGAATTTCGGAAGGCTGTGTTTCGTAACTTTGCTTTGGCAGCACTGTCTTCGATAGTATCTCCATTGATATCGCGCAGACGAGGCATTGTCTGTTTCTTGGCGCTAACATACTTCATATACGACAAGAATCTCGTAGGATTTTCTGCCAGGTTTCGAGGCAAAGATTCGTTGTGGAAACTGTTATAAGAATCTCGCATTGAAGTCCGCGCTAAATTTCGAGCGTCTGTAAAAGATCGCCAATCTTGGGGATTTTGCATCTGTTTAAATTTGGTATGTTCGTTTTGTTTTTTCCGAAACAGTGTTCTGGCCCGTTTTTTGTACCAAGGAGGATCAGCTCCGTCGTTTGTTAATTAATTTGGTATAAATCTCTCGATTTTTGTCGACACAATTTCTTTGAATTTAAGCCACATCTGTTCTACACTTACATTATTAATTTGGAAGGAGTCGAGATTGTCTCTCAGGAAGGCGCCAAGAGAATTTTTATCTGCTTTTTTGAATAGGTATTTTTTCGTTTACTTTTGGAGGATTTGGCGGTTACAATATTCAATCTAGCAACGACAAACCTGTGTTCACTAATCCCTGTATGCGTTTTCATGCTCGTTATTAACTCATGATTATTTTTTGCAAAGAGGTAAAATTTGTTTTCACAACCGTTTACTATTCGCGTGAACTCATGAACCAGCTACTCGAAATAATGTTCAGATAATGCGTTTAGCACAATTGGGGATGATGTTTTATGCGTGACTCCGGAATTAAACATCTATTTCCGCCAACTTAACGAGGGTAAATTAAAGTCACCACCAAATATAATCGTATGAGTCGGGTAGGTGTTTGAAACCAAACTTAATTTTTCTTTGAACCGTCTGTCCTACTTTATAGACCAAACAAACCTTCAAACTACACGTTCTGTGAAGAGTTGTGAACGTCCAACCATTTAGCACCTAGCGGTAGTTTTACAGTCCTTCTGCCTCTTTTCTTCTGCGTTACGATAGTAGCACGTAAACATTCAACCAGCTTCACCGTTTTGGAAATACTCATTCATTGTTGTTGTTGTTGTCTTCAGTCCTGAGACTGGTTTGATGCAGCTCTCCATGCTACTCTATCCTGTGCAAGCTGCTTCATCTCCCAGTACCTACTGCAACCTACATCCTTCTGCTTAGTGTACTCATCTCTCGGTCTCCCTCTACGATTTTTACCCTCCACGCTGCCCTCCAACGCTAAATTTGTGATCCCTTGATGCCTCAAAACATGTCCTACCAACCGATCCCTTCTTCTAGTCAAGTTGTGCCACAAACTTCTCTTCTCCCCAATCCTATTCAATACCTCCTCATTAGTTACGTGATCTATCCACCTTATCTTCAGTATGGACTCTACATAATAATAATCTGTCCTTCGTCTCAATTAATTTCCCCCTTTTTCAGCCAATATATTCGCTAGGGTGACCCCGTCCGTCTCTGCGTCGGATACATACTTTTGTTACCGCGTCACGTGCCCGTACGCTACCAATCGGCATCGAACGTCGAGGTGGGCAGTGATCACTATGTTACGCTTATCAGTGTGTATGCTAGGTTACATTAAGAAGCTGAGGAGTACAACTACTTCCTGGCCCACAATATGCTTGCTGATAAAATACTACTGGCTTCATCTTGTGCAATAAGCGATTAATATGTATGAATGACGCACTAGTATTACCAGTCTGTAGTATTTTGTACCTGTTCGTGTTTGACATGGCTTCAGGGCGGATATCACATGTAATTTCCTCCATATATTTGGGATATCGTGCCGCTCGTAGTAGCCGAGCGGTCTGAGACGCCTTGTCACGGTCCGCACGGCTGCCCCCGCTGGAGGTTCGAGTCCTGCCTCGGGCGTGGGTTTGTGTGTTGTCCTTAGCGTAAGTTAAAGTTAGATTAAATAGTGTGTAAGCTTAGGGACCGATGACCTCAACAGTTTGATCCCATAAGACCTTACCACAGATTTCCAAATTTGTTGGGATATGATTAATTTTGTGGAAGTTACATATAGTTCATAACGAAATATAATTAGGGGAATTTTTAGATTGTATTGTACGTGCTACTACTGTAGACCTATTAACTGTGCGTTACGAAGAATGTTAATTTGAAGAATAAAGAAATGAAATAAAATGAAATGATCTCATGGACTTGATAGCCAGGAGCCCCAACCTGGGGAAGTTCGGCCACTGAGTTACAACCCTCTTCTGCTGACGCCGCATTGTGTGTCGATGATGATATAATGACAATGAGGACAACACAACACCCCGAGCACAGAAAATCTCCGACCTGGTGGGAAACCGAACCTGGGCCTGCTCCATGGCAATCAGACGCGCTCACCACTCAGCTAAGGAGACATACAAGAATAATATTTCATTACATAAAGGTTTCTTTCTGAAATTTTTGGTAGCATCAAAGAAAATCCAGGTAATTCAGTGTTGTTCCATAATTACATATGAGCATACTATCTGAAATTTGCACACAATTTGCGTTATTTCAAGTATTCGTGACTACTTGGAGGGAATTTTAGGAATTTTTTTCAGATCTTTTCAAAGCTGTTGTACTCCTATGAAATTTGTTGTTCTACATTGTACCATCTACAAAAATAGGGTAATACTGTATTTTTCTTTCAGGTCTTATGACCTTATTGCAGTAAATCGTCAGTTACGTCTTAGTTTTATTTTGTTACCTTAATGGTGGTTGTTCTAACTGGTTTTTTTTGTTTACTTTAAATTACAGAAAAATAGATTCATAATGAGAGCAAGTGAAAGATTTGATATACAGTCTGGGCAAAAACCAATGAAATGACAATTTTCGAAAACTGGTTATCTTATATTAGTACTTACCTACTGCTGGAGTTCACACTGTTCCCAAATAGTATATAACTAAGTGACAGCTACAGCACAAGTGATATGACCGTTAGTAATCTCTTGTTCGTATCAATCCTGTGGATTCTAAGGGGAGTCTCCGTGTTGATTGTTACTATCTGTGTCACTGTAGGTAACATTCTTGAAGAGAATAAATTTACGCTTGCGTTTCTGATTGTTCTGGAAGGTGTAAGCACCTACATGTTCCAGTTTACATATAGTCTTAGTTTATACAAGCAATGTAATCTACTCGTAGCTCCCTGACTAACGGCGAAAAACGGTATCAAATTCCAAAACTGCATCAAAGTTACTTAGTTCAACTAGCAACTAGCATTACATCACGTAACTCCAACCACCTTTAAAAGAGTCTTTAACTATTCACGTAAATTGTGAACAATTGTTTTTTCATAAATGTAATTAAGTGCCTTTTCAGGAAACTCACAGGAATGTTTCCACTAGGGACTTTGTGTATGAATAACATCGCTCTGTCTGGCACACAAGGAGGGGCGCAGTATACGTTGCTCACTATGCAGTACGGAGAGCGCTCACATCCATCAGCACGCTTTTGCATTGTCAGATCCAAGACGAAACCGTAAAAATGGGGACCAAGAGAGAAGAACCGGGATTAAAAACGCCATTAGGCAGGGTGCATTCTTTATCCGCTACAGTTCAAACTCTACATCGAAGAAAAATGGAAGGAAATCAAGGAATGGTTCAGCACTGGCATTAAAATTCAGTGCGATAAGAAGCGCTGATAACAATGCTATTATCAGTGAAGATATGGAAGCATTACGGGACCTACTGAATAAACAAACAAATTAAGGGGCACTGAATATGAACTGAGAGCGCTCCAAAGAAATACGGAAGTAATTAAGAGTACTTGGCACGCACTAATGGCGTAAGGTTGCCTGGGAGTGGAATAATCGGGTCAAATAAAGGTTGAACATCATTCGCATTAAGATTTTTATTAACACTTCTCAGCAGAAATAACTACCAATTAGGCAACAGGAGGTTGACATATTAAGACAAAACTGCTCGATTACATAAAATTATTTAAGAGCAACTACTTATAATCGGTCAACGATGTTGTCAAATATATCAGTGAAATCAAATAACAAAAGGTTATAACGTTAATTCCAAAAGTCATTCATGTGACATGAAGAATGAAACAATTTACAATAAATGTTCTGCTGTTGCCAAAACACACCAATCTTGTGTGCGATTGGTTGCTAGTGTTGAAATACGAGTATTTACAACAAATTTCAATAATAGAAACAAAATAAAACATCACCAACTGAAGTTACGTAACAATCTGTTCAAAGGTTCTCAGAAAACAGTCTTCAAGTAGATATGCCAAAACAAAACAAATAATAACAGGGCGAAGCATCTCGTTAATTTCCTTGGGACGTCGGAAAATAGGTCTTATAGCCTCGTCGTCCCGGGACTCTGCCTATATTACCGCAGAGAGGAAGGAATGCAATCGGTAGCTCGTCACGAGAACGCTCAGCATCTTCGCGTGTCCTTTTCCTCGAGAACGTTGACTTCATATCATGCGACCCACGGCCGTCCTTTCGGAACACATAATACAGATGATTAATTTCGGAATCCAAATGGACGGTTTTTGCTCTGTGTATCAGAGTATTTAAAACTGCTCTCTTGTCGACTCCATGCTGAAAATTCTGGGCGCTGAAATATAAGTCCGTGAGCGTTGGCTTGCGGTACACTGAGTGGCCGAGACGTCCGTCAGACATAGGTACCAAAGTGTCTAAAGATGGCAGCCTTCCCTCTTTCTCTTTCTTGCCACTGAACTGGATGGTTCAAATGGTTCATTTGGCTCTGAGCACTATGGGACTTAACTTCTGAGGCCATCAGTCCCCTAGAACTTAGAACTACTTAAACCTACCTAACCTAAGGACATCAGACACATCCATGCCCGAGGCAGGATTCGAACCTGCGACCGTAACGGTCGCCCGGTCCCAGACTGTGGCGCTTAGAACCGCTCGGCCGTCTAGGCCGTCTACTGAACTGGATCTTCGGATGTATACTGTTCATATGCATATGGAAGCGGTCAACAGTTTTTGCTCCGTATGGCCAGGCCATAAACGTGTCGTTAACATGTTGACATTATCTGCGACAGCATTACGTAATTACCGATCAGTCAGAAGCCGTCAGTGAGCTGTATAAGGCCACCACAGCAGCAGTTTTGACAGTCAGTTGCTCCTGACGAAGACGATGGACATAATCGGTAAAAGCTAGAGCCTTTACCCTCAACTGAAGCGCCAAGAAGTCCGAGGATGTTTTATACAGCAATTTCGACGCGAAAGACTTCGTCCTCAAATAATGTTAGTCACCTGAAGAAGGGATTCCAGCATACCGAACTGGAGGTCTTTAAAGTAATTTATAAGACAAGTCGATTGTTTACAGAAGACTGTACTGTGTTTTTCTTGTACCGCTTTTGGCCAGTATGTATTACGTTGCGAACAGCGTACGATGCACACTGCAAACGTCTAGCAGGTGGTCATAATGATACGCGACGCTGCTGCGAACGTCATGGTCGTAATTATATTTGCTTGAAGTACCGTCGGTCATACATTGTACGTTGTGCAACAGTCGTGCGAGTTCCTTGTGGACTGGCGGAAGCAGACAACGTCACCGAAGCCACCGCCTAGAGTGTGGCTGCGTGCTACGGCTGGGCGCGCGCGAGATCCCAGCCCGTGTTAGCTTAATAAACCGGAACGGCGAGAGTTGCGGCCTCCAGACGCCGGAGCATTTATCACCGCCGCCTGCCTCATTTTCTCATTAAGTAAACGCGCTTAGCGAGCGCCCGCTACAACGCCGGGCGCAGCTCAGCCCGCAGGCAGACACACGCATGCTGCACGCGTGCCGAGGAGCTGATAATGGATCGTCGTGTCGAGCAGCGTAGCACCTGGCTGCGCGCGCCGTGTACCAGCAGGTAGCGGCGCGCACCTCCGGCTTCCGCCTAGCGGAACGCCGACGCTGCCAACGTAGAGCCTCAGGCAATCAGGGAGCACAACGTGGCGGGAGAGACGCTTCTCCAGCCTGGCTGCTTTACTTCGGAAAATTTCTCCTCCAAGTCAGTTGCAAAATATCATTTTCGATTCGATAAGGAGGAAAGATTGAAGCAATAATTATCCAGTTTGGATTTTCCGAGGCTCTTTTAATAAATAATGCCCCCGATATTGTTCTAGAGATGTTAACACCTAACAGCCTATTCGTAGTTTTGATTTGCAGTTCCTTGTATTGGCCGTGTTTGCAGTTAAAATTGTTGGATGTGAGGTCCGCCAGTTATGCAAAACACCGTTTTTCCTCAGTACCACCGGCTGGTGTGGCCGTGCGGTTCTAGGCGCTTCAGTCTCGAACCGCGTGTCCGCTACGGTCGCAGGTTCGAATCCTGCCTCGGGCATGCATGTGTGTGATGTCCTCAGATTAGTTAGGTTTAAGTAGTTCTAAGTTCTATGGAACTGATTACCACAGATGTTAAGTCCCATAGTGCTCAGAGCCATTTTTTTCCTCAGTACCCAAACATGTTTCGGCACCACTGCGCCATCATCAGCGGGTTTTCGTTTTTATTTATTCTGCAATGTGAACATTTTTGTTACATGATTGTGTGCAACACATCGTTTCTTTTTGTAAATACCTTTACATTTGGCGTGCATGAATTTTCTGGATCACTTGTGATTCCTACGATCACCATCAGGGTATTTGTACCGAAAAAAGTCACCTCATTCAGAGGTAATGACGTACCTTGATTCATAAAGCGGGTATAGCTTTTAACATGGATACTTGTGTGTACCTGTAGAACCAAGACCGCTTGTGACAGTAAAATGCAGTAGTTGTTGCGATGGAGATTTTTAACATCTGGTCGATTACATCTCTCTTTCTAGGTCATGGTGGTAGGACTCACAAGAAAAAAACTTATTAGACATGTCCACGCATCGCAAATTTTCGGTCAATATTATTTCTTATCGCAGGCAATCAGTTATTGATAGAGTGTTATACTTAGTAGTAGTGATGGGTGGGGGGTATGTCCGCATTTGAGCATCAGGGTTATAAAGTATGTGGTTGCCGAAAGGAAATGACTGTGTCCCGTCGAAATGAGGGTATGGGTTTGACTTGGAGTACTGTGATATCAAAGGGAAGGTACAGATATTTCAATTTCCAGAGCCACAGCCTTCAGCAGGGTGTATTTCCGACACTTTGCTCATTGGCGAATACTATTCAATTGAGCCCACAATCGTAACATTTAACTGTAAATATAATGAGATAACATATATGTGACCAGTTTTCCAGAATAATTCCGTGCATGCACAACCCGTGGTGGCAATGATTCACGTTTCCTGTTAACGGCAGCAGCCGTCTGTATGGAGAGGCCAGTTGGAGTGTAGGAATGTATCTAGCTTTGCCCTTGTCTAGACGACATAATAGCGAACTAGTATTTAGTATGTGTTAGGTGGCTTTCGTGATCAAGTGTAAATGTGAGAAGATTGTGTATGGAGGTACATTTGCACTGTACCGTTATTCTCTCCCATGTAAACAGTTCAGCTGACTGCTTCTGCACATTTTGTGTCTTTATTTAGTTGAGAGAAGATCGCTTATGGTGTGTGGAAGACATGTTTGCCTGTTCTCATCGGAAAGACCATAATTGGCTTGTAAATTATAGGGGTGATTTGGAATATGTTACATCACCTACTTCGGTATTCTAGAGTGGAAATACCAGTTTCCTATATTTGTTTCTAGTTACTCGGTAGTTCTACAGCATGCTACACTTCACTGAAGTTTGGAGTTTGTAGAGAAATTATTTCCAGTCTATATCCTGTGAATTATGTTACGCTAGCGATTGGTAGGATGCGGCGTAGTGCTTGGTATCGACAAGTACCGCGAAAATGGTATAATATTATGGCGAAAATAAGTGTGTTCTAGTAATCCTCGAGTCTGGAATTGTGCATAGAAAAGGGAGCAAGCAAGGAGCAAAAACAGTAATGTGTTTGTTCAAAAATGGTTCAAATGGCTCTGAGCACTATGGGACTTAACTTCTGAGGTCATCAGTCCCCTAGAATTTAGAACTATTTGAACCTAATTAACCTAAGGACATCACACAGATCCATGCCCGAGGTAGGATTCGAACCTGCGACCGTAGCGGTCGCGCGGTTCCAGACTGTAGCGCCTAGAACCGCTCGGCCACACCGGCCGGCAATGTGTTTTTGCCAAGGGGAAACGACTGCACATTAGTACCCATTACAAAAAAAGAGTGATGGTGATTCCCTAGGACTAAGGAGCATCATGACATATAGCCGGTGTGAGTGTAGGCATATGATAATTTTTTTGGGTGCTGTACAGATATAAGAGATAACTGCACTGTTTGTGTAAAATGTGTATATATTGTATTGTAAAGTTACCGTGGTTTATGTTATGGTGTGACTGGAGAGGATGACTGTGTGTCCTATTGTGAAGTACATCGATAACCACGAGCGGCTAAGCGAGATTTTTTACGTGGGAAATGATGTACGCTATAGATACTGAGTTTCGTTCCAGAAGCACATTCCTCAAGAGGAGACATCAGCTGTACATCGATCGGTGTCAGCATGTACTAGCAATGGAAATATTTAATTCTAGTTACACTGGTAAATATCTTCCTAGCTTCTAATATTCTTGTGAGCCTCATATGTATTTGATGATCTGTAGACAAGTTTGCAGGATTAACTGTCAATGCAATTTAGCGATCCGTGCAAAATAATTTTACCGCTGAAAGTCCCGCCTGCAGAGAGAAAGAAAAGGCGGATTGTGCTTCGATACTGACGGCATCAGTAATTCGGCAGGTAAACTTTATAAGAGCCATCATAATGGTCGATTCATTCACACCCTTTGTGCTGTGATATAGGAGCCTCTACATAGCGTTGAGAACATTTGCGTATGTCGAAAGCACGGAGGCTATCACGCTAGGTTCACGAGGAAGACTGCATTATCTGTTATTTTCGTAAACAGGTTCTGTTAGGGCAAAAATTTCCGTGCGTACAACTGAGACATCAAGAAAGCGAGCGTTAACTATTTCTGGGACACTATACAATTCCCGAGAGGTCGACTTGGCTGTTATTTTTTACAAAGCCATGTGACGTAAGAATAGGATTGAGAATGTTTTAGATGGCAAGTCACCACGTGGATGAATTGCAGCGAGCTGTCAGTGATGCTGGGTGTGCTGGCACTGCTGAACACGTCACGCATGGTCCGTTACACACGCTTGGGAGAAAACAGCTTGTGGTATTCTGGAATGGATTTCTGCAGTATGGCAACTAGCTCTTCAGTGGACCGCATGTAGGGGGAGGGTTCACGATGGCAGCATCGACCACATGCACTCGCGATCCTGCTTGGAGCGTTTGCACTCTGTAAACAAGTCTTTGCTCCTGGCCAATCATGTCATCAATGGCATCTGGGTGATCACGTATTTAGAGAGAAATTTCTGAGGTACCAAGTATGAAAAGAATCTCGCCACCTAATGCTTGAGGGCAGTTGTGCGTGGTTTGACAGCTGATGGGTGCGTCACTTTGCGGGATGACCGGTAATGAAGGGGGGTGCTTGCGGATGTCTGTTGCATTATTCTTTGAGCAGGTCTGTAGACTGTGCTATGCGTTATTTGGACAGTTTACAAGTATTGAGCATGTCTACACATCACTGTGCTGTATTATTTACGAGTAGATTGCAAGTGTGTACTGAAATTATTTCGTTAATTTAGGAGTTGTTTGCATGTCTGGAGAGCATTATTTGTTTGCATGTCTGTGGGCTGTGTGAGATGGCCCCAAGCATGTGAGAGCATGTGTTTTGTATCAATGTGATAAATGTACTCCATCCCCAAATAAAATGTTCGAAAATAAATAAAGTACACTCCTACCTCACTCTATCCAGCAGCCTAGCACATTCTAGTTATTTTCGCGCCATTTTTCCCCATACAGACCACCATCTTGGATTACATTACAGGAGGGCTGACAGCACCCTCTGGTGGTAGTAATGTGTACTAGGTCAGTTGGAGTCTAGATCTCATGGTGGAGACATTGCTTGCAAAATAAAAACTTAAGTCCATAATAGACAGAGTCGTTTTCCTGTCCCATTTCCGCCCCCCCCCCCCCCCCACCATCTTGTTTTACGTCATGCACTATGCCCATTAGTACATGTTAGTACACATTAGTGCACGTTAGCCCAACAATATGGGCTGGTAGGGGGATTTGGCAGTCGGTTGAGGATCGTAGTGGAGACCTTAACTACTTCATTCCAAGTCCAGGTGGGTGTGGCATTGCGAAAATTGATTCCAAGTCCACGGTAGCGCTCTCTGGTGGTGAACGCATTGGATGCCGCCGCCTTGGATAATGGTACTCGCGTCATAACCTGATGTCACCACAGTGCCCTCTGGTGCCAGTATTGTGTACTAAGTCAGTTGGAGTCCAGAACTCTTGGTGAAAATCCCGGATGGTTGTAGTGCTTGAAACTGTTTAAATAAAGAGTTATGTCCAAGTCCTTTTCTCATGGATCCTTAGGAGGGGGTGGCGGCCAGGTGACTTAGGTTAGTGGAGGTAGGCCAAGTGAGTTATCTTCCCAAGATTTTCTTTGCTTGGTAGAGATAATTGGGGAGTAATACATTATCCTGTTGGAGATCAAACTTGGCGCCATTTTTTCTGTGGTAGGGGACGTGGCACTTCCCCACCAATATTCAAACTCCTCGCCAAAAGCCGACATCTTGAATGACGCCATGGCCGCCATCTCAGATTGTCACGCACTGTAGCCAACTCTACATGACACCATCTTGGATGACGTCATCGCCGCTATCTTGTATACATCTGGCAACAATGCAGAGTGGGCACATATCAGCATTGTCCCAATACTCACGATCATTGACAACACGCTACAAGATTCATATAAAGACTATTTGCTCTGGACTGTTGGAGGAATTTGAGGACCTTCTGCTATGGATTGTTACTGGTCACGAGATGTGGGTGCTTAGCTTCGAGCAGAAAACAAAAAGCAGCCTGTGGACACACATCACCCAATTTAATCAAAAACGAAGAAATTCAAGGCAGCTCATTTCGATGGCAAAGTGATGAATACAGACATTTTGAGATAGTGATGGTGTCATCTCATTGTATTGTCAAAAGGTTCAAATTATTTATTCAGAGGCATATGTGAAGTCTCTGACCAAACTCTAGAACTATTACCGAAGCTGGCCGGTGTGGCCGAGCGGTTTTAGGCGCTACAGACTGGAACCGCGCCACTGCTACAGTGGCAGGTTCGAATCATGCCTCGGGCATGGATGTGTACGATGTCCTTAGGTTAGTTAGGTTTAAGTAGTTCTAAGTTCTAGGGGACTGATGACCACAGAGGTTAAGTCCCATAGTGCTCAGAGCCACTTAAACCAATCATATTACCGAAGTGCTCTGTCTGACAGGAACCCAAAAGAAATTTTGCTCCAACACAACAAAGCACGCCCACACAAGTCTTGGAACAGGGAAACACACCACCAAATTGCGTCGGACCTCTTTGCCTCGTCCACCATATACCACAGACCTGGCACAAGTGGACTCGCATCTGTTTGGTACACTTAAAGATTCTCTATGAGGGACACACGTTAAAGATGAGGCGAGCGTAATTAATGCTGTGAAACCGCGGGTACCAACAGGGAATACATGCTCTTACGGAAAAGTGGCGTAAGACTGTGTAGACTATGAAGACTATGTAGCAAAATAGTACCTTTAAAAAATGTTGGCTGATATTTCACCCAATTAGAAGAATAAATATGTTCTGGGTAAATAATTGTGGAGGATGATTTATCGAACAACCCTGAAAGCTGGAACAGTGGATTCTGACACAAACAGATGAATACTGCTTGATCTTGGATGTCAACGAGGCAGGAGCCAGCCTCCGGTAGAAAGGTTCACAGGCCCCATAGACAGAGATACTCAGTTTTGTCTACAGCTAGGAGCTAAATAGCCTAGACATCCCTAATCGCACAAAGGGGATTCCCGTGAAGATTCACAATGCATGCTGTTTTGGTCAACAGCTGCTAGACTCGCTTAAAGTTAGAGATTTTTCAGTGACGACAGGAATATTAAGAAAGGAATAACAACGTTCGAAGTCCTGCCAGGGACTGCACTTACCAGATAATTGCTAAATGAAGAAACGAGATGGTCATTGAGAGCGCTTGCGTTTGAGTCTAAGAGCCATTCATTCTGCTCCTCGAGGCTCCATTTCTGAAAGGACTCAATGTTGCTTGGAGATCTTTAAATCGGTTGGGAAGTCCCCACCTGTGTAAAAGACGGATTGTGGCCCCTCTGGGGTGGTAATAATGTTGAAAATTATTGCATGTCTCTGAAGTCAGAAGTTTGAGAACCACAATGATGGACTATGTTAATCGTGTAAAACATAAAATTTACAAAAACTCTCAAGTATCCTCCTGTGTATGTGCTTATTGCGGTTTGATAGCTTTTTTTCGTATTTTTCTAGGGGAGGGTTTGCGGTTTAGTACATGTTCAACTGTTTGGTCAGCGGAGGCCACAGTTAACACATTGTGGAACTACAAACTAGCTGGAGGTAGGGTTGATGACCACATTTACTTCCCTTCGTTCTTTAAGTTTACTATATGATCAGATGAATCCGGACACTCCCATACAACGCACTACCGTCCATTAGATGCCACGAGAGGTGGACGTGCAAGTATACAAGAAGGTGGAGAGTAACTGCAGCAACTGCAGAGAATGTTGACTAATCATTGGATATCACCTCAGCAACAACGCCACCAGGAACACTGAAGCCCTTGTAAAGCTGCCCAAGACGACCACTGGTGAAGAAGAAACCAGAGCTAAATCAAGACCAGGCACATACACTGACGGACAGGGGCCATCGTGTATTGCGGAGAATGCTTGTGAAAAACCACATGAGATCAGCGGAAGGACTCACTTGCGAGTGCCAGAGGGCTGCCAGCGGTCCAACTAGCACCATGACTCGCGTATACAGTTAAAAGTAATGGGCTACAGTGGTCGAGCAGCTCCTCATAAGCGACACGCGTCCGTAATCAAAGTTAAGCGAGGCTTGAGGTAGTGAAAGGACATCGCTAGTCGATAGTAGATGATTGGAAGCGAGTGATTTGGAGTGATGAATCAAGCTGTAGCCTGCGGGAGAACGATAAAACATTTTGGGTTTGGCGAATGCCCCGAGAACCTCACCTGCTATCATGCGGATTGCTAGCAGTGAAGTTCCGAGGAGAGGGTGTTACGGTGTGGTGTGTTTTCTGTCGTTAGTGTGTGGCCCCTTTACCGTACTTAAGAAAACACTAAATGATGAAGTCTATGAACATAATTTATTGCCTTGTGTACTGTGTACAACAGAGAACCAATTCGGAGACGACGGTTGGTCTGTATAAGAATGACAGTGCACCTTCTCAGAAGGCAGGATCTGTGGGGCAATGGTTTGTCGACAACACTATTCCGGAAATGGGCTGACCTGCCGAGAAACCCAACCTGAACCCAGTGCAATACCTCTGAGCTGTTAGAATGTCGACTTCGCTCCAGAACCCAACGTCCAGTATTAATACCTTCTCTGATTTCGCCCCTTGAGGAAGACGTTCAGACTCTCGGGCACTCAAACACTTTATTGAAAGTGTCCCCAGCGGAGTTCGAATATTCATTAAGGGCACGGATGGGAACACCCCACATTATTCTCCAACAATAGGTGTCCGGATACTTTTGATCAGATAGTGTATTTTGATTTTGGTGTGAATATTGACCTATGTAAGTTTGAAGTCGTCGTCGTCGTCGTCGTGTGACTGGGGCCTCCCATCGGATAGACCGTTCACCGGGTGTAAGTCTTTCGATTTGACGCCACTTTGGTGACCTAACGCGTCGATGGGGATGAAATGATGGTGATTAGGACAACACAGCACCCAGTCCCTGAGCGATCTCCGACCCAGCCGGGAATCGAAACCGGCACCAGAGAAAATCTCCGACCCAGCCAGGAATCGAACCCGGGACCATAGGATTGCCATTCTGTCGCGCTGACCACTCAGCTACCGGGGCGGACAAGTTTGAAGTAAAGAACGAGGGCCGATCAGAGTTTAACATCCTGTCTACAATGAGTTCACTAGAGAAGGAATACTAGCTCAGATTGCAAGAGGAAGTCAGCCGTGTCCTACTCGAAGACATCATCCCAGCGTTTTCCTTGACCTACTGAGGCAAATGACGTAAAACCTAAATCTGGATGACTGGGTGAGAATTTGACCCGCGAAACTCCAGAGAGCGAGTCCAGAGTCTTGGCGCAACGCCACCTCGCTCAGTATGTAGCTCCGCACTGGCAAAACTATTACCTTGTTCGATTTTTGTGCACATTTTTGAGGAGATTGTAAAGAATTTGTTCTAATTGATGTGTTTACTTTTAGCGGTGCATTATTTTCCAATCCAGGGGAGCATCGTAGAGTCTCTCTGTGTGTTATTAGACTGTAACTATACTGGTGTGCAAAACTTAAAGACAAAATTTAATTTCTTATGATTTGTCAATGTCAAATAAAGTAGCACTAAAGTCACCGCAATTTATGATATTTCCCTGGACATTACAAAAGGCGAGACATAGCTCTTAATAGAGTGGTTGAACACCACAGATGGCAATACATGCACTGCAACGCGCTCCCATGTGCCCACATGTTTGGCCAAGGCTTCTTGTGGCAAGTACTGGTGGATGTGGACGTGCTGCAGTGCGTCTGCCCAACGCATCCCACACGTTCTCAATGGAGTTTAAGGTGGGGGGACAGGAAGCGCTTTTGGACAACGCTACTTCTGCAGAAAGACGATGACTTTGGTTTTTACACGACACGACACCAACCCATTGCCTATGGATCGTGCGGCAATATTTCATTGCAACCTTTCACGGGCAATGGAATGGTCAAGGAAGTTCGATAGCATGGCCTCCCCGTTCACTCGACTTATATCCATTGGATTTCTCACTATGGTGACATTTAAGGGAATCACTGTATGCTCAGCCCCTCGACTGTGTGTAGGCGTTACAGGAACGGGGCGACCAATGCATGTGATGCAGTTTGAAAGAAGTCAGGTGTATTTGAAAGAGTACATGATTCACAGTAAAGAAGGGCTGACGGGTGTGTGAGGATGCATGGTAACCACGTGCATCACGGCCTATAGTGTCTGTTAATAGTAATAGATGGGAATGAGAGGACAGATATCTCAATAGTTATTGGTTTTATGACTTATCATTATAGGAACTTTTCTTCTAGTTTTGACAAATACTGTCTCCTGTAGAAAGACGTGACTCTATGTTTTAAGCACCATGTATCTCAAGGTATTCTTCTACGCCCAAAAAGTATTTGAGGGGAAGTAATTTCACTGCTGTGCTTCATTACAGTAAATAAAAAGGTAATCTTTTATATTATTGACAGGAAGTCCCATAGGGGTTCACTCTCGTAGCTACAACCATCTTTGTTCTGTGACTGCACATTACCCTTTGATAATGTATGGATGTTTCGTACAGAGTGTAAGAATGAGCGTGAAGAGATATCCTACATGATGCATCGCCATTTTGAGTGTCGAATTGTCTCATGCCATTAGATACCATGGAGCAGTTTACTTTTATGGATAATAGAATAGTTTTGTTTGAGTAAATGTTTTCAAGACAGTTATTATATATAGCTTAGTGTTTCTGTCAGTAACACATCATGTGTCTAACATTTGCGCTAATAATAGCATTTCTTTTAGTGACTAAAATTCAATATCTCTGCATAGTTCAAACAAGCAATGGTTTCAGCAATCTTACCTTTCGCTAACTTAGTCTTCAGCTTCACCACAGTGTGTAGGTGAGTTTCTTGTGCATTGTGTTTTTGTCCTACATTATCTTATTCTCAAAGTCTGACAGTATTTATTATTCTCCAACTTGATTTTTATCGAAGCTAGTAGGATTTTCTTGCCATAGCTGTTCAGATTACATTTCCGCATAGAGAAGTCGACAACTGCATCTTCCTCACGTAAGAAATCTACGACGATCAATTTACTCATCGTTAGGAATGTGCATTTTATTACTCCATTTCCTATCTTCACATCCCTTTGTGCCTGAATCTTGACATTTTCTCGTTTCAACCCAATAGCTCAGGTAATCTTTCACTTTTGTACTGGGTGGGTTGATACTTTACAAATCTCACGCATCTTATTAAACAAATTAGATGATAAAATACTCACAATAGAAACTGTCTAGCATGACTGTTCAGTATTCAACACACTATTGCATTAACTATTACCTGTGCAATACTTTTATTAAGATTGCAGCATTCAAAATAATCTCTGGTTAACTTCTCTCCGATGTTTCTTGTTATACTTAATGTTACGAAGTGTGGTTACTTCACCAGTTCACTTGAAAAGTTCCCATTTCAAACTGTATTCTAAGTAAGTATCGAATATTTATATTTTGGTTTGTGTTTGTGTCATGATCAGAGTAAGGTCGTAATCCGGGACGACAGTAAGTGTCTGGGCGTCTGTCAAATTGTATTTCTGTAAGACCTGGTGGAGCGCATTCCGTGCGTCGCGTGTAACATGGTGGCGACACCACTAACAGCGTCACCGGATTGACGTCTCCATCTTGTGGCACGATGGGACAACAAAGAACCTCAAGTGTGGCAGAGAGGCATGTTCTGCACTGTTACTGTTGTTGTTGTTATTGTTTTTGTTAGTTGTGAAGACCATCAATTGTTCTCCATCAAACGCACCATGGAACTTAACGTTTGGGAGACATATCTGCTTTTTTTGTCTTGCTATTGAACGTTTTCCTGTGTAGTCTGTTACCAATGTTTTCACTATGTGGAGTTGCGGTAGTTGGGCATGTGTCTTGTGTTACTTGTTTTGCATTGGGTTGCTCCAGCTGCACATTGCTGATTTGTATGGCACCATAATGATTGTGGGGTGTTTCTAATACACTTTTGATTAATACACACTCAGATAGAGCCACTTTGGGCTCAATGACATTTTTTGAAGCGTCGTTCTGAAGTGTAGGCCGAACCTTTCGTTGTTGTACTATGTGTGTTGGTTTCGGTTTTGTTTTTCCATTATTGTGAATAGGTTCGTTGACTTGTAACTGCCCATATATGCTGTCTTCAAAATAGTAACGTCAGTTGCTAACGTGCCTTATTGTAAAGTTAAGCAAGACTTTGTAGTACTCAAACTGGAAGTTTGACGAGAAATCTCATTATGTAAGACTGTGATTTCATTACCTAAGGTAGTTATTTCATCTTTGGTACACATCTCTATATGTTGTTAACAATCTCCATTAAGCTGCTAAGCAGCATGGAGTCTCCCCTCGGCAGCGACGGGGCAAGTAATAGAATTTATTGTTTAGCTTTTGCGTTGTGGTTCACTTTCGCAATCCAAAGTATCTAGTTGATGAGTAACTATGGCTGTATTTTCACTCTCATGAGTAAAGTCTATCTCCCATAAATCTGTGGACTCCATCTTAATTAACATTTCCAGAATGACTTAAGACATGTGCGTGAATTTATATAGAGAAAATTATGGCAATACGCAATTGAATAAGTATATGAAACAAGACTGTTCGTGAATATATCAACAAAATGCAATAGTCGGGCATCAATCACTGTGCCATTACATGCACTCACTATGTGATTTCAGCCGTCTTTATCAACTAGGCTGCTGATTATTGTAAAGTCTAAATACTGTCCAAAAAACTAAAAGCAGAAGCCAAATTCTATATGAGTTCACCAGACTTGAAAAAAGATAGGAGGAACACTTTATGCTCAAACAAAGTAGATAAGACTAAGTCTTCCTTACCTGTTACTTTACAAGGATGTGTAGATACAGAAAAGATTTCCGATTTTGTTTTATGTATTATTCAATTATTCACTTTGCTCCTGTACAGTTATTGTTTTTCTATTCTTCTTTAGTGTATTTTTGTCTAATCTTAGTCGTACTCCGTGCAGTGTTTCCCCGAAAAGAAAGAATAATTATGACCATGTGACACGAAGTAAGATTTTTTTTTCAATTTATATACATATCATATATGTGGTCCTGTTCAAGGACGTCCTGTCACAGTACAGCCAGTGTAGCTCATCTCGTTATTAAAAAGAACTTAAACAAGCTAAAACGTTTTTTGATTTTTTGAGAATTGAGAAAATGCTGAGTTGATGGTGTAGCACTCTTCTGAAGCCTCATTGTTCAGAAGTTGAGATGCGTTACAGTGACCACTGCGGGTATTAAATTTGAAAAGTATATCTGACAGAGTAATAACGATGTATTACAAGTTGTACTTTTAATGGTCTGATAGAATTAAATCGATTACATATTTGCCGGTAATCAGGCCCCGAATCGTTGTTAGCAAGCACTTACATTTGGCGACGGCGGATCATGTTTGAATTAAATACAACGTAAGAAAAATAATTTGCATTGCACTGACTGACATGAATCGGACTTCCTATAACAAATTAAGATTTCAGAGCTACGACTTTTCCGTAGCGTGCAAATCTGCACGTAGTGGCTCATGATAGGCACGCAATTCAACACATCACCAAACTGATCGCCTTCCAGCTTCACCTGCACTGAAACGGACTAACTTTTTCATACCATTAGTGACAAAAAGTAACTACAAATGACAGGTCAAAAATAGACGATTTTTATTATCAAACTACTCAGGTGTAATTACAAGAGTGCCTACATGCTAAGTTGCTACGTGATAGGGAACCAGAAGGAAAGTGACATAAGGCCTCTCTTTTTTATAAAAGAATGTTGTAATTAACATCAGCGATTTCTGTATTAATTTGGTGGCAACGTCTTAAGTTTACTTTGATATCGAAATATTTGCTTACAGTACTAGTGGACTGTTGGGACAAAATTGAGTATCATTGATCTATAGGGTAAATGAAGCACAAGTTATAAGTTTAAGTTATTGTTAATTCGTTCCTTGTAGCAAACATTAGTTTTCTATCCCAGTTTATCGACATACGCATGATTTAATTCGCTCGCGAAAGAGAAGTGTATTCGAGCTACTGCGGTGCTCATTTTGTAGTATCTTGCAACCAGCTAGGTTTCCCATAATACCTGGATGTTCCTAATTTAAGAATGCACTTCATACGCACGTCAGAATACGATCCATAGTTCGTTGTTTTTTTATTTAAAGTGAAAAAAATTCGCAAGTACGAATTAGACGCTGAAATTGCAATCTAGTGAAAATAATGAATATTTTATGAAACTTGGGTTCATTAGCTCTTTCAGTTAATTGTATTCTCAGTTTTGGACACAACAGCTCAATAATGTGTTTGTTTAAACCGCTTACCGTTTAGTCTCGACATATTTCAGTAGCTTGGCCGTTACACACAAACCTTTCACTCTATTCAACTTACAAAAAAATGAAACACTCACAAAAATCGTCTTTAGACTTTTTGTAAATGGTTATATGCACTGTGGACAGTTTCGGAACGTTCTTATTCACTCCCTGAATTTGTTGTAGAATACTTATTTTACTCAGAAATACTGACAATAGTAACATAATTGACGACGTTAAAATAGTTCTAAATGTATTGATTTGCAAGATCTTGGAACGCAACTGTCAATAAGATCTACTGTCTGAGCAGAAGACTCAGTTTATAGATGAATACTCAAAGTACCACAACTACATTGACAATGGTCACTTTCTGTCAATAATAAGGAAAGGACTTGTAACTTATGAGTGTATTTTTAATAAATTAGTGCAGTACGATAATATAATTGCCCAGCATATTAAGTCTACTGATACCAGAGCTTGAACAATCGTCAATACATTTAAGTATGTGGGAAAATAAAAGCTTGACTTTTAACAGAGCTATCCTATTAGCAAACTGAAATGAGCTTCCTTGACACATTGCGCTTCATAAGTCTATTTTTGCTGGAACTTATAAGATCTTTGATGTAATGGTACCAATAACTCTTTCATCTATTAAACTCTTCGTTGTTTTAAGCAAGAGACTGTAAACATGCAGTGCGTATACCATTTTTACAACATCCATATGTATGTGGTATCCTTACGATGTATTATTTACAAATTTTCTACGGTAAGTGGCAAGATAATTCAAAACATAGCATTTTGAACAAGTTCACGTGACATTTGTTTTCCTAGTTTCCAGTGAACTTGAAATCTCCATTGAAACGATGTATCTCTGTGACTTTTACTAAGGGAAAAAAGAAAGATGACAGAAAATTGGATGCCCACGATGTCCCACTTTTGCGTTCTGACATACACAGTGAAAAAAAAGCAAAGCTGCAAAAATTGAGTTTACCATTTCGGCTCGGGATAACACGGAAAGTCTAGATTACGGCGCCCCTAATAGAAATGCACATATTCAGGGATTTTCACACAGTCCGTTATAAGCTATGCAGACAGCCCTCGGCTTTTCCCGCCGGCACTCGGTAGCTCTCGGCTGGGTCCCCGGAGCGGGGCTCGGCTGTCCGTATTATATTGCCTGCGCAGTGGATGGCGACTGGGGCGTGAAATTCAGTTACGTGTCAAAGCGGGACCGGAGCCTTATGAATATTTTCCGGGAGGGCCTGTGGCCCACTGCAGCCGAAAGAAGGCCCCGTACGGGGAACAAATTCAATAAAAACCTGTCTCCATTATATTGACAACGGCGACGGATCCTCTGCTCACACGAGCTGCCCGCCTGCGTGGTCTACCATGATGCGCGCGTCACATTTTACAGTCTCCCACTGCCGCGTCGCGTGCAGGGTAACACGTATTCTCTTGTTCCCACAGATCGGGTATCCACTGCTTGTCAAGATCTGACTGTAGAAAGTCTTTCAAAGTCATTAGACAACCAGAATATGCATAATTCTGTGCTCACTACCTCCTTAACTTACAACTTTTAAATCGTTGCCACACTTCGTAGTTTCCTAATAGGTTACAGGGACCAAAACATTGAACTTTTTCTCTTAGAAAAGTCGTTAACTTCCCAGTAGTTCCACATTCTATCACTGCGCTGGCCTTTCACTTGGATGGTCGTAAGTTTTCACAGGTCTGTTTGCTCTGCAAGCACTTTAACCAATTTCTGTCTTTGGATTTATAGTGTATTGTTTCTACTTCTTGTAACTGCCTTGTTTTTCTGGTTTTTTTTGTGTACGATTCTCATTTTTATTGTCAGTACTGCGCCTCTACGTAAAATGTCATTTACTCACTATATGTTGGCATTTACCAGTAATACATTTTGTCAGTGAACTAGAGGTGAGTAGGAATAACAGACTTTTATATTTATCCGTTAATTTCACTCTTCTGGTGCCTGATTAGCTGATATAATGCTGACCTTCATCACTCTGTGTTGAGAAACATCATAGTACCAAATATCTCTTACAATTGTTAACAAAGACATGAAACTCGCTATTAATCGACAGTAGAATATTATATTGATCTTCGTCAATTTTAACACAGTATTCGATACTGTCAGTTTAGACCTACTAATAATATGAATGAGAAATTCTCTATCATTGCTCAGAAATAGTTTGTGTCATATTTTATAGGATGTCTTGCAATGGAATGGAATATAAAAGAACCAATGGAGAAACACAACATCAGGAGTCGGTCAAAGATCAGTGTTGGAGTCATTTCTAATTCATTCTCCCACACTCTCAGACTATAACAGTTCCTTGCATCTGAACGATCTCTAATTCTATGTACGTCTCTGGTCATAAAATGTGACCTAGCGTCAATGGACACAGTTTTGTTTACCAGAGCGTTTAACGCTAAATGTTGGGATATTGCAACTGACCGAAAGAGAACTTACAAATCAATATATCTTGCAAAAACGTATGTATAAAACTCCAATAACCGCTTTTCAGGAGGAAAATTTCAAAAAATCTTCAGCACCGTAGCAGTGCCACGACCACAGTGAATATAAAATTAGACTTAACGGAACACATGAGACAGTTGACCTCCCAATGCTCCTTGCATGAAGGAAATGCGGAGAAATCACAGTATGTGCTAAAATCATAGCTACCTATTGCTAAATACTTTGCGGAGTCATATAATGCATTGGTAGATGCGAGGGTCGAAATAAACAATACTAAGTAGTTGACGTACAAAGGCCGGAAAAGTGTGAGTCACACAAATGGAGCCTCGCTTAACGCTTTCGCATCCAAGGTTGTCTCCCAGCCATAACTGGATGGGAGCATTTTTGAAAGACTCTCTTGATAAATAAAGGGCCCAGTTACGAAAAGAATCATAACAATAACCTAGGGAAAGGAGAAATTTTAAAGGAAAATATTTACTCCGAATGTAGAGGCTTACGTTGTTGATCGCGCCTAACAAAGTTACACGCTACTACTCTACATCTACATTTGTACACCCGAAGTCCCCCATATAGTGCATGGTGTGAGGGGACGGTACATGTGTTCATTGAATCACACTAGGATATTACTTCTCGATATTTTGAGAGTAAGATCTTACATGTAGAGTTCTACATACTCGCTGTAACAACAAAAATTATCAGAATACACGCGTGACTCGGAAAAATGTTTTATATCAAACATTTATGAAGAGAATGTCTTTCCACACAATCTCCAGGTTAGAATCTATAATTCATTGGCAAAACAGCCCTCATAGTATGACCTTATAATTTCCTTGTTAAAGAATGATGTGAATACCAGAGCATAAACAGGAACAATACAAATGCTATTGTGAAAAGAACTCAGCACTGAATTTCAACTGGCATGCTGCTCTGTGGTGTGAATTTTACGATAAGCAGTCATGTACATCATCAAAGTTCCTGAATACTAAACCAAAAGTGACATTTTAATTGAGTGACCTGTTAATTAAAAATTATGTGCCATTTCTCTTAATCGAATTAGAAATGGATTTAAATTGCTACATAACATACTCGCTGCAATCAGTGAATGTGTAAAGTGATTACACCACGTTTTTAGTTGGTCACTTTCTTGTCTGTTTATCTGCTTGATACAAATTTTGCAGTTGATGTTAAGCTAACTACCTGATGAACTAGACACTATAAATGTAAAACTTAGCACAATGCTAGACGACAATTCAGTATTAACTCACTTTCTGGTCAGTTGGCTTGATAGGGGTGGGGTTGGGTTGGAAAATACTGACAACACCTAATATCTGCATTGTCCTGCATGACTGGCATGTTGTGTAGGTAGTATCAGAATATCTCTCACGGGTATACATGTGCATGGGTGCAGCTGAGCGTTGAGAAAAGGGAGAAGGAGATGGATAGAGACTGTGGAGGAGAAGGTGCACACAGAGAGAGAGAGAGAGAGAGAGAGAGAGAGAGAGAGAGAGAGAGAGAGAGAGAGAAATGGTTCAAATGGTTCTGAGCACTACGCGACTTAACATCTGTGGTCATCAGTCGCCTAGAACTTAGAACTACTTAAACCTAACTAACCTAAGGACACCACACACATCCATGCCCGAGGCAGGATTCGAACCTGCGACCGTAGCAGTCGCGCGGTTCCGGACTGAGCGCCTAGAACCGCGAGACCACCGCGGCCGGCAGACAGAGAGAGAGAGAGAGAGAGAGAGAGAGAGAGAGAGGTTAGGAAGAAATGGAAAAAGAGAGGGGGAGGTGAAGATATGCACACTATATGTGACATACGTTTACTAGGGTGTAGTTGCAGGGATAACCTTAATATTGAAATAAAAAGCTTATAAAAATCATGTAAAATCAAATTGCTTGTTTGTTAAAATGATTTTTTTAGGAAAATTAGCTATTAAAAAGATTTATATATAATTAGTAGCTAGGTGTAGCACTATTCTATTCCAATATTATCAAGTGATAATGCACGGCAGTAAATCTGAAATTTAATATGACCCTCATAATATATCATCAATATGTTTAAAATCCACTGAAAAACTTCACACACACAAGACTAAAAAGCAGAAAGTGACAATTTACATAAAAATAAATTTTTAAACTACAACGTTTTTAAATCGGACTAAGAAGTATATACACTCCTGGAAATTGAAATAAGAACACCGTGAATTCATTGTCCCAGGAAGGGGAAACTTTATTGACATATTCCTGGGGTCAGATACATCACATGATCACACTGACAGAACCACAGGCACATAGACACAGGCAACAGAGCATGCACAATGTCGGCACTAGTACAGTGTATATCCACCTTTCGCAGCAATGCAGGCTGCTATTCTCCCATGGAGAAGATCGTAGAGATGCTGGATGTAGTCCTGTGGAACGGCTTGCCATGCCATTTCCACCTGGCGCCTCAGTTGGACCAGCGTTCGTGCTGGACGTGCAGACCGCGTGAGACGACGCTTCATCCAGTCCCAAACATGCTCAATGGGGAACAGATCCGGAGATCTTGCTGGCCAGGGTAGTTGACCTACACCTTCTAGAGCACGTTGGGTGGCACGGGATACATGCGGACGTGCATTGTCCTGTTGGAACAGCAAGTTCCCTTGCCGGTCTAGGAATGGTAGAACGATGGGTTCGATGACGGTTTGGATGTACCGTGCACTATTCAGTGTCCCCTCGACGATCACCAGAGGTGTACGGCCAGTGTAGGAGATCGCTCCCCACACCATGATGCCGGGTGTTGGCCCTGTGTGCCTCGGTCGTATGCAGTCCTGATTGTGGCGCTCACCTGCACGGCGCCAAACACGCATACGACCATCATTGGCACCAAGGCAGAAGCGACTCTCATCGCTGAAGACGACACGTCTCCATTCGTCCCTCCATTCACGCCCGTCGCGACACCACTGGAGGCGGGCTGCACGATGTTGGGGCGTGAGCGGAAGATGGCCTAACGGTGTGCGGGACCGTAGCCCAGCTTCATGGAGACGGTTGCGAATGGTCCTCGCCGATACCCCAGGAGCAACAGTGTCCCTAATTTGCTGGGAAGTGGCGGTGCGGTCCCCTACGGCACTGCGTAGGATCCTACGGTCTTGGCGTGCATCCGTGCGTCGCTGCGGTCCGGTCCCAGGTCGACGGGCACGTGCACCTTCCACCGACCACTGGCGACAACATCGATGTACTGTGGAGACCTCACGCCCCACGTGTTGAGCAATTCGGCGTTACGTCCACCCGGCCTCCCACATGCCCACTATACGCCCTCGCTCAAAGTCCGTCAACTGCACATACGGCTCACGTCCACGCTGTCGCGGCATGCTACCAGTGTTAAAGACTACGACGGAGCTCCGTATGCCACGGCAAACTGGCTGACACTGACGGCGGCGGTGCACAAATGCTGCGCAGCTAGCGCCATTCGACGGCCAACACCGCGGTTCCTGGTGTGTCCGCTGTGCCGTGCGTGTGATCATTGCTTGTACAGCCCTCTTGCAGTGTCCGGAGCGAGTATGATGGGTCTGACACACCGGTGTCAATGTGTTCTTTTTTCCATTTCCAGGAGTGTAATTCCTAACCTCATACAGACAGATAGTCCTGGAAATTGGCGATTATTAATTATTAATAGCTACGAAAAGACTTGTAAGATTTAAAACGAAAATTATGGTGCACATACAGTACATAATCAACGTTTGAATTTTTCACATACTTCCGGTTATCTACTGCATGTGCCACACGTCTTTCCTTTTAAGCCTTACACATATTTTCATAGCTATTAAAAATTCGTATTGTCACATATTCATGACTATCTGAATTGAGTTAGGAATCAGTATGGGATTAATAGAAAATGGTCCATTCATGACGGTGGACGGTACCAATACTTCTCCAAAACTGCACTAGAAAACACGATTTTTCTCGGGTCCTATTAGTCCCACAGATAAGGGGTCAAATATTTTGGATAGCTCTTGGCACAGGAATTATTTGTGTACCTTTGGAACAGCAGACATACTGTAGCTATCCTACAGTACACAGTCAGATATTAAACACTACACACTTCCTCTAGACCAGGGAAACTGAGCAAATCGGTTGGTTCTTTTGCCTAAGGTGTGCGATATGATGGGCCTTAGGTGGCTTACAAAATTACCATTTGTTCAATGGCGGTTCCTGAGAAAACTTAAAAAAAAATCACGATTTTTGGACGAAAAGTATCAACTGAGGGAATGGTCACTTCTATAAATTATATTCTTTGAAAATAGGCGAAATTTTTACCTTACGTTCTTAGGGCGATCTTCTCGGGGAACAATGAAACTTTTTCCGATATCGTTATCCGGTAGAGAGATATAAGAGTTTTAAAGTTACCATACTTATTTACCCAAAGTATCCACGTAATATCCCGTCTGAGGGGTAAATGTATTTTTAAATGACCTGGTAGGATGCTGTAGTCATTGCAAGGATTCTGAGGTCAAAAAACTATGATTCAGTTTCCAATTTTTTACCAATAAAACTTTATTACGCGCTGCCTGTATAATGGACACTTCACGCCTAGATAGGCTGTCTTGACCTTGAAATTATTCGATGGTACCACCTAGCGGAGTAATCACCTTATAAAAAGTTACATTGTCGTATGAAATTCTTTGTACTTGCAAATCAAAAACCGCATTTTTTGGCTTACTGTAGGTGTAGCCCAAAACTGTTGTGCATCTTTATCTAAAGTAGTGTAAGGTGAAATAGCGTTGGGTGAGATATGATTTTGATTTTACCTTTCCCTCACATGGGAATTAGTAGGAAAAAGACAGTGTGCTCTGAGCTGCTGGAGAGGAAGGACAAGAGGTACTGTCTTGGCAACTGTGTTCACTTATCCTGCTGGAAGAATTTCATAAATTTTGGTGGAGTAACCGAATTGACAGTTACCCTGAGGCTTTGCTGCTGGTAATTCAGATAAACATGTCTTCTTAAAAGTGGCAGGAAAATGATTCTCTCTGTACTGAACTAATGAGAGGAAGGATGAAGGTATTTAATTATTAATTTATTTTCGGTGGGAAATGTGTTCAGTTGACGAGATGTTTGTATTGGACAGGAATGTGTTTAATAAGCATATTAACTATAAGCTGACTGCTGAGGCCTGCATCCACAGCCACCTACGTGAGGAATGGACAGAGGAGATGATGGATGAGCCTCGTGGGAATAGTACTCAGCAAATAATAGCGATGCAGCAGGGTGGACTGAGAATGCATTTCACAACTCATAGCGCCTGCTATGTGTGCTGGAGCTGTTTATGTTCTTGAAAACGTGCACACAGGTGCATGGCAAGAATAGATGGGACAGTAAATTACCACTGAAGTGTATGACGAGTAGCCTCCTACTGATGTACAAGTGAAGCAGCCGCTGAGGAAAGTCTGCATGAACATACAGGCACGGTAAGAAGACATAGAGCAGCAAAATGTCACTTAAGTTAGGAAGACCAAAACACACCACCACAACTGACAGAAAATGCTTCATTGCTCTAATTACACATCGAAATTTAGTGAAAAAGACACCACCCATAAACAGTGGATCATAATGCAACACGTACAGAAAAATCATTGTAATAACACAACTACTGCTAAACCTGACCTCAAATGATCTCATCACGAGAGAGTGGTGGCAGCTGCACATGTGTTCACTTGATGTGTGGATACACACTAAGCATCTTAGAACCAGTCTTACCTCCTTTCCTACCTCTCTTCCTCCTTCCTTCGTGAACTACACTCTATATAGGGATACCAGTTTTCATGGCCTGTTCTAACCTATCACTGTTGATACACAAAGTGCTGTAGTGATATAGTGTTTCCAGTCTGCAGTAATCAGACACAGATTGACAAAAGAGTCAAGAACATAGCGCTTCCTATAAGCTGTTTAACTTATTTCTTGGTGAAACCGGCCACCCTGGAAATATAGAGAAATACCTGAGTATTCTTCATGGATAAAGAACTGAATGGTCAACCGCATTGTTCTTCCAAACAAACTGGGTGTGACAGCACTATCTGAATGTGGTACGCAGCAAAGTAAAATCACTCTCATATAGGAAAAACCTTTGAAATATGTCCCGCTTAAGCGATATACTCACGGATCTTTGTACTAGTCACCTCACTGCATACTGATCCGCAAGCTCTGCCCCAACAAATGGAGAGCAGTGCCCGCAATCACTATCCTCCAATGTTGTTTCATGTAGTTATAGCGCATCACCACGTGCTTTTTCCAGGTAAACTGGCTACTGTACTGAATAACAGTTTTGTGTGTATGTGTGTGTGTGTGAGCACGCGCGCGCGCGCGCTTGTGTTTGTGGAAGGATGAGATTCCTGCTGTACAGACACTAGAGGAATAGACAGTGGAGGAATTTTATACAGGTCACTTTTTTCTTGTAGAGTAACACACTCCATGTCTTCCTAAACTGTTGCTTTTCTTAAGAGCTCAACTGCTGTAACATCAGCTCATTTATTTTAAAAAAGTGACTGAACAAACGCAAACACTCATTAGCTGCATGAAATACACTCCTGGAAATGGAAAAAAGAACACATTGACACCGGTGCGTCAGACCCACCATACTCGCTCCGGACACTGCGAGAGGGCTGTACAAGCAATGATCACACGCACGGCACAGCAGACACACCAGGAACCGCGGTGTTGGCCGTCGAATGGCGCTAGCTGCGCAGCATTCGTGCACCGCCGCCGTCAGTGTCAGCCAGTTTGCCGTGGCATACGGAGCTCCATCGCAGTCTTTAACACCAGGTTATGTCACAATATGAGCATGTATATATCTTAAAAGTGTAGAAAAAATGTTAAATAGGGGGTGAATACGACAAAATGTGGAAAAGTTGAGGGAGAATGACAGAAAATTTGTTGTATATGGGAATGAGTATGTGACAGCAAGAGGAAATTGAGAAAAAGCGTACACGGAAGCACTGGGAACCTGGAAAGAGTAACTGACCGTGGACAGTGATAATATGTCATGCTCTTTCGGGTACTTTCGAAAAGCACCGAACAAAGCCGAGTGACAGCGGGCCTTGGCCCGATCGCTGCCCTCACACGTTGCACCTGTAAAGTTTGGCACGCCGTGGCCGGCCCTGCACTAGTCTCTCGCTGTAAGTTGCTCATATCCATCCACTCCCACTTGTCCATTCTCACAACTCATTCAGCACAACTCATTATCATTACCTCATTGCGTGTCTCTAATTGTCACTCTCTCCTATCTGATAGCCACAGTCTCCTTCGTTTTGTCCTTTTACTACTATCTTCTCTCATTATCCCTGTCTCTGTCCTGCTCTCTCCTATTGCTACTATCTCATCTCATTTATTTCTTTTTACTGGTGCTGTCTCTTCTTACAGTCACTATCTCCTTCTTCCTTGCTTTCATCGTAATAGAATCTGTCTCCCATTATCACTAGTTGTCACCCACTTCCATTTCCTTCTCTTTATTCCTCTCACACCAGCAATGTCTCACTATATCACTTGTATATACTAGTTACTACTCACTTTCCACTCAGAGCACGTCCATATTTCACCACTGACTTCTACACTCCTGGAAATGGAAAACAGAACACATTGACACCGGTGTGTCAGACCCACCCACCGGACACTGCGAGAGGGCTGTACAAGCAATGATCACACGCACGGCACAGCGGACACACCAGGAACCGCGGTGTTGGCCGTCGAATGGCGCTAGCTGCGCAGCATTTGTGCACCGCCGCCGTCAGTGTCAGCCAGTTTGCCGTGGCATACGGAGCTCCATCGCAGTCTTTAACACTGGTAGCATGCCGCGACAGCGTGGACGTGAACCTTATGTGCAGTTGACGGACTTTGAGCGAGGGCGTATAGTGGGCATGCGGGAGGCCGGGTGGACGTACCGCCGAATTGCTCAACACGTGGGGCGTGAGATCTCCACAGTACATCGATGTTGTCACCAGTGGTCGGCGGAAGGTGCACGTGCCCGTCGACCTGGGACCGGACCGCAGCGACGCACGGATGCACGCCAAGACCGTAGGATCCTACGCAGTGCCGTAGGGGACCGCACCGCCACTTCCCAGCAAATTAGGAACACTGTTGCTCCTGGGGTATCGGCGAGGACCATTCGCAACCGTCTCCATGAAGATGGGCTACGGTCCCGCACACCGTTAGGCCGTCTTCCGCTCACGCCCCAACATCGTGCAGCCCGCCTCCAGTGGTGTCGCGACAGGCGTGAATGGAGGGACGAATGGAGACGTGTCGTCTTCAGCGATGAGAGTCGCTTCTGCCTTGGTGCCAATGATGGTCGTATGCGTGTTTGGCGCCGTGCAGGTGAGCACCACAATCAGGACTGCATACGACCGAGGCACACAGGGCCAACACCCGGCATCATGGTGTGGGGAGCGATCTCTTACACTGGCCGAACACCTCTGCTGATCGTCGAGGGGACACTGAATAGTGCACGGTACATGCAAACCGTCATCGAACCCATCGTTCTACCATTCCTAGACCGGCAAGGGAACTTGCTGTTCCAACAGGACAATGCACGTCCGCATGTATCCCGTGCCACCCAACGTGCTCTAGAAGGTGTAAGTCAACTACCCTGGCCAGCAAGATCTCCGGATCTGTCCCCCATTGAGCATGTTTGGGACTGGATGAAGCGTCGTCTCACGCTGTCTGCACGTCCAGCACGATCGCTGGTCCAACTGAGGCGCCAGGTGGAAATGGCATGGCAAGCAGTTCCACAGGATTACATCCAGCATCTCTACGATCGTCTCCATGGGAGAATAGCAGCCTGCATTGCTGCGAAAGGTAGATATACACTGTACTAGTGCCGACATTGTGCATGCTCTGTTGCCTGTGTCTATGTGCCTGTGGTTCTGTCAGTGTGATCATGTGATGTATCTGACCCCAGGAATGTGTCAATAAAGTTTCCCCTTCCTGGGACAATGAATTCACGTTGTTCTTATTTCAATTTCCAGGAGTGTAGTATCAGCTGCGCGCAATTGAAGTCAACAACTCTATGGGCCTGAAGATGACGTTGTTGCAACGTTGAAACTAGTTGCCAAAATAAAATCGACACCTTAAATAGAGCTGGAGGAATTTCTTCATCTTTAATATGGAAATATTATGTGGAGTTTTTAATTTAAAGTTTCAGGGCGAACATACGACTATACGCAAGTACCTTTTCATTTCATAAAATCTAACTCTACTTCATAGAGTTTTCAACCAGAATTATGGAAGTCAGCATTTTTACTATCGACAACATTTCTATAGACACTTCGAGATTGCAAAACCACTGTGTAAATACCTGCAGTTAGACAACAGGACTAATGAATGAAATACAAAATGAGGACTAATAAGTGAAAAACTAAGTGCATTAGCTCATTGGTAAGAAGCACATGTTCCACTTTGTGTCATTAAATAATGTTTTCTGTAAAGTGACAGACATTTTCCAAGGAAAACGTTTCAGAAGTTTACCAGATTGCAAGTATTCATGGAGATATGGAAATCTACTGCTACTACTGCTAAACAAAGTTCATTTTCCGTAGCAGAACTCCGACCCAGTTACCTTTTGTAATACGGGCCAAAATTACTTGGCAAATCACTCGTTCATGTCGCGGTTGAAACTGAGAGGCACCCACATGCCTTGCTCATACTGTGGCATCAAGCAGTCAGGCCTGCAAGATGAGGAGTCAGCCAAGCGAGTGGATTCATTCTTATTTATCAAGTAACATGAGCTCTAGTACACACAATTAAGTTACAAATTATTCTCCTGTTTGAATATTACGTAACGGATACGGATAACGCACATCTGAGTATTAGTAATTTACACAACTCTGACTGCTCACTACGCACTGGCAATACCACATTTTCTTTTTTTCCCAACAGCTTTGATCAACACATGGCCATCGCACTGAATATGAATGGCGCATACATTATAATTCTGGATATCATGACAACATACTATTCGAAGGAAAAGGCCACCAATCTTTTTCTTTTCACTATCTTTTTTATTCCGATAAATTCTATAACCTAAACACACCATTACATTTTCTACAACAATTACACATGAGAAACTACACCCAGTGGGCATGGCTTTACATTGGTGATTCTCTATCTTATGGTCTCGTAATTATCTAACACTACAGTGCACTTTCTGGATATGATGGTGGATCTTTTGCTATATCTCACACTTCGACTCTCACACCCATCATCACGAAAATTTCCTCCAGACCGAGCGGTTCGAAAGGAACATGCATAACCCACTACCTCTGAACCTATCATGCTACTCTCCCATGCAAGCCACACGTACTTAAATTACATGAAATACACCACACTGGCAACATGGAATACAACACAAGGAATAGTCACAACGTTATAATCACATCACTTTCTGCTTTCCCACTTCAATTAGTATTCATCCCAGTTTCACACGACACTGCCCCACTGGGTATCTTTTGTTTCCTACTATGAACTCTGGAGGATATATGCACGTCTTCCTGTGCAATGCAAGCCAGGTGGCGTTGCTGAATTGAGTGAGACTCACACAGTACTCACCACGTGGAAGTACTCGTCTCTAATTTCAAATCCTCCACACGCCACTTCTAAAATATTTCCAACTTATAGTGCACACGCCAGTAATTCAGCTTAACTTAAGCACTCGGAAGTATTTCAACTTATTGCTACACGTGGTTTCATTGTGACCGTTGGTCACTTCCGAAGATTACTACGATCCCCTTCATATTACCTGCCTGACATTTAATTCTCCCCACAAAAGTTCCTGAAACAGAGAAGTTATTATTCCAAGCTACTCTTAAGTATTCCACATGCATACCATTCTCTCCACTCCTTTCTCTTTATGGAGCACACCTAAGACAGCTCTTACCAACACAAGATCCACCGCCAGGGTGCTGAAACATGGCCGATCTTCAGGTTAGCTCGCACATCTGTCGAGGTGGGGGCGCACCATGTTATCGTATTGGTCAGCCAAATTTCAGGCGCTCAAAGATCAGGAAAATTTCATCTCTTTGGTTCCACCAAAGGTGACCAAAGGACAGTCTCCAAGATAATCATATATTGCCCATTCACTATCTGCGGTTAGCAGACGACCATACATTCATTCATTTCGCAGATCTCGCCAAATTGGATATGGGAATTCATTTTGTGGGAGTGCACTTGTGATCAGTTAAATAAATAAATTGTCCTTCTTTCCTACACTGGTATCCGGCTTCGGTGTATTAAGTGAAATTGAGTTATTATTACAAAAAAAATATGTTGTTCTGACAAGAATAACGAAGAATGTTATACCTATTTTCAATGTCGGGCGGTACTGTACACTTTCAAAACAAACGACCAATTGCAGCGATATCACTTGTGATAAATTTCTGCCATCCGTCGATATTGTGTGGGAGCCATAAGGGCTACGATTGACTTCGTCACACCGCTATAGATATTATTAGCCCTTAAAATCTTGAAGCCTTGGGACAAAGTTTTCAGAAAAAAATTTTTTACTGCCAAATGAACATTACACGCAACTTAAGATCTGAAATAAATAATAGTGCTTTAGATAGGGTACTACTTATAGTGTACCACATCGAGTCCTTTCGTACATACAGACAATACCCATCGTAGCACACTGGCCTCGCGGTCTAGAGGAGCGCGGTTCAAATCCCTGAAGAGTTCTTCGTATATGTGTTTCCTTGTTTTCCCTAAATCGAATACAATGAACGCCAAATAGTTCCTTCGATAAGAATTTTGCTTATTTACTACTGCATCCTTTCGCTGGCCGAGCTTGGGTCTCGTCTTTTTTATTTTAATGTTTAATGGACACCACATCGAAAGCTTGTAAGTAGACCGTTTAGGTTTTTTTTATTGGTAACGCCACATAGCACTCTGTATAAAAAATCACTGGCTGTGCTGTGTGCAGTCAGTGGCTGGTTGGCATTGTTCTAATACTCGCCATTGTAGTGTTGGACAGCTGGATGTTAACAGCGCGTAGCGTTGCGCAGTTGGAGGTGAGCCGCCAGCAGTGGTGGATGTGGGGAGAGATATGGTGGAGTTTTGTAATTTGTAAGAATAGATGTCATGAACTGATATATATATTATGACTATTAAGGTAAATACATTGTTTGCTCTCTATTAAAATCTTTCATTTGCTAACTATACTTATCAGTAGTTAGTGCCTTCCGTAGTTTAAATCTTTAGCTGGCAGTAGTGGCTGTATTGCAGTAGTTCGAGTAACGAAGATTTTTGTGAGGTAAGTGATTTGTGAAACGTATAGGTTAATGTTAGTCAGGGCCATTCTTTTGTAGGGATTTTTGAAAGTCAGATTGCGTTGCGCTAAAGATATTATGTGTCAGTTTAAGAACAGTACGTATAATTTTTCTAAGGGGACGTTTCATATGTCGACCCTTAGCCGAGGATACCTCACTGGAATCTTCTGATTTTTTCTTGTAGTTTGTGTAATTATTATAGCTATTGTTTATTGCTAGTGCGTAATTGTAGAGAGAAGCTTCTTTGTAGTTGTAGTTTTTCATTGTTGTACAGTAAAACACTTGTGGCATGCATGTAGATTGGCACCTAGTATTTTTCAGCTGCGCTTGCAATTAACTAGATATTATTTTCAGTGCTATGTTAATGGTTTTCTTATTTTACTCTTACAATTGTGCTTTTCTGTGTTATCGTGTGAAATATTGTGACAATAATGGCGTGTAAAAAACGTAATACTACGCTCCAAAGTAAACTGAGACATGACAGTGAAGACGAAAGCAGTGTGTTAGCGCCACCATGTAATGAATTAACTAATGTTCAAAGTAGTAATTTGGTAATAGTGCATAGGGAAATGGAGCGGGCTGCAAATAATGGTGCAGGCAGTGAAACAATTAGTGAACAGGGAAGCATTATCGATCGATCGGTCGGCAACAGCTCGCGTCAGGAATCCGAGTGACAGGACACAATCTAGGAAATACTGTACATTCAGGTTTTGCGTCCTTACCGTTTTCTCAAATAAGTCAAGACACATTTTCTGCTTGTCAAAATGTGAATGTTGCCGGTGCAAATCCACTGCCGAAAAGCATAGAGGAACAGATTCCAGACACTAATACATTATTATTGCAATTAATACGACAAATGAAACAAAATCAGAGACAAACACAGCAACAGTTAGACACAATGGAACAAAATTTTCAAAAGTTAGACGCAATGGAACAAAATCAGAGACAAACACAGCAAAAGCTTCGAAAGCTAGACACCACACTTGAACAAACACGTGAAGATTTAACTACTGAGTTACATAACATTGAATCGAAATGTCAAAAAATCTGTAATGACGTAAAAACACAAATTTATGACCATTTTCAACCTGTTTTTTCGCGGCATGAAAATGCATTACAGAATCATGAAGTAACCATAAAAGAACTGCAAACTATTGTTCGTGAAAATCACGACACCTTGCAAGCTAAAATGGACTTACTTGCATCCACCGATTCGGTTACGCAACTTGCAAGAACTCAGGAAAACTTAAAGGACACAGTAGATTCGATTTCAACACAAATGGACCCTCTGAAACTTGGTTTAGAAAAACACACTGAGGAAATGTGTTCACTATCGGACAAAGTAGCCGAACTTTCGGATCAGTTCACTAACTTATTTACAGAGGTAGATGATGATCTGAATGACACAAGACCCGTAGCCATCACCGACACAGAAGAGTATGAACAAATTAGAAAATCCAAACAAAATCAAAATCAAATCAATACACAGTACAAAATAGAAATCCGGGAAGTACAAGATAAGTTGACGCAGGTAATACAAAAATTACATATTTCAGAGGACACTCGCGCTCCAACACGGGAAGAGGAACTTACAAATATGGAAAAGCCACAAAATAACAACACAGGGCATTTCGGAAATCATGAAAGAAATTGGCAAGGTGCACCGAATTTTGAGATGGAACCGCCGACACGATGTAACAATGACCGATATGCTACTCGCCGACACGATGATTTTGACTATAAGCTGTTCATTACTGCACGTAAATTCAAAACATTTAAAAATTCTGGCAACGATATTCATCCACAAGCGTGGCTCCATAAATTCTCTCATTTTTTCCCTTATAACTGGTCATTAGAGCACAGATTAGAATTTATGTGTGGCTACTTAGAGAATGAACCAGCTGTAAGAATGCGATTGGTCATTCACGATTGTCAGAGTGAAGGAGAATTTTATCATGCCTTCCTCTCAGTATTGGTCTCAAGCTACACAAGACCGAGTAAATATAGCATAATAATGATGAAACGTTTCGAACAATCTGAATTTTCCAGTCTTATGAAATATTTTGAAGACATGTTGCATAAGAATCAGTATCTTTCAAACCTATACAGTCCTTCAGAACTCATCCGCATTTACTTAATCAAATTGCCTTAACATTTAAGAAATATTATTTTGGCAGGACGTTGCAAAGATGACATTGAAGCTTTTCAGGGATTCTTACAAGAATTACAAATTGACACAGACCGTAGCCGGATAGGAAAACAATCATTACAGTTCACATCCGTCACAATACCGTGACGACAGAGACAATAACTGGACAACGACAAGTCTATTCTTACAACGCAAATCGTGACCAAAATAGACACCACCTGTATGACAACCGTTGGCAGAGTAGTAATAATTACAGGGAATGGTCGCACCTCCGCGGTAATGACTATCGCAGAGACTGCCACAGAAACAGACAATATGGGAACCAAAATAATTATTATCAAGGTAGACAGAATAACTTTAGACGCAACGGTCCACCACGCAGTTAACGATTCCGGGAGAAATTCTCCACCACATGACCGACAAACAAGAAACTATGTAAACTACCGATAAAACGACAGACCTGAATTCCATCAGAACTGGCGAGCTTCAAACAGGGCAGGGCCTTCTCGTCAAGGTGAATTTGTAGAAGTTAGGTCTCCTACTCCCAATAACGGCGCGCGCCAACAAGAGACAGACAATGACTCACACCGCAGGCAGCCGCGTGCGCCGGCTGGCTCAGAGAAAAATAACATAGACGCTAATCTTGAGAAAATTTCCAGTACTCTTTACCGACGTATACCGCATGATAATTGCGTTCAAGTTATCTCTGAGCACTAGGAAGAGTAAAGGATTGTAGTACATTTCACATGTAAAACCGTTTATTGAAAGATAATCTGCTTTTTAACTTTGTCTTTGCCATATAACTTTTCACTTTACATTAATAGTATGCTTTGTCAGACTAAAAAATTGTTAACATGCAACAATGTTTGAAGTTAACTATCCAGTCTAGAACATAGGGAAAATTTTTAAACAGAAATTACGAATGCATTGTTATAGTGAACAGACGACGGAGTGTTGTTATTTGTACATTCTTGCTTGTTAGTTGCACGATTACGTAACGACTATAAGGCTTACATACTTAGAACATATACTGTTAATGAGATTTTAATGCAACATTTTGGTTTTCTTGAAAAGACATTCTTTATTTGAAGTACTTTCTGTGAGATTAAAGATGACTTAGCATTTGGTTTCATTGATAGCTACACGATTTTATCACGACGCTGCTAATGAGTGACAATTTACAATGTTGCTTTTGCGGTGTTTCTGTTTTATATCTGCACAGTTTTTCTGAATTCTTTTGGAAAGGAAAACATATTCTAGTAGTAACTTTTGTGGTATAGCTACAATGAGACAGCCTTTTCTGTAGCACAGAGATTATCTTACAACAAGACGCACAGTTTAGCGCTACAGTACACGTATTTCAGCGATTAATTTTGTACTTAAAACATTTATTTTTAAAGATATTTGAAGTACAATGATACAAAGGTTTTCCGTGATACATTTCATTCCATTGCTGTAATTTGTAACACCTGAGGGTATAATTACATTACTCCTCAGGGGGGTACACGCTTACTTTGTGTACCATGTGTTTGGCAAGCACAAGGAGCCCTAGCTAATACGGTATTTTCTTATACAACTTTACACATCGGTACCATATTTCTCTAACACAGAATTACACAGCCATCTGATCATTTATCTGAGAGACAAACATTTTTTTTATACTACATCAGTGACACATGATAACACAATTACACCGTTGGATAACGTCACACTTATGAAATTGTATTTGTCTGTACTTTGTTAACTGTTGACACTTTTTCGGAACCATTGTGATACTATGAGAGCTTTGAATGATGTATTTGGTATGGAATCATGATTTTTAAAGTACGTTTGAGGTAGATGACACTTTTGACATGAGCAGAGAATTTTTTTTTAGGTTTTGAAATTATTGGAGGAAGCTACGACGATTTTGAGATTTGGCTGAGGTTTTATGATGTTATGATGACGATGTGTATTACGCTGTTGCTGTATGTTTATGATCAGTAAGCTGATGCTATATGAGGAATTTGTTTATGCTACGTATTTATTATCATGAAATATTGAAGAAGTGTCTAAGAATATGTATATGTGTAATAAAGCAAGGAATAATGAGTAGTGGTTAGGGACTCTGTTTTGTGAAAAAGGATGTTGGAAACCGAGAATCGTACTTTAAGAGTTATGAAATGTATGTACATGCGTGACTGCATCACAATGCCGGCAAAAATTTTTTGGATGCTGTTACATTTATAGGATTTTGTTTCTGCACATTTGTAACGCAAGTTCTGGACCTGAGAAATTTTTATATGAGACTGTCACTGTAGCGGAAACTGCTGTCGTAAATATTTCGCTAATAAAGGTAAGTGATCGTGACGTAATGCGTTGTGACCGGCAAGGTGTGCCAGCCGCCTTGAGAAAAAGTCATTAGTGTGTGCCTTTCAGAGGCTCAGGTGGAGAAAAAAGGAGGCCATTAACCTCGCTATTTACGTTCCTTTGTAGAAAGCATCGCAAATACGACACGCACAAACTTGAAAACATATAATTACACTGAGGCGCTCTTAATTTATGACATTTATTGAAATGAAATGATGAGAAACATTTCACGTCTATTGCCTTGCTAGTTCAAAGATTGTTTACTGCATTATGAAACGCCATGTGGCTAGTGAATGACGTTTCACGCCTTGCTTTGTCTATTTTGTTTAATATCTAGTTTCTAGCTGCACTGCAGCATTGGCTAAAATAAAATTTTATAGATGTACTAATATAAATATTTTCTGTCGACAGATCCAGTATATAATAACAATGAGATATATTTCCCAAAAAATGAGGGAGCACAAAAAGACATTTCCCTTCACAGGAACTGCATATAATTTTCTTTTCAAGTACTTGGTAATTTATTTCATAGAATAAGTTTTTGTGGTGCACCGCTTTAATTACATAGACATTAAGATGTGAATATACATTTCCCTTATCTGTGTTGTCTTTAGTGTACTATTTTTTCTGCTTGTGGGTTTGTCATGTTTAGGTATAAGTTATTACATTTATTGCTGCTTGCTTTGCTTACTTGCATTTTTTTGTCATTGCTGTTTGTATTAATTGTTTTGTGCTGCTGCATTGCCTCGTCCCTTAGTTAAGCATCTGAGTTCAGTAGATTTGAATTAGCTTAAGAGGGGTAGACTATATAAGAGAATGAGTTGCGATGAATTGGAAGAAATGCATTGAGAAGTTTTACGAAAAAATTACAGAAATCAGGTACAGATAGCAATTTTTGAAATAATGAAGAACGAAGGGAGATCTCCAAGAAGTAAAGAAAGTTTTGTTTGCAAGATATTGCAGTAAAACAAACCCTGTCCTTTCCCTTTCTGTTATTCAGCTATGTGTTTGTGTACTCTTGTTTATTTATGTTCTTCCTGTCTTTAAGTGTTTAGCTAATAAGATTTACACTGTAGAATTTTTCTGCTGTTTAGACATTATTTACTCTGTTTTGTTCTAATGTTCACGTGTGAAGTTGATGTTTCAAAAGTTATTCTGATCTTTTATGTATGTACTTATGTCATAATTTTTGTAACACTGATATATTTGTTATTTCGATTCTTTTGTAAAGCCTGTATTACTGCAAATGTTATCTGTACTATTATGTTCTTTAATGATATACTTTGTACCTTTGTTATTGTATTCTCATGTTATAAAATTGTAATTGACACCAGTTCATCAATTTAAGTAACTTGTAAGTTTTATTTCACTGCACACGTTTCTGTTGGTGTATAGTATATGGACAATATGTGAGAAGTAGGGAGTGATAGTGTTTGCATGTGTGTTAATAATTCAGCAAGGGACTGGATAACAGCATTTCTGGTTCTAAGGACATTTCAAACAACTTCTTTGTGAGTGGACAAGTGGTGGTTTATGGACTTGCTGTATTGTCCACAAGACTCTTCAATGGTGATTGTGCACCTGCAAAGTCGCAACAGTTGGCTGCTAGCCATCTCTACAAGGACTACAGCGGGTCTACACCTTTGATGACTCACCAATACCATTATTTCTACATGAACTGCAGTGGGTCTGCACCTCTGGTGGCCCACCAATACCATAATCTCTACCAGGACTACAGTGGGTCTGCTCTGTGATGACCAACCTACCAATATTCTTCAAAACTTCGACTGACTCTGCTGTGGGTTTGCTCTGTTGTGGCCCATTACCTGTCAGCATGTCAAGAGTCAGCACTGTCTTTCCGTTGGAAGGACAACACTACTTCTTCAAGAATGCATGGAAATCCACTACTTCAGTGTGCATTTTCTTTTACTGCTCAGACATTGAGCAAAAACACTGCTATTTTACTGTGATGAACGATCAAGACTGTCTTTATGGACTGTGAGAAAATTTTAGCTTTTGACCAACATTGTGTCGATAAGTGTGTGCATTTCATTTCTTTGTTATTGTAATTATGAAAAAAAAATTCAAATCTGTATTGGCCACTGCCCAAAACAATTTGTAATTTTTTTGTGGGGAGCATGGGGGCTATGTAAGTAGGCTGTTTAGTTTTTTTATTGGTAACGCCACATAGCGTTCTGTATAAAAAATCACTGGCTGTGCTGTGTGCAGTCAGTGGCCGGTTGGCATTGTTCTAATACTCCCCATTGTAGTGTTGGGCAGCTGGATGTTAACAGCGCATAGCGTTGCGCAGTTGGAGGTGAGCCGCTAGCAGTGGTGGATGTGGGGAGAGAAATGGTGGAGTTTTGAAATTTGTAAGAATGGATGTCATGAACTGATATATATATATATATATATATATATATATATATATATATATATATATATATATCATGACTATTAAGGTAAATACATTGTTTGTTCTCTATTAAAATCTTTCATTTGCTAACTATACCTATCAGTAGTTAGTGCCTTCCTTAGTTTGAATCTTTTAGTTAGCTGGCAGTAGTGGTGCTCACTGTATTGCAGTAGTTCGAGTAACGAAGATTTTGGTGAGGTAAGTGATTTGTGAAACGTATAGGTTAATGTTAGTCAGGGCCATTCTTTTGTAGGGATTTTTGAAAGTCAGATTGCGTTGCGCTAAAAGTATTGTGTGTCAGTTTAAGCACAGTTATGTATAATTTTTCTAAGGGGACGTTTCAAGCTAGCTTCTCATCTGATACTGTCCAGAATGTACCTCGCCGCTATCCGTCGTGTTTACCATCGAGTGTTCAAAACTGACCATGTGGCATCTCACGCTACATCCAGATCGGCGAGGCAAGAATTTTTCCGACCACCTTTTGAGATGGTAGTCTCTCCGTAATGAACTGTACTCTACCTTTGCGTCTGTATTAAATCTGTGTATCCGCTTGTTTTATATACCGGCCAGTACTGGCATATTACGTCGTGGAAAGCTGCCGAAAAAAATGTTACTGATGTAGGTTGGAGAATTCCTGATCTCATCAAGTCATTGAGAAGATTACGTCGTTGCTTTTCAAACAGCAGACACCTTCGTATCACATGGTTGAGATCTGCGATATCATTTGGATGTTTTTTTGAGTATGTGGATGGCTGAACTTTCATCCCATCTAGGTGCGAAGGACAACACCAGTGACCCAAGTTGATACACATTATGGTATGCGGACGCGCTGAAAAGTAATGCCTCTGAACTTTTATATTAAGATTCTTAAAACTTTTTAAAGAAAACAACCTTTATTAACATTGTACACATCTATTCTTCATGTCTGCATATTTATTTCTCAAATAGTCACCATACCAACGCCCATATTTTACACAACGAGACAACATTCTGTTGATACCGACACTACAGAAAGTCTGACTTGGTTGACAGAGCCACATCAACTCTGCTTGCTCAGCTTCATCACTATCAAAGCGAAGTCCTCGATGGTGTTCTTTAAGTTTTGGAAACAGGATGAGGCCAAGTCGGGACTGTACGGAAGATACTCGATCACACCAAAGACGTCAGATTGTTGCAGATGTCGTGGCGCTCATGTGTGGTGTGACGCTGTCTTGCTGGAGGAGAGGTTGCTCCATACATGGAGCATTTAGACACACAATTATCGCAAGCTGTTTCTCACGCACCGACAATGTTACGTTAAACTCCACCTCCTCAGGTCCACAGTTCGGAGCCCTCTAGTGGCTGCATTGCAACTTGCGTTAGCGAAGCAGGAAAGTCGACTGAGTAATGTTCATGTCACGTAATACCTTAGCCTGTATTGAAAACTGTGATATTGCTCAGAGATCGTGGAGCAACACTAAAGTAGGCAATGCGTATCGATACCACGAACATCGACGGTGTTTCACTGCAATCTGCAACGACGAATGGGAGAGGCTGAAGAAGACACACCCTCTCTCCCACCACAGCAGCGCCCTCACACAGAGATCAATGTAGAGCTAAGCATGGAAGCGCTCTGTCCCAGGTCGGGACCTCAGCTGAAGCAGTCAGCTTCATCCTAGAGGATTAAAGGGTTATTCAAGACTCAGACGGAAATGTACTTTTGTCAATGTTGCACGTTGCGTTATGGGCTAAAGGCAAGGGCCGGCAGGCCAGTCGGGAACGACAGGGAACAGACGGCTGTGAGAAGAAGTCAGCCAATTGCACGCTGACTGGATCTCCTTCCAAGACGACAAAGCGACAGCAGCAAACCCTACATAAAGAGGACATAAGCGCCCCGACCGACTGTTGACGCCCGAGTCCAATAGCAGCTTCAAGACTTTTGACCTGTATAGTAGCGTCAACTCTAGTCACTTCGCTTGTACTCTTTATGTATCACAGAGTTGGGAATTATATCCATATAAGTATTTAGTTGTAGCAATACCGGCCATGACCTTCTTCTTCTGTGCGGATGCACACATATTACCCGAACCCTTACGGGACTTGATTAGAATGTCTTCCACGAGTAATGAGTGTGTTGGGTAGGAACACTACGAATGTAGTGTGTGGACATATAAGGTGAGAATGTGGGCTCGCGGGAGGCGTGTGGAGATAGTACCTGCAGTCGCACTACCCTCTGTTCCCTCGGTGGCTCAGATGGGTGCCGGCACGGTAGGTCAGCGTGTTCGGTCAGAGGACCGCTTGTCCTCTGTAATAAAAAACCTGAGTAAAGGAATCATCGTTCAACTTGATGCTGATGTCATGTAACGTCCGCCCATTCCAAACTAAACGAACAATACCGAACAAAACTTTTATAAAAAATGGATAGAGCCTCTGCTATGTAAGCAGGGGATACCGGGTTCGAGTCCAGATCGGGGCACACATTTTCACCTGTCCCCATTGAAATATATCAACGGCCGTCAGCAGCTAAAGGTATTAATATATAATTCTAATTTAGACTTGGGAATTGTCTGTACTATATTTTGTATGCCGCCCTTCGCTTGCGACACTTCTGTGTACTTGTCACACGTATGTGTAATTTGCAAAAGTTAAGAATTCTAATATTTCTTTTTTGTTTTAAAACTCATTAATACGGTTTGTTTCAGTGTCTGTCTAGTGAACCGATTTTGCACACTTCCTAGATACCAGTCATTATTCTTCAAGAAAACAGTGTGTTAATTAGTACATCAAGTGATGCTTTTATAGTCAATGACAGTTGTAAATTATCCAGCACGCCTGTGGTAATGAATTGTACCAAGTTAAGTAAATCTTTTTATTCCTTCATGCAATAAAATGAACTAATATTTCGTATGTTGTAGTGCACATGCGTCATCGCCCAGAACAATAAAAGAATCCACAGTTATGGCTAGACTATTGTAGCTTCGTCTGGTCGTAACAAGAACAGCTTAAAAAGTTCGGAAGCATTATTTTTCATCACGTCCTCTTAGTTGTGTGCCACCTGTTCAGTTTTACCTCTGAAAGTTCAGTGGAAAGCTGCGTTACATTGAAGCATAGTGTCTTCCTTTCGACTATTGGTGGGTTGGCTACAGCTCTGTCAGTCCTGAAAGCGTGTTTCTTTAAGGAGAAGCTATGGTGGAACTAATCTGAAAGTTACATCATCCAATTACTATCTCTCAATAATATTTGATCCCTTCTGATCAATTTAATGTATTATTTGTCAAATAATTCCGATTAGAAGTGTACTTTCTATCACAAAATTTAACAGTGAAGATTGAATACAATCCAGTGTTCTGCGTTTACTTACTTAAATATCTGTAGCTCTGGAAGTATTCAGTCTAGAAGGCTGTGGTTTTCAGCTATTTATTCTTTGACTTCAAGTTCTTGTTAAGAGGCTGGATGCACTGTGTAAAGAGAAGTGGTGGTACTCCATCTAGTGCTTTGTAACTTTTAAATTGTAAACATATAAAATTCTATACTGTAAGAGAAGAACTCCAGCATTATTATGGAACGGCAATAAGATACAAACCGTATGACATACAAGAAACAGCAGTGTGAGGTTCATTCTTCCGCAAATCATCCACTGAAGAGACCCTTGTACAAGGTCTTTGTCCACCAGCTGCTGATTCACGTGTGAGTACTGCGAAGCTCAGGCAGCAGGTACAGAGGAACATTTTAGCCCAAAGGTGTACTTCGTCTACAGAGATGGAAGCTATTAAATCAGTGCATAGAGATTTAGTTCATCCTGACCATCTTTCGAGATATCTCCATGGTTGAATTCAAGACCTGAATGAGTCTTTCAATAACGTCATTTTGACCAGCATGTCAGAAAATGTTTTTTCAGGAATGAAAACACTATACCTTTGTGTTTGTGATGTGATGACGTTTAATGATGGTAACAAGGGAAGAATTAGGGTACTACAGCAACTTGATAGCACTCCAGTAATTAATAACCTTCCAGCGAATGGATCATTTAATAATCATGAAAGCCCAGCATTCAACAGAAGAAATGAGGAAAGCACAGAGAGACATGACAAGAGGGGAGCATCTAGGCTTGCAGGATGATTAAGAATGGGATATAGTCAATGCTGATTATGGGTCCGGCTATTTCTAGCAGCTGTCATGCATGCACATGTGAGTTGGAATAATCTGAAACTGTGAAACTGATTTCCAGAAACTGAATTTGTTTAAAATATTTGGCTTATTTCTCAGGAACTATTACAGATATCTATGTCCGCCCCTGGTAGCTGAGTGGTCAGCTTGACGGAATGTCATACCTAACGTCCCGGGTTCGATTCCCGGCTGGATCCGAGATTTTCTCCGCTCAGGGACTAGGTATTGTGTTGTCCTTATCATCATCATTTCTTCTACAATCGACACCCAAGTCGCCGAAGTGGCTTCAACTCGAACGACTTGCACCAGGTGAACGGTCTACCCGATGGGAGCCCCTAGCCACACGGCATTTACACAGATATCCATGCGTAATTTTACAATTTGCTACGTACTGAACCACCCAAACACATCTCCCTCTAACGGGCTTTTACTTACAGAGGGAAAATGTTTTAAAGAAAGAATTGAACAAAATTTAAAAAAATTCATACCTAATTAATTATTTGTCTGTATTTTCTGAATCTGGTTCAGTAATTATAAAAGAAATTGCAAATACTTCCTAAAAATTTCAGATCTCTACTTACCGAAGTTTCTGAGATAACAGATCATCAGTCTTGTAATTTTTTAACTCAGTAGCTATACGTCGTACGTACTCCCCTTAAGGAAACAACGAAATCGATTAGCAGTTAACAAGTGTAGTAAAAATGAAATGACAATCAAATGAATACCCCTAGCTGCATTCAGGCGTTGATATAAGTCAACGGGGATAGTTGAAAACGTGTGCCTCGACCGGAACTCGAAACCGGGATCTCCTACTTATATGGCAGACGTTCTATCGATCTGAGCCACCGAAGACACAGAGGGTAACGCGACTGCATGGACTTATCTGTGTCACGTCTTCTGTGAAACCCACATTCCCAACTCATTGTCCCGCAGGATATTCATAGTTCGTAGTGCCCCTGCCCATTATACCTGCCGTGCGATTCCCGTAAGAGTTCGGCCACTGTTTGTGCACCCTCACAGAAGAAGATGGTATACAGGGTGAGTCACCTAACGTTACCGCTGGATATATTTCGTATACCAAATCAAATACTAACGAACCGATTCCACAGACCGAACTCGAAGAGAGGGGCTGGTGTAATTGTTTAACACTAACCATACAAAAATGCACGGAAGTATGTTTCTTAACACAAACCTACGCTTTTTTAATGGAACCACGTTAGTTTTGTAAGCACATCTGAACATATAAACAAATACGTAATCAGTGCCGTTTGTTGCATTGTAAAATGTTAACTACATCCGGAGATACTGTAACCTAAAGTTGACGCTTGAAACCTCCGACGTTCAGTTGCGTATTCTAACAAACACGGGCCACGGTCGGCGAGCAGCATCTGCAGGGACATGTTTACGATGACGGCCGTGTTTACGAGTGTGGCTGTAGTGCACTCTTGTGGTTTGGTCTAGCTGTCGCAGTGTCCGCATGTACGCGTGCTGCTATTGTTATTCTGCATTCGTCTCCGCATGCAGACCAACTGTAGTACACCGTGTTACCAGACGTCTGTGATAGTGTAGTGTTGTAGGAACTGTGACCATGGTGAATTCGAACTCTGAGAAAACGGAGATGATACTCATGTATGGCGAGTGTCGACGAAATGCAGCTGAAGCCTGCAGGGTGTATGCAGAACGGTACCCTGACAGAGAGCATCCAACGTGTTGCACATTGCAAAATATCTACCGCCAACTGTATACAGCAGGTATGGTCGTAGCACGCAAACGGGTCCGTAACAGGCCCGTCACAGGAGAAGCGGGTGCAGTTGGTGTAGTAGCTGCTGTTGCCATGAACCCACACATGAGTACACGAGACATTGCGAGAGCCGGTGGACTGAGTCAAAGTAGTGTCCTGCGCATACTGCATCGTCACCGCTTTCACCCGTTTCATGTGTCGCTACATCAGCAATTACACGGTGATGACTTTCATCATCGAGTGCAATTCTGTCAATGGGCATTAACAGAGAATGCGTTGCAGTTCTACCTGTTTACCGATGTTGCGGCTTTCACAAACCACGGGGCAGTGAATTTACGGAACATGCATTACTGGTCGGTGGACAATCCTCCCTGGCTCAGACAGGTAGAACGACAGCGACCGTGGACTGTAAATGTATGGCGCGGAATCATTGTCGACCACCTCATTGGTCCTCATTTCATTGCAGGGGCCAAAACAGCTGCAACATACATCGCGTTTCTACAGAATGATCTGCCAACGTTGCTCGAAAATGTCCCACTGGAAACGCGTCGACGTATGTGGTATCAGCATGATGGTGCACCTGCACATTCCGCAATTAACACTAGGCTGGCCCTTGACAGGATGTTCGCCGGGCGTTTCATAGGACGTGGAGGACGCATAAATTGGCCAGCCCGTTCTCCTGATCTTACACCTCTGGACTTCTTTCTGTGGGGTACGGTAAAGGAGAATGTGTACCGTGATGTGCCTACAACCCCACAGGATATGAAACAACGTATTGTGGCAGCCTGCGGCGACATTACACCAGATGTACTGCGGCGTGTACCACATTCATTACGCCAAAGATTGCAATTGTGTGCAGCAAATGATGGCCACCACATTGAACATCTATTGCCCTGACATGTTGGGACACACTCTATTCCACACCGTAATTGAAAACGGAAACCACGTGTGTACGTGTACCTCACCCCTCATGGTAATGTACATGTACATCAGTGAAAAAGACCAATAAAAAGGTGCTAGCATGTGGACGTAATGTGCTGTTCCAGTCTCTTCTGTACTTAAGGTGCATCACCGTTCCCTTTGGATCCCTACGTAATTCGGTGCTCTCCGATACACACGATCGAGCAGCGGAGGAGTGGTACTCAAGCGTCAACTTTAGGTTACAATATCTCCTGATGTAATTAACATTTTACAATGCAACAAACGGCACTGATTACGTATTTGTTTATATGTTCAGATGTGCTAACAAAACTAACGGGGTTCCATTTAAAAAAACGTAGGTTTGTGTTAAAAAACATACTTCCGTGTTTTTTTTATAGTCTGTATTAACCAATTACACTAGCCCCTCTCCTCACGTTCGGTCTGTGGAATCGATTCGTCAATATTTGATGTGGTTTACGAAATGTGTATCCAGCGGTAATATTAGGTGACTCTCTGTATATATAAAGATGGTATCTGTTCTTTCGGCGTTTTACCAACGCCTGTATGCAGCTAGGGGTATATATTTCATTGTCATTTCATTCTAACGAGCTGCATGGTCACCGATGGTATCTGTTATTTCGGATATGTCAGATACCATATACATATAAAGTGTAGTAAGAGTTGGCCAGAAATCACACTGCTTCTCCGCTGTACACCAAGCGGTTGGTCTTTTAGTATACCCGCCAGCGGATATCTAAATTAACACAGATCAGTTGGCATGCGTTTCGCGCCAAACTGCCACGGACAGCGCACGTGAAACGTTGTACAGAGAGAGCCATTGACTCAGATGTTTACCTGTCGACGACCTTATGACGGGGCTCGTCAATTCTTGCGCCCACTTCAAACTACCTTGGACCTCAACTCCCCAGTTTCGTAATGGAGCCACCAACGGCTCCTATAGTTAACACTTGTGATATTCACACCTGTACAGATACAAAAAGTCTCAATCTGAGTAACAGTAAGCAGCAAACCCTTCACAGGCCAGTAATTGGAGACAGACAAATAAGTATTAGCATCAACATTGACAGTGTTGAGATAGTGGACATCTTTTTTACCTTGGCAATACTCTCTCAACCAGTGCAAATATACTCGTAGATTCGGAAATTCAGCAAAGAATCAACAGCGCTGGAGTACTCTGTGCTAGACCAAAATCTCGAGTGCTTGACACTCGTGATGTTAATACAGCTACGAAAGTATTCGTATACAGTTAAGCTGTGATTCCTACCCTTGCTTTTTGGATCTGAATCCTCAGCATGTTACATATGGCATATTAGAACCTGGAACAATATCACCAGCGACTTCTGAGGAGGATTCTGCATATATAATGGCTAGACAGACGCACATGTATCAGCACCATTAGAGAGGCATACACAAGTAGGTATAGGAGCGATAGTTTCAAGAGAATGTACTGCGCATGCTCAACATCATATTCCGAGACAAGTGTTTTACTTCCAGTTAACAGAGGGAAATATATGTGTGGGTGGTGAGAAGGAAAGATTTAAGGGTGTAATTAAGAGTAACATGAAGATGTATCATATTAATCTAACATCTGGGAGACCTCTGCCCGCGACCGTCCATACTGGAGATAACTAGTACATAGTGCAGCACTTGTTTTTGAAGGCAACACCGGACAAATAGCAATTGAAGAGAGGCAGCGTAGAGAAGAAAACGAACTGCAAATACCTGTCATTAGTGCGGCAAACTGTGTACTCACGCAGGTTTGGGAGACAAACCTACTCGACCAAGAGTGTTTGCTTTGTTACATGACTCCGTAACCCTTACGTTAGACGCGGATGGTGGTGGACATTCTCAAGGTCACACTGTCACGGCAGTGGTGCGAGGGTAGGCTCGTAATTAACAAGCCGCCAGGCGGATCGCTCACTTGTCCACGCGCACAAACCGTCCGCCGCTGGCCCGAAGTGATAATCAGGGCCACGCAAATATTTGGATCGCGCGCGCCGTTTGCCTCGGCGCGAATCGCTTTATTTGATTCCGCTGTTGGATTTTCGGATTGGCCGCAATGAGAGCGGACACAAAAAAGGGCACGGGGACAGGGGCGGAGGCAGCCCGGACGGGTGCAGCTAAGCCGGCGCCGTAAGCAAAAATCAATATTTGAGCCGCTCGAAACGGATGTAATATAGCGCTGACGGCTCCCCACAAACAAGTCTTCATTTCGCAGGTTTACGGACTGTTGTGCAGTAAAACAAACGCTGGCCCGCTTTACGCCACCAGCAGCGTCCCAGACCAATATAGTCTCTTTGTTACCACGCGCCGAACGGGTCGACGACGGAAAGCAATGCTTTGAGCCTCAGGGATCGGGCAGTCGTTTTGTAAAAGGCAGTATGAATCTTATCCCAAGCAACATCTGGAGAGGATTTGGGAGCGAGTTCCCTTTTTTCTTTTATCTTTTGTGATAGTGCCCTTAAGAATTTTCTGTTTTTATTTAGTACTAGGGGAGAAACCCGGCGTTGCCCAGGTATTTATTCAAATAGTGCGTCCACTTGGCGTCTGGCCTTGAGCTTAATGCTTATGACGTCATATGTCGTGGACTTTGTACGTACATTCAGTAGCATAGGCGGATACTGTCTGTAAATTGTGTTGCAAATAGAGTTAGTAGCAACGAAGGAATAATTTTAAAAATCATGCACGCTGTGGCAGTTTTTGACGCATGGCACTGTTTACGACGCCATATCTTCTGAACTATGAGTCTTACAATCATGCAATATTGTAGGTACATTCACCGGCACATACGGATACTGTCTGCGAAATTTATTGCGAATAGACTTAGAACCAAAGTAGCAATAAATTTAAATGTCATGGATGATGCGGCAGTTTGACACGAATCTCGTTGTTTATGACAACGTATTTCCTGAACTATAAGTCGTATAATGAAATAAATTTTGCACTTAATTACGTGGCATATGTTCATACAGTCTGCAAAATGTATCAAGAATTAGGTTTGTAGTAAAGAACTAATAAATTACTACGTCATGCTTCTGTGCTACTTTTACTGCATGAACATAGGAAAAGTACTAAGCGATAAATATTTTTCCTTTCTTCGTTTTGAAGGGGTTGTCAACGAGAAGAAAGATTGTAAGGATTTGAAATTATGAATAAAGTTTGTTGCAAGTCCCTAGGTGCTCTCATTTTCAAATACTGCATGGATAATATCTGTGAATTAACGAATCATAGGCTAAGCTCCTTTTTCACCCATACTCCCACCCCGTTAATAGGTAGATAGTTCCTGCCCCTCACAGCAGTTGTCACATGGCAGTAAAGTATATGTGCAACTAATTTGGTTGGAATCAGTCCAGTAACTCAGGAAGAGATGTGGAACACACACACAATTTATAATTTGTAAGGATATTTAATTACATGTCGTGTCTATTAAAAATATATATAGTCTATGTCCTCCCAAATGTAGTAAATCGGACAAGAACTTTGCGATTTTTGCTAACAACCTTTCCCCTTTATGTACTGTATTACATATATAAATTTCAAGTCACATTACGAAATCTTACGTAGACACTGATCTTTCTCTTGTCTTGTCGGTAAAGTGTGTAAAATTTTATCGGAGTAAAACTTAGGTTTGTATGAACTACAAACAAACAACAAACGGACACTCTTCTTGATATACAGGATGAGTCACTAACTATTGCTACCTAGAATATCTCTGAAAGCATGATAGTAACTGAAAAGTCTGTGGGACAAATTTTGAATGGGACAACGGGGTTCATTAAATGACGTTGATTTTTCGTTGCTAGGTGGGGTCGCAAAGAGATATAAAGGTCAACTTTGTTTTTTTTTAATGAGATTCTATAGTTTGGTACTTATTTTCTGATAGCGTCTATGAAGACAAATCCAATGATGTGTAACAGTAAGTTCTTTAAAGGTCAACAAAGGTCAAAAGGCTGGCATGATCGTCCATTTACAGAAGGTGTTCGAAGCGATGACCACTCGTATCAATGCAGCGCTGTAATCTTCTTTTCATGGATAGACTGGTAGTCCTTATCACTTCGGCAGTTATCGAAACACATGCTCTGATAATTCTCTGTCGTATGTCGTGCAAATAGTAAACATTCGCCGAATATGGCGTATCCATCTAACGTGTCATTAACATGTAAACACCATTCGACGGTTTCGCAATACTACATTAATAGGAACGGCAAGACTAGTACCGTCGAATCAAGCGAATGTGAATGATGTATTCCTTCGAAGAAAAGGTCGATATGCTTCTAATATACGGAGAATGCCAAACGAAATTCAGTGAGAGCTGCAGACTTATACGCTAAAAGATGTCCTCAGCGTACTCACCCTACACGTCGTAAGTGCCGAAGTGATAATGAATACCACTTAATCCATGATAAGAGGATTGCAGCACTGCATTGATACCAATGGTCATCACTTCTAACACCTTCTGTAAATGGACGTTCATGCCACCTTTGTGTCCTTCAAATACTACTGTTATACATCATAGGATTCATCTCGATAGCCGCTATTGGAAAATAGGTACCAAACTAACACATCCCGTAAAAAAAAGTAATATTATATCCCCCATCGTCCCATGCAACATGTGTCCCACAAACGTTTCAGCTCCTATCATACTTTCGAAGTTATTCTTGGTGGCAATAGTTAGTGACTCACCCTGTATATAGATTTTAACTTTTCCCAGTGTCTTGACTGGAAATTGGAGCGTGCCTTTCACACACGACGTGATTGCATCTCCACCATATCCATGCTAAGCAAAAGAAACAACGTAGACATGCTTACCTTGACACATGCTTAGCTTGATACTTGATTTGTAGGTCGGCGTTGAAACTGTGTAGATGTCTTCTGCAGGTGCTAAATTACCTCTGTGTAATTTCTGCACTTTATGATCCAGTTGAAAACTTCCTTTGTTCAACAGGAAGAATCGCTACTTCACTTAATACACCATTCGACCATACATGGTAACATTGCACAATACAATTACAAAAAAGGGGCATAAGATAAAAGCATGTCAGTATCACTCGTATCGGAACCACTGCTCCCTCTCCAGCATTTCGAAGAAGGACATACTTCACATAGTCCAAAGTAACGTATCCATTACACATTAACATCTATTACGTCTGACGTAATTGATGAATGGAATCAAAAATGGGAAGATATTTAGTGACGCAATTATGATGAATGCGCACAGTCCTGAGCTAAATATTAACAACAACACAAAAAATGCTTCTTGCAGTGACTTCCAAAAATAATCAATTAACACCATAGAAATGAAATACTTCTTGAGAAAATTTACTGTGGCAAGGAGAGCTTTTCTTGGACGCTGTAGTTAATAAGTCTTGCAAAACATTAATAACTGGAGAACAAGTAATCAAACCCCTTGCTGGGCGACATGACGGGTACAACAAAAGTTAATTTGCTGACGCCACTATGTGGCACACTCCTCGTGTACGCTAAGTCAACGCCTAGCACGAGTAAGAAGAAGTTTATGTTCCTAGGTCCAGTCATTGAAAAGTTGACAAAGTCTAGACGTGCTGAGCTGGTAGAGTTCGGACCCTGGTTGCGCGACATCTTGGTTGAAGAGTGGTGGTGGTTGCCAGACTAGGCCGCGACAGCAGTGGCAGCTCTGGTGAAGTCTATTGTTCCGGGCTGGCGATGCCACTACCTTCTGTTGCCCTGGCACCAGCTTAGATCCTCCATGTGTCGAGTTCTACAGCTTCCTGATTGGCTTCTTGGCTTGGCAGAACGTAGTTTTGACAGCACACACCAATGCTAGCTGCGCGTGACGCCTGAGATTTTGGGAATATATTTGTCTAGGTAAAATATTCAAGAGATTTAACTTGTAAGATCACAGGGAACACCAAAAAATAATTAATTTAGAGTAATGAACTTTCTGAACAACATTTGTTTAGGTAACATATTCAGTTATTAAAATTGCAGGATCACAAGTTAGAGTAAGCACGAGATAATCCATTGAAAATGTGAAATGCAGGTACATTAATAGCTAGTTTAACTGCCAGACTGTTAAATGCAAGCACGCAGATGTACATGTATTGTGTTGTAAAGGTGCCGGATGTCAGTTTATGGGATGGCGTTTCATGCATGTTGCACTTGGTCAGTCAATACACGGACGGTTAATGCTGTTTATGGATGATGCTGGAGTTTTCATCCCACCATGTCCAATATGTGGTGGACTGGAGACAGATCTGATGATCGAGCAGACCAACGCAAGATGTCGACATTCTGTAGAGCATGTGGGGTTACAACAGCGGTACATGAGCAAGCGTTATCCTGTTGGAAAACAGCCCTGGAATTCTGTTAGTGAATGGTGGCACGACAAGTCGATTCACGGGGCTGACGTATAATTTTGCAGTCAGCGTGCATGGGAGAAATACTAGAGTGCTCCTGCTGCCATAAGAAATCGCATCCCAGACCAAAGCTCCAGGTGAAAGTCCAGGAAAGGAAGGAAGGGAGATTGAATATGACGTCCCGTCGACATCGAAGTCACCAGAGACAGAGCACAAGCTCAGATTGTGTCAGGGACGGGGAAGGAAATCGGCCATGCCCTTTGAAAGGAGCCATCCCGGCATTTGCACGGATAGATTTGGAGAAATACTGAAAACATAAATCTGGATGGCCGGATGCGAATCTGCGCCGTCGCCTCTCGAACGCGAGTCCAGTGTGCTAATCACTGCGCCACCTCGCTCAAGTGATCGTCCGGAGCCTGGTCTTCTTGTGACTACTGTTGTTAGTAGTCATGTACAGTGGCTACATTCCTGCCAAGTCTCTCTGCAATGTTGCAGAAGGAACATCCAGTTTCTCTTGGCCCTGTTACACGACCTCGTTCAAACTCAGTGAGGTGCTGATAATGCCGTCTTTGTCGCCTTAAAGGCGTTCTTGATTATTAGCATCAAGCATTGCAGCGGCTGTTCTCGTGTGTGTGTGTGGTGCAAAGCTTGGTCATCTGTTGTTTAAAATTGAGTAAAAAGCGTAGTGCTTCTCCGTTGGACTGGAGGGTGAAGCGGAGCACTTGTTAGATGACGGAAATCACGTGAAGTAAACTGTGGTCCGTTGACCGCCACGAGTACTTCTGACAAACGTTCTATGCAAAATGTGGAGGAAAACGCTTTAATGGTGCTACGTGATGTGGTAGACGCCATAGGCACCGCAAATGGGAACTTGCTAAAAGAGTACACTAGTATGAGCCAACGAGTGTTCCAAAATGCTCCTGCAAAGTCCATGTGCACTAGGTGCCATGGCGATTGAGTCTCAGGCCGAGGTGAGAATGTCTGTGGCGGATTGGCTTTCAATGCAAGAGCGGCATCGTCATCGGTTCAATGTGGGGGTCCATAGCCTGCCGTGTACAATGCCGGCGCGCTACCTGTTTAGTGTGAACAATTCTCCAATATCCTTGGTGGAGCAATCGCAACACATCCTTTTGCAACACTTTGAGAATAAGCACACGCTATTGCCCACTGTCATTTTGAACTGGAATCACACCCTGTTGAATTGAAACTTTATGCCGACGTGCAAAATATCGGCGCACGACTGAGTTCTGGATACTGTTCAATGAAGGACGTCAGGATGTGCGAATGTAATGCACAAAACTTTTGAGATCTGGGTCTGCTTCCGTGGCCTGTGCAATTTTTCTGTAGTGCAAGGGACAAGATTCCAGCAATACAGAGTCCTGCGCATCAATTTGGCAACAAGATGAAGCAGATGCATCAAAATCTGAGTCTGGGCCAATCGGAAGGCGGGATAGAGCGTCTGCATTGCCATGCTTTGCCGTAGATCTGTACAAATTTCAAACACTGCGAAAGCAACAAAACCCAACGCTGCAATTTCTTAGAAATGCGTGCAGGAACTGTCTTTGACGGATGAAACTAGTACTGCAAAGGCTTGTGATTTGTTGCTAAATAGAACTTTCAGCCCTAGAAATAATAATCGAATTTGGTCGCTTCATACATAGTAGCGAGAGCTTCTTTTTCAATTTGTGAATAATTGCACTGACTTTGAGTGAGCAACTTTGAGGCAAAAGCAATTGCTCTGTCTTGTGAACCAATTCTGTGCGAAAGCACAACGCCGATTCTGTAGGAAGAAGCGTCGACTTGCAAAACTACCGGCTTGGCAGAGTCAAAATGCACTAAACACCTGTCACCAAGCAAACGTTTTTGAGATCCTGAAATCGGTATGAACCGAATGTAGCATGTCATCTTGTCTAGTACTGATTGAATGGGTCGCACACCCTGGCCATTTATCATAGTCTGAAAAAAGTCCCACTTTTAGGAGACGACACTTGAGTCCTGCTTCAGATAACACTCGAAAAAGAGTACGGAAACTGACAGTGGGTTCATCTAGCCTACGGCCTGAGACGACAATATCGTCAAGGTAGTGTGAACGAAATGGCACTTTTGCAGTCAGCTGTTCCAAACAATGTTGAAAAATGGCTTCTGCGGAAGCATTGACGAAGGGCAAACGCAAATACTTGAAGAGTCCTAAGTGTGTATTTACAGCAAACAGTTTCTGTGATTCTTCATCCAATGGAATTTGCAAGTAAGCCCCACGCAAATCTATCCTAGAAAAGAAACGTCCTGCACCAAGCTTTTCTAGGAGTGCTTCAGGGCGAGGTAACGGATACTTGTCTGTGGGTTGACTTTGTATTTGAAGTCAGCACAAATGCGAATGTGACCAGAAGGCTTAGGCAACTAACGAGAGGACTTGCCCGTTGACAAGCTTGAATCGGAGCAATTATACCGCTATCTTGCAATTCTTTAAATTCACTGACTGCTTTGTCTCTTAAAGAAACTGGAACGAGGCGGGCTCGGAAAAACTTGGGCTCTGCATTGTCTTTCAGTGTAACGTACGATACAAAATTATTAGCTTTTCCCATTCCCTCTGAAAATCGTTCAGGAGATTCTTTAAGCAAGGTAGCTACATTGTCTTTCAGATCACAAGCCGATATGGAAAGTACGTTCTCGTGGATACTAAGTCCAAACAAATCAAAGGCATTTAAATCGAAAATGTTCTCACTGTCTCTGAGTTTCAACATAGTAAAATTCACTGTCCTAGTGTGCGATTTGTAAGTGATAGGAAAACTACACTGTCCATGCACTGAAATTTCCCGACCGTTGTAAGTAGTGAGGTGCTTGCTAGATTTAGAAAGGCTTGGTGAGCCTAACTGCTCGTACATGGTACCATTAAGCGAAGTTGCAGCGGCACCTGTGTCTAACTGTGAGTTCATACGACGGCCAGCAATTCGTAATGAGATAAATAGTTTATTTGACCGTCTTTGCACAGCACTATGAAGAGAAGGAGGACAACATTAGTCTACTTCTGTCAGAACCTTTTGTAGGTGTTCAAAACACAGTGTTCACTGCATATGAACGAGCCTGGTTTTTCTGGAAGTGGACAAAATTGACGTTTTTGTGGGTTGCAACGAAACTGCATGGACAAGGCCTTTTTTTTCCACACTTGTAACACGTTGCTTTACGTGTTGGGAAATCCTGTCTTTTATGGCGAGCAAAACATCTAGGGCAAGACCTCACTAAATTCACAGGCCTGTTTACCTGTCTACATGGCTGTCCGCGCGACTGTGCACGCAGTCGTTGTTGTAGCTGTTTGGGGCGGTCGCGAGCAAGGGGCGACTCGACCTGACAAATCCGTACTTGGTCAAACCTATCGACCGCTATGGCACTCGAATCATATTACTCTAGGATTTGCAACACTTGAGGACGTTCAAAAATGTGTGTGAAATCTCATGGGACTTAACTGCTAAGGTCATCAGTCGCTAAGCTTACACACTACTTAACCTAAATTATCCTAAAGCCGTCGGCACACGGACCGTGCATCCGAATGTTGAGAGTTGAGCGTGCCGAGTTTGTGACGTCACAGCGTGGAATAGCACGTTCGGGAGTCTTTCCGAACGTGCAGAGCAATATCTGGCATGTCAGATATTCTGAACGTTGACCAATGAGATGGCACAACGCCACCTACGTCACACGCACGCCGTCTCCCTTCAGTACAGAGTTGTGAGGCGCCATATTGGCATTTATTTCAAGCCTATATGTGTCTATGCCTTTTCTGAGCACCAGAAAATTGAGACTCACTGGAAAACCCGTTTAGTTGTGTGATTCGTTCCAATAAATTAATGAGAAACATCATATTCATGGCAAAAGAATTATTGGAGCGTATTATGAGAGTAGGCTATTTGAAGGCAGCGACACACTGAAGATCCACCCAAAATATGGTTCTTCGTACAATTTGTTATAATTCAATTTGTGGTGTCACCGCCAGACACCACACTTGCTAGGTGGTAGCCTTTAAATCGGCCGCGGTCCGGTAGTATACGTCGGACCCGCGTGTCGCCACTATCAGTGATTGCAGACCGAGCGCCGCCACACGGCAGGTCTAGAGAGACTTCCTAGCACGCGCCCAGTTGTACAACCGACTTTGCTAGCGATGGTTCACTGAGAAAATACGCTCTCATTTGCCGAGACGATAGTTAGCATAGCCTTCAGCTACGTTATTTACTACGACCTATCAAGGCGCCATTATCAGTTACTATTGATATTCTGAATCATGTACCGCCAAGACCGACGTTCGTCGTTAATGGATTAAAGTTAAGTATTCCACCAGCTACGTCCGCTTTTCTCAATTCTAATTTCCTTGTCCTGTTCCAGACCTCACGCCAGCCTGCGTGAGCTGAAACGCGAGCCTTTCGGCCTCCTCTAGTAACACGGTGTTGGTTCCCCTGCCAACCACAACAAAATTTCCATTAATAACATAATTATCTACGATTAACGTTTTTAGCGAGGGGTAAAACAATAACTTTAAAAGATTGAAGCCTGTTCTTGGTCTAGCGCAATGAGTAGCGTCTCTGTGCGGTAACACGTCTTCGATGGTGCGGTGGTTCGTGTCCAAACGCTCGCAAATATTTTTCCTAACATTCGCGTTTTCTTTATTTCTGATACTTTATTATTAGTTTAATATAAGTATATGCTATAATATATGATGCTATGTAAATATAAGTTCACCTTTCTTTGAGAGGTGACTGTTCGATTGGCTTAATTCCAGGACAGCTTGCGCTACTTGTATAAAGATATTTTGCTCCTTTTTTTTACGCTTCGTAATTCACATGTTGCAAAGATTCTAATACTGGGTACGGACAGTGATCAAGTAAGACAGACCTTGGAGTTTTACTAAAATGTGGGAATGATGAAATAATGTTTATCCTATGCGGAGAAGTATTCCAAATTTGCACCGCACTGTTTGTAATGGAACTTTTATAAGCCTGTGTCCTTATTGATTGGACATGGTACTTTCCTTTTCGTGGACGGTGGAGGAAACGTGCGTTTTAATAGAGCTAATGTGGGAATTTTACCCTCGTCCGTTGAGTAAACAGTGTGATTTACGAACTAGAAACACCCCTCAACTGCCTGTGGTGTGCGCTGCGATCGCGTATACCACGTTGGGGCCCACGTACCGTATGCACAAGTCGCATCGTTCCTGAGCGTTCAATAGCACGTTGAACTTGGCACGCTCAACGTTAACGTTCGACAGCACGGTCCGTGTGCCGACGGCTTAAGGACAAACACGTACCCATGCCCGAGGGAGGATTCGAACCTCCGCCGAGATCAGCCGCACAGTCCGTGACTGCAGCGCCTTAGACCCCTTGAGGAGGTGATGGGTTAGAGTACTTTAGGATCTGCTCTCGTATTCTACTACCTGGGACACTGAATGTTATTACATTCCTTATCATTAAATCATTGTAAAAATTGCCACAACTGCATTTAAATTTACACTTCCTAGCCGTGCCTGTTAATTTTGTGTACCGCTGTCGGTACGTCTTTTCCGGCTTTTACTGCAAACGAAAAAACTGATATCTAGTTGCAGCTACTTGGACTTGCTTATCATAGTGTTCAGTTAATGCAGCGATTACTCGGTCATAGGCTAGTTCGTCAGGAGACGCGTTTGGGAATATGCCTTGTATTAACCTGAACACTGGGGACCCTGCAACCAAGAGAAAGACTTGTAACTTTATAGTTCCTTGAACACGATGAACTTGTCAACGTGCTTCGAACTGAGTCATATATTTGAAGTATTCCTTTTCTGTGTTCTTAAATTACCAGAACGTTCGCATGCTGGTCGGCGGCACTTTTTGGGGTGGTTGGTCGGTTGTGCGACCGACGCAGCTTGTGCACCCTGTAGCTGTACCAGCGTCAGTAGGGCAGCAATTTGTTTTAGACGGAACTCGGGGGGCCGAACTTCCCGCCTGGGAACTCCTGGCCACTGGCGCCATATAATCATTTCCATTTTTTAAATTTTTTTTTGTTCTTAAACCGAAAAACCTGTGTTAGATCCATCACATTGGCCGTCTGCGGCTGAGGCAGTGGGTGGAGGGGGTGGCGAATTCATGGTTTACACAAATTCGCTATAACAAAATGCTAGCAAAGCCTCTGAAAATAGAGCAATGTGATTAGTTCGTTGGCTCCCCCCCCCCCCCCCCATCGAATACATGCAAAAACACAACAACAAATTGGTAATTAGAAATACTTGAATACGAACACCCCTGCAAGCTAAAATACAAGAGAAGAAAGCAAAATCCTTTCCCAAATTGATTAACTTCGATCGCCACTGAATTATCCTCGTCACCACTGTAGAATTCCCGTCCCACTGTAGAGTCTTGAACCGTATGGAAGCAAGGGACAAGATGTTATGGGTAGCCGGATCCTCTTTCAACAACAAAACTACACACATGACTTAATATGTTTATTTACAAGAATCTGCTACTTTACTTGAATAGAGTCCATGTTCGTAGTACAATATCATCAGTAATATTCCTCTTGCAGACAGTATTCGTAATCTTGCTGTTACAAACTTTAGTCTCACTGCCAGCCCCGCTCCACGAGTGAACTGACAGACGCCAAATTGGAGTGTGAGTTGACCGTCAGTGACTGAGACCTCCTGGTCAGCGGCGGCGACCTAAATATGTTGTCGAGAAGGAGTTGGCAGCCTGTTGCTCAGCGAGTGGACAAGGAAGTGTATGGACGCGACATTCTTAGTGGAGACTCTGTGTTGGTAGGACACACAATGTAAAGTGAGATGAAACGATATGTTTAGAAGAAAATTTGCAAGGAAAGGTATGATGATTAACGTCATTGATAATGTTTGGGTAGTGGAATTATTGCCAACTATATAATTTTTGGAACTGGATGTCACAGGAATAAGGCAAAATTTTCTAAATACATTGTTTGCTCTTCAACTAAATATTTCTCTTTGCTAACTATATGCCTCCTAGTAGGTAGTCTATAGCAGAATCTTTTTATTTAGTTGGCTGTTGTTGCTACTTGCTGTAATTGCTGTTGTTCGTGTTGTGAAGATTTTCTGTGAGGTAAGTGACTTATGAAAAAGAATGGGTTTTGCGCTATCGGGATTGGAGACTGAAATGAGTTTAGGCAATTAAGAGAGTTAGAGGTAGTTTCATATTTATTTAATTTCATATTTTTTTAGTTTTGTATTATTATTTGGACTTCTTGCAATTCAGGACTATTATATTGTGTTAATTAGTGGAAGTCATGTTGTCAATGCATAGCAGTCTGATTGCGTTGGGCTTGTATATTGTGGGTAATAAATGAATGGGTTAAGCTTGAGTTGTCAAAGTCATGGAAAATTCTGTAGTTCGGTGTCTAATAAAAAAAAAAATTAAAGAGGTAGTTTCACCTGTCGACCCTTAGCCGAGGATACTTCACTGTAATCTTCTGATTTCCTTGTAGTTTGAATAATTAGTGCATGAGTAGAAATTATTTATTGTTTACTGCTAGTGCATAGTTGTAAGTATGGAATTTCCTTTGTAGCTGTAGTTTCTTATTTTTGTTCTGTATTGTCATGAGCAAAGTAAAGGTGGAATGCATATGGGTTTGCACAAAGTATCTCGAAGTCGCTTTTGCATCTAATTAGATTATTATTTTCAGTGCTATTTTTTGTTTTTTCTTATTTTCGTTTTTCAAAGTGGTTTTGTGTGTTGTATAAAATAGTGTGATAATCATGGCGCGTGACAAGCGTAACACTAGGCTGCAAAGCAAATTGAGAACTGACAGTGACCAAGGGCGTAGCTTGTTAGCACCACCTAGTAATGAACCGACAAATGTTCAAGACAATAATTTGGTAACAGTGCATAAGGACATGGACCAGACAGTAAATAATGGGGTAGAAATTGAAAGAATCAATGAACAGCGAACTGTTGACGATCGATCGGTCGGTAACAGTTCGCCTTAGAAATGGGAAATAACAGATCGAAATGTTGCAAATTCCGTAGATTCAGGTTTTTCATCAACACTTTCCTCAATTAAGTCAAGACACACTCTGTGCTTTTCAAAATACGAATATTGCTGGTAAACTCACTAACGAAAAACACAAAGGAAAGTGTTTCAGTCACTAATGCATTATTATTGCAATTAATTCAAAAATTTGATCAAACAGACCGAAAGCTTCAAAAGTTAGACAATATAACAAAATCAGATACAAACAAAGCAACAGCTTCAAAAGTTACACAATGGAACAAAATCATAAACACAGCAACAACTTCAAAATTTACACGCAATTAACGAAATTAAACGAACACTTGAACAAACACGTGAAGTTTAAACCACTGAGATACACATATTCGAATCAAAATATCGAAACATTTCTGAAGAAGTAAAAACACAATTTCATGAGCATTTCAGCTTATTTTTTCGCGACATGAAGACATCTTACAGAAAAATGAAGCAACAACAAAAGAACTGCAGATCATTGTACACGAAAATCGCGACATATTGCAGGCAAAAATTGAATCTGTTGCATCTACCGATACGGTTGCGCAACTTGTAAAAAATCAGGATGTGGTGTGCGTACTGTAAGACCTTCGGTACACACACCATCAGATTATTTGACTTGTCGCTCTAACGAAGTAGGCGAGTATCAGCAATATGTCTCGTGGTTTCATCGTGGCGTGTTTATCTTCTGCCGTTAGGTCAGACGATAGAAATGCCACTTGCATTCTTAGAGTAGTAGATTGACGGTGACCAACTTTAAACAGAACTAGATTAATTTTCACACACATTTATTAAAACAATAAAAATCATAAACCTTACTTAACTTGATTCTGGATGCTATTTACAATTGACAATCTGAAGTTCCTTTGGTCCTGGTTCGTTAATCTTATTATCACATATCTCTGATACTTCACAAAGTGTCTATTCATTTATCTTCATGGCTATGTACAGGAATATGATAATCTTATTAGGCGCAGACTGAAACTTCACTACAGACTAAAGCAGACTAACTAATCGGAGGTCTGTACACTCGTTATAATACCTCGCACGTTCAGGTATCACTGCGCGAGTGTGATCTGCGAGGAGAAAAGGTTCTACGTTAGCAGCAGTCTCATTGTCTGCGTTACATATTAATACGCGGATCGGCGGAAGCAGAATTTGGTCCGTCTCTAAGACAGCGCAATCTCGTAGTGCGAAGACGGACGAGCGCTGCGCCCGCGCTGTTGTGCTTAGCGGGGCGCGCTCTAGTGGGAAAGTTGTGTACGCGCTGACTACGCGGAACTGTGTACACAACACAGGAAAACTTAAAGAACACAGTAGGTACGATTAGGACACAAATGGCCACTCTAAAACTTGGCTCAGAAATACACACGGAGGAAATTAGCACATTATCGGAAAAAGTAGCCGAACTTTCAGATCTGTTAAGAAATTCATCAACGAAGGTAGACGATTATTTGAATGATACAAGACCGGTAGCGTTTACTGACAGAGAGAAGTACTAGGAAATTAGGAAACTTAGAGTCAGAAACAAATTAATACGCAACACAAAAGAGAAATACTGAAGTAGATTAAAGAGTTACATATTTCAGAGAATACTCGCGCTCTGACATTGAAAGAATTATTTAGAAATAGGGAAAAGTCACACGGTGATAATACATGGTATTATGGAGATCTTGGAAGGAGCCGGCAGGGTGCACCGAGCCTTGAGATGGAACCGCTGACAAGACGGAACAATGACCGATTTGCGACTCACCGACACGATGACTTCATCACAAATCGCAAATTTAAAACATTCAAGAATTTAAGTAATGACATACATCCACAAGCTTGGCTACATCAGTTTTCTCATTGTTTTCCTGCTAACTGGTCATTAGAGCGTAGATCAGAATTTTGTGTGGCTATTTAGAAAGAATAGCTGTAAGAATGCGATCGGTTATTCGCGACTGTCACAGTGAAAGAGATTTTCATCATACCTTTCTTTCTGCATATTGGTCTCAGGCTATACAAGATCGAATAAAACACAGTATTATGATGATAAAGCATTTCAAACACTTTGAATTGTCCAGGCCTGTACAATATTTTGAAGATATGTTACACAAGAATCAGTATTTGTCAAAACCGTACAGCCCCTCGAAACATTCGCATTTGCTTAATTAAATTGCCTGAACACTTAAGACATATTATTTTGGCTGGACGTTGTTAAGTGTGTAAATGATATCGAAGGTTTTCAACTGGAAATCGAGCCGGACAATCGCATGATGCGAAAACAAGAAAACAACAACAATTACAGGTCACATCCATCTTTCATGATGGCACAAACAACAACCATACAGGACAAGTCTACCATTATAAAGCAAAACGTCACCAAAACAGACACCACCCGTATGACAACCATTGGCAGAATAACAATAATTACAGACCGTACGAGGTAGCCGCGCTGTCTATGGCGCCTTATCACGGTCCGTGCGGCTAGCCCCGTCGGAGGTTCGAATCCTCTATCGGACACGGGTGTGTGTGTTGACCACAGCGTAAGTCAGTTTAAGTTGGCTTAAAAAGTGTGTAGCTTAGGGACCGATGACCTCGGCAAAAAAATGGTTGAAATGGCTCTGAGCACTATGGGACATAACTACTGAGGTCATCAGTCCCCTAGAACTTAGAACTACTTAAACCGAACTAACCTAAGGACATCACACACATCCATGTCCGAGGCAGAATTCGAACCTGCGACCGTAGCGGTCGCGCGGTTCCAGACTGTAGCGCCTAGAACCTCTCGGCCACTACGGCCGGCTGACCTCAGCAGTTTGGTCCCTTAGGATCTAGCCACAAAAACAATAATTACACAGACAGATTATATTTTCGTGGTAATGAATATGACAGATACAACCGTAGAAACACCCAATATGGGAACCAGAATAATTATCAAAGAGGACAAAACGACTTCAGACGCAACAGTTCACCTTATAAGTACGATTCAGGGAGAGTGAACCTGACCGATGTATAGTTTCTTTGCATTTGTCTTACCATGTAGTTTTCTCCTTATGTCTGCAGTAGAATTTAAATTTTTAACAGCCAAATCAACTATGACTTTATGTCGAAGTTTACGTGTACTCAGAAAAGGTACAAGCTCTCTGAATCTGTTCGGTGGTTCCTCATTCTTCAGTGTGAGAGTAGGTGGTAAAACAGTGGAGTCATGAGGCATTTCATTTAGTACGTTTGTCCCAATACTGATGCTTCCCATGACAATAAAGTCTGCAAAGCTTATTAACTTCTTTCATAACGCGTTCAGACGGTTTACAATGTGGGAAGTACAATGAAATAAAAAAGGGTTTGATTTTACTATTCCGAAGAATGCGTGACCAAATAGCAGATCTGAATTCTGGTCCATTATCTGAAATGACCTTATCAACGTGTCCAACTTCACGTAAGAAATTTTTAACAAAGGCGTTGGATACAGAACGTCCAATGGCTTTGCATAATGGTGTGAAAGAAACAAATTTTCAAGTAAGTTCAACAGTACAACAGTTCGTGAGCATACAAAATTCTGTGTCAGACCATACGTAATTTCGGCACATTATAGGGACCGGGTTTGAAGGGAAATACAATCTATGCTTGAGGAGGGCATTTGAACCAGCGGTAAGCTCATACAATAATCCATTTCATGTTCTTGAGAAGAAAAAGGCATCGATCGGACTTGTCTTAGATTCCAGGCAAATAAATAACATAATCATTCCTGAAACAGACGGCAAACGTTGGAAGAACTTCTTCAAAATTTCAATGACGTAAAAGTGTTGACTTCTATTGATTTGAGAGTCAGCTTGTGGTAAATTAAACTTCATCCAGAATGTAGACAATATACGGCTTTTCTTTGTTCCGGCGCTTGTTATCAATTTTATCAATTTCGGCAACTTCCTTTTGGTTTAAACATTTCTTCATCAGCATTCATTCGTGGGCTAAATTGCATATTACCTGATTTTTTAAAACGACACATCACCTCGTATGTGGATGATATTTTAATACCAGAAGCCTCTTGGGAACAACATAATCGTATCCTTAACAGTTTGTTGCGTATTTTTGCTAATTCTGGGATTACGGTTAACGTGAAAGAAGCTGAATTCGGTAGGACAAAGGTAAAGTTTTTTGGTCACATTATTTGTTCTAAGGGCATTCAGCTGGATCCTGAAAAGTTGGAAGCAATTAGAGCTATTCCTGTTCCATCCACAAAAAGACAAGTTCCCAGCTTTATAGTTCTCGTGAATTTCTACCATTGTTTCCTGAATATACAAATTCTAGTGACTCCAAAACTTTGTTCTCTCAGTGGCAAGAACACTATTTTGAACTGGGACGAACAGGCACAGTTGGAATTTGATTCTTTGAAAGAAGTGCTACTTAACGCGCCAGTCTTAGATCACCCAAATCTGTCATAGGATTTCTGTCTTGGCACGGACTCTTCTAAAGTTGGTCTTGCTGCCCATTTATTTCAACAAGTTACAGAAAATGATATTACTGTTCAGAAAACCATCGCTTTTGCTAGCCGCGTGCTAATAAAAACCTGAAAAAAATTATTCCGTCGCTGAATTGGAAGCTTTAGCTATCGTTTGGGCATTTGACAAATTTAGTTTCTTTCTTTCAGGCAAATATGTAAAAGTTTATACTGATCATCGAACATTGCAATTTCTTATGTCTTCAAAATTAAATCATGACAGGTTGAAACGTTAGGTATTATTTCTGCAAGAATTGCGTTTCATAATAGCCACGGAAAACATAGTTGCTGACGCACTTTCACGTGCACCGGCTGACCTTGAGAAAAGCAACACAGAAACTAATCTTGAGAAAAATTTCAGTATTCTTTACATTCAAACTGTATCTTTTGAAAACTTCGTCACTGCATCTTCAAAGGACATTGGTCATGAGCAAGACAAGGATCAGATTTGGAAAGATATTAAAAGCAAATGGCATGAAAAGCATTGTTTGCACAGAGTCTAAACCAATACAGAACAGCTCCAAATACGCAGTGCTTATCGTACACGTAGCTAATCATTAAAATTGGTGGTAGCTGCGTGAATGATAGACAGCAATGTTTCAGAACAAAAATTTATTTTGCACTGCAGGGGAGAGGTTTACATTATATGTATAGATGGATGCTCTCGTCTCGGTTCATCAGGTTGTCTGCCAATTGTAGCTCCACTGCTTTCTTGATCCTTGAATACCAGTAGTATAATGCTTCTACCAAAATCTAAGCCTTTGTGAGATCCGTGGAATGCCCAGTGGAGATCTGCTTTCAGCCACCTCAGATTTGCTAGGCTGTAGAAGCTCAGAGAAGAGTTGATGTTCGAGGCAACGTTCTTGTACAGTACATGTAATTTGCCGAGCATATCTTTTTGACACTCTGACTAGGAATTTCATTAATTCTCACCTTTCGTAATAGTAGATCATCCATCACAGATGCCAGAAGAGCTGTCCTCTTGGCCACTTTACTCTTCTTGTATATTCTGGAAAATTTTGAAGAAACATTTCCTTTGATTGGTTTGACATTTTAGCCTGTAAAGCTTTCCTAATTGTGTGTTGTGTATATCCATTTTTCTTGAATACTGTCTTCAGTTGATCATTTCGTTCCGTGGGTTATCTGCATGTGACACTATATTGGCCCCGAAGTACTAAAGACGTAAGCACGCTCGTAATTTGTGAAAGACGGTAGTAGCTGGGTGCCTGCAAGTGTGAAACTTTATAGGGAACCTTAGGGTACATACAACGCCCACTTTCACTATGGTTTGGTCAGCAATAGAATCTATTATCACTTTGAGTTCCTTAGGTCCCACATTACTAGAGCAGGATGGTCTCTCAAAACTTACTTTCAACGTTCAGTTGCCTAACTGCATAGTAGACAACTCTGACGACCCAAGAAGTTTCGCCGACTTCACGCAAAAACGACGACTCGTAATTGGCGAGTCTCATCACAGAGAAATAATACTCCAAGGGCGGTGTATTGGACTTGCTTGCCACGAGTAATCGATCGGGGCAAGAAAATCATTCATGTCAAGGGGGCTTTAGCCTCACAGCCGACACGAGGAGTTGCCACTCGGCCACTCGGCAGTTCGGCAACAGGTTAGCCGGGGCCGTAACTCCGGCTGCCAGTTCTCGGGGGCGCTTAATATTAAGCGACGGTGGCGAGGAATGAATCATATAGCGGCACAAAAGACAAACAGGCCGGCGCAGGAGGGAGTTGGGCTGGTGAATAAGTAACGCCACCCTCGGGTGCGTCCTCTTGTTTGGCGCCCGACCCTACACCGCCTTCAGCGGCCGCCTCGACCGGAATAACCTCGTTACCGGCAGCGGGGCGTTGGCGCCGGCGTGCAGCGTTTGGCAACAGCGGCAGCGGAGGCTGCAACGAGGCTGTGTAGCTTAGTTAGCAAAGCGAAACGGATTGGTGGGGGGGGGATGCATCCTGACCTCGACAAGGCAGACTCTCGCACGGGTGTGCCGGCAACAACAGTTCACTCTGTTCTGTGTCTCTGATGAACTGACATACGAAGTGTAATCACAAATTTTTAATTATCATCTCGATACAACAATGCTACGGCCATGAAACTATTAAGATGTCGGCCCTGCTCTGCACGTCCATCCTTCTATACGACACATTTTTCCCAATCTTGGATGACTTGACGGAGTCCTTGTGTATCACAGTCTGCATTTCGGCTCTTGAGGAAACGTTCTACTTAAATTTCTTTTGTGTCACGTCTATGGTCACCAACTTGTAGGTCCTCAGACTACAGGTTTCGGTCAGCAATGACAATCTTCACATTTGTTGTATAAAGATCATGTCCCAATATCCTAATATACTGGAGCCATAGTGGCTTCGTATATTAGCACCTTTTTTTTTGTGAAACAGATCTGAAGATAGTCATTGCTGACCAAAATCGGCAGTCTGAGGACTTCAATGTTTGTGACCGTAGACGTGAAATAAAAGAAAATGTATTTTATATTTCCGGGTCGCTGTTCTATTCGCCACCATGTCGCAGCTCGTGGAACGTTCCACTTATCGGAAGTCTCCTCGTCGTCATTATGGAAATGTCTGTTACGCAATAATTTTTTCATCTGGGAAAAGGGGAAGAATTCACTGTGCGCCATTTCACGACAGTACTAAGGATGCAGAAAAATGTGTTAGTGCAAATAAGCAGTTTATCTACCTCTACATGATTACTGTGCAATTCACAACTAAGTGCCTGATAGAGGGTTCTCGAGCCAACTTCTTTTGTCTAGCATTCCACTCTCGAACGGCGGCTGGAAAAATAAGCACTTAAATCATTTCCTTGCGAGCTGTAATTTGTCTTATTTTGTTATGAAGATCGTTTATCCCTGTGTAGGTGGGCACCAACCAAATATTTTCGCAATCCGAGAAGAAAGTTAAAAACTAATCTAAGCCCCACCCGAACAGGCCATGAAGGCCCAACGGTACTGACGGGCCGCCGTGTCATCCTCAGCCCACAGGCGTCACTGGATGCGGATACGGAGGGCCACGTGGTCAGCACACCACTCTCCCGGCCGTATATCGGTTTAGGAGACCGGAGTCGCTTTTTCTCAATCAAGTGGTTCCTCAGTTTGCCTCACAAGGCCTGAGTGCACCCCGCTTGCCGAAAGCGCTTGGCAGACCGGATGGACACCAATCCAAGTGCTAGCCCAGCCCGACAGTGCTTAACTCCGGTGAACTGACGGGAACCGGTGTTACACTGCGGCAAGGCCGTTGGCCGAAAGGAAATTTGGGGACTGACATTTCATGAGAAGATCCTGCAGTAACAAAAAACGCCTTTGTTTTAATGATTGCCCCCCCCCCCCAATCCGCGTATTACATTCGTGTACTATTTCACGATAATACAAAATGAGCTGCCCTTCTTTGAAATTTTTCAATGTTCTCATTCAGTCTCATCCGATGCGGATCGTACATCGCAAAGCAATACCGCAGAAAATGGCGAACAAATGTGGTGCAGGCAGACTCTTTAGTAGACCTGTTGCACTTTCTACGTTTTGTACCAACAAATCGCAGTCTTTCCTTTCCTTTCCCCACAACATTATCCACGTGATCGTTCCAATCTACGTAATTTGTAACTGTAATCCCTGAAGATTTAGTTCAATGTATTTAGATTTGTGTGGATTATCGTGTAACAGAAATTTAGCGGATTTCTATTAGTATTCATGTGGATGACAGCAATTTAGAGTCGACTATCACTTCTCTAAATAATTTTGAAATAGGTTTTGGTCGTCTGCTGACTTTACAGGGCGGTAAATGACAGTATAATCTGCAAACAACGTAAGAGGGTTGCTCAGATTGTCTCCTACGTCGTTTGTGTAGATCAGGAACAGCAGAGGACCCATAATACTTGGTACGTGAGTGTCAGGTATTACTTCTATTTTATTCGAAAACGTTCCATCAGTTACTATGACCTGTCTGATAGGTAATACCGAATGCAGTCGGCAACTGAGGCGATACTCCATATGGACACAATTTGATTAGAAGTCGCTTGCAAGGAATAATGTCAAAAGCATTCTGGAAGTTTAAAAACGTATAATCAGTTTCACATTCCCTGTCGATAACACTCATTACTTCGTGACAATAAGGAGCAAATTGTATTTCACCAGTACGATACTTTCTGAATTCGTGTAGACAATTTGTCAAGAAATTGCTTTCTTCGACGTAATTCATACTGTTCATACAATATATGGTCCAAAATCCTACTGTAAATCGACTTTAGTGATAAGGGTGTGTAATTCAGCAGATTACTCATATTTCCTTCCATGGGTATCGGTGTGACATGTGCAGCATTCCAGTCTTTAGGTACGGATGTTTCGATGAGCGAGCGGTTTTATATGACTTAATTACGGCGCTATTTTATCAGCATACTCTGAAAGGAACCTGACTGGTATACAACTTGGAACAGAGGCCTTGCCTTTATTAAATGACTTAAGCTGCTTCCCTCCACCATGCTATCTACTTCTAAGTTACTCATATTGGTGGTTGTTCGAGATTTAATTTCTGAAACATTTACTTGGTCTTCGTTGGTGAAAGAATTTCTGAAAATCGTGTTTAGTAACTCTGCTTCAGTGGCACTGTCATGAGTGACATCGCCATTGTTACAACGCAGTGGAGGCACTGACTGCGCCTCGCCGCTAGTGTACTCTACACAAGCCCATAACCTCTTCGGTTTTCTGTCAGATTTCAGGACAGAGTTTCGTTGTGGAAAGTATTAAAAGCATCTCGCACTGAAGTTCGCGATAAATTTCGAGCTTCTCTAAAACTTCACCAATCTTGGATATTTTGCGTTCTTTTACATTTGGCAAGCTTTTTCGTTGCTTCTGAAACACTGCTCTGAAGTCTTTTGTGCATGTGTGACTATGTCCTGTGCAAAACGAGGTGGAGCGTCGTTGTGAAGCAATATTAACTCTCTGTACAGCTTCCTGCAACGCTTCGTCTTGTGAGTCTCCTGTAGCTTAGTCAGGTAATACACTCCTGTAAGGGATGGCCTCTTACGATCATAACGCAGTAGCAAAACACCGTGGTAGCCGCGGAAACTACTCTGTGTTGGGTATGGTTTCATACGCAGCTGCAGGGAGAGGTGAACTGCAGCAAGGTTCATTACAAATATCACAACAAGAGTCCAGGTATCACAGTGCCACCAAGGGTGAGGCTCGCTGCACTAGGCACGAACGATGGTGCTGTAACGATTAGGCACCAAGTACCGTCCTATATCGCGGCATCAGAGGGTGTTCGTGGCACGGATCCGCTGGAGGCGTGGTTCAGTAGGCACACACTATCTGATCTGCCATATCCACGCTCGACTGCTATCGGCAAATCTGTTGCCAACTGTGGGACGCCCATGTGGTAGGATCGATGGTTGATATCAGACTCTCCATCACTATTTCTAGTGACTGGGTATTCACTTGTTTCAGAGGTATTGAATTCACAAGCTTCCCGTGAATGCTTTGCTCCATTGTGTTGGGGTTGTAATGATTTCCCTGACGACTGTAACATTTCAGTTGCTGATTCGGCACGGCTGGCATTCTGAATGGGCGGCAACTTTTGTCGTGCTCAAAATCACAGCTGTTTTTCACTTTTTCTACTGTCGCCTCGATTTTCGTACACCAGTACCTGTTCTCTTGCTGTTCTCGGCTACTCACAGAAGTTGGTCTGCCACATCGTTCTTTGCGTTGTTTGACCACAGTCGAAGCATCTGCTCCACCTAAATAGACGCATCAAACAGGTCTTGGCCAGAATATAACAACTACACCTAATTTGTAATGTCCTGAGAAGGTAGTTTGTGCAACCGCTACGGAAAGCATTCGTCAAAATTTACGTTCCACTATGGAGTTGACTGAATGGGCACGTCCCAAAAGCCATTTAAAAAAAGTAGACAGGTGAAATTACTACTAGACTGCCTCATGCCGTATGTTTAGAATTGCAAAGCGAGATAGCTACGCTGCTTCTCGTTCAGATGCAGTAATCGATCAAAATGAGCGTTCCAATGAAAAATTGTAACAATCCGCACGTATTAGCCTGTGGAATGCAATCTGATGCTGCCTGCACAGGTAGCCTGTCGTGCATGGTGTCATGGCTTACCAACAATATTCACTCCTCAACCCAACCCTAAGGGAAATGGATGTTTCAGTATTTCTTCCAAAATAATAAGCAGTAAGAGAACAAAGATTAGTTGAAATCGATCCAGTGGCTTAGGAGGTTGTGCGGAACACACATTCACAAATATTTTTAAAAAAATTGTTCAAATGGCTCTGAGCAGTATGGGACTTAACATCTATGGTCATCAGTCCCCTAGAACTTAGAACTACTTAAACCTAACTAACCTAAGGACATCACACAACATCCAGCCATTACGAGGCAGAGAAAATCCCTGACCACAAATATTTACATCTATGTTTACATATGTGTATGATTAATGCCAAAGGAACTGCGAGAGGGACTTTGTAAACAGCGATTCTAATGTACATGAAAGCTAATTAAACGGCTTGAACTACTTAAGCAGAGAGCCCCTCGTCTACGGATAAAATTGGATATGTTAGGTATAAGACGTGAGGAGAGAGTGTTTGAATCACCGGCCCTTAAAACAACTGTTTGGTTTTGGAGATATCAGAACCGTACTTTTATGGACTCAAGGAGAAGATAAATTAATGGAGGTTTTACACCATCTCGACTCCATTTCTAAATACATATGATTCATTATGGAAACACAGTTCGATGCTGTCTGCATTTCTGGATTTTTCGGTTGAATGTAAGACTGAAGGCTGTTGGAGAATTCCGTTTAACGTCAACCCACTAGTACCGATTTGTATTTACTTCGCGAATTGTCATCACCTGTCGCAAACTAGAGTGCACTTAAAACACTTGCATACAGAGCTCACACAGTCTCAGATTCAGATAGTTTACCTAAAGAGTTCGCGCATCTGAAGACACTGTGAAGGGAAAATGGATGTTGTGCTCAGCAGGTAACAGGAGACTACCAGTTAAAATCGAGAACCAGGAAGTGGCTATAGAGGAGAGCACGCCGTCAAAATCTTTAGTTTTCCTTCCCTTTGTTGGTAATATTTCGTTTAAGTTGCAGTAATCCACTGTAAATTTTACTTGAACATGGTAAACCGCCCATCATCTGAGATTGGAGACCTGTAATAAGTTAATGACAATTTGTTTTTGGGAAAGGCTGGAATTTACAAAATATCTTTCAAGTGTACTATGGATTCATGGGACATAATACGAGCACCGTGGAAGAATAGTGCTCCGAACATCAACGCTACACTCGCATTTTGCAAGCAAGCAACTCTGCTACTGCCGAATATTGTATCTGGACCGGACACCTATTGGAGTATGATAAAACAATAATTTTAGGCACAGCAACATCTTGGGATATCATTGTTAAAGAATCCCCAGCAGAAAATCTGATGAACTGTGACAGCGGTTACATACTGGATAATGTGGGGAGTCCTATTATCTTCACGATCTCCGGTAATCGAACAAAGATTACGCCGATGGCTGCAGTGAGCGAAAATTCCGACGAAAGCAGACTTCCGCTGCTGCATCAGCGAGAGCGCTGCACGACGTCAGCGTGGTCAGTCTGCGCCCACGATCAAGCATTCGCGGAATTTTCACAGCGCGCTGACAAATTACGGAACGAAGGATGTCTTCGTCGGTCTACGATGGCTCATCTGGGGATGACTGCAAGGTGCACACTTGAAATATCGTGGAGGGCAATTAACGACGACAGGCTACATGCCTGAAATTTCTTTGAACATTTAGTTCGCTTCTTAAATATGAAAAGTCACATAACGACAATCTTTCCTCCTAATTTTGATTTTTCTTGGTCGTTCTTTATTCTTGTCTCGGCAAAAATGGACAGTTTTCCATCTTCGTCTTAGAAACAATACAGAAACCGCTACATTTATCTACATTTATCCTCCGTAACTCAGCATATGGTCTCTGGCGGAGGTAAATTCTGGAAGAGAGGATAGTAGAGCTTAGCATCTCTCTGATGACATGGTCGTTAGACAGTACATAAGCTCGTAGATGAGGAGCACGAAGAAGGAAATCGGCTGCACATTTCAAAGAAACCGACATTTCTCTTAAGCGATTTAAGAAACTAACAAAATATATAAATTCGGACGGCTGGACAAAGTTTTTAACCACCTTCCTCCCGAATAGCAGTCTAGGATTCCCACTTTTCGCTGTGTTCTCAAGCTGGTTCGGTACTTACGTACTATTATCACCCTCTCCGGACCTCGCCTTTCCGTGCTCCACTCGCGAATGGTGGCTGGGAACAATTGCTTTGAGTTTCCCGTCGTGGTTACGTCCCGAGACGTATGTAGTCACCCTAGATTAGATTGTTCCTGTGTTTTAATCCTATGTCTATTACGGTTTTTCCCTTGATTTACTGTCAATAGCAAAATCAATAATAATGGATTTCTTCCCCTGTTTATGGGCAATACGTTACATTTATTTACGTTCAGAGTCAGCTGCCAATGACTATGCCAACAGACACCCTTTGAAAGTCCTACCACATTTCCCTAGTATTCTTGTAACTTTGATATGGGCAGTAGTGTCGTCCGCGAACAGCCTTTTTGCAAACAGTAACAACCGTTTTACACTCCTTTCGGGTATCCTCTAAATTACTTTTACATTTGATTTTATCACAATAGTCGGTAACCTCGTATTTTGTTCACTAAATGAGAATACCGAATGCCTTCCGGTAGACAAACTCAGCATCAGCCTGGGTGCCGTTGCCGGCGGCACTCTAGAACTAAGTTAACTAGATGTGCCATCACATGACAGACAAGACCTTCTGTTGGCAACAAGGAGATTCGTTCGAAGAATTACAATAAAAGCCTACGAACATATTAGGTCTACAACTTGGATTCCGCCGTTTTGCAATAGACGGCAGTAGCGGCCAGTGGGGTTCAGGTGGTTGGTCATAGGTGTAACACAATACAATAAGCTTAGGTATTTGTAAACATAATTCCATAAAAATATTAATCTATTTGTGATTGCATCATAAGGTTATTCTCAATTAAGTACGTCAACTTACGTATCCATTTCTCGCCATTTGCGGGAAGTTTTAATTTTCTGACTTAACATGAGGAAATCTGCGGCTGTGGCTCTTAAAATGCTGGGTAAGACCAGTGGTGAGGGAACGTGCAGAGAATGTTTTCAACGCCTTAAGAACGGTGATTTTGATGTCGAAGACCGGCATGGCGGTGGAAGACAGGACGTTCTCGTAACTACTGAAACAGACGAAGACAGCCACAGGACATCATTATAGAAAGCAATTGATGCGTTCGAGCCCTGCACTGAAACACAAACGGACACAATACAGCGATAGACACGTAAACGTAATTTTGCAGCACGTCAGTGCTAGACCCCATGCCGCAAAACCCATCAAAATACACATGGAGACGTTGAAATGAGAAGCTCTATCCCTCCCGCCGTATTCTCCTTACGTTGCTCTCTCTGTGACTGCCACCTTTTTCGATCAGTGGCGTACAGTCTGGGTGACCAGCACTTCCGATCATATGGACAAGTGCAAAATTCAGTCGATTCATGGATCCCCACAAAGGAGGCCCAGTTCTCCCGCCACGGGATTCGTATGCTATCCAAAAGACGCGAGAATGTAGTGGCCGGCGATGGACAATACTATGAATCATAATTTTTAAGTACTTTTTCACAATAATGTCCCGAACTTCGAGAAAAAACGGCGGAAGCAAAGTTGTAGATCTAGTACAATAATTCCGCAACGGTGCTGATATTTTAAATCTGTCCCTTATTTTAACGATAGCGTTGCACATTTTATGATGTGACTAGTTTCGATCACCGTTCGGTCATCTTTAAATCTATGTACGTATTTAAGAAACCCGTCGAATCCATATGATTCTACACATCAGAATCAATATGCAGCTGCGTAAGCGACCTGTCGCGTCCGCTCTGTCATCTATACTACTACAAGGCCGGAAATGAAATTAGTGCTCCTAGAGAGATGACGTCGATTTTGATCAGATGACTCCACATGCCATCTGGTGTCTAGTGTATGTGCTGGTAATGGTTTCAACTTCGTTCGCCAGCAGGTAGAGTGGTGGCATAGCTACCAAGCGCCGTCTGAGTCTGCCCTTTAATAGGGAATGTTCACAGCCAGAAGGATCAGCGTGGCGCAGATGCATGAAGCAAGCTGGCAACCATACGACGGAGATGCACTCGGGCTTCCAACAGTCAACTGAGCGAGTTTGAAATGGGTTCAATGGTGGCTCCCGAATGGCGGGATGGCCCTTTCGGAGAATGTGCTGCATCAGTTGTGCAATGATGCTGATTTTAGCCGTCACGTAAACATTCTCCCACCTGCCAGGATCGACATATAGTAGGAGCAGCAGAGGTAGGTCGTTCAGCTACGACAGTACAGATAAGAGGGCTTCTGAGCCCAGTAGCATAACACGAACTGTTACGAAACAGTTTTTAGAAGTGGGACTACAATCACGCACAACTCTCACACTTCAAGTCCGTTTTCCATTAGCGCCACTGGTGTCGTCAGAGGATCACTTGGGAGACGGAATGGCGCGCCCTGGTATTCATCGATGAGAGCAGATTCTGCCTACACTCAAGCGATGGTCGTTTGATCGTACGACGTATACCACATAGGCACATTCTTCAGACTGGAAGTGATTCGGGCGACTCATCAAACAACAACTCTGACAGAATTACATGAACAGGTCGAGCAGGCGCAGAATAACGTATCCCAGGAGATCATTCGCTGTCTTCACGATCGATTAGATGCCAGGTAAGCACCTGCATTGCTATCCATGGAGGCTATACCATGTGTTACACTACTGGCCATAAAAATTGCTACACCAAGAAGAAACGCAGATGATAAACGGGTATTCATTGGACAAATATATTATACTGGAACCGACATGTGATTATGTTTTCACGGAATTTGGGTGCATAGATCCTGAGAAATCAGTACCCATAACAACCAACTCTGGCCGTAATAACGGCCTTGACGCGCCTGGGCATTGAGTCAAACAGATCTTGGATAGCATGTACAGGTACAGCTGCCCATGCAGTAGTGACTGGCGTATTGTCACCCAAGAGGCCTTTGAAGGGACTGGCCCTGGAGCTAGTTCAAGTTGACGGCATCCAAATACATGAATACAAGCACAGGATTGCGCCATACCTACACACCTTTGCAGAGGGTGGAAGAACATTTCAGCATGATTGGCCCTGTGTCACACTTCTGAAGCAGTCAAGACGTTCATGGAAGAGAGCCACATAAATGTGTTTCACTGGCCTGAAAATTCAAAAGACTTAAATCTTATCGAGAATTAATGACGTATTGTGACAAGGAGTCTTGGTAAATTAGGCGGTTCAACAAAAGACTGCATGTTAGTAAATGTGGTAAAAGAGAGGTTTCATGACGGTGAGTTACGAAACAATTGTTCTAACCTGTTCAAATCTGTACCATAACGTGTTCAGAAGCTCATCAAACCAAAATAAGCACACCTTAGTTATTACTGTTCAGTAAACTACTAATGGTAGTAGACAAATAGTAACAAATGTGCTTAGTTAATGTTTAATTGTCTTGTCAATTAATTTGCACTCTACTGTACTGCCTTTCTGGCAGTGTAACTGTTTCGGTGTATAAAACATACATTTTTAATCAAATTTCCAATTAAAATTTCTCTCACGGGTAAATTATGTAAATAAGGGAGCATGTAACAAGCTCAGTTCATGCATATCAGAGAGTGCTAGTAACTGATAAGTCGACCAGATTTGTCCACATAAAACTACAATAGTCATTAATTATTTACTGCATCTCCATCAAAGGGATCTTCTCTGTGCTGTACCTTCACTTACACATCAACCCCTTTAGTATGCTTACATATCCACAGATTCATCCTTTTCTTCTCTTTGAAACAGTGTACCGCGTTTTACTGCAATAATAACAGTCCGCAATGCAAGTACACAAGCGTGTACAACGCCACTAATCCGTTTGTGCCGCAGACAGTAGTGCACAGATGTGACAGTTTCGCGTGGTCTTGGTGGCGGCGCCCTCCAATCAGCCGTCTGTGCGACACCAGCATCGTTTCCCTGCCGCAGCATGGGAAATTCAAATGCTGCGCTCATCCAAAATCCATCACTTCAGCTCACTTTATAGTACTTTATGTCACGACATACGGAACTGCACATCTTATACTATATGTAGTTGGGTTAAGTAGCAAGTCATACGGATTTGGAAAACAGCACCAAAATCATTAAATGTGAAAATTATCAAATATTGAGTGGAACTACTCATACCAGAAAAATAAATGTGCAACTGTGATGGTATAATAATTGATAAATTTTAAATTTACAAATACCTGATGGACAACTGTCCGTCGCTAGAGAACTAGAAGAGCCCACCACTGGGGGAAAAGTAGTGTACAATAATAATAGTAGGAGGTAGTTGACGTTGAATGCAATACTGAGCAGTTTCAGCAAGCTCAAATGTCTAATCATGCTGAAATGGCTACAGCATGGCCAAACACTTAATTAAAACTATTACATTGCGTCTTAACGAAGCTGAGGGAACGTTTAAGGGAAGAATGAAGTCAAATTTGTGCAAGAATAAATCATAGATTTTCCAATGTTATACTGTGCAAGTCCATAATGTCCTCCCTGAGAAGCAGTTATAGATGAAGTGTATACCCCTCAGCTAGAGCATAATCCATCTTCCAGTTTACAGGGAAATCAAAGTCATTCAAATCTAAGTTGATTAAATTACGGGCATACAGAAGATGTGTATTCTAATCTATAATTACTCCAGAGTTGTTTTCAGTAATCTCTGAAATTCTGTAAGTAGAAATCTACTACGCAGTAACTTTTTAGCTAATTAATAAGATATGAAATGTAATGATGAAAATAAATAACGTCTCTCTGACAGTTGTGCAACGACTGTTGCAATCTACGCTCTGTTCCTGTAACTACTACATAAAATTGAAAATAGTTTTGGTTCACTGAATGTGTTGACGCTGGAATATGAGGACAAGTTCATACTTCCACTAATGCTTAACCCAAGTCATGTGAAAGAGCTATATACGGACATCAAAATCGAATTCATTTTATTAAAAGCAGCGACGAAATCTCGTAACCACTGGTGTTACATTCGTTCTGTGAACAGTCATATTTCAGATTCGATTGTTTTCCCCTGCGGATTCTGTCACTCACAATGTCAGATTTTAAGGGTTCTTCGCATTTTCGTGATGCTTTTCTATTTGTAGAATAAGTATGTAAGGAAATAAATTTCCCGAATGTCATTGTGAGCAGCATAGTTCTCATCAACCCCCTGAATGTACTGACCACTGGCATCATGAACATATCTTTCATCTGTGTACCTCTAACTCCCGATTATCCGCGTGCAGATTATTCGACTTGAGGATCATCCGTAGGTAGTCCGGCAATTTTTAAAAATAAAAAAGAAGCCTTAAGTATTCCATTATTATTAGACTCAACAGATTCTAATGGAATACAGATTTCTGGTTACGAAGACGTAGATGAAGAAAACATCCGCACTTGTGGACTGATACTTGAGCAGATAAGTTTACTTGTTTTGTTAGTAGTGTGGTGTAGATTTTGCGATTGGACGACTCTTTGGCGACTTTCATGTCCATAACATCGCCCAGAAATCCTGAAGGTGAAAGGGGACCAACTGTTTAACGTGGGCTCGGACCACGTGCCGTTCCTCACAAATGTTCAGATCGTTGAGAGGTGGAGGCTAGGTTTAAGGCAGACTGGGAATCCCGTGGTGCCATCGAGACTCGATCACGTGAACTATTGGTGTCCAATTCGGTGCTTTACCTCTAGACCTCCAGGACCGATAGCCGGCCGCTGTGGCCGAGCAGTTCTAGGAGCTTCAGTCCTGAGCCGCGCTGCTGCTACCATCGCAGGTTCAAATCCTGCCTCGGGCATGGATGTGTGTGATGTCCTTAGGTTAGTTAGGTTTAAGTATTTCTACGTCTAGTTGACTGATTACCGCGTATGTTATGTTGCATAATGCTTACAGCCATCTGAATTTGAATCCAGGACCGATAACAACTAAGTGACGTGGGTATATGGAAGGGAGTGTGTTCGGAAGAGGAAGAGAGCGAAGAAGAGTCAGTGGAGGAACCCTTTATCACACACAGTGAAGCACTGGAGTGCGTTAATCTGTTACTATACCATGAACTACAAAATTCATTTGAATATTTCCATTTTTTAACTCTTCGACAAATGACAACCGTCGTCAGGAAATAAATGTATGAAAAACAGAAAAGAAAAAATTTCCCCGTTATTCTAAGAAAGTGAGCTGTAGGCAGCTGATAAGAAATACAGTGCTCCTTAAATGTAACACTTTAGATTCGCAGTTTTCGGCGGGTAACACGTATGGTGGCCTTCCAAACGTGACATGTAGCATGTTCTCTAAATACAGCAGTAAATGGCAGTTTCCTTTGTTATGTGTGTATTTTTTATCATCAGTCTTTTTCGGTTATCTGCATAGTTTCGGGACCGCATTAAACCCGATAAACAAGAGTTTGCTGTAAATAACTGTCGCTTTTCGAAGTTTTCCGTTACCTAACGACACAGAGCGCGATAGGAACGGGAATGGCAGCGGCGCGATTTCACTTTCATGCTCCAGGCTGATCTCAATCGCTGAGTGCGACTGACATGACTACGCATGCGATTTCAAGTCGAGAAAGTGACACAACATGATTATTTTGGTCTCTGCATATGCCAATATTACTTCACCTCACCGTGGCAAGCTTACATACGCTGATTAATAAAGCAGAGCCGCAGGCCTCATCGAATTGATGCGAAGGTAAATAATGCATTCCGTCCACTCCAGCTTGCTATACGAGCTATAGCGCTCTCAAAATTTTTCCCTGTCAGACAGAAGTGTGTCCATTACTTCAGAATCGTTTCCTGTCCGCGGACAGTTGGGGAAGAACCGTGCTTAATATTTGGAAATGTTGTAGTCTTGTAAGTATAGGTGCATTTGCAATAAGAACAATTCTTATGTCCAAAACAAACAGACTACATTCTGATCCTGCATTTCGCCCTGTCTCTCCATTTAATTTATAATATCATCCACATCAACACATACACAGCAATATTCTCCACAACTATTCATCACAGTCATCCACACGGCAAAGATGCACATTTCACGGATTACGCTGCAGACAGGATATGAAATACCATTATTTAAAGATAACGCAGGAATACCCCTATAAATGGCTCACAACTTTACGATGAGAAGCACAGGCACATTGTGATACGTTTCTGAACAGGTCTTGAGAACAGGAAGTGGATTACCGAAATTAACGAATAAAAAATGTAAGTTGCTACATATAAATGACGTACTGCTCATATACACTCCTGGAAATTGAAATAAGAACACCGTGAATTCATTGTCCCAGGAAGGGGAAACTTTATTGACACATTCCTGGGGTCAGATACATCACATGATCACACTGACAGAACCAAGGGCACATAGACACAGGCAACAGAGCATGCACAATGTCGGCACTAGTACAGTGTATATCCACCTTTTGCAGCAATGCAGGCTGCTATTCTCTCATGGAGACGATCGTAGAGATACTGGATGTAGTCCTGTGGAACGGCTTGCCATGCCATTTCCACCTGGCGCCTCAGTTGGACCAGCGTTCGTGCTGGACGTGCAGACCGCGTGAGACGACGCTTCATCCAGTCCCAAACATGCTCAATGGGGGACAGATCCGGAGATCTTGCTGACCAGGGTAGTTGACTTACACCTTCTAGAGCACGTTGGGTGGCACGGAATACATGCGGACGTGCATTGTCCTGTTGGAACAGCAAGTTCCCTTGCCGGTCTAGGAATGGTAGAACGATGGGTTCGATGACGGTTTGGATGTACCGTGCACTATTCAGTGTCCCCTCGACGATCACCAAAGGTGTACGGCCAGTGTAGGAGATCGCTCCCCACACCATGATACCGGGTGTTGGCCCTGTGTGCCTTGGTCGTATGCAGTCCTGATTGTGGCGCTCACCTGCACGGCGCCAAACACGCATACGACCATCATTGGCACCAAAGCAGAAGCGACTCTCATCGCTGAAGACGACACGTCTCCATTCGTCCCTCCATTCACGCCTGTCGCGACACCACTGGAGGCGGGCTGCACGATGTTGTGGCGTGAGCGGAAGATGGCCTAACGGTGTGCGGGACCGTTGCCCAGCTTCATGGAGACGGTTGCGAATGGTCCTCGCCGATACCCCAGGAGCAACAGTGTCCCTAATTTGCTGGGAAGTGGCTGTGCGGTCCCCTACGGCACTGCGTAGGATCCTACGGTCTTGGAGTGCATCCGTGCGTCGCTGCGGTCCGGTCCCAGGTCGACGGGCACGTGCACCTTCCGCCGACCCATGGCGACAACATCGATGTACTGTGGAGACCTCACGCCCCACGTGTTGAGCAATTCGGCGGTACGTCCACCCGGCCTCCCGCATGCCCACTATACGCCCTCGCTCAAAGTCCGTCAACTGCACATACGGTTCACGTCCACGGTGTCGCGGCATGCTACCAGTGTTAAAGACTGCAATGGAGCTCCGTATGCTACGGCAAACTGGCTGACACTGACGGCGGCGGTGCACAAATGCTGCGCAGCTAGCGCCATTCGACGGCCAACACCGCGGTTCCTGGTGTGTCCGCTGTTCCGTGCGTGTGATCATTGCTTGTACAGCCCTCTCGCAGTGTCCGGAGCAAGTATGGTGGGTCTGACACACCGGTGTCAATGTGTTCTTTTTTCCATTTCCAGGAGTGTATTTCTAACGAACAAAGCTATGAGGAACACAATCATGTTGGTTAATGCCCCGTGGTTCCTTAACATCTTTTTCTGAAAGAATAAACTGCCATTTGACAGCGTATTATAGTATTTACGTTTTGTACTATCTAGATTTCGGCTTTTATGCCATTATCAAGTACAATGCTAAAAGTTCTTAGACCATTAACATGTCATATCTGTTAAGGTCTTCACTGCCTTAACAGATATGACACGTTTATGGTCTAATAACATTTAGCGGGCCAGAAACGTGCTTGGGGTGGTGAGAATAAATGAGAACTTTGTATTTATATCAAAAAATACTTTTTGTGTTTATCTAACCAACGTCGCGTATGTCAATGTATACAAAGAAAGGAAAACTGCGTCTAGTGTAGACAAATGTATATCTTGATTGTATTTTGTTTCCTATCCGGTGCCTAATACAGGACGAAGAGGAAAGAATCACTTTATCATGATTTAAACACTATCTGCTTGCTCCACTTTACACAGTATTGTTTTCAATTCGAAAAAAAATTAAAGGAATTGCAGGTTCAGCACTACTTCTATATACTATAATGTCAGCAACTAGTGAAAATACTGTTGTTCTTTTTTATGTCTTTAAATAAAAACTATGATAATATAGCTGTGCATACAGCGTTGTAGATTTAAATTATACATTACTCTTTGATCACGTAGATTATAACTCTTATTATTTTCGGTGGTTTAATCTCATTAACTTACCGTCACATGTTTGACAACAATGGTGCTCAAGTCTCTCAGCTCCACAATTAATTGTTATTCAACACTGACGTTTGTCACATACGACCAATTTTAATAAAACATAAACTGTTAACGACATTTTTCTTTTAATATTCCACTCAGAGTGATTGCTTGTTAACGATGAGAGGGCCTGCGCTCTCTTGCACTCTCGGGAAGCTCGTTGAGCTTAATTAATGAGGATTGGTACTTGACGAGGGGTGGGGTATGTAAATTTTTTGAGCTTGGTGATAGTGTAGAGCCCATCAGGGTGGGAAATTCCGGAGAGATGCAGTTGTTCGGCGAAATCTTTCTCACAGTTCATATTCAGAATTTCGCCTGCTAGACCAGGGTTAGGTCGCTGGGGACAGATATAATTCGCCATATGTGGTTCATTCCCGACTGGGAATGCTACCACATTTTTTTATGAGGGTCGCTACGCCCATGAATTTTGAGAATATCTACCGGGAAATTTGGTCGACAGTCGAAGTAGAATGGCCATGGAAGGTAGAGCTAAGGGAGTCCAGTATAATTTCGATCTTTTAACACAAGACCAAGACAGTTATCTTCTTGGGGGTTGTGTGGTGAATTCGGTAACATCTTGCTAGATCGTTTGGGAGGTAGGTGAGGGGCTAAGAATGCAATACAGAATTCACTGACAATATACCAGTTAGGCATCCACAATGCGGATTGTAACCTCCCCAGATGGAACAGCTGCAGGCTGACATCGACTTGATGTTAGGAGAGGGGTGAGGTGGGGGGGGGGGGGGCGGGGGTTCACTTACCATTCAAGTGATCATGCTTCCTGTTTGTGGCCTTGACTGATTCCGAACATTGAAGCTGTTCAAAAATTAGTTCAAATGACTCTGAGCACTAAGTTAATTCTAAGGTCATCAGTCCCCTAGAACTTAGAACTACTTAAACCTAACTAACCTAAGGACATCACACATATCCGTCCCCAAGGCAGGATTCGAACCTGCGACCGTAGCGATCGTGCGGTTCCGGACTGTAGCGCCTAGAACCGCTCGGCCATCACGGCCGGCTTGAAGGTGTTCATAGCCTTTGATCGTAACAGAGCATATTAACAGATTCCACTGGCCCAAGTGTCGAATCCTGTCATGGCATTTATCATGGATTGGGATCTCTGTTAGTGTAACAGACTTCCATTTCGTTTATCGGCTGGAGCTGCCGTTCTGTCGAAGATTTTAGATAGTTCTTTCTGGATTGGAATTCCCGAGTGTTTATCAATACCTCGATGGCTTAGCGACGGGTCTCATGATCGCCTATATCTATTGGAGACCTGCATGATGCTGATTTAACGGTGCAGCCATCGAGAGTTTGCCACCTTTGATGCTTTGAAGGCATCTACATCTACATCTACATCCATACTCCGCAAGCCACATGACGGTGTGTGGCGGAGGGCACCCCGAGTACCTCTATCGGTTCTCCCTTCTATTCCAGTCTCTTATTGTTCGTGGAAAGCAGGATTGTCGGTATGCCTCTGTGTGGGCTCTAATCTCTCTGATTTTATCCTCATGGTCTCTTCGCGAGTTATACGTAGGAGGGATAAATATACTGCTTGACTCTTCGGTGAAGGTATGTTCTCGAAACTTTAACAAAAGCCCGTACCGAGCTACTGAGCGTCTCTCCTACAGAATCTCCCACTGGAGTTTATCTATCATTTCCGTAAAGCTTTCGCTATTACTAAATGATCCTGTAACGAATCGCGCTGCTCTTCGTTGGATCTCCTCTATCTCTTCTATCAACCACACCTGGTACAGATCCCACACTGCTGAGCAGTATTCAAGCAGTGGGCGAACAAGCGTACTGTAACCTACTTCCTTTGTTTTCGGATTGCATTTCCAATGAATCTCAGTCTGGCATCTGCTTTACCGACGATCAACTTTATATGATAATTCCATTTTAAATCACTCCAAATGCGTACTCCCAGATAATTTATGGAATTAACTGCTTCCAGTTAGTGACCTGCTATTTTGTAGCTAAATGATAAGGGATCTATCTTTCTATGTATTCGCAACACATTACACTATTCTACATTGAGATTCAATTGCCATTCCCTGCACCATGCGTCAATGCGCTGCAGATCCTCCAGCATTTCAGTACAATTTTTCATTGTTGCAACCTCTCGATACACCACAGCATCATCTGAAAAAGCCTCAGTGAACTTACGATGTCATCCGCCAGGTCATTAATGCATATTGTGAATAGCAACGGTCCTATGACTCTCCCCTGCGGCACACCTGAAATCACTCTTACTTCGAAAGACTTCTCTCTATTGAGAATGACATGCTGCGTTCTGTTATCTAGGAACTCCTCAATCCAATCGCACAATTGGTCTGATAGTCCGTATGCTCTTACTTTGTTCGTTAAACGACTGTGGGGAACTGTATAGAACGCCTTGCGGAAGTCAAGAAACAGGGCACCTACCTGTGAACCCGTGTCTATGGCCCTCTGAGTCTCGTTGGCGAATAGTGCGAGCTGGGTTTCACACGACCGTCTTTTTCGAAACCCATGCTGATTCCTACAGACTAGATTTCTAGTCCCCAGAAAAGTCATTATACTCGAACATAATACGTGTTCCAAAATTCTACAACTGATCGACGTTAGCGATATAGGTCTGTAGCTCTGCACATCTGTTCGACGTCCCTTTTTGAAAACGGGGATGACCTGTGCCCTTTTCCAATCCTTTGGAACGCTACGGTCTTGTAGAGACCTACGGTACAATGCTACAAGAAGGGGGGCAAGTTCCTTCGCGTACTCTGTGTAAAATCGAACTTGTATCCCATCAGGTCCAGCAGCCTATCCTCTTTCGAGCGATTTTAATTGTTTCTCTATCCCTCTGTCGTCTATTTCGATATCTACCATTTTGTCATCTGTGCGACAATCTAGAGAAGGAACTACAGTGCAGTCTTCCTCGTGAAAGAGCTTTGGAAGAAGACATTCAGTATTTCGGTCTTTAGTCTGTCATCCTCTGTTTCAGTACCATTTTGGTCACAGAGTGTATAGACATTTTGTTTTGATCCACCAACCGCTTTGACATAAGACCAAAATTTCTTACGATTTTCTGCCAAGTCAGTACATAGAACTTTACTTTCGAATTCATTGAAAGCCTCTCGCGTAGCCCTCCTCACACTATATTTCGCTTCGCGTAATTTTTGTTTGTCTGCAAGGCTTTGGCTATGTCTATATCTATGTTTGCTGTGAAGTTCCCTTTGCTTCCGCAGCAGTTTTCTAACTCGGTTGTTGTACCACGTGGCTCTTTTCCAACTCTTACGATCTTGCTAGGCACATACTCATCTAACGCATATTGTACGATGGTTTTGAACTTTGTCCACTGATCCTCAACACTATCTGTACATGAGACAAAACTTTTGTGTTGATCGGTCAGGTACTCTGATATCTGCTTTTTGTCACTTTTGCTAAACAGAAAAATCTTCCTAATTTTTTTTAATATTTCTATTTACGGCTGAAATCATCGATGCAGTAACCGCTTTATGATCCCTGTTTCCCTGTTCTGCATTAACTGTTTCAAATAGTTCGGGTCTGTTTGTCACCAGAAGGTCTAATATGTTATCGCCACGAGTCGGTTCTCTGTTTAGCTGCTCAAGGTAGTTTTCAGATAAAGCACTTAAGAAAATTTCACTGGATTCTTTGTTCCTGCCACGCGTTATGAACGTTTGAGTCTCCCAGTCTGTATCTGGCAAACTAAAATCTCCACCCAGAACTATAACATGGTGGGGAAGTCTACTCGAAATATTTTCCAAATTATCCTTCAGGTGCTCAGCCACAACAGCTGCTGAGCCAGGGGGCCTATAGAGACATCCAATTACCATGTCTAAGCCTGCTTTAACCGTGACCTTCACCCAAATTATTTCACATTTCGGATCTCCGTCAATCTCCTTCGATACTATTGCACTTCTTATCGCTATAAGCACGCCTCCCCCTTCATTGTCCAGCCTGTCTCTGCGGTATACATTCCAATCTGAGTTTAGGATTTCATTACTGTTTACGTCTGGTTTCAGCCAACTTTCTGTCCCTAGTACTATATGGGCGTTGTGACAGTTTATTAATGAGATCAGTTCTGGTATCTTTCTATAGACGATCCTGCAGTTTACAATTAGCCCATTAATGTTGTTATTCCCTGTTGCATTTTGCCTACTCCTACCTTGCCGCGTCTCAGGAGGCGTCTTGTCAGGCCTAGGGAGGGAATTCTCTAACCTAAAACACCCCCATGTGCACTCCACACTTACTCCGCTACCCTTGTAGCCGCTTCCGGCGTGTAGTGCACGCCTGACCTATTCAGGGGGATCCTACATTTCTCCACCCGATAGCGGAGGTCGAGAAATTTGCACCCCAGCTCTCCGCAGAATCGTCTGAGCCTCTGGTTTAAGCCTTCCACTCGGCTCCAAACCAGAGGACCACGATCGGTTCTGGGAACGATACTACAAATAGTTAGCTCTGATTCCACCCCGCGAGCGATGCTTTCCACCTTCACCAATTCCGCCAGCCACCTGTACGAACTGAGGATGACCTCTGAACCCAGACGTTCGAAATGAGCAACAATTTGCAGTCGGGTGCACCCAGTGCTCTCTATCGCCGCCGGTAGGGCCTCCTCCACATCTCGAATGAGACCCCCCGGCAAGCAGACTGATTGAACACTGGCCTTCTTCCCCGACCTTTCCGCTATTTCCCTAAGGGGCTCCATCACCCGCCTAACGTTGGAGCTCCCAATAACTAATAAACCCCTCCCCCCGTGTGCCTGCTCGGACCTTGCTGAAGGAGCAGCCCCATGTCCACTCACAGGCAGAGCAGGCGATGCCACACGGCCAGCCTCCACATTGATCCTCCGCCTCGTGCGCCGCGAACGCCGCTGAACCCGCCACTCTCCTTAGGGAGAGAGTGGCCCAACCGCGCCCGGTACCCGCGAAGATGTCTCGACAGCAGGGACAGTGGGTGAAGCATGTAACACCTGGGGTGTACCTTGCGACGCACCAGACTCCCCACTGCCGCTACACTCCGAGGCAGCAGCCTGAAGACGGCTGACAGCGGCCATCAACACGCTCAGCTGTTCGCGAAGAATGGCCAGCTCCTCCAGCGTCCGTACACAGCAGTCACACATCCTATCCATCCTAAGGAATCAATTTACTGAAGAGACTTAATCAACTTTTAACTAGACTGCTAATTCACTAAAGGCGGCTGATTATTGACTAAACTGTGGTTGCTAGCCACTTCTTGTAGAAAACAATTAAAGTAGCACTACCTGTCTCTGGACTGTATTCAAAACAAACACTAGCACTACTGGCACTATGGCTGATTAAAGGGATTCTCTCTGACTGTATGCAAAACAAACACGAAATCTATGGAACACTATTAATAGCACTTGACAATTAAAGCTTCCTAAAAGCAAAAACACACGGAAGAAGTGACAAGTAAGAAAAATACAATTAATACTTAAATTAAGGTAGCTCGCTGCACAGCAGACATGAAGCAGACGGCGGTTAGGACGACAGTCTTGGAAAGAGCTCCAGTGCTGGCTACTCCCGAGTTTGACAGTGAGTTTATCGTGCGAACTGACATTTTGATGACTACGGTCGCCCTTGTTCTTCTACAGGAGGACGGCAGTGAGAGGAGGCTGATCGCATACGCTTCAAGGGCACTTTCTGCTGATGAAGCTAAGTACTCAGTTTACAAGTCTGGGGGCCTTAAAATTCTATTTTCGACCGAGAAAGCTTGGACTTATCTCGAAAACCGTCCATTCTTGTTGGAAATAAGGGCTCATAAACATGGGCTGTGTGACTTTCAACATTTAAATTTAGAGGCAAGTACATCCGCGGTGCGCAGAACGGTGATTGCTGATGGGCTCAGTAGAATGTCTGAGCAAGAAGGGAGTACCTCTCTAGAAGAGGGATAACTGAGTATGCCAGATTATCAGATGTGCCTTACACTAACAAAGTACTTTCTGCTGTTTAAGGATATAGGCAAGCATCAGTGCTCCAGTCCGGAGCTTAGTCAACTGAAACAGCGATTTAAGAAAGGAGAAACGGTGAAACCGTATACTCTGAAAAGGAATGTTTCATGTTCTTCCGTCTGGGGCAGCTGTGCGTGTAGGATCGTACTGCTCAGAGGCCTAGTGCCTCCAGTGTTCAAATATTACTATGTGACTTCTGTAGTGGGACGTCTGGGTAGTTTCAACTCCAGAATGAAGATCAGGGAAAATTTTGTTTGGAAGGCCATCGATAAGAGGATTCGGGGTATCGTAGCAGGCTGTAAGACGTATCACATGAGCAGGCCACTGTCGGGGGCTTGCCAAGGATTATTGCCGTCGAAGGTTGTTAGCAAATCATTGCAGAGGATGTACGTGGATTATGTTGGCCCGTTGCTGCATCCGCTTGAGGGCAAGGAGTACACATTAATATGTGTGGACACGTTTACGCATTTCTCGTGGTTGAGCCTGAAGCGCAGAGCAACCTCACAGATTAATTACGATTAAAGGCCTCCAGACAATATAGCTTTAGGCCCTGTAGGGCAGGTTGACCGCAATTTCGGCGCCGCTCTGATCGCTTATCATGCTGATCATACTCTTTGAGACACTTTGTTGTCTTGGTTAGGATATGCGTTTATAACAACAGTGCATGACGTGTAAAAGCACATCTCCATTGCCCTGATATTCGGATTTAAGCCGAACTTGTGGCCACCAAACGATCTCCTCCCGGAAAAGGTGGACGCTCTGCAGATCCGAGCTAACTTGAAGCTCACGTGGAACAATTTAAAGCTCGTCAATGAGAAAACCTTTCTAAGGTGGGAGACAATCGACCTCACGTAAGCCGGAACACAGGCTGTGGATCAGGAACTTTGCCACAGTGAGCAGGGGGTCAGATAAAGTTATCTGGAGGCTCTTACTCATATTCATGTGACCGGCTCAGGTCCCCCACTTCGTGGGGGATATACGTGTCTCAAATTAAGCCATCCCACGAGGATGCTGCCGCCCAGCCAACATAAGATTTTGCCTCGTGCACCAAAGGGGAGGGTGTCCTTTCAAGTGTGCTTGTTAAGTTGGGGGAGGGGGGGAGGTGTGCCCTTGCCGTATGTGCCATGGTATTTTATATTCTCTTGTGGTGTATGCAGGTGGAATTAAGCACATCAGCCATTGTTGCAGCTATGTATGTGCGCAACATTTCGTGTATCATGGTGCCTTGAGCGATGTTCTAAACCTAATCTGAGGCTACCAGTCCTTCCCTTCCTTCCGGACCTAAAGGTCCAGGGGAGGGGGAGATGTGGCGCTACCATTCCATCATGACGAGAACTAGATTCAAAACTCCCGTTACTGGTCTCAGTGTGAGTTGTGCACTCAGGACGATTAACGTCCTAGCACACTTCAAAGACTGAGGGTGGTATGGGGCTGGTGGGAGTCTGTTTCCGATTAGCGGACACCCCAGTATGCATCGCTCTACTTCACATGACCTGTCTGTCACCTGCTCAGCCGTCATCGAGTTAAATTAATCGGCTGGACTTGTCATCAACAGACAGTTTTAAGTCGGTACCGAACGGCTTCAATTTGTGAGAAGTAAGACTTTGTATAACATGAGGCTCCATGTTCTTATTCGGTTACTGATTCATTTGTGAACATGGTTGCTTCAGTGACAATCAGTAACTTGGAATTTGCATAAATTCGCTTAATTCGCCCAGAGCCAGTGCTCATACAATTTATATAACTTCCTTTGATTCTCTGTTTGCCATTGGGCATACGGTATATTCAAATGTGCATTATTCATATAGTTATTATGATTATTATTATTACTAAATCCAGCGAAGTGGGGCAATGATTCGCACACTAGACTCGCATTTGGGAGGATCGCTTCAAACGCGCGTCTGGCCATTCAGATTTAGGGTTTCCTCGATTTTCCTAAATCACTCCAGACAAATGTGAGGATGATTCCTTTGAAACGGTACGGCCGATTTTCTCCCCACGCATTACACAATCCGAGCCTGTGCTCCGTCTCTAATGACCTCGATGTTGATGGGATTTAAAACCATATTTCACTTTTCTTCTTTTATTATTATTATCGAGAAAGTTGCTCAAGCTGAAGGCTGAGGATAGTGATTCATTGGAGAGTGTATTTCGTGAAACTATGCAAGTGTTTTAATTGTGTGTGTACTGCACCTTATATTTCTTTGATTGTGAATGGGAACTGGGAGCACACCGCCTGGGTGTGGTATAGTTAGTTTACTTTTGAAGTATAAATAAATGTTTTTTGGAATTTGTACACTCTCAACCCAGCATCACCAATCTAAATCCTTGTTCTACTGCGCATACGTTCTCCAGAAAAATTCGAAAAAAATCACATAAGCACATTCAGTCTATGTTCAGAACTCGTGCAGTGACCCAGGAAACAAAGAAAAGGAGTTAGGTACTACGTTTATGAAATTCACCACTAAAATTAATGTGTGGGATGAATTGCAACTAAAGATCCGACCTTGTCATAAACTAGCTGCCAGCTCTGTCAACACAAAAAAGGTTATATACACCAGGCTTGCATTAAGCGCGGTTGGGAGCCACGATTCACAACTATCAAAAAGGTTGCAAATATAATGTCGTGTTATAAGAGTAGCTGTCGTCAGACTTCATACACATGCCGTTTCATGACGAAAAAACTTTCTCGCTGGCAACAGAATGCAACTCTATTGGCGGACTTGAGATGAAATGCAACAGTTGGGAGAGGTCCGGAGTTCCAGTGATTCGCCCCTGCATAATAAAAGTATGAGACAGGCAGCAAGGAGGCGCCAGAATTTACCGATACATTTCTTGTGCCACTGTAGCCACACACCTGAGTTAGCAGCATTATGATCACACACGTCCAATGGCTACGCATCCATCAATGAGTTTTCCAAAAATGGCTCTGAGCACTATGCGACTTGACTTCTGAGGTCATCACTCGCCTAGAACTTAGAACTAATTAAACCTAACTAACCTAAGGACATCACACACATCCATGGCCGAGGCAGGATTCGAACCTGCGACCGTAGCGGTCGCTCGGTTCCAGACTGCAGCTCCTAGAACCGCACGGCCACTCTGGCCGGCAATGAGTTTTCCAACACTTTTTAACTATGCTGTTCTGATTGCAAGATACACAGTAGCATTTACATACAACGTAACAGTAAATTTTAAGGGGAATCTTAGCTTTTGCCATCAACCTCTCCTGCACACAGACATCTGGCACCAAGCGACTAGCAGTCTCTTCTACCAGTTCGCTTGTTGCTATTGTTGTAGTAGAGGCTACTCTCCTATGCTCTGTGTCCGTCACTGTTCGTTGTTATAGTTAATATCCGCCACGCCGCAGTCTACTCGCAACTGCCGCCTCCGTCTTCATCTTCACCGCCGCCGTCTCCATCATCGTCTCCACCGTGGCCGCCACTGCCTCATCTGCTGCCATCTCATCACGTTGGGCATCGCTGCCGTCCCGCCGATGCTCCGCCACTGGTAATTATCATCGACCTTCTGTCCTATGCTTCCTCTGACCCACAATGGACACTCCAGCCACCTCCCCACCTCCTTTTCTCCCATCATTACTACACTGAGCACTTCCTTTGGCCCACTACCATATATCCAATCACCTTCCCCACAGTTTCTTTCCCATCTGCAGTTACATTGGCGGTCTACCCTCCACCCTCGCGACACTTTCCCTACCCTACATTTTTTGATTTGCCTATCCTCCACCCCCAGCTTTTCCCATACTCACCACAACCCCTGCAACACCTGCTCGAGTTACATCCCACTGCGCCACCGTTGCTGTACCAGAGGCCACAACACCACCCACCAGCAGCTGCACTGATTCCGGACCATTGGAAGGACTTGCCCAGTGCCACATCCTACACTCTCCCATTCCTCAACCTGCACCCCATCACACTGTCACCAAAACCCCAGAAGTGACGCAATGTAGAGACCACAGCCAGTGTTACCAGTAAAAAACCTTAAATCAACCCAGACCTCACCGTGACCCCACTGAACACATGAACTCTGCTCCCTCTCCTGCACCGTCCCCCCTGGCTGTCCACACCTCCTTCCTCCTATCTTGCCCTGACACTCAGTTCCTCAGCGACAAATCCCTCACCCTCTAAATCAGAATGCAAGTATCCCATATCTCTTTCTCCCAAATCATCACCACAAAGATTCAGTCATCAGATCCACCAATTCCAATTTCCACACAGTTCTTCTCCTCAAACTCCCCTATTTTAGTCCTCATGCCACTGTCACTCCCTTCAACATCACCCCCATTCAAACAACCCCCACCTCATCACTGCCCCCCTACCCTCACAGCCACGATCATGAAGCTTGTCCCCGAGATCACAGCAAAGGAGGCAGTTGCTGAACTCAATTACCATCCTTCCATAGAGATTCGTGGCGCCTATCGTATCTACAATGACTCAGCTCCCACATTCCTCATGCAAATATTGACATAACTTGTTCCCATCATTGACCACCTCCTCACAGAGGGACCCCTCATCTACAACTGCCTTCACAAGGCTGACACGACACCCTTACATAAACTTCTCCACTCCTGAGCCCTGCAACTCAATTACTAGCCTCTCGCCATGGTGCAACAGCATTACTGCATCTTATTTAACAACAACTACTGCCTACCCACCAACAAGCCCCTATTTATTTGTATACTGTCCCAACACTGATACCTTCATCCTTAATGAACCTTTCCTACAATCACAGCACACAACCCATTGTTGTTGTTGTTGTTGTTGTTGTTGTTGTGGTCTTCAGTCCTGAGACTGGTTTGATGCAGCTCTCCATGCTACTCTATCCTGTGCAAGCTTCTTCATCTCCCAGTACCTACTGCAACCTACATCCTTCTGAATCTGTTTAGTGTATTAATCTCTTGGTCTCCCTCTACGATTTTTACCCTCCACGCTGCCCTCCGATACTGAATTGGTGATCCCTTGATGCCTCAGAACATGTCCTACCAACCGATCCCTTCTTCTGGTCAAGTTGTGCCACAAGCTCCTCTTCTCCCCAATCCTATTCAATACCTCCTCATTAGTTATGTGATCTACCAATCTAATCTTCAGCATTTTTCTGTAGCACCACATTTCGAAAGATTCTATTCTCTTCTTGTCCAAACTATTTATCGTGCATGTTTCACTTCCATACATGGCTACACTCCATACACATACTTTCAGAAATGACTTCCTCACTCTTAAATCTATACTCGATGTTAACAAATTTCTCTTCTTCAGAAACACTTTCCTTGCCATTGCCAGTCAACATTTTATATCCTCTCTACTTCGACCATCGTCAGTTATTTTGCTCCACAAATAGCAAAACTCCTTTACTACTTTAAGAGTCTCATTTCCTAATCTAATTCCCTCAGCATCACCCGACTTAATTCGACTACATTCCATTATCCTGGTTTTGCTTTTGTTGATGTTCATCTTATATCCTCCTTTCAAGACACTGTCCATTCCGTTCAGCTGCTCTTCCAAGTCCTTTGCTGTCTCTGACAGAATTACAATGTCATCGGCGAACCTCAAAGTTTTTATTTCTTTTCCATGGATTTTAATACCTACTCCGAATTTTTCTTTTGTTTCCTCTACTGCTTGCTCAATATACAGATTGAATAATATCGGGGAGAGGTTACAACCCTGCCACACTCCTTTCCCAACCATTGCTTCTCTTTCATGTCCCTCGACTCTTATAACTGCCGTCTGGTTTCTGTACAAATTGTAAATAGCCTTTCGCTCCCTGTATTGTACCCCTGCCATCTTTAGAATTTGAATAAGAGTATTCCAGTCAACATTGTCAAAAGCTTTCTCTAAGTCTACAAATGCTAGAAACGTAGGTTTGCTTTCCTTAATCTTTCTTCTAAGATAAGTCGTAAGGTCAGTATTGCCTCACGTGTTCCAGTGTTTCTACGGAATCCAAACTGATCTTCCCCGAGGTCAGCTTCTACTAGTTTTTCCAGTAGTCTGTAAAGAATTCGTGTTAGGATTTTGCAGCTGTGGCTTATTAAAGTGATTGTTCGGTAATTTTCACATCTGTCAACACCTGCTTTCTTTGGGATTGGAATAATTATATTCTTCTTGAAGTCTGAGGGTATTTCGCCTGTTTCATACATCTTGCTCACCAGATGGTAGAGTTTTGTCAGGACTGGCTCTCCCAAGGCCATCACTAGTTCCAGTGGAATGTTGTCTACTCCCGGGGCCTTGTTTCGACTCAGGTCTTCAGTGCTCTGTCAAATTCTTCACGCAATATCATATCTCCCATTTCATCTTCATCTACATCCTCTTCCATTTCCATAATATTGTCCTCAAGTACATCGCACTTGTATAGACCCTCTATATACCCCGTCCACCTTTCTGCTTTTCCGTCTTTGCTTAGAACTGGGTTTCCATCTGAGCTCTTGATGTTCATACAAGTCGTTCTCTTATCTCCAAAGGTCTCTTCAATTTTCCTGTAGGCAGTATCCGTCTTACCCCTAGTGAGATAAGCCTCTATATCCTTACATTTGTTCTCTAGCCATCCCTGTTTAGCCATTTTGCACTTCCTGTCGATATCATTTTTGAGACGTTTGTATTCCTTTTTGCCTGCTTCATTTACTGCATTTTTATATTTTCTCCTTTCATCAAATAAATTCAATATTTCTTCTGTTACCCAAGCATTTCTACTAGCCCTCGTCTTTTTACGTACTTGATCCTCTGCTGCCTTCACTACTTCATCCCTCAAAGTTACCCATTCTTCTTCTACTGTATTTCTTTCCCCCATTCCTGTCAATTGTTCCCTTAGGCTCCCCCTGAAACTCTGTACAACCTCTGGTTCTTTCAGTTTATCCAGGTCCCATCTCCTTAATTTCCCACCTTTTTGCAGTTTCTTATTTTTAATCTACAGGTCATAACCAATAGATTGTGGTCAGAGTCCACATCTGCCTCTGGAAGTCTTACAATTTACAATTTAAAACCTGGTTCCTAAATCTCTGTCTTACCATTATATAATCTATCGGATAACTTTTAGTATCTCCAGGGTTCTTCCATATATACAACCTTCTTTCATGATTCTTAAACCAAGTGTTAGCTATGATTAAGTTGTGCTCTGTGCAAAATTCTACCAGGCGGCTTCCTCTTTCATTTCTTAGCCCCATTCCGTATTCACCTACTATGTTTCCTTCTCTCCCTTTTCCTACACTCGAATTCCAGTCACCCATGACTATTAAATTTTCGTCTCCCTTCACTATCTGAATAATTTCTTTTATTTCATCATACATTTCTACAATTTCTTCGTCATCTGCAGAGCCAGTTGGCATATAAACTTGTACTACTGTAGTAGGTGTGGGCTTGGTATCTATCTTGGACACAATAATGCGTTAACTATGTTGTTTGCAGTAGCTTATCCGCATTCCTATTTTTCTATTCATTATTAAACCTACTCCTGCATTCCCCTATTTGAATTTGTGTTAATAACCCTGTAGTCACCTGACCAGAAGTCTTGTTCCTCCTGCCAGCGAACTTCACTAATTCCCACTATATCTAACTTTAAGCTATCCATTTCCCTTTTTAAATTTTCTAACCTACCTGCCCGAATAAGGGATCTGACATTCCACACTCCGATCCTTAGAACGCCAGTTTTCTTTCTCCTGATAACGACATCCTCTAGAGTATTCCCCGCCCGGAGATCCGAATGGGGGATTATTTTACCTCCAGTATATTTTACCCAAGAGGACGCCATCATCATTTAATCATACAGTAAAGCTGCATGCCCTCGGGAAAAATTACGGCCGTTCGCAGTACCAGCACAGCAAGGCCGTTTTGGTTATTGCTAGAAGGCCAGATCAGTCAATCATCCAGACTGTTGCCCTTACAACTACTGAAAAGGCTGCTGCCCCTCTTCAGGAACCACACGTTTGTCTGGCCTCTCAACAGATACCCCTCCGTTGTGGTTGCACCTACAGTACGGCTATCTGTATTGCTGAGGCACGCAAGCCTCCCCACCAACGGCGAGGTCCATGGTTCATGGGGGGGGGGGGGGGGGGGGGGGGGACGCAACCCATACATCTCCTTAAATCCTCCACCTTACTGTAACCCTCTCCACCTGACCAGAGGTGGAGTAGCAATTGGCCATCACAAGAACACCCCCATATGGCCACAACACTTGTACAACAATCCCATGGAACATCTTATCCTTCACCTCTTCTCCAAAACACCCACTGTTACCTGTACTACCATCTACATGTGACTTACCAATACCACCTCCTATGACTTTCTCACCCACACTGACCATAACTTTTCCATTTTTATTATTGCTGCTGACATCAACATCTATAGTAGATACCCTGCAGAACTCCAGTGGTGACTTCAGTTTACCAAATCCCTTCATGGTGATATTGTTCCCATCCTATAGCACACCTATCCTGAAAGCAGCACCACCTCTGATGTAATCCTAGCATTTCCCAACCTCCTTAACTGCACCACTGCAAAAGTCCTTGATCGAATTGGAAGTGACTACTTATCTGCCCTCCTCTATGTCCTACACACTAGCCCACCACCATGCACCCCATCCTAATCTCCATTCAACAGATGTGCACAACTATTTCCATACCAACTGGAATGCCTACTAGGAATCCATAGATACACAGATTGGAAGTCACCTCCTAACGCTCCAAACACCCAATGAAATCCCCCATAGTGCAGCCTTTCTGCAACAGACCTTGTCAAGTGCTATCTCCTCTCATAACCTACTGACTCCCTTGGTCATGACCATATTACCTACTGCCACCTGAAAGTTTCATAACCCTTACAAACCTGTACTATCATCACTATCCTCTACAGCTAGTATCCTGAATAGTGGAAAACCTCCAAAATCCTACTTTTCCTCAAAGTAAACAAATTTCCCACTGATATCTCCTCATAGCATCCCATCGGCCTCACTTCAGTATTTAGCAAAGTCTTTGAATCCATCTTTTGCAGAAACATCCGCTCCCATCTGCACCAACATCATCTGTTTCCTACCAGCCAGTGTGACTCCTATCCCTCCCCTGCTGATGATCAACTCCTGAACCTCGCCCATCTCCTCGCCAAACAACTCAACACCAGTAAATCTGCCATCTTTTTCTTCCTTGACCTAGAGAAAACATTCAGCAACATGTGGCATTCCAGTCTCCTTTTCATGTTCTAAGCTTATGCACCTCCAATCAACTATATCCGCTCTGGCTGTTGTGGGCGAGCGGTTCTAGGCACTTCAGTCTGGAATCGCGCGACCGCTGCAGTCGCAGGTTCGAATCCTGCCTTGGGCATCGATGTGTGTGATGTCTTTAGTACTACTTAAACCTAACTAATCTAACTTCTAGGGGACTGATGACCTCCTGATGTTAAGTCCCATAGTGCTCAGAGCCAGCCAACTATCTCCACCTTATCACATCCTTCCTCTCAATCACCAATCCTATGTCATTGTTAACAACACCACTTTCTGTACCTTTCACCCCACTGTAGGAGTGACCCAAGGTTCCAATCTCTCACCTCTCCTTTACTTCTTATAAACTGCTGATATGACGAAAGCACGTCCTCCCACTACGTTCTTCAGTATGCTGATGACACTGCTTTCCTCACCCTCTATCCAGTGCTCCATAAATCCCAACGATCCCTCCAAATTCACCTCAATCAGTTTAACTCCTGGTGTAACCTATGTCCTCTTAAAATTAACCCCTCCAAAACTCAGGCAATATTTATAGGACACACTACCTGCACCTTCTGTTTCCATGATGCGTACCTCACCATTTCCGAACGTCCCACCCAGCTAACTAACACACTAAAATATTCTGGAGTAATCTTTGACTGACAACTAATGTGAGAACCTTACCTACTAGCCACCCGACAGACAGACCACGATACATTAAATTACTAACTGGCTGAACATGGGGACTACACCCCTCCACTGTCCTTCACATGTACAAATTCCTGATCTGTCCCATTTTTTGCTATGCAAATGTTTCGTGGATCTCCGCCACTCCTATGTTCTATAAGTCCCTCCGGATCCTCGAACGTCATGCTCTCTGCCTTGCTTTCCACATCCGTTTAACTTTCACCACAGGGATCTTTTCCCAACTCATCATATACCCACCTCCCTTCGCTCACACTGAACACCTCTGAATAACTTACACCATCTGTAAACTCGACTCCAACAATCCTTTTGTGTCCCTCTCCTTTACTATCCTAGTATGCTGCTGCACCTCTACCTACAAATGCCACCAACCCTTCACCGGCAGACCCTCCACGACCTCTCCCAAAGAAATTTCAATCATCTGCCTCTCCTGGACCACAAGCTCCACCTCGATATATACCCATCCTACCAACTCTAAATCCATCCTAAACTACCCACCCCCCAGAGGTTTCTCCTCCTCCTCCTCTCTCCCTACCATACCTCATCATTTTCCCCTTCCCTGCCGCCCCTACCCCCTTTTCCTCTCTAATCTAGAGCTCCCAATACCTGTTGCCCCTCTCTAATTGTTCCCCACAGCTACACGTCTTGTTCCCACCTCTTACCAGTTTATGTCTTCATCACACCATTCCCATATCTACCGCCATACCCACCCTGCTTTTCATATACAATCCACCGTCTCTTGACAGGTCCTTTTCCAGGTGTAGTGAAAATACATGGCGCTTTGTCTTTAATGGTCAGTGTATCTTCTGTCGTATTTAGTGCTTTTCCAGTGTTTCTCAAGTATTTAGAGTTAAAGTATTTCTCAAACGTTTTTACTGTGCTGTCTATGCACATTTTTATCACTTTTCATGTAGACAACATTACATTATTTATATTTCTCCCATGCGCATCACCGTTTCAGTTATTTTAAACTCGTAGTATATGTATGCCTTTGTTTTTTAGCATCCAAGTGAGTGCAAAGCACTACTGGCTGAAGAGCGGGCAACTTGTACCCCTGCCAGCCCCCCCCCCCCCACTCCCCCTCCCCCCGTAATGGGTCAGGGGGGATAAAATAACAATAAAGGATTATATCTTATATACCTCAACAGAACTGGTAGGAGGAAAACGTCTAGTTGTGATGAAATTGGGATGCAAACCACGTCGTATGGGAACATCTTGTGGCTGTAAGGACCGCGAGGCCTCTTTTACAAGAGGTAAAACCGTTTATGACATAAGTAGAGTAAAATAGGGCTTTGATATTGCGGATCTTCTGTCCTAAGCTTGTTAGAAAAAGTAAAGTTTAGATTTAGTCAAAAGATATCACAACAAAGTCGATAGACGGGTAGAGGGAATGAGAACGAACTCTGATAGCTCCACAGTTGCTTGGCCCAGAATGGAAGAGTGAATGGAGGTGGGTACGAGAACAACAGAGGTTCTCAGTGAAAGATGCTTGATGATTTGAGGTCCAGTACCATGCAGTCTGGAGGTAGAAAGATAATGACTGGGTGATCTGGTACAGTGTTACAGAGAAACCATATAGTCCAACTATAGTATATTTGTCTTTCTCAGTCTGTGGTGCAGAGAAAATGTGTGTAATGATGCAAGATAATGTTCTGCTAAACTGTGCTCTGAGAGTCAGTCAGTTAAACATGATATGTCGTAACGGTAACAGTTGCGGTAGTAAAATAGAGGTGATGTTGGTAGCAAAATGAGCTGCCATTTGTGATAGTGATGGTTGTTAATACCAGTAGCCATAGTAGTACACGTAGTTGTACTCGTAGTTATTTTAATAGCACTGATAGCAGCAGTTGTCGAACATAACATAAATAAGCTTGTGATAACCGACATAGCCGGCTCTTTTTCTGTGACAGGAAAGGAGTACCGGATTGGGAATGGAAAAATATGCCACAGGAAAACTGCATGTAGAAGTAGTGTGTGGGCTACAGTCATAGAGTGAGAGTAATAGTCGCAAAAACAAACAGAATAGGAAAAAGTTATTTAATAGACATTTTTAATTAAGCTCAAGATCTAGCATAGAAAAAACTCTCTAAAGATGACTGACGTAATGATTTTCTTGTTTGTAATTTGATCTGCAACGGCCGATTGTTGTTATCGTGTTCGCTCTCTCTGTGCTGTATACATGTGGATGTATGCGTCTGGTTACTTGTTAGTTTGTTATTTGGCAAGTGAATTATATGTATCCATAACAGATTACATGTGATACGTAAGGCCAAGTGGTCTGGACAGCAAGCGCTGTAATATGAGTTCGGACTACATAGCACACACTCACACAGACCACAACATTTAATGTTGAGGAAATTATAAAGTTCGAAGCAGCTGGAGATTTCTAGCCCTGAATCAATATTTCACTAACTGGGACTGCCATTGACCAGATTTGACCTTTAAAGTAGCTGAGTATGAACTTGACTTTCAAGTGGTAGTTACCATTGCTATGAAACACGAATAATTACACTGAATGTCCAAAGATAAAATTCTGAACTGGTATCGAGACGCAATTATCGATCTTTAATTGTGAGCAGAAGAGTTCTTTAACTGTATAATCCGTAGATATAGGTTTAACTCTTGATCACTCACATAGGTTTCACTGTCTTGATAAAGTTCAGTCACTTTTTACGTTGATCTCAGGAAGCTGCTTCGCCTCCTGGTATTCTTTAATACGACACGAATAGAAATAGATTCCACGCCGTGCAAATAGATCAAGGGCTCAATGGTGAACTGTCACATATAAATTCGGAGTTCGTGGAGTGGAGTGAATGAGATTCTCAAGGTAAATTGTCCATTGATGACGAGAGGTATATTACGACCGTGTAGAAATTGCAGATTCTTTCGCACAAACAAATTATAGGCAACCCCAGTACGTAACGCAACACTCGTTCAGCAATAACGGTTCTCGGTAAGTCCAAAATTCATTTTGAAGGCACACCTTAATTTCAAACATATATTGAGTAATCATCTTACAGCAACCTCCATACATTTGGCGTCATACTTCCATTTCTATTTAACATTAAACATGAAGTTTCTTCACCTATGTGCCTAAGACTTCGCACGACAATTAAAAAGAAATACTCCAGTGCAGAACACGTCTACTTTCGCGTACGATTAAAGCCACAACAGCTCCTTCAAAGTTTTATTACACTTAGCAGTTACGTAACAACTAAGAATAACGAAGAACTCAGCCACAGTATTCCACCAAGCGGCATCTTCATTAATAGCTAATGTCGTCACTGGCTCTTGCGGCTACACCTATCGCATTCAAATGTTCAGGCGCGCGCTGGATAAGAGCACGAAATGCGCTACTCGGTGCCAACAGACTATCTCAATACAGCGTTATTTGTACTTGCTATGAGTTTACACATGAAATTTCTCACTATAAAGAAAATGGACTAGGCTGAATAAACCGAGATATATGAGATTATTTAAATAAAGGCATGCGAATACTAATGGTAAAGACAGCAGTGCTTAAAATGAAAAGCAGTTTCAAAATAAGACTGTAAAAAATATTATGCAAAAATAATTACAAAAATGTAAGTCTTCAAAAAGTATAAATATCATTCAGACGCGAATAGTGCACTCCAAATGCATTTATTTATAGAGATGACTCGAGAAAGAGTCATTTCTTTTCTTATGCCTTTTAATGCTGTTAATGCCTTCAACGATATCTGTAACCAATAGTTTCTTGCGTCTAATTCGACGGAAACTTATTGACCCAGTTTGTCCCTGTGCGTTCGCCGTGCATACATCACAAGAGAAGGCAAAACATTTTTATGGGGGGACGAAGTAAAGCGAAACTGACGCGGCGCTGCCTTTGTCCGCCTGCAGTTGGTGGCTCCGATTGGCCGACATTTCTCCCAGCCCTCTCTTTATGAATGGAATGTGCGGCCGCCGCCTCAGCGCTGGGAATCGATAACGCCCGACAGTACTCAATAGAATTCCATAGTTTTAATTAAACTTTCTCCTTTTCGTTCTTTTCTTCGCGCGAAATCGTGTTCCGCAGGAATCGCTCCACTCCGCCGAAAAAGTTCGCGGCGGAAACCCACCCGGAACCTTTTGCAAGGCGCCACAAGCTTTCGTTATTGGCACCGTTTTCAGTTATGAGTGCATAAGCTTTTTCAGTCCACTTCTCGCGCCCGAAGTTTGAAGCAGCTGTTCTATGCAGTTTAAAATGTGTATTACCGAATGGATCCATAAAAACAAAACCTTGACATTCTACAACACTTTTTTTAATCAAAAACTAGTTTCAAGCTTTCAAGGCGTGATTATCTAGTGAAAACGGATATCATAATTTGAAATTCCATGTGAATCACTTCAAAATGGTTCAAATGGCTCTGAGCACTATGGGACTTAACATCTTTGGTCATCAGTCCCCTAGAACTTAGAACTACTTAAACCTAACTAACCTAAGGACATCACACACATCCACGCCCGAGACAGGATTCGAACCTGCGACCGTAGCAGTCACGCGGTTCCGGACTGAGCGCCTTAACCGCGAGACCACCGCGGCCGGCTGTGAATCACTTCAGTTACCTACATTACGTAAGAAAACAAAGATGCATGAATTTACACATAGTAGCAGTTTCTTTTTGAATATTTTGTCTATAAGTCATCTCAGTTATGTTTTTGGTAAATAGACTAATATCTGTTATATTTTTATCGAGAGCGAAAAGTCGACGAAGTGGAGTCTTACTCTGTGTAAACCGCATACTTTTTCCACCTAAAATGCATATGGTTATCCTCCGATACTTGGCAGTCGTCAACAGGAGTAATCTCATTACTGACTGCGGAAGCAATCGAGGAAAATATAGTTGCATACATCTATACTTCATGGTTTGCTTTCACGTGCTCATTTTTAGATCGAAGATATCTGTGGAACTTTTCGTCCTACAGTGTTCTGTTTCAGCTCACAGTAGAATAGTTCTACAAATTTCATTCGTGTCCTCTTTTTCTGTCTCGACACTTCACGTCTCTGGAATAACTATGATATCATCGACGTATATCTTAGCTCCTTTGACGGTTCTACACGTCAACTGGTAAAAATAGAACCCTTATAGAATAAATTTACCAACGTCCTTGCGCAGTGTTAACGCCAATTCCCTTCAGAAGACAATCGCTGTCGGGCTCGGCAAGCAACTAGATGGGTGACCTCCGGGTCTGCCAAGCGCTGTTGGAAATCGGGGTGCACTCAGATCTTGTGACGTCAACTGCTGGCCTACTTGATTCAGACGTAGCAGCTCTGGTCAAGAAAATTGACAACGGTTGGAGAAGCGGTGTGCTGCTCCTCCACATTCGCATCCCAGTGACTCCTGCGTGCTAAGGATGACACAGCAGACGGTCAGTACCGTTGGCCTTTCAAGGCCTTTTCAAACGGAGTGTAATATGAGTTCGCTGTCCGTATGTTTGTCGTCCGACTGCTAGGACCCTTGTTTCTCAGCAACAGATAGACATAGGCTAGCTGAAAGTTTTGTCACATACTAAAGTCTACGGTTCGGTGGTGGGGTGAAAAATTTAAATCTCTAAATCAATGCAGTCGAAAGATATGGCCATTTATGTCACACATTTAGAAATTGCCAAATTCACCCATCAAAACCTATAGGTTACTTCCCGTTGACCTAACATCATGGAACTTACAAACAGCAAGGTTTCGCGGTACAAGTAAAGCAAAAAACCGGAAGATTGCTAATTTGTAATTATATCGCGTAAAAAATGATTTTTTGCCATTTCTCTGGAACGGTTAGAGGTATCAAGCTGAAATTTATGTTATTTATGTCACGTAGAAAGGTCTACAATCCATTGGCGGTGTAAGAAAGATAAGCTGCTAAGTCAATGGAGTCAAAAGATATGGCCATCTGTGCCACAAATTTTGCTGCAAACTCAATCATCTAAAACCTGCAGATTAACTATACAGGGTGGTCCATTGATAGTGACCCGGTCAAATATCTCACGAAATAAGCATCAAACGAAAACACTTCAGAGAACGAAACTCGTCTAGCTTGAAGGGGGAAACCAGATGGCGATCTGGAACCCCCCATTTTTATTACATATTCGTGTAGTACGTAAAGAAATATGAATGTTTTAGTTGGACCACTTTTTTCGCTTTGTGACAGATGGCGCTGTAATAGTCACAAACGTATAAGCATGTGGTATCACGTAACATTCCGCCAATGCGGACGGTATTTGCTTCCTGATACACTACCCGTGTTAAAATGGACCGTTTAACAATTGCGGAAAAGATCTATATCGTGTTGATGTATGGCTATTGTGATCAAAATGCCCAACGGGCGTGTGCTATGTATGCTGCTCGGTATCCTGGACGACATCATCCAACTGTCCGGACGGTTCGCCGGATAGTTACGTTATTTAACGAAACAGGAAGTGTTCAGCCACATGTGAAACGTCAACCACAACCTGCAACAAATGATGATGCCCAAGTAAGCGTTTTAGCTACTGTCGCGGCTAATCCGCACATCAATAGCAGACAAATTGCGCGAGATACGGGAATCTAAAAAAATATCGGTGTTGAGAATGCTACATCAACATAGATTGCACCCGTACCGTATTTCTATGCACCATGAATTGCATGGCGACGACTTCGAACGTCGTGTACAGTCCTCCCACCGGGCACAAGAGAATTACTGGACAATGACAGATTTTTTTGGACTCGTTCTATTTAGCGACGAAGCGTCATTCACCAATAGCGGTAACGTAAACCGCATAATATGCACTATTGCGCAACGGAAAATCTACGATGGCTGCGATAAGTGGAACATCACCGACCTTGGCGGGTTAATGTATGGTGCAGCATTATGGGAGGAAGGATAATTGGTTCCCCGTTTGATCTATGGCAATCTAAATGGTGCAACATATGCTGATTTCCTACGTAATGTTCTACCGATGTTACTACAAGATGTTTCACTGCATGACAAAATGACGATACGCTTCCAATATGATGGATGTCCGTCACATAGCACGCGTGCGGTTGAAGCGGTATTGAATAGCATATTTCATGACAAGTGGATTGGTCGTCGAAGCACCATACCATTGGCGCATGTTCACCGGATCTGACGTCCCCGGATTTCTTTTGTGGGGGAAGCTGAAGTATATTTGCTATCGTGATCCACCGACAAAGCCTGACAACATGTGTCAGCGCATTGTCAGTGCATGTGCGAACATTACGGGAGGCGAACTACTCGCTGTTGAGAGGAATGTCATTATACGTATTGCCAAATGCACTGAGGTCGACGGACATCATTTTGAGCATTTATTGCATTAATGTGGTATTTACAGGTAATCACGCTGTAACAGCATGCGTTCTCAGAAGTGATAGGTTCACAAAGGTACATGTACCTGTATCACACTGGAACAACCGAAATAAAATGTTCAAACGTACCTACGTTCTGTATTTGAATTTAAAAAACCTACCTGTTACCAACTGTTCGTCTAAAATTGTGAGCCATATGTTTGTGGCTATTACAGTGCCATCTGTTACAAAGCAAAAAAAGTGGTCCAACTATAACATTCATATTTCTTTACGCACTACACGAATATGTAATAAAAAATTGGGGTTCCTATTTTTAAAAAATGCAGTTGATTTCCTTTTGACCTATGGCAGCACCATCTAGCGGGCCAACCATAGCGCTATCTGGTTTCCCCCTTCAAGCTAGATAAGTTTCGGTCTTTGTAGTTTTGTCGCTTATTTCGTGAGATATTTGGCCCGGTCACGATCAATCGACCACCGCATACATGTGGAGCCTGGTGGTCTAGCAGCTTTTGGATGCATCCTGACGTCTTACGGGAGCACAGATTAACGACCGGAAATGTTTGCGGGGACTTGATGCAGTTGTGATTCCATGAGTTGTGGCGGTCGCCCGCCATCGACGTTGAGTGTTGTTATTAATAGTTGTCCGATGAAGATGGCAACGTTAATTGGAAGTCCGTCAAGGACAGTATTCAAGGAGTGCTCCTTGAACACCAGCGTCGCGCCTTCTCGTTACTTCGGAAGGAATGGACTTCGAAAATTTAGTGTTGAGTATAGCGTATTTCGTTGCCCAAATTTTCCCCCTTCTTGCTGTGATGTGCCAAGAATTACAGCTATTATCGGGCAAGTTTATCTGGCGAAACTCTATTTTTCTAGAGGTTTTGGCCTCTCTGATGTTCCGGACAAGGCTTCCGCTTTATTTCTTTGACGCAATCTTTTAACGTGTCTGCGCGTCTGCCATTAACTTACAACCCGCCTTTTGCTACTCTCCAAACTGTGAGCTTAGCCCCTCCAGTAGATGTTGGTAGGATAAATAATAAATTATGACATATTCGAAAAATTTTTAGTGATGTCAGTTTTTTGGGGGTTGATATTCTTTTCCTGTAGCATCTCTTCGTAAAAATGTCGTCATGTCACTGGACGATTCCACACCGCCCTTCCTTTATAGAGCCCCTATCGCCAGGGACAGATTGGAACGTTGTTTGGTCCAATGTCAGCCTACCAATTTTTCCGATGGAATTGGCACCCTTATGTTACCAAGTCTTTCATAACCTTCTCCCCACCAACGTTCGACTTCATACACTGTTTCATCATTGCTCGCCTACGGACACAGACAGTGGAGTTGGCGCCGCTTTTATTGTCAGGATGACGGAAGCGGCAATGTCTGGTGAAATTCTCCGACGTCCCGATTCAGCCTTCTTTCTGAAAACGATGAACAGTACAATTATGTGACTTGTCGGGTCGTGTTCATTGCGTGGTGGGAAGCGGGTTTGCGACTTCTACCAGTATATGTTTACGGTCCACTGGACATGGCAAAGGATGCCACACTGCCATGAGCTTCGCGAATAAGCTGTAGCTGGTATTTAGACGTCGAGAGATTGAATGTGTAGAAACCGTTTTCCGTTAAAATGTTTCATTCCTGTTCCCTTGTTTTTGGTGAACAAAAAAAGTTGTTCAGTTAAGCGGGCCTATTGGTATTTTCGTCATGGTTCCTTTTCACATGTATTGTTGAACAGTTTCCTTGAGTGTTGTGACCCTGTTCGTCTTATTTTAATTATTATAATAAAACACCTGGAATGATTACTACCGTTACACAGGGTCTTAGGAATTTAGTTCTACTAGGACAGTGTCTGCGTCGAGATTTGCACTGTTTTCCATGTGTTATGTTATTCATTTAAAGAACTGGTATAATTTTGTGAGACTTCTAGGAGTGCTCTTAGAGCCTGTAGTAGACTACACACATGGCACTGTTATGCCGCTTTCACTTGATCGATATTTGTGTGTCGCTTCTTTAGTTTAAAAAAAATCCGTGCTAATACGTCTAGTGGCTATAACCATATTTCTTTCACATGTTGTGAGAAATCCTACGAATTTCGTGACTGTACCTACCTGGGAAACGTCGAAGTTGAGAACCAAATGACAGAGTTCCTGTGTAACTGTGTCTGCTTCATCGTGACGTTCCCTCACATTCTGTCATCCCAAGGATACAAACATCAATTATTTAATTCGTTATAGTCAAAAGTAAACATGATAGATGTTCAAATTTTAAAATCGGTAAGGGCCATACCTAAATATAATAGTAGATGCCATCGAAGGAAGGAAGTCACCCCCGAGAAAACTGTCGTGACCAATCCCTGTACTCATGACAAATGCCCCAATGTATTGGGATCTTCTCTTGGAAACATTGTTATTCTGATGAAAGTAGAGAAATTGGCTGGTTTTCATGTTTGGTTAATTATACATAAATAGGACAGTCTACTAACCCACGTACTGACGTCTAGTAAGCTTTTAGTATCTGTAACACTGGAAGACTGGTCCAGCATAAATAAATAGCTGCCGCGTCCGTCTCCACTCTCATATTAAGTATCTTGTCTTGACAGACAATGGCGGTGGCGTCTCATGGCACTTAATGCCAGACAACAGCGACAGTAGAAGGAGGGAAGAAATGTTAGAAGTTCATATACTATGGAAACACTCATTTACCTTACGTGACTAATTTCCCCTGAAAGTGAAGTTCTTACAGTCAGTTGTTGTTGTTTGTTGTTATTGTTGTGGTCTTCAGTCCTGAGACTGGTTTGATGCAGCTCTCCATGCTACTCTATCCTATGCAAGCTTCTTCATCTCCCAGTACTTACTGCAGCCTACATCCTTCTGAATGTGCTTAGTGTAATCATCTCTTGGTCTCCCTCTACGATTTTTACCCTCCACGCTGCCCTCCAATGCTAAATTTGTGATCCCTTGGTGCCTCAGAACATGTCCTACCAACCGGTCCCTTTTTCTTGTCGAGTTGTGCCACAAACTCCTCTTCTCCCCAATTCTATTCAATACCTCCTCATTAGTTATGTGATCTACCTATCTAAACTTCAGTATTTTCTGTAGCACCACATTTCGAAAGCTTCGATTCTCTTCTTGTCCAAACTATTTATCGTCCACGTTTCACTTCCACACATGGCTACAATCCATACAAATGCTTTCAGAAATGACTTCCTGACACTAAAATCTAAGCTCGATGTTAACAAATTTCTCTTCTTCAGAAACGCTTTTTTTGCCGTTGCCAATCTACATTTTATATCCTCTCTACTTCGACCATCGTCAGTTATTTTGCTCCCCAAATAGCAAAACTCCTTTACTACTTTAAGTGTCCCATTCCCTAATCTAATTCCGTCAGCATCACCCGACTTAATTCGACTACATTCCATTATCCTGGTTTTGCTTTTGTTGGTGTTCATCTTATATCCTCCTTTCAAGACACTGCCCATTCCGTTCAGCTGCTCTTCCAAGTCCTTTGCTGTCTCTGACAGAATTACAATGTCATCGGCGAACCTCAAAGTTTTTGTTTCTTCTCCATGGATTTTAATACCTACTCCGAATTTTTCTTTTGTTTCCTTTACTGCTTGCTCAATATACAGATTGAACAACATCTGGGAGAGGCTACAACCCTGTCTCACTCCCTTCCCAACCACTGCTTCCCTTTCATGTCCTATTTCCCATCAATCAATCATTTCCTTTAGTCAAATTCTGCTATAAATTTCTTTTTCCCAAATTCGTTTCAGTGTCTTTTCATTATTGATTTGATCTACCCATATAATCTCAAACATTCTTTCTCTAGGTGAATTTTAGAAGTACCTATTTTGTTATTGTCTGTACAACTTATCATTCCCGTTTCACTTTCTTACAAGGCTACACTCCAGAACTCCAGACAAATTCCTACAAAAAAGACTTCTGAGACGTAAATTTAAATTAGACTTTAACAAATTCCTCTTTTGTCATAAATACTTTTCTTGCTATAGTTAATCCATATTTCGTTCCCTCTCTACTTCAGCAATCATCAGTTTTTTGCTGTCCAATTTGCCAAACCACTCCACTATTTTAGTGTCTTAATTCCTAATTTAATTCAGTCACCATTACTTGATTTATTTCGATTATATTCCATTACCTTTGTGTCACTATATTGACCTTTCCAAAACACTAACCTTTGCATTCCAGTTTTTGCAACCAAGATCACATGTAGAACTACTTTTTATTTCTCCAGTGACCGGATTCGATATAGTCTAGGTGTCATCTTCAGAAGATAACTGTTAGACCTGGTCACTCTGTCTGAACCGGTCATTAAGGAAATAAAAATAGAACGCGTTCTTGGCTGCAAAAATTCTTCTTTATCATCTCATAACTACAGTCTATGTTGAAAGAAGACCTGGACTAGATGGTTTGCTCATAAAATTATTGAAATCCACAGCCACTCATGACAAAATGATTCCTCCAAGTGTGAAATATATATGAGACAGGAGAAATGCCGTCGGATTTCAGCAACAATATAATAATTTCGCTTCCAAAGAAAGCAGGCCCTTAGAGTTACGAATATTAACGAACTATGAGTTTAATATACCATGGTTGCAAAATACTGGCTATATTTATTTAACGAACTGTTGAAGAACTGGTAGAAGCAGAACGTGTGGGAAGATCAGTTGGATTCTGGAGAAATATAAGAACACGCAAGGCATTACTAATCCAACGACTTCTCTTAGAAGATAGATTAAACAGCGGCAATCCTACTTCCACAGCATTTGTAGACTTAGAGAAAACCTTTGGAAGGTTGACTACATTCTTTGAAATTCTGAAGGCAGCAGGGATAAAAACAGAGCGAAAGGTTATTTACAACTTTTACTGAAAACAGACTACATTCTAAGGGTTGAAGGACATTAAGGGAAAGATGCTTAGGGAATTACATTAGGAAATGAGACATTAAAGTAACAGCTGAGTTTTGCTGTTTGGGCAGCGAAGTTACTGACAATGGTAGATGCACACACTATATGAAATACTTACTGATTACAGGAAGAAGAAGTGGAGGTTTTAAGATGTAATATAAATTTATGTACTAGAAAGTATTTTCTTTAGAGATTGGTCTACAGTGTAGATTTGTACGGAAATGAAACGTGGACGATAAGCTGTTCAGGTAAGAAGGGAACAGAAACTTTTGAAATCTGAATCTACAGAAGAATGCTAAAGATTGATTAAATCGAGTAACTCATAAGGAAATGCTGAATCGAATTGGGAAAAAAAGGAATTTATGACACAACTTGACTAAAATAAGGAATAGGTTAGTAGGATACATCGTGACACATAGAAGAATCGTCAGTTTGGTAATTGAGGGAAGTGTATGTGGCAAGAACTGTAGATGGGGATTAAGGGGTAATTACAGTAAGCTGGATCAAATGCTTGTAGTTGCCGTACTTACTCGGAGATAACGCGGCTTGACACAGCATAGACCATCATGGACAGCTGCATCAAACTAGATCACACCAACAATAGGAGTACTAAGGGGTGAATAAATTTGTAACACTATATTACTGCATCCTCGCTGACGACAGAGAAAGATAGACATGTCAGATACCCCATTTGCCCCAACAGTGGACTGTTTTGCCCCTTGTGGTTTTCGATTTCGTCGTATTTTGCTATTGGTGTGTACGATCTATCAGTCCAACCTTCGAGGTGCCAGTGGTGGTCTCCATCTGTCAGTGCTAACCTTTTTTCCCAGTGACGTGTACAGAGTTACACTTGCTAGGTGGTGGTTTCACCGTAACGATGAAGTGGCAGTGGTTGATGCGAGCGCTTGTATATTGTGTTCACTATAGAATTATAGGAGGATTATAAACAGTGTCTCCCGTTTTTCCATTAATTCAATCAGCGATTGCGAACCATAACACGAACACATTGCTCTGACATACACCCGCAAACATCTTAGGTAAGGTGGAGCGTGCCATGACATGTACGATTTCCGAGTTGAAGAGCCCCATGAGCAAGGCACACACAACCGTCTGTTACCGCAAACTCTGATACGCTTGTCTTGTCCATTCTGCCATCGAATGTCACTCCGACGACAAGCTCTAGAGAAATCCCAGCCACATGCTGAACCTTCCATTTGCCACAGCTACAAAAGCGCTGTTTCCAAAACAACAATAATTAATCCAGTTGCTCTGGAGTGTATGTTCAGTAGCTTGATACCCTGTATACACTCGTACTTCATACAGCAGGTGTTGGTAAAGTGCAGCCACTCACGTGGGGCCCAGTGTGGGCTCTAATTATCTTACGCCAGCGAAACTTGGTAGGTATGGTAATGCTGTAATGAACGTTAACACATTAGAATATTTACCAATTTTCGCTGCCATGGGATAATTACAGCTTGCACTGGACCTCTGTGAATAGCTGAATTTTAGTAATAATAAACCGGTGTATGCAGGGGGAACCAGAACTCTACGGACAAATTTTCAGTATTTATTCAGACACAGAGTATTTTATACAAGGGACTCACGATCCTTACTGTACATCACAGAATTATTGCTTTTAGTTCGTTTTCATGCTTCAACTAGCATTATATCTGTATTGCACTAACATTACTGCAAAACAATACAAATGTAGATGGAGTGGGCTGTATTTCTTGTTTCCATTCGCTAACGATACCTGTTGTTCATAACAGTAATGCCTTTTTTAAGTTAGAATATAATACGTAAGTGGAAGGGCTAAGTCGTGATGGGTGTGGTATTTTTCTTCAAAATGGATTACAATGAGAAAAATAAACATTGAATAAATCTCATCCTGATACAATTTAAGATAATATATAATTTTAAACAATTAAACGTATATACCTCCATAACTTTCTCAGTATATACAAAAGGCGACTACAGGTACAACAACAAAACAATATACTTGAAACTCATAACGTATAAATCTCCCATTATCCCTGCAAAGATAATATTGCCGTGATATGCTTTTATTAAAGCTCTATAAAACAATTTCTTACATAGACAAACAACCATCCACATTTATGAAGGTAATTGCTCTTGCTCATGACTAGTCCCGTACCTGAGCTGCGCTTAAAACACCAAACCAGTACGACTGGAGCCACCTGCACTCATAAACTCCTAAGAGACTCCACTCGTCTTAAGCCAGCCACAGCAACGGTGTTGTGAATCATGACCAGAACCTTTCTGGATAATAATCGAGGCCACCAAGCTCTTCCTACGCGTACAACGAGGCGCACAAGGGCTCAAAACACAGAACAGACCCTTAACACATGGGATCAGTTGATGGTATCCTCTGTCGTTAACGGTACAGAGCCAGGATACCGAAACAGTGCACTCTGGCCGGAGCAGGCTCAGTCGATGGTCGTTACAGATAAAAAGCTGATAGTGTAAGAAGCCGTACTATTATCACTCCACGGCTGGAAGCTTTGTTTAGGAGGAGTCACCCACGGACTGCCCACAGCGCCTCTCAAGACGGTGCAGGATGGATGTGAGCAGTGGATTTCAGAGACATCCCGAACGGACACCGAATAGCATTCCACGATGCATCTGTTATTAAACGTACCAATGGCTTCTGAAATAACGTAATACATGAAGCAGTACAGATAAAAATATCGGACAACACCCTCAATCAAGACGGTGGATTGCAGCTGAGTACGGCCTGGGATCCTGGGATCGGGGAGTTGAAGTGGACGCGGCAGCCGCGCAACCAAAACATTGCCATACATGGCGCGAGACTGGTTATAACGAACCGGTATGTCCAGGGGGAACCAGAACTCCATGGACAAATTTTCAGTGGTTATTCATAGATACCGTCTGAGTATTTTATAGGATCCTTGCTGTACGTCACAGAGTTATCGCATATAGTTCGGTTTCTTGCTCCAGCTACCATTGTATCTGTATTGCACTGAAAGTACTGCGAAACAAAGCAAATGTAGACGGCATGCGCTGTGACGACTCTGAAATCGGTGCATACACTATGTGGTCAAAAGTATCCGGACACCTTCAAAAAGATACGTTTTTCATATTAGGTGAAGTGTGCTGCCACCTACTGCCAGGAACTAAGTATTAGCGACCTCGGTAGTCATTAGACATCGTGAGAGAGCAGTATGGGGCGCTCTGCGGAATTCATGAACATCGAACGTGGTCGGATGACTGGGTGTCACTTCTGTAATACGTCTGTACGCGAGATTTCCTCACTCCTAAACGTCCCTAGAGCCACTATTTCCGATGTGATAGTGGAGTGGAAACATGAAGGGCCACGTACAGCACAAAAGCGTACAGGCCGCCTACAGTTGAAGAAGGTCGTAATGTGTAATAGCCAGATATCCAACAGACTATCACACAGGAATTCGAAGCTGCATCACAATCCACTGCAAGAACTATGACAGTTAGGCGGGAGGTGATAGCGATTGCCTCTTTCAACACGATCGAGCACCTGTTAATAACGCACGGCCTGTGGCATAACAACATTGTTATGGACTGGCCTGCACAGAGTCCTGACCTAAATCCTATAGAAGACCTTTGCAATGTTTTGGAAAGCCGACTTCGTGCGAGGCCTCACCGACCGAAATCGATACCTCTCATCGGAGCAGCACTCCGTGAACAATAGGCTGCCATTCCCCAAGAAACCTTCCAGCGCCTGATTCAACGTATGTCTGCGAGAGTGGCAGCTGTCATCAAGGCTAAAGGTGGGCTAACATCATATCGCATTCCAGCATTACCGATGGAGGGCGCCACAAACTTCTAAGTCATTTTCAGCTAGGTATCCGGATACTTTTGATCACATAGCGTAACTCTCTCTCCCTCATATCCGCACTCGGTACTGCCTGACGTTGTCTAGGGTATTATGTTCTGGTTGTGATAGTTGTGGGTCAATTGTTATACACAGCAGTGCTATGAACAGATTTACTAATGAAGAATTGGTCAATGTGCACCACGTGTATGGGTTCACTGAATGTAAAGGGAAAGCGGCAGATTGGCGCAAAGTTGAGCTGTACCGCAGTGTCACCAAACACGTCAGCTCTATGGAGTCACTTATGAGAAACCAAATTTTGAGTTTTGGTTCAAATGGCTCTGAGCATTATGGGAATCAACATCTGAGGCCATCAGTCCCCTAGAACTTAGAACTACTTAAATCTAACTAACCTAAGGACATCACACACATCCATGCCCTAGGCAGGATTCTAACCTGCGACCGTAGCGCCTAGAACCGCTCGGCCACAACGGCCGGCTTTGAGATTTGTTTTACACATTCTGGCGATTACACGTTACACGTTACAGGCTTAAAACTGATATTTTTCACTACGATAAACCAAATCCTCAGTTTTGTATTATACATTCCTGCAATCACGTATTGCAGACTACTTCACTGATGCGAAGACTTTTCTCAGAAACAATGGTAATTCGGGTAATAATATCAGTATATAATACTCAAATTTTAACAGTGGAACGAGCGATGGAGACTGTGAATCCCTTATAGCTCAGTCAACGAAGATCGAAAAAAGGTCGAATAGAGTAAAAAAATTCGTACAGCCCCAAATTTTTGTGTAGTGGTAGGATCCCCACCGGCGGGATATACACTCCTCGAAATGGAAAAAAGAACACATTGACACCGGTGTGTCGGACCCACCATACTTGCTCCGGACACTGCGAGAGGGCTGTACAAGCAATGATCACATGCACGGCACAGCGGACACACCAGGAACCGCGGTGTTGGCCGTCGAATGGCGCTAGCTGCGCAGCATTTGTGCACCGCCGCCGTCAGTGTCAGCCAGTTTGCCGTGGCATACGGAGCTCCATCGCAGTCTTTAACACTGGTAGCATGCCGCGACAGCGTGGACGTGAACCGTATGTGCAGTTGACGAACTTTGAGCGAGGGCGTATAGTGGGCATGCGGGAAGCCGGGTGGACGTACCGCCGAATTGCTCAACACGTGGGGCGTGAGGTCTCCACAGTACATCGATGTTGTCGCCAGTGGTCGGCGGAAGGTGCACGTGCCCGTCGACCTGGGACCGGACCGCAGCGTCGCACGGATGCACGCCAAGACCATAGGATCCTACGCGGTGCCGTAGGGGACCGCACCGCCACTTCCCAGCAAATTAGGGACACTGTTGCTCCTGGGGTATCGGCGAGGACCATTCGCAACCGTCTCCATGAAGCTGGGCTACGGTCCCGCACACCGTTAGGCCGTCTTCCGCTCACGCCCCAACATCGTGCAGCCCGCCTCCAGTGGTGTCGCGACAGGCGTGAATGGAGGAACGAATGGAGACGTGTGGTCTTCAGCGATGAGAGTCGCTTCTGCCTTGGTGCCAATGATGGTTGTATGCGTGTTTGGCGCCGTGCAGGTGACCGCCTCAATCAGGACTGCATACGACCGAGGCACACAGGGCCAACACCCGGCATCATGGTGTGGGGAGCGATCTCCTACACTGGCCGTACACCTCTGGTGATCGTCGAGGGGACACTGAATAGTGCACGGCACATCCAAACCGTCATCGAACCCATCGTTCTACCATTCCTAGACCGGCAAGGGAACTTGCTGCTCCAACAGGACAATGCACGTCCGCATGTATCCCGTGCCACCCAACGTGCTCTAGAAGGTGTAAGTCAACTACCCTGGCCAGGAAGATCTCCGGATCTGTCCCCCATTGAGCATATTTGGGACTGGATGAAGCGTCGTCTCACGCGGTCTGCACGTCCAGCACGAACGCTGGTCCAACTGAGGCGCCAGGTGGAAATGGCATGGCAAGCCGTTCCACTGGACTACATCCAGCATCTCTACGATCGTCTCCATGGGAGAATAGCAGCCTGCATTGCTGCGAAAGGTGGATATACACTGTACTAGTGCCGACATTGTGCATGCTCTGTTACCTGTGTCTATGTGCCTCTGGTTCTGTCAGTGTGATCATGTGATGTATCTGACCCCAGGAATGTGTCAATAAAGTTTCCCCTTCCTGGGACAATGAATTCACGGTGTTCTTATTTCAATTTCCAGGAGTGTAGATTACGCAGAATTGGTAGTGGAGTGTTTGTGTCTGTCAGTATTGGTTTATCTTGTAGTGAAGTCGAAGTAGATACTCCGTGCGAATTGCTATGAGTGGAGGTTATACTTAACACTCGAAGTAAGTTAATAATTGGCTCCTTCTACCGATCCCCAGACTCCGATGATTTAGTTGCTGAACAGTTCAGAGAAAATTTGAGTCTCGTAACAAATAAATACCCCACTCATACGGTTATAATTGGTGGGGACTTCAACCTTCCCTCGATATGTTGCCAAAAATACTTGTTCAAAACCGGTGGTAGGCAGAAAACATCTTCCGAGATTTCCCTAAATGCTTTCTCCGAAAATTATTTCGAGCAGTTAGTCCACGAACCCACGCGAATTGTAAATGATTGCGAAAACACACTTAACCTCTTAGCCACAAACAATCCAGAGCTAATAGTGAGCATCATAACTGATACAGGGATTAGTGATCACAAGGTCGTTGTAGCTAGGCTCAATACCGTTTCTTTCAAATCCACCAGAAACAAACGCAAAATAATTTTATTTAAAAAATCGGATAAAATGTCACTAGAAGCCTTCCTAAGACACACTCTCCATTCCTTCCGAACTGACTATGCAAATGTAGACGAGATGTGCCTCAAATTCAAAGATATAGTAGCAACAGCAATTGAGAGATTCATACCTCATAAATTCGTAAGGGATGGAACTGATCCCATTGTACACAAAACAGGTCCGAACGCTGTTGCAGAGGAAACGGAAAAAGCATGCGAAGTTCAGGAGAACGCGAAATCCCGAAGATTTACAGACGCGCGAAATTTGGCACGGACTTCAATGCGAGATGCCTTTAATACGTTCCATAATGAAACATTGTCTTGAAATTTGGTAGATAATCTGAAGAAATTCTTGTCATATGTAAAGTACACAAGCGTCAAGACGCTTGCCGATGACGCAGTGCCGATGACACTGTTACCGACGACTGTGCCGCTAAAGCGGAGTTATTGAACGCAGTTTTCCGAAATTCCTTCACCAGGAAAGACGAATTGAATATTCCAGAATTTGAAACACGAACGGCTGCTAGCATGAGTTTCTTGGAAGTAGATACCTTAGGGGCTGCGAAGAAACTCAAATCGCTTGATACGGGCAAGTCTTCATGTCCAGATTGTATACCGATTAGGTTCCTTTCAGATTACGCTGATACAATAGCTCCCTACTTAGCAATCATATACAATCACTCGCTCACCGATAGATCTGTACCTCCAGATTGAAAAATTGCGCCAGTCGCACCAGTGTTTAAGATGGGTAGTAGGAGTAATCCATCGAACTACAGACCTATATCATTGACGTCGGTTTGCAGTAGGGTTTTGGAGCATATACTGTATTCAAACATTATGAATCACCTCGAAGGGAACGATCTATTGATACGTAATCAGGATGGTTTCAGAAAACGTCGTTCTTGTGCAACGCAGCAAGCTCTTTATTCGCACGAAGTAATGGCAGCTATCGACAGAGGATCTCAAGTTTGATTCCGCATTTCTAGATTTCCGGAAAGCTTTTGACACCGTTCCTCACAAGCGACTTCTAATCAAGGTGCGGGCCTATGGGATATCGTCTCAGTTGTGCGAGTGGATTCGTGATTTCCTGTCAGGAAAGTCGCAGTTCGTAGTAATAGACGGCAAATCATCTAGTAAAACTGAAGTGATATGAGGTGTTCCCCAAGGAAGCGTCCTGGGGCCTCTGCTGTTCCTGATCTATATAAATGACCTGGGTGACAATCTGAGCAGTTCTCTTAGGTTGTTCGCAGATGATGCTGTAATTTACCGTCTAGTAAGGTCATCCGAAGACCAGTATCAGTTGCAAAGTGATTTAGAAAAGATTGCTGTATGGTGTGGCAGGTGGCAGTTGACGCTAAATAACGAAAAGTGTGAGGTGATCCACATGAGTTCCAAAAGAAATCCGTTGGAATTCGATTACTCGATAAATAGTACAATTCTCAAGGCTGTCAATTGAACTAAGTACCTGGGTGTTAAAATTACGAACAACTTCAGATGGAAAGACCACATAAGCAATATTGTGGGGAAGTCGAGCCAAAGGTTGCGTTTCATTGGCAGGACACTTAGAAGATGCAACAAGTCCACTAAAGAGACAGCTTACACTACACTAGTTCGTCCTCTGTTAGAATATTGCTGCGCGGTGTGGGATCCTTACCAGGTGGGATTGACGGAAGACATCGAAAGGGTGGAAAAAAGGGCAGTTCGTTTTGTATTATCACGTAATAGGGGAGAGAGTGTGGCAGATATGATACGCGAGTTGGGATGGAAGTCATTAAAGCAAAGACGGTTTTCGTCGCGGCGAGATCTATTTACGAAATTTCGGTCATCAACTTTCTCTTCCGAATGCGAAAATATTTTGTTGAGCCCATCCTACGTAGGTAGGAATGATCATCAAAATAAAATAAGAGAAATCAGAGCTCGAACGGAAAGGTTTAGGTGTTCGTTTTTCCCGCGCGCTGTTCGGGAATGGAATGGTAGGGAGATAGTATGATTGTGGTTCGATGAACCCTCAGCCAAGCACTGAAATGTGAATTGCGGAGTAGTCATGTAGATGTAGATGAAGGTTGCATTGTGCACATCTAACAGACACTAACCAGTTGTGGCTTCCATTACCTCTAAAACTAGACTAATCCACTGGTTCCATACTTGCAATGAATTCTACTTTACAAAATGCGTGACGGTTAAACCTTTTCTCCATGACCAAAATGCAATCGAAATTCAAAAATGGACTCACCATACCTTGGGCTGTAGGTTCAGGCATTGCTCTAAGAAAGTGACGACAGTGGTCTGTCCCCTGGTTTGTTATCCATGGAGAGTGAAATAAGACGTCAGGACAGCAGTACAGTTGTTTAATTAACTTCTTTATTCCTGTCCTTGGATATACCACATCAGGAACAGCTTGGTTGAGGCGTCCAGTTGCCTCTCAGGTGAAATAATAGATGTCCAGCGTTGCTCACAGAGGGAGGACCGAGCATGGCACCACTCGAATGTCACTGTCAGGACGTCGCCATCTGCAACCATGATGACAGCACGGCGGCGCAACTGATGATAGCTGTGAGCTCCCTCCAGCAGGGGGCGGCTCCCTGCTCCGGTTTCGGCCCTCTTGTGATTCAGGACAGGCCGCTATGTCCCGTGGTCAAACAGTGGACCCCTTATTGCATTCCAGAATGTCGCTCCAAGTGCCACAGGCTCGTGCGATAGGCTATGTTACTGAGACGAGAAGAACTTAGCACACAAATGGATGAGTACTTATACGCTCTAGACTATGTTCATTTATGGTTTAAAGCATGTACTCTAAACACTTCCGTTGAGGCAAGTGAGGGAAGGCTCCCGTCCTTCCGCTAGCATATTGGAGAATTGGCTTTTTCTGTACCGCACCCAGTTGGTTGTGCTGCGCAATGCGTGTCAGTCATGTTATTCTGCAAAATGCATAACACTCTTGCATGCCTGCGGCTGGCTCTATTGTAACTCACTTCCGCAGTGGCGTATTTTTTTGACCGGATACGGTCAATACGCTGCATATCGCACTATGCTCAAAGTGATTTCCATCTTATAGTTTGGTCTTTGCCATAATATTCCTTTAGTGTATTATCTCTTCTTCGAACCATTCTTAATGATGCCTTCTTTCTGACTGAGAGACACAGAGGACATATTCGTAACATTAAAAAAATAACTTGCTTAGGCTTAATCGTATATACACTCATAAATCTCAATAATACGCTGGTCTTGACAGGGTGGAACTGGTTTAGATTTAACTAGTCTTGCTGTGCACTCTTACACATCTGTGGCTGATATACACTTAAGAGCCAAAACATCGAGACCACTGCTCTGTGCGAGATTAAATGCCGCCTTGGTGATGCTGCGAGGGCAAGACGGAGTAAGGAGAGTATGCAGGATGACAATTATTGAACTATATGAAATAAAATCGTCATAACTTCTCAACGCTTTGCGTTAGGACGTTCAAACTGCACGGTTGACCGCTGGGCACGATTGGGATTAGTATGCGCGGTATGGTTTGGTTTAGGGACGAAGCCAACATTCATTTGGATGGGTTCGTCAATAAACAAACCTGCCGCATTCTGGGGACTGAGAATCCTCATTTCGCGGTTGAGAAGTCTCTTCACCCTCAACGGGTGGCTGTGTGGTGTGCAATGTCCAGTCACGGAGTAGTCGGTGCGATATTCCGTGAGGACACGGTGACTACCGAACGGCACGTGAAGGTTTTGGAAGATGATTTCATCCCCCTTATCCTAAGTGAGCCCGGTTTCGACAAGATGTGGTTCACGCAAGATGGAGATCGACTCCATCAAAGCAGGAGAGTGTTTGATGTCCTGGAGGAGCACATTGGGGACCGCATTATTCCTCTGAGGTACCCAGAGACCACTGGCACGGCCCTAGATTGGCCGCCACATTTCCGGATCTGAACACATGCGACTCCTTTTCGTGGGGCTGTATTAAACACAAGGTGTACAGCTGCTACACCAAAACCATTGCTGAACTGAAAAATGTCATTCAAGAGGTCATCGACAGCATCGATTTTCCGACGCTTCAGCGGGCCATGCAGAATTTCGCTATTCGTCTGTACCACATCATAGCCAATGATGGTAGCCATACCGAACATGTCATAACCTAAATCTCAATATCTGTAGCGACGTTTACATGATGAATAAAGTGTATGCACGCTGTAGTTTGCAACTAATTTACTTTTCTTTTCATATAGTTCAATAATTGTCACCCCGTATAAGCAGAGCAGAGACGAATGGGGGTTCACTCTAGGGACGATATGGGAAGCAAATAGGCAAATCTACTGACATAAGCGACTTTATCAAAGAGCAGATTGTTATGGCCCAGATCCAGAAACGAGCGTCTCGGAAAGAGCGAAGCAGGTCGACTGAGTGCTGTTACCATAAATGTCTAAGGAAAGTGGTTGAAGGACGCTCAAATCACGAAGGCGTCCACTTCACATGACAGAAAGTGACATCAGAGGCTTGCCTGTTCCTAAAAGCGGGATCGGCGGCAGTCTGTGGCAGACCTTGCGAAATAGTACATCGCTGGCGCAGGCACAAGTATTTCTGAACATACTGTTCAGCGCACACTGTTGAAGATAGGGCTCTGTAGGAGTTCCTGTTCACCCCACAACATGGTCAGTTACGATTGTAGTGGACACGGCATTACCGAGACTCAACTGTAGATCAATGGAAATGTGCCGCCTGGTCAGATGAACAACAGGTCGACGAACATGTACGGATATTCAGTCCCCCAGGCAAACGGCTGCTAGAAACATGTACTTCGTCCTGGACGCAGGTCGTTGGGAACATTATTATGCTATGGAGGACATTCACCTGGTCTTGCCCTGGCCCTGCGGTAGTAATTGAAGGCAATCTACTAAGAAACGCGTGAACATGGAGGCGGAGAGGCTGCATCTCTTCTTGCTTGAAGTCCACCCAGAACGCCAAAATCGTGCTACACTACTGGCCATTAAAATTGCTACACCACGAAGATGAAGTGCTACAGACGCGAAATTTAACCGACAGGTAGAAGATGCTATGATATGCAAATGATAAGCTTCTCAGAGCATTCACACAAGATTGGCGCCGGTGGCGACACCTACAACGTGCTGACATCAGGAAAGTTTCCAACCGATTTCTCATACACAAACAGCAGTTGACCGGCGTTGCCTGGTGAAACGTTGTTGTGATGCCTCCTGTAAGGAGGAGAAATGCGTACCATCACGTTTCCGACTTTGGTAAAGGTCGGATTGTAGCCTGTCACGATTACGGTTTATCGTATCGCGACATTGCTGCTCCCGTTGGTCGATATCCAATGACTGTTAGCACAATATGGAATCGGTGGGTTCAAGAGGGTAATACGGAACGCCGTGCTGGATCCCAACGGCCTCGTAACACTAGCAGTCGAGATGACAGGCATCTTATCCGCATGGCTGTAACGGATCATGCAGCCACGTCTCAATCCCTGAGTCAACAGATGCTGACGTTTGCAAGGCAACAACCATCTGCACCAACAGTTCGACGACGTTTGCAGCAACAGGGGTATCAGCTCGGAGACCATGGCTGCGGGATACCCTTGACGCTACATCACAGACAGGAGCTCCTGCGATGGTGTACTCAGCGACGAACCTGGATGCACGAATGGCAAAACGTCATTTTTTAGATTAATCCAGGTTCTGTTTACAGAATCATGATGTTCAGGTCCGTGTTTGGCGACATCGCTGTGAACGCACATTGGAAGCATGTATTCGTCATCGCCATATTGGTGTATCACCTGGCGTGATGGTATGGGGTGCCATTGGTTACACGCCTCGGTCACCTGTTCGCACTGACTGCACTTTGAACAGTGGACGTTACATTTCAGATGTGTTACGACCCGTGGCTCTACTCTTCATTCGAACCCTGCGAAACCCTACATTTCAGCAGGATAATGAACGACCACATGCTTCAGGTCCTAAATGAGCCTTTCTGGATACAAAAATTGTTCTACTGCTGCCCTGTCCAGCACATTCTCCAGATCTCTCAACAACTGAAAACGTCTGGACAATGGTGGCCAAGCAACTGGCTCGTCACAATACGCCAGTCACTATTCTTGATGAACTGTGGTATCATGTTGAAGCTGCATGGGCAGCTGTACCTGTACACGCCATTCAAGCTCTGTTTGACTCAATGCCCAGGCGTATCAAGGCCGTTTTTACGGCCAGTGGTGGTTGTTCTGGGTACTGATTTCTCAGGATCTATGCACCCAAATTCCGTGAAAATGTAACTACATGTCAGTTCTAGTATAATATATTTGTCCAATGAATACCAGTTTATCACCTGTATTTCTTCTAGGTGTAGCAATTTTAATGGCCAGTAGTGTATATAGTGTGGGGAGTATTACGGTGGACTCACGTTGACGTCTTTGCTACCAATTTCGCCAAATTTGAACTTATTTGGGACTGCGTAGTCTCGTCGTCGACGTCTGGTACGTTATGCGTTCCGACTAATAAGGACTTGTCGATTCCATGTCACGCAGAATCGCTGCTGTATTGCGGTCCTAGGGTGGATCATCACGCTATCAAGCAGGTGGTCGTAATTTTTGACTAATCAGTGTAGGTTTGTGATACAATCCGCGTTGTACGTACATTTAACTTCTTTTGACCAATTGCTGCATTTATTCGTGAGCTCGAGAACTGTTAACAGTTTGGAAACGATGATGAAAGATTTCCTTTCAGTACGGGCAAACCATATAGCACAGCCCTTTCCACGGCTGCAATCAAACCACTTAATCTCGCTACGTTGCCCGTAGGAGATCCACGGACGAAGTACTGGCTTCACAAGCCACAACATTTTCTGTTGACGCATAATCCTGAGTTTTAACTCCTTGTAGAATTCTCTTCGCTATATAACTAAGAATCAAAATACAGCGAACCTGTAAATTATTTTGGAAACAACGGAAGGCTACTGAGACACCATCATTAAATGCGAATGACACTTAATGTGCCTTAAAAGTGCAAAGCATGTATTAAAGAGTGGATTGTAGGTCGTCGCTGATGCAATGATTTAATTCTTAAGCTTGTTGATATCTGTTCAAAGCGACAGAGAAGATTTGTCGGAAGAATGCTTGTGTTTCAGTTACTGTGTAATAGAATTCATACCTGTAACTGCTTTGCCCACTGTTTGTTTCTCTCAGAAACAGACTTTGGATCAATAAATACTTTCTTCGAAGTAGTCCTTTTTTCATTTCATCGTGCTCTACGTCGTCATTTGTGCCATTTAGAAAGCGCCAGGAATAGTAACATGTGATCTTTAAAGCTTCTTCACGAACGGCCCGTGACGTCGTTGAGAGGACGAGTCGAGGAGTTCGATAGGTTGCAGAGAAAATAGTCGTAGGAACTATAGGTGGGATCGAAATGAAATCCCGGCAAACAAACGGGCGAGAAGAAAGGGAGCAGCGCAGCGAAGCGAGACTAGGCGATGTTAGAAACTCTGACCGTTTGCTTACACCTTAAAATATTCACGGCACATCAGCGGCGTGTGCAAACAGCTTCGGGGAAATGAGATACAACTCGTTAGAGCGCAAAATGGAAAAGGTACGGCGCTACTAGTCGGGAACAACGCGGAATTTTAAATAATGTTCACCAAAGCAGGACAAACAAAGGGGGCGAGATTGAGTAAGAGTGAAAACTGACGTAATAAAATTTACTTTTGGAGCTTCTCCATTTTGTGGAATTATACGTTCGTTTTAAACAGCTTGACGTAAAGCACCAACTTGTCTCATTTGTGTGACTGTTCTGTTGCTTGAAAACACCGTGCAAACATTACGAACGCTCGCGTCGCCCAACCCCACACAAATACATGTACACACACATATGCACAGGTAACGTAACTAAAAGAATTATCTGGGAATACATTAACGTAACCGTTTTAGTGTAGCTCCGAAAACGAATCTACGACGAATTTTGAGGTATACGAAAACAACAGCTGATTTTATCATTTTTGGAGATAGTGTGCCGCTCGCTGCTGGTTTCTGCTGCTGAAAAAATATTTACATGCATACGAAAGTGGAAAAGAACATTTCTCCACTTTTACCTCTGAATTGCAGACAAATATTGGTACATCGTTGGTGGTAACTTACTTGTGATATCCAGAATATTGTAATATTGGTCTTAGGAAATAGGCTTACGCATGAACTTGACTGTAGTTGCTATGTCTGCTGAAGATATCAAGAACTGTGCAGTTTCCTATATTGGAAAGACGCATCTACAACTCCTCACGGCGGAAGTGACAAGGCTACCCGACTACGGCCAATTTGGGAAGCACGGCATCGCAAGTATCACAACGCTGACGAACGTGAAGCATTTCTCTTTGCTGATGAGATGGTTATTTCATTTATCATCACTGAAGCAGTATCTGCCAAAGAAGCCGAAGCCGAAGTACACCATACAGATGCGATCAGTTGTACTACTTTCAAGTCGCCGGAGTGGGAATCAGTGTTGTGTCTGAATGTGGGGCTGCAGGAGATGTCACGTTCCGCCTGTGTAACGTTCATTCGTGGGAAGAACCTCAATTTCTACGCTGTCTCCTCAGCAACATCCCCTGGATGTTAAAACTGAAACAGCTAAACATGTGGTATGGTGCTACCGTTCGCAATAATAGATTGCTGGAAGCGGCCGGAAACTGAAGCGCGGAAAGAATTGCAGAATAAGCGATGTGGCAATGCATTAGTGGCAACATCAGACCAAAGCATGACTGTTGCCAGATGGATTGAAAATTCACTTGTAATTATTGTGACATCCTCAACGGGAAGAGAACCTGGAGCAGTTGCTAATCTGTTGGATCGAAAGAATGCTTATAGAGGTAAAAACACCCCATTCTATTTGAATTTATTACAAGTACTTTAGATTTACCGGCCTTGATAAGTATTCTCTTTGTCCGCCAAAAAATGCCGCGACAAACAGCCGGTGGTACATTATGATTTTCTACTACATGCTAAATGAAACTGAAGTAAACAACTGGATACTCTGGAAGATTAGTTGACAAGAAGATATGGAGGTGCTGGCATTCCGAAGTAGAGTGATCTTTGGGCTAATACACGAGTGGAAAGCAGAGATTAGGAGGGAGGTCGACCTTCAAGTGAAAGCACATTGCTGTCGGGACGTTCAAAATAGGTAACCTGTAATGCCGTAGCCAATAAATTGTGATTCGAAGTTGAACGGAGTTTGACCTCCAAGTGAAGTGGCAGTATTTACTCGCTATTTCATTCGCGAATAAATATCTCCTCAACTAGTGCGCCTGCTTAGCTGGGTGATAACGTGCTTGTCTCTTATGCAAAGCGGGCCCGGGTTCGATCTGCGGGAGGGTTGGAGATTTTCTCCGTTCGTGGACTGGTGTTGTGTTGTCCTTATCACCATTTCATCCTCATCACCGGCGCGCAAGTCGCCCAATGTGGCGCCGAATGAGATAAGACTTACACTCGGTGGCCGAACTTCCCCGACCGGGGCTTCCCGGCCAACGATGCCATACGCTCATTACATTTCCAAAAAAATTGGTTCAAATGACTCTGAGCACTATGGGACTTAACTTCTGAGGCCATCAGTCCCCTAGAACTTAGAACTACTTAAACGTAACTAACCTAAGGGCATCACACACATCCATGCCCGAGGCAGGATTCGAACCTGCGACCGTAGCGATCGCGCGGTTCCAGACTGTAGCGCCTAGAACCACTCGGCCACTCCGGCCGGCTTACATTTCCATCTCTTCAACTTACACACATTGACTTTCCCCGTTACCACCTACTCCCACAGCCATTTTCTTTCCAAGAAAGTTGTCTGAAACCCTCTAAAGTCGTCTTGAGAATGTGCTATGAATGCTGCATCGTTAACGAATAAAAGGTTAATTACAGATAAGTCCTCACGATAGCGCTTGGGACTCAGTAACATGATGTTGTAAATTGTGCCGTCAGTTGTGGTATGAAGGTGGATGACCAGGTCTGTTCCGCCGAAAGCAACTTTGAAGAGCAACGAAAAGAATGTACCAACCAATGTAGGGGTCAGTACGTAGCTTTGGTTAACCCCTCCTTGCCCAAGCAAAGGATCTCATGACCTTTCTGCAAATATTACTGCACCCTCCATATCGTCGTGAATAGCCCTAATCATCTTCAAGCGTTTTGGAGGATAGGCATCTTCACTAGTAAAGTACACAGTCCCTTCCTGCTGGCTGTGTCAAGTGCTTTTTTTTTCATCAGCTTTCTAACTGGTTTAATGCAGCCCGCCACGTGTTCCTCTCACGTGCCAACCTTTTCATCTGGGAGCAGCACTTGCAACTTAACGTCATTTGTATGCTGGATGTATTCCAATAGCTTTTTACCCTCTACAGATCCCTCTAGTACCATGGATGTTGCAGCACTTGCAACTTAACGTCATTTGTATGCTGGATGTATTCCAATAGCTTTTTACCCTCTACAGATCCCTCTAGTACCATGGATGTTATTCCCTGATGTCCTAATAGGTGTTCTAGTATACTGTCCCTTCTTCTTGTCAGTGTTTTCCATATAATCCTTTCCCCTCCGATTCTGCGCAGTACCTCCCATTCCTTTGCCTTATACGTCCACCTAATTTTCGACATTCGTCTGTAGCACCACATGTCAAATTCTTCGATTCCCTTCTGTATTGGGTTCCCCGCAGTCCATGTTTAGCTACCATTCGATGCTGTGCTCCAAACATATATTCTCAGAAATTCCTTTTTCAAACTGAGGGCTATGTTTGATACTAGAAGACTACTCTTAGCCAGGCATACCCTTTTCGCCAGTGCCAGCCTGCTTTTTGAGTACTCCATGCTCCATCCTCATTGGTTATTTTACTGCCTAGCTTGTAGGATCCCGTAACCTCGTCTGCTTCGTTACCACCAATCCTGATGTTAAGGTTCTCGCTGTTCTCATTTCTACTATTTCTCATTACTTGAATCTTTCTTCGATTTATTTCCAGTCCATATTCTGTACTCATTAGACTATTCTTTCCATTCAGCAGATCATGTAATTCTTCCTCACTTTCACTGAGGACAGAAATGTCATCAGCGAATCATATAATTGTTATCCTTTAAACATGAATTTTAATCACTCCTGAACCTTCCTTTTATTGTATCATCGCTTCTTTGGCGTATAGATTGAACAATAGGGGTGAAAGATTACATCTCCGTCTTTTACCCTTTTTTTCCGAGCACTTCGCTCTTGGTCTTCCTTTTTTATTACTTCCTCTTAGCTCTTGTATAAGTATATTACATTTCTCTCTATCCTACCCCTATTTTCCTCAGAATGCTTTTCCAATGTCTAGAGATTCTATGAACGTGTCCTGATTTTTTCTTTAGACTTGCTTCCATTATCAACCGCAACATCAGAATTGCCTCTCCTTTACCTTTCACAAAGCCAAACTGGTCGTCATTTAACACATCCTCAACTTTCTTTTCCATTCTTCTGTAAATTAATCTCGTCAGCAACTTGGATTCATGAAGTGTTGAGGTGATTGTGTGATAATTCTCGAACTTGTCAGCTCTTGCGGTTATCGGAATTGTGCGGATTACATTTTTCCGAAAGTCAGATGGTATATCGCCAGGCTCATACATTCCACTCACTACATGAATAATTATTTTGTTGCCGCTTTCCCTAACGATTTTAGAAATTGTAATGGAAAGTTATCCATCCCTCCTGCCTTATTTAATCTTAAGTCGTCCATAGCTATTTTATATTCTAATACTGTATCCCCTGCTTCTTCTCTGACGACTCCTGTTTCTTCCTCTATCACGTTATCAGACAACTCTTCATCCTCATAGAAGCCTTCAATGTAGTCTTTGCACCTATCCGCTCTCTCCTCTGCTTTTAACAGCGCATTTCCCATTGCACTCTGTGTTACCATCCTTGCTTTGAATTTCGTTGTAAGTCGTTTTGTAATTTCTGTATGCTGAGTGCGTCCTTCCGACTATTATTTGTTTTTCGATTTCTTCACATTTTTCATGGAGCCATTTCGTCTTAGCTTTTCTGCACTTTCTATTTACTTCATTTCTTAGCGACTTGTATTTATGTATTCCTGAATTTCCCTGAACATTTTTGTACTTTCTTCTTTCATCGATCAACTGAAGTATTTCTTCGGTTACCCATGGTTTCTTCGCACTTACTTTCTTTGTACCTACGTTTTTCTATCCAACTTCTGTGACTACGCTTTTCAGAGATCTCCTTTCGCCTTCAACTGTACTTCCTACTGTGATATTCCTTATTGCAGTATCTACAGCCTTAGAGAAATTCAAGCGTGTCTCTTCGTTTCTTAGTACTTCCATACCTCTATTCCTTGCGCTCTGATTCTTCCTGACTAGACTCATAAAATTCAGCCTACTCCTTATTACTACTGCATTAGTATGAGTCCATATCTGCTCCTGGGTACGCCTTGCAATTTGATTTCGGAATCTCCTTCTGGCTATGATGTAATCTAACAAAAATCTTCTATATCTCCCGGTATTTTACAAGTCACCTCATCCTCTTGTGATTCTTGAACAGAATATTCACTCTTACAAGATGAAATTTATTACAGAACTTAATTAACCTTTCTCCGCTCTCGTCCCTATTACCAAGCCCATGTTCTCCCGCAACCCTTCCCCTACAACCGCATTCCCGTCCCCAGGGACTATTAGATCTCCTTTTACGTACTGCATTACCAGATCAATAGCCTCATATACTTTCTCTGTCCCTTCATATTCAGCTTGCAAAGTCGTCATATATAACTGGACCATCGATGTCTGTGTTGTTGTTGTCAATTCTGATAAGAGCAACCATATCACTGAATTGTTCACAGTAACATACTCTCTGCCCTACCTTCCTATTCATAACAAATCCTACTCCCTTTATACCTTTTTCTCCTGCTGTTGATATTACCCTATACTCATCTCACCAGGAATCCTTATCTTATTTCCATTTCACTTCACTAACCACCACTATACATGGATTGAGGATTTGCCTTTCCCTTTTCAAATTTTCAAGCTTCGCTACCACTTTCGAGCTTCTGAGATTTACGACCCGAATCGTAGAGAGTTATCCTTTTGTTGGTTATTCATATTTTTTTTACATCGTCACTTCCCCCTTGGCAATCTGCTCCCCGAGATCTGAATGGGGAACTATTCCGGAATCTTATACAATGGAGAGATCATCGTGACACTTTTTCAGTTACAGGCCATATGTACTTTGGATACACGTTATGTGTCTTTAATACAGTGGTCTCCATTGCCTTCTGCATCCTTCCGTCCTTAGGGGCATTTTCCCACCATTATGGCAAGAGAGTACCCAAGAGAGTACCTCTGTCCCCTCCCTCGCTCTCTTTGACAAGGACGTTGGCAGAATGAGGGTGCCTTATTATGCCGGGAAGTCTTCGGCTGCCAGTGCTGACTATTGTTAAAAATTTATGCAGTGGCTGTGTTCGAACCCGGGGTCAAGGATGTTTTTATTACTATTTAAAGACGCGACACCCATAATTTTTTCCCTATTATGTTGATGCGGATGGATGCCATACGACAGCTTTCCTAGTTGATCGTTGAGTATAGCACTAAGTTCTTTATCACAGAGGGCAGCCAACCCTCTGACTGAACATGTCCCTAGACCACAGGTGTCACTCACTACTCATGCCTTATTTAGGTCGATAAAAGCAATGAAGAATGTGGCCGTCGGCTGGCGGCATTTTTGCTGAATTTACCGGAGTGCGAAGATCGTATCAGTAGAAGATCGCTAACCTCGAAACCAGCATTGAGACTCAGGACACACACACTCGGCATCCTTCCCCAGTCACAGCAACACTACGCCGGCAAATACTTTTTCGACGAAACTCAGCAGTGAAATTCCGCGGTAGGAGTTGCAATCACCACGACTCTGTACTTATGTATGGAGCGTTTCTGTTGGAATCGCACACATCATGCGGTACGGTGCCCTCAGTCTAACATATCAATAAAAGCTCGTGGAGCAGTGGGAGGAATGGAGTCAGTTTGATTTGTTCAGTGAGAACGTTGTCTTTACCAGTGAACTTCCCACGTTTAAGCCTTACAACAGCTCACTGAAGTCACTGCTATAGGCACGACATCCAGTTCGTGGCAATTTGGCAGTTGAGAAATTTCTTCTATTCTTTTTGTACTGAAGTTGGGCGGATGTGAACAGGGGTTGGAACAGTATTAACTCGTTGTTGCAATTGTTGATTACAATTTGTAGTAGATCTCCTTAAGCAGTAGATCTTAAGTAGTAGATCTCCTTCGATACCCGAATATCTAAGCCGATGTTTCCAGAATCGACACAATGCTCAATACTTGCTCTAAGTTTCTCCCAGTACGTGTTAACGCAGTTACGGACAGTGCTCTGAACAGTTGCTTTTGCTTTGCTTAGATCCCTGCGGGTAGCGTTGCGAAGGTTTGAATGCGAGCTGATAGTTGTCTGATGCTTAGCATCAGGGAGTGGTTCAAGATATCAACATTCTCGAGGAAACAGTCCTGGGATTTCACTTTCAAAGTACAAAATGCAGTGTCGCCCGTAATAGTGAGATGTGACTTTATTTCCGGCCAGTCTTCCGCCTCGACAATCGCTGCTTCCTTTGATGTTTTACCAAGTCATCTCCGAAAACATCTACATCTACATCTACATGACTACTCTGCAATTCACATTTAAGTGCTTGGCAGAGGGTTCATCGAACCACAATCATACTATCTCTCTACAATTCCACTCCCGAACAGCGAGCGGGAAAAACGAACACCTAAACCTTTCTGTTCGAGCTCTGATTTCTCTTATTTTATTTTGATGATCATTCCTACCTATGTAGGTTGGACTCAACAAAATATTTTCGCATTCGGATGAGAAAGTTGGTGACTGAAATTTCGTAAAAAGGTCTCGCCGCGACGAAAAACGTCTATGCTGTAATGACTTCCATCCCAACTCGTGTATCATATCTGCCACACTCTCTCCCCTATAACGCGATAATACAAAACGAGCTGCCCTTTTTTGCACCCTTTCGATGTCCTCCGTCAATCCTACCTGGTAAGGATCCCACACCGCGCAGCAATATTCTAACAGAGGACGAACGAGTGCAGTGTAAGCTGTCTCTTTAGTGGACTTGTTGCATCTTCTAAGTGTCCTGCCAATGAAACGCAACCTTTGGCTCGACTTCCCGACAATATTATCTATGTGGTCCTTCCAACTGAAGTTGTTCGTAATTTTAACACCCAGGTACTTAGTTGAATTGACAGCCTTGAGAATTGTACTATTTATCGAGTAATCGAATTCCAACGGATTTCTTTTGGAACTCATGTGGATCATCTCACACTTTTCGTTATTTAGCGTCAACTGCCACCTGACACACCATACAGCAGTCTTTTCTAAATCTCTGCGAACAGTCTAAGAGAACTGCTCAGATTGTCACCCAGGAAATCACGAATCCAGTCGCACAACTGAGACGATACCCCATAGCTCCGCAGCTTGATTAGAAGTCGCTTGTGAGGAACGGTGTCAAAAGCTTTCCGGAAATCTAGAAGTACGGAATCAACTTGAGATCCCCTGTCGATAGCGGCCATTACTTTGTGCGAATAAAGAGCTAGCTGCGTTGCACATGAGCGATGTTTTCTGAAGCCATGCTGATTACGTGTCAATAGATCGTTCCCTTCGAGGTGATTCATAATGTTTGAATACAGTATATGCTCCAAAACCCTACTGCAAACCGACGTCAACGATATAGGTCTGTAGTTAAATGGATTACTCCTACTACCCTTCTTGAACACTGGTGCGACCTGCGCAATTTTCCAATCTGTAGGTACAGATCTATCGGTGAGCGAGCGGTTGTATATGAGTGCTAAGTAGGGAGCTATAGTATCAGCGTAATCTGAAAGGAACCTAATCGGTATACAATCTGGACCTGAAGACTTGCCCGTATCAAGCGATTTGAGTTGCTTCGCAACCCCTAGGGTATCTACTTCTAAGAAACTCATGCTAGCAGATGTTCGTGTTTCAAATTCTGGAATATTCAATTCGTCTTCCCTGGTGAAGGAATTTCGGAAAACTGCGTTCAATAACTCCGCTTTAGCGGCACAGTCGTCGATAACAGTACCATCGGCACTGCGCAGCGAAGGTATTGACTGCGTCTTGCCGCTTGTGTACTTTACATACGACCAGAATTTCTTCGGATTTTCTACCAAATTTCGAGACAATGTTTCGTTGTGGAACCTATTAAAGGCATCTCGCATCGAAGTACGTGCCAAATTTCGCGCGTCTGTAAATTTTAGCCCATCTTCGGGATTTTGCGTTCTTCTGAACTTCGCATGCTTTTTCCGTTGCCTCTGCAACAGCGTTCGGACCTTTTTTGTGTACCACGGGGGGATCCGTTCCATCTCTTACCAATTTATGAGGTATGAATATCTCAATTGCTGTTGCTACTATATCTTTGAATTTGAGCCACATCTCGTCTACATACGCATAGTCAGTTCGGAAGGAATGGAAATTGTCTTTTAGGAAGGCTGCTAGTGGCACTTTATCCGCTTTTTTAAATAAAATTATTTTGCGTTTGTTTCTGATAGATTTGGAAGAAATGGTATTGAGCCTAGCTACAATGACCTTGTGATCACTAATCCCTGTATCAGTCATGATGCTCTCTATCAGCTCTGGATTGTTTGTGGCCAAGAGGTCAAGTGTGTTTTCGCAACCATTTACAATTCGCGTGGGTTCGTGGACTAACTGCTCGAAATAATTTTCGGAGAATGCATTTAGGACAATCTCGGAAGACGTTTTCTGCCTACCACCGGTTTTGAACAAGTATTTTTGCCAACATACCGAGGGTAGGTTGAAGTCCCCACCAACTATAACCGTATGAGTGGGGTATTTATTTGTTACAAGACTCAAACTTTCTCTGAACTGTTCCGCAACTGTATCATCGGAGTCTGGGAGTCGGTAGAAGGAGCCAATTATTAACTTAATTCGGCTGTTAAGTATAACCTCCACCCATACCAATTCGCACGGAGTATCTACTTCGACTTCACTACAAGATAAACCACTACTGACAGACACAAACACTCCACCACCAATTCTGCCTAATCTATCTTTCCTGAACACCGTCTGAGACTTCGTAAAAATTTCTGCAGAACTTATTTCAGGCTTTAGCCAGCTTTCTGTACCTATAACGATATCAGCTTCTGTGCTTTCTATTAGCGCTTGAAGCTCAGGGACTTTTCCAGCGCAACTACAACAATTTACAACTATAATTCCGACTGTTCCTTGATCCAAGCACGTCCTGTAATTGGCAAGCACCCTTTGACATTGCAGCCCATCCCGCACTTTCCCGAGGCCTTCTAACCTAAAAAACCGCCCAGTCCACGCCACACAGCCTCCGCTACCCGTGTAGCCGCCAGCTGAGTCTAGTGAACTCCTGACCTATTCAGCGGAACCCGAAACCCCACCACCCTATGGCGCAAGTCAAGGAATCTGCAGCCAATACGGTCGCAAAACCGTCTGAGCCTCTGATTCAGACCCTCCACCCGGCTCTGCACCAAAGGTCCGCAGTCGGTTCTGTCAACGATGCTGCAGATGGTGAGCTCTGCCTTCATCTCGTAAGCAAGACCGGCAGCCTTCACCAAATCAGATAGCCGCTGGAATCCAGAGAGAATTTCCTCAGATCCAAAGCGACACACGTCATTAGTGCCGACATGTGCCACCACCTGCAGCTGGCTGCACCCTGTGCTCTTCATGGCATCCGGGAGGACCCTTTCCACATCAGGAATGACTCCTCCCGGAATGCACACGGAGTGCACACTGGATTTCTTCCCCTCCTTAGCCGCCGTATCCCTAAGGGGCCCCATTACGCTCCTAACATTGGAGCTCCCAACTACCAGTAAGCTCACCCTCTGCGGTTGCCCGGACCTTGAAGGCTGAGAATGATCCTCTGAAACAAGGCAGGCAGCTGCATCTGGCTCAGCCAGAGACAGTGCCTGAAACCGGTTTGTCAGACGCACCGGGGAGGCTTTCTGATCAGCCTCCGGGGACGCCTTTCGCTGCCTGCCACGCCTTGGAACGACCTCCCAATCAACCACAGGCGAGGGCTCAGCCCCACTGCGGGCAGCAACCGGGGCAACCACAGCGGCTGACCGATCTGGGGACAGACGGGACGAGGTTGACATCCCCAAACGTTGGCGTCGATCTCGCCGTCACAAACAGAAGTGAGACTCACCGCTGAACATAATAGAATTCCACTCATTATCCCACTTTAGCCTGGCCATAACCCTGGAAAGTCTCTCTTGTTTGTGATATGGTGTCAGCGGCAAACGACGCATAGATACTATAGATCTCAACCACCCTTTCAGCAATACTTCCACAACTGTTCGTTGTGTCACTCTGCATGGAACATCTGCCCAGATTTCATCTATGAATGGTGTAATCTTTCTGTAATGACTCATTCCTATTTTTTCCGACATTATTGTACTGACAATGAGTTCATTTTATCACCAATAATTCTGCGATCATTGTAATACAGTAAGCTATCTGTGCCATCCGTCAGTATGATTCTTCCACGTCTCTCATGTCAATTATTCGACCTTTCCCAAACTGCGAAGAACGTCGTGCACTGGGCATTCTGTGTTGACATCACCTGAAGATTCCAGTAAAGACATCACATAGTCACAACATTAGTTATCCATAGGAATGGCTTTTACTGTACTGTAAGAAAGCTCGCATAAGGATGAAACTTTAATCAACATATTCACAGGCATGTAATAGTGGTATGTCGGTTTACCAGCGTTCGTTCAAAGTTCTCTCACTGTATGACTTTTCATTTCCATTAGTGTGATAACAAGTGTACGTTAAAGAGAGCCCTCCCGATTACTCGTGCGGTCTAACTCACGGTTTTCCCGCTTGGGAAGGAGCGTCTGGTCCCCGGCACGAGTCCGCCCGGCGGACTTGTGTCGATGTCCGGTGAGCCGGCCAGTCTATGGATGGTTTTTAGGTGGTTTTCCATCTGCCTCGGCGAATGCAAGCTAGTTCCCCTCATTCCGCCTCAGCTACACTATGTCGGCGACTGCAGCGCAAACAAATTCTCCCCGTACGCGTACACCACCATTACTCTACCACGCAAACATAGGGGTTACACTCGTCTGGTGTGAGACGTTCTCTGGGGGGTCCACCGGGGGCTGAACCGCACAATAACCCTGACAGAGTGGTTCGGTGTGAGACGACGGAGGAATGAACTGCGGTAGTCGTCGTGGGGTTGTGGACCACTGCGGCTGCGCCGGGGAAGGAGCCGCTCCGTCTTTTCTAGGCCACCGGTTAACATACAATACAATAAAATACGTAAAAGAGGTCAATGTTGTCAAAGCATGCGAAAGTTGGTGGTCGTAAATAAGCATCATGTCCTAGTTAGCAGACAAACTTCGAGCTTCTTGTTCATCAGTTAAAGACTGGTTGTATAAATATAGGAAATTTACAGAATTTACTCTAGATTAAGGTTGTCTTTAGTACAGAAAAGGATGCATAATGCTGTAACAAAATTATTTGATAACTTACCCAGTGATAAAAACTGTCCGACAGGTAGAAAAGTAACATTTGAAAACAAACTAAAAATGTTTCTCCTTTGCAACTCCTTGTCTGTAGATAAATTTGCATTACTGCAACGCGTAAAAGGTGGTGGGTATGAATTAATAACTCACATCTGTAGGTATTGAAAAAAACACCTTTATAAATATTCAACATGTAGCCATATTTAAAAATTAAGTTGCAGTATGTATGTAAAATGACGCGTTCCATCTCATTACGATTTATCGTGCAAATATTCATGGAACATGAAACTAACTATCACGCCAAAAGAATGGAAGAAATATCCGAACATTACAAAAAGTTATGGGAAAGAAATTTAATGCTTCGATTTGAAAAGGTGACGTTTTCACTGAAGCTAGAACTTATTGTGAGGAATTGCTGAAAAAAGCAATGGTTGCAGTACCTCTTCCTAAACACATATGTATCAACAACGCAAATACTATAAGAAAATAAATGTCCTGCGATATTTGAGTATCCTTAGACTACTGAACAAGCAAGGGTGAAAACTACATTCATCTACATGGGTGAGAGTAAAGAAAAAGGCACATCGCGATTAACAACCGTAAAAAGCCAAAGGTCACTGATTCGACATGCGTACTCAGGGGGACCAAGCTCCGCCTCATCTCGTAAACTACCATTTCACGCATTACCCTACAGGAACAGGTCATTCAGGACGAGACATTCATCGCAATGAAAGGTTTGGCCACCTACGATTGCCGAAACCAATCGCGAAAGGCCAGCGACTAACGCCGTTTCTCCTTTCACCGTGGAATAACGGCTGGAGCGCTCAATAGAATGTGGAGTTGACAGCGTAATGAACGGGTCAGTAATTTTCAGGCCACGTTCAGCAGAATACAAATATAGGGGCGGTCAAGTGTGTGTGTGTGTGTTTGTGTGTGTGTGTGTGTGTGTGTGTGTGTGTGTGTGTGTGTGTGTTTCCGCGGCTTTTTTCTGAAAATTTTAATTATTTGTCAAAGCAGTGAGCTATTGTGGCTTTGTAAAAACGTGGTGTAGAGAATAAATGGTTGTCAGATTATACGATGGTGTGTCATAAAGCGAAGGACGTAAGCTATGATAACATCTGCTGACACTTGAAATTTCCGGCTCACCTAGTTTTGCCTTTCGACATAATCAAAGCAGCTTGTACAGAATAGTGCAGAACGAATGTGAGTTTCTGACATGGATAGGAACACGTCTGTGAGCAGTTCAGAAAATCAGTTTGACGGTCATTTTGCAGTAAAACTTGAGACATCACTTTCTTTGATATCAGAAAGTTACGTACAAATAACGACATAGTCATTGGACCACGAAGCTTTTTTTGCCAACAGTTCAATGTTGGACATAATGCAACGACCCTCGATTCCACGGGAGCACTGAAGTGGGTCTAATCATTTTGTGCTGTTGGATCAGTTGTAAACTGAAACTTCTCTTCAGGTTAAAGATAACTTTTTGTGTAACCAATTGCAATGACACAATAAACAAACATTAAAATGTAATGTAGCTTAGTAGTGTCGGTTGTGAAAAGTAATAAATCATTGCTGGCAGATAATATGTTCTTAGTAAAGCTTAAAATAACCGAAGCACCGACAGTTAATATTCCACACATAACTTTTTAGTTCATTACAAACAATATACGACAGAGATATCCTTATTAGTTGTACTGTACCAAACTATCATCTGTACTGCAGGGGACAGACAGCTACGGGAATAGCACTTTGTGCTCTGTGGGTATATGTTTTGTTAAAATATTATGCATGTAGTGAGCACAAACTCAAAACTTTATGTACTGTAATGCATATTTCGATCTATAATCTGATTTAGAATAAAGGGCACCCAATTATAGTGGAGATACTCCATTGAAAACTGTTTGTTGTGACCTCACCTCAAATTCACGGACAAAATTCTGATGTTCGGTTATGCTTGGCCTGAGTTCAACATTACATGTTCCATTTCTGTCCAAAAAAAAGAGGGAACGCAATATATTTAGCTCTGTTCTGGATGGTTTCAGTTGAAACTGCATAGTTAGTATATAAAAGCTCGTCATTGCAGCTTTACAGAATTTTGAATAATGCATTTTGTTTCAGTAATATTCTTGATTTATTGATGCTTTTGGCTCCACACACTTAAAAGATTTGTATATAACCGCATTGTGCAAAGCACCACACACACACACACACACACACACACACACACACAAAGTTTCATAGTAACTGCTAACACTGCGCAACACTATAACATAAATAGAATTTACGAACTATACTTTTTGCTATATTTTGTACGAGCTGTAAATAAATAGTTGCCACTATTAAAGTTCCAACCCCGTACCTGTCTTCTAATACACCTAGTAATTGATTATCTCCTCCGATTTGCCCGTTTAACCAGTAGGTCTTACTTCTCCAAAGAAAACACAGTTTCTACATATTAAGTCATTTATTCAAATTTAGCTTACATGGAAATGACTTTTCATGTTCTAAATATTGTTTCAGAGTTGCGAATGTACCCCTATTTGTGTAAATTAAGTGTGTTTCGATTTGTGGTGGAATTAACGAATTGAGTAGTTGAATTTTATTGCAATTCAACAGTTCTGACATAATCTAAAATGTATTGTTGTTATTCCACCCTCTAAGCCTTTCAAGTGAATTATAAATTACCAACAGGAAGCAACTTTTAAAAATACATAAATTTTTAAGATATGTGTTTCAACAGATTATTTATAGATTAGTATTGTTTGATAATTCGGATGATTTTTTCTTCACACATAATGTGGTCCTTGCCGAAGTGAATGAGACAATAGGAAAAATTAAATTGCTTGTCAAGATACTATCTGTAGATATTTAATTGGTTGCAAACATGGCTCTAATTAGTATCCATCAGAAACCTCTCTTTCCTTTACTAACACATGAGAATAAAAACTAAACATAATTTTTCAAGCATGAATATCTTGGACAGTATTCTGCTGTATATTTCTTCATCTAAGCGTTTCGTATGCACACATTTGAGCGCACACGACTTATTGTAGTCCTGAAACACTGCAAAAGACTGTTGTAGTACCTGATTCATGACCTAACACCGTAGTGAAGTATTCGATGCACTTTCTAAAACGTTACAAGACCCACCTCCCGAAAATTTCAATCACAATTCGCTACAGATCTCATTCTATTAATTTTGCCCTTATATGAGATATAATTTTGTTACTTAGAATGCAACTGTGTTACGTTTAGAACTGTAAAACAGTCCTTATAGTTTCTGGAAGCGTGTGCACAGATATAAACAACGAAATACATAAATATCAAAATATTAGTGTAATTGTATCAAAAAATAGTTGAATTATTATGAGTGAAGTTCAAGATTTTAATCTGCATAAGTGCTTTTTCCATTGAAAGGCAAAACTTTATAAAATAATTCAGAAATTAAAAAAAAGTTTGCACAGCTTTTTCTTGCCTAACAAAACCTTTACTTTCCCTTGGTGTCTCTGGTCCGTCCAGTCCATTGAATCATGATCCATCGGTAGCTGGAAGACATTCTTCAAGGTCTTCGCTCTTGTTTCCTTGGGCTCTGCAGACATTTCACTCTCAACTTGCTCTTTCAGTAATTAGATATTGTTCCACAACATGAAGTATTGTGTCAACGATATAACCCAGATTTTTCTGACTACCCGTACATATAGGAATATCTCTAAATGTCTGAAGGCTAGGAGTGTGCTCACAAACAAAAATAAAAAGAAATATTGATTTAAAAATCTCATATAGAGCTCAACTTCTCCCTGCAGTAGTGCAGCATCACTTAGTTAAAAGCATTGCCGTTACATAGAAGTGTTTTATATAAAAGGTTCTGAAAAACATATCTACATCTAAACACAAAGGAAAAATTTATAAACATTCAAAATTAACGACTCCCCTACTCCTTTCAGTTGGTTAGTACATGTAGAACATAAGAAATAGCTGAAATTAGAAAGACACAGAACACACATAGGATTACACAAAATTTTAAAAATCAAAATCCACTTAACAAGGTTTAAAATACAAACTATATAACAATAACAGTGCCTTAGTGATGAGGACTTGCCTTTCATGCCAACAAAAAACCTTTTGCACAAGGTCAGCTAGGGTGAAAGCTCAATAATACCGTTTATTATAACAACAAGGACTTGAACAAAGTTCCATCACAGAGCTTAAGTCACGAAACTGCTATTTAAGGCTGCCAGTGTAACTGGTATAGTGGTAACAACGGATATGGCTGTATCAGTCAGATACTTCAAAGAACAACCGACTTTCAAAACTTGTAACTGTCACGGGAGGATCCTAACATTATTCAACTGTCGTATCGCTGGGGCATCGAAGTCCACAGCGACAAATCAGTGTCCCTCGCGTCAACGCCACCACGCCCGCTGTGGGCATGGCGTCCTGATCGTTGCTGTCCAGTGGAGCTCCCGCCAAAAACTCGTCACAGGAGGCACCTATCCGTTCACATCGGCAGAGGTTGTGACAACAGCTGCCTCTATATTGCTTGGCAGGGAAATACAAGTAGTATTCAACAGTTCGGTGCACATGACAGCTCAACAGTGTTTGCTCAAGGCAGAATCCATTCCCAAAGTATATTTATGTAAGTGCGAAGTCAATTGTCCGTCATCGTACGGGTAATTTTCTAGAAACTGTTGAGAGAGTGGTATCGTTACCAAAGGGTGAATGTCATGAAAGAAGTCAGCGATCATCGTACACTTATACAATGAAAGAACTGTCTTTACTGCATTTTATTTTCCCATATAATTTATAATTTACATACATAAGTGTGATATAGGCCGTTCTCTGATTGCATAAGAGAGCTCCACTATGCAGTGACCTGTCCACTCGAAACAGTTTATTCGACATCTGCATCTACATACACTCCTGGAAATGGAAAAAAGAACACATTGACACCGGTGTGTCAGACCCACCATACTTGCTCCGGACACTGCGAGAGGGCTGTACAAGCAATGATCACACGCACGGCACAGCGGACACACCAGGAACCGCGGTGTTGGCCGTCGAATGGCGCTAGCTACGAAGCATTTGTGCACCGCCGCCGTCAGTGTCAGCCAGTTTGCCGTGGTATACGGATCTCCATTGCAGTCTTTAACACTGGTAGCATGCCGCGACAGTGTGGACGTGAACCGTATGTGCAGTTGAGGGACTTTGAGCGAGGGCGTATAGGGGGCATGCGGGAGGCCGGGTGGACGTACCGCCGAATTGCTCAACACGTGGGGCGTAAGGTCTCCACAGTACATCGATGTTGTCGCCAGTGGTCGGCGGAAGGTGCACGTGCCCGTCGACCTGGGACCGGACCGCAGCGACGCACGGATGCACGCTAAGACCGTAAGATCCTACGCAGTGCCGTAGGGGACCGCACCGTCACTTCCCAGCAAATTAGGGACACTGTTGCTCCTGGGTTATCGGCGAGGACCATTCGCAACCGTCTCCATGAAGCTGGGCTACGGTCCCGCACACCGTTAGGCCGTCTTCCGCTCACGCCCCGCAATCGTGCAGCCCGCCTCCAGTGGTGTCGCGACAGGCGTGAATGGAGGGACGAATGGAGACGTGTCGTCTTCAACGATGAGAGTCGCTTCTGCCTTGGTCGTATGCGTGTTTGGCGCCGTGCAGGTGAGCGCCACAATCAGGACTGCATACGACCGAGGCACACAGGGCCAACACCCGGCATCATGGTGTGGGGAGCGATCTCCTACACTGGCCGTACACCTCTGGTGATCGTCGAGGGGACACTGAATAGTGCACGGTACATCCAAACCGTCATCGAACGCATCGTTCTACCATTCCCAGACCGGCAAGGGAACTTGTTGTTCCAACAGGACAATGCACGTCCGCATGTAACCCGTGTTAGCCAACGTGCTCTAGAAGGTGTAAGTCAACTACCCTGGCCAGCAAGATCTCCGGATCTGTCCCCCATTGAGCATGTTTGGGACTGGATGAAGCGTCGTCTCACGCGGTCTGCACGTCCAGCACGAACGCTGGTCCAACTGAGGCGCCAGGTGGAAATGGCATGGCAAGCCGTTCCACAGGACTACATCCAGCATCTCTACGATCGTCTCCATGGGAGAATAGCAGCCTGCATTGCTGCGAAAGGTGGATATACACTGTACTAGTGCCGACAATTGTGCATGCTCTGTTGCCTGTGTCTATGTGCCTGTGGTTCTGTCAGTGTGATCATGTGATGTATCTGACCCCAGGAATGTGTCAATAAAGTTTCCCCTCCCGGGGACAATGAATTCACGGTGTTCTTATTTCAATTTCCAGGAGTGTATATACTCTGCGTGCCATTCTGTAGCCGCATCTAGTATCAAGCCAGAGTGATGACCGAACAGGAGAAGGATTGCCGTCTCCACTTTATAACATGCGCCAGTGCCTTACAAATTCACGAGAAATTTCTCAATTAAGACTCATGTTCTGGATGAGTCGTCAGGTTCTTTATGTTACTAAATGATGAAAAGATTTGCGTAGAGTAAATGCCGTAACGAAGGAAAAAATTAACCCTTGGATGGAATCACCAGTACGCCATATGGAGAACCCTGCATCGTATCAGGGTCGGGGTTCCTAGAAGTAAAAGTAATGTGCTTAGATGTGGCTTGCTGCCGGCGGGGCAGACTTTCCGTGCGACTGCTGATATTTATAGAACTAGGACTATTCACTGATCTTTCCCCTGCTGGTGACATAGTGTATCTTTGAAGATGTCCAGCATGCTAATTGTACTACGATAGCTGTCGCATTACTTTGGAAACTTAATATGTAGCTAGCCTCTGGAAGCAAACATTAATAAAAAAGAGGCACATTTTATATGGTTATAGAAATACTATAAATGATTATTGTTCCAAAGTTTTCTGAATGCAGTTTTACAGTAACTTTGGGGCACAAGCTGTTTGATTCCAAAAGTTCAAAATCTACAGTTCAGCGTCGTACAACTATGATTCTATCAATATCGATCAACTGCCTCCACTTTAAGAACGGTGATGAAAATACCTCAAAAATCGTTTCCGAAGCTGTGATCAATTGTCCGACTTGCCAAACTTAGTCTATGTCTTCATTTTGTGCTGATATCTCAAATTAAACGTCTACCTTCAGAAACTTCTTGAGGTGGATGAGATGAAATTTTTGATTCGCGAAATGATTGCAGCCATTTTGGAAAAAAAGTATGCATGAGTAGTGGAAATTCGAGAAATGCCCACACCTGTTCGCACAAATAATGTGTCATTTTTCATATATTATTACGAAATTAAATTAATCAAAGTAGACTTATGATTTCTCTTATTTTCAATTAATGAAAGGCTTGGGCTTAATATTCGACTGAGGTAAATTTATGTAAAAGGCATGTGCTGAACTGTATTGTTGAGTGGTATAAGAATTGAAATGTAACCAAGATATCAAGAACTGAGTTTTCTTTATCACGCTAAACGTTGACTAATGAAGGCTCTCCAGGGCAATAGTGCCGCTGCAATATAAGAATGCACAAAAAAAAAAGAGTAATTGAAGGAGAGAGAGAAAGAGAGAGAGACAGAGAATAACCTATAGAATGAATTCGTACACATTAATGTCATGGCCTTTATCCAGTATCTTTACATCTACATCTACATCCGTACTCCGCAAGCCACCTGACGGTGTGTGGCGGAGGGTACCCTGAGTACCTCTATCGGTTCTCCCTTCTATTCCAGTCTCGTATTGTACGTGGAAAGAAGGATTGTCGGTATGCTTCTGTGTGGGCTCTAATCTCTCTGATTTTATCCTCATGGTCTCTTCGCGAGATATACGTAGGAGGGAGCAATATACTGCTTGACTCTTCGGTGAAGGTATGTTCTCGAAACTTCAACAAAAGCCCGTACCGAGCTACTGAGCGTCTCTCCTGCAGAGTCTTCCACTGGAGTTTATCTATCATCTCCGTAACGCTTTCGCAATTACTAAATGATCCTGTAACGAAGCGCGCTGCTCTCCGTTGGATCTTCTCTATCTCTTCTATCAACCCTACCTGGTGCGGATCCCACACTGCTGAGCAGTATTCAAGCATTGGGCGAACAAGCGTACTGTAACCTACTTCCTTTGTTGTCGGATTGCATTTCCTTAGGATTCTTCCAATGAATCTCAGTCTGGCATCTGCTTTACCGACGATCAACTTTATATGATCATTCCATTTTAAATCACTCCTAATGCGTACTCCCAGATAATTTATGGAATTAACTGCTTCCAGTTGCTGACCTGCTATTTTGTAGCTAAATGATAAGGGACCTATCTTTCTATGTATTCGCATCACATTACACTTCGCTACATTGAGATTCAATTGCCATTCCGTGCACCATGCGTCAATTCGCTGCAGATCCTCCTGCATTTCAGTACAATTTTCCATTGTTGCAACCTCTCGATACACCACAGCATCATCTGCAAAAAGCCTCAGTGAACTTCCGATGTCATCCACCAGGTCATTTATGTATATTGTGAATAGCAACGGTCCTATGACACTCCCCTGCGGCACACCTGAAATCACTCTTACTTCGGAAGACTTCTCTCCATTGAGAATGACGTGCTGCGTTCTGTTATCTAGGAACTCCTCAATCCAATCACACAATTGATCTGATAGTCCGTATGCTCTTACTTTGTTCATTAAACGACTATGGGGAACTGTGTCAAACGCCTTGCGGAAGTCAAGAAACACGGCATCTACCTGTGAACCCGTGTCTAAGGCCCTCTGAGTCTCGTGGACGAATAGCGCGAGCTGGGTTTCACACGATCGTCTTTTTCGAAACCCATGCTGATTCCTACAGAGTAGATTTCTAGTCTCCAGAAAAGACATTATACTCGAACACATTTTTACTTTTCCTTGCGGTTAGGGAAGAAGGAAAGGTCACACACACTTAACGAAGAGCGGATTTGGACGTCGCCAAATTACGTTTGCAGCGTGGAACACTGTTGAAAATTCCTAAGTCGTTCACAAAACGTAATTCGAGAACCATCACTAGGGCACTTCCCCTCCAATGTATTGGCAACACTCTGCTGCTCTTGGAACTCTAAACAAATGCTCCTCACAGAGTCCTCTACTCTCTTCACATTGTTTTACGACAACTCATATTTCGACTGAGCACCAAAACAGTTCCTCTCGATCAATTCGAGACGCATCCACACACGTGCTCAGTGACCATCAAACTTAAAATCTGATAATACTGCTCGTCGCTCAAACCTAACTCTTATCTACGATCTTGCAACTCTAGAAGTAAATAAAGTGCCAATACATGTTACAGACAACACTTCCCCTTCCAGCAACAACCTCTCAGTGGGTTAGGTAATTTCGTAAAAATTCCGGTCATCCCTACACTCGATTCTCTGCTGGCATTCTCACTACGTCTTGGATCCATAAGCAATTCCACTCCAACCATCCGGATGCGCCAATACCCCTGCTTAACCTTTGCACCGTGTCGAGTAATTCATCTGCCTGTTATTGCATCAGGCACATTGATACTACGCAGATCCTGAACAGTGTTGGCGTAATGAAGCACTCGTGGCCTTATCCTAGTCAGCTGAGAGCGAGATGGTTTAGCAACTTCGAAAAAATAGCCCTAATGACACCAGCTCATTTAATGCGCTGTGAATGCTAGAGGCGTTTACTCACTTTGTTGAGGTTCAACGAGATGACAACACGGTCCATTTCTTCTCTCATCCAGCATGCCAAATCTCCCATGCTCCTCGAAACCTCACACCCTCTAATCAACAGCTCGAATGCAAACTCATCTTTCCGTAATTCTAAATGCCAGTCACATCTCTCCTTAACATCCTGGAACACAATGGTATACAAGTGGAGTCTGTTACACCAGGTAAAACACGAAATTACTTGAACCCTAAAATTACGAAACTCGAAAAAATCCTTCAAATAATTTACTATTTTTTTTGCTAATTCTACTGTATAAACCACTCACCAACCCTGAACCATGATCTGCTACCAGTGCGTAGTGGAATTAGGATTTGGATTGGTGGTGCTGGGTTGAGAGGCAAATCCAAATTACAAAAAAAGCATTTATTAACATTTCTAAATCGAGGTGATAATGATGCTCCTGAGACGGTGTCCTCCCAATTTCCTTTCACATCAAATAAATACAAGATACAGTCCAGCCACAATTAAAACATCAGCACAGTTTTACAAAATACAACCTCCAGTAAGTCCCTCTGATAATCCTTCAGCTTCAACAACTATCTCAAGAATAACAGATTTATGTCTTCAATGAATTTACTTTAAAAGAGATTATCAGTCTCTGAACCAGCTTAAAAACACACTCAAATCATTGACATAAAACAATCAGGTGTCATACCCTCGCACATGCCCACTAGTATCTTTATCACAAAATACTAAAAACCCTAAGACCTGTTTCACATCATAATAATTATTTATCGTCAAAGGTAAATTTGCCAAAATAAACAGAAACTAACGTCATCGTGCTGTGAACAACCCACAGAAATCTCCTATCTGCTGATCAAAGGCGACCAACACACCTTTGAATAAATCTTATACCCACTGCAAGGAGCAAACTAAACAAAGTTACATAAACCGTGTGAGCGCTGGCTCATGGCTTATTAAGCGATTTGTACGAAGTCCAGGTCTTTGATTGACACTGAAATAACCATCTTCACAACAACCGAACAAAAACACACGACTGACATGAGTGCTCTCTTGTGACACAAAATCTTCCTTTGCACAAACAGAAGCTCGTCGGTACTGACCCAAAACAGTATGTTGATAACACGTCCAGCTGGTGAACCCAACTTGGCGGTGGTTCGGCACGTGGCAGACCCCTCGCATGGCACCAGCAATAGGTACTGGTTGCCAGCTGATCGCAAAGAGACTCCTGCCTGCTGTTTCAACGGCCGCCAGCCGACATCTTTGGGACCCTAGCGCACCACCACGTTACTCGCACAGCAAACGCATCCTCTGATGAGATCAATAGCATGAGTTTTGAATACAGCGCACGTCGTGACAGAAGAGTACCATCACAGTATGTGTGAGCCATTGGTCATTTTAAACTTGGGACAATTTGAAGTTCCCTCAATTTTGCAACTTGCCGCAGTGGACACACCGGTTCCCGTGAGAACACCGAAGTTAAGCGCTTTGGGCGTGGCCGGCACTTGGATGGGTGACCATCCAGCCGCCACGCGCTGTTGCCATTTTTCGGGGTAAACTCAGCCTCGTGATGCCAATTGAGGAGCTACTCGACCGAATAGTAGCGGCTTCGGTTAAGTATACCATCATAACGACCGGGAGAGCGGTGTGCTGACCCCATGCCCCTCCTATCCACATCCTCCCCTAAGGATGACACGGCGGTCGGATGGTCCCGGTATGCCACTCTGGTCTGAAGACGAAGTGAGTGCTCAATAGTAATATTTCCTGTTATTTCACCTTAGGTTACTTAGTACGTGAAGTCAGAGGGGTGGCGGTGTTGACTGCACAAATAACATTCTGGTGACAGGTTTTGATTTTCCAGCAATTTTTAACTTAGAGTGCGTGTGCTCTGCGGTGGTTCGAGAGATCGTCGTTCGTAGCCTGCACTTTGCATTATGTAGTGGAGTCAGCAGCATGCATTCGGTGTTCTGCAAGGGGCCTTACTGGCAGTGACCATCACGTCCAGAGACTGCAGAAAGGGGCTGTCTCATATGTTTTTGTTTTAAGTAAAGACGTAGTTCTTCCTATCCAATCTCAGCTGCTGTGGAAATTGGCAGAAATGGGTCAGCAGCTGGATGGGGGGGAAACTGTTCAGTATGAGCATACCTAGAGTGTTCTAAAATTTAGCACAAGTCCGCTCTTGAGTTCCGAACCTATGATGACAACTATCCACAACGTGCCATCAAACGGATGAGAAAATCAATAATTTTTCCCACCGTTTTAAATTTAGGGCCAGATTCCAAACATGAAATCTGACAACCGTGCAGGCTGCACCAGTATGTAACAAGTCCTACATATTAAATTTTGACGCCATAAGGCAAAGGAAATCTGGCAACCATGCAAACTGCACCACTAACCTCAAGTCAAACATTTCAGATTCTATACTTAGAACAAGTGAGCTACTTGGAATGCCCACCAATAGCACAATAGCCCACTTTTCAATTTCCCTCCAATTTACAGTGGACTCTGAACCGTGACATCATAGGCGTATAGGAAAATCCTGTAGCACAATTGAGCTATTTTGAGTTTCCTACCATGGGTAAAATTTCCTGCCATTTTGTACACAGAACGATTGGGTTGTGACAGGGTGGGGGATGGATGGAGGAGGGGTGGGGGAGAGGTGGAGGAGGGGTGGAGGAAAGTTGGCAATGTTGGATGGTGGCATCATTGATGATGTCTTCAGAAATCTGGCAACAATGCATATTGCACCAGAACATACTGTACTTCTGTTTGAATAGCCTGCTTTACTAAGGAGAATTGCGCTGGTCATTACAATTGAAGCATTATAATGATAATGGTTGTCCCTCTGTTACAGTTGCCCTTTGTTTATAGCGCGGGTTGCATATCAACCTTGTCCTTGGGCCTGTACCACCCCAGCTATACTACCTGGTAGTCCTTCTGACAACCACACAGCTTTCAGTCTAATGAATAATTATTCCTCCTTTTGTAACTCTTGATTAATGCTAGGTATTGTAAAGTCATTGCTTATGTTACTTTACGTCATGTAATGCTGCGCTGTGTGTTTAGCATTGGAGTTCTTACATAGTTACTTTGCGTCATCATAATCGCGCATACAGGGATTTTGCATTTCATACACTTACTAGTGATGTATTCGAATTATGTTTCCGGTACCTACTCCCAACGTTTTGGAGATGAGGAGAGCACGTGATTGTGGAATCTATACATCCCAGTGTTTGTAGGCAGACTTCTGCTCAGCTTTTTGCCTAGTCGGGTAGTTACTTAAAACGTGGAGCAAGCGTCGGTTTGTTTAAGAACGATAAACAATTCTGGTGCCTTTAACAACTTGTGGGTGAAATGGATCTCATGCCTCTCTACGTGTCCTGGCAGCGACAAGACCTTTTGGTTAACGTTTCTCTGTACTGTTGCCCTTTCTTCTCAATTAACAACAAATCATTTTCAGTAATCAATTTGCGTAAAAGCTGTGGCCGAACAACCGAATATATCGTTACGAAAATATCAGTCGATGTCACTAACAATACTTCTCCTTGGCAGTTCAACCAAAAATGTTTATCTCTTTTGAATCGTTTTATAAGACTAAAGGCTTATTTTTTTCATTCATTTACTAAGGAAGAAATTAACATCATTTCTAGACGTTGTGACGGGTGTTACTGGAGGGCAGAATTGACGGTTTCACTGCACGATACGCGAGCCCTTCACTACTCTAAAGAGTACTGGCGGTCGCTAGTATGAGCGTTGCAGTTGCAATGGCAGCAGTGTATCGAGCAGCTAGAGCAGATTAACACAGCCACGGAAGGCGTTTAATAGTCAGGTTTTGTTTCCATAACATATTACGTTCATAATAAGATATATTAACATTTATGCGCCTCATTAACTTGTTCATGATCATATACAAACGGCTTGTTTCATTTTTAAGAGGCTAAATACATTGAGGTAACAAAAGCCATGGGATACCTCCTAATATCCTGGCGGACCTCCTTTTGCCTGGCGTAATGCAGCGGCTCGACGTGACATAGACTCAGCAATTCGTTGGAAGTCCCCTGCAGAAATATTCCGGCATGCTGCATCTACAGCCGTCCATGATTGCGAAAGTGTTGCCGCTGCAGGATTCTGTGCACGAACTGACATCTCGATTATGTCCCACAAATCTTCGATTGGATTCATGCTGGATGATCTAGGTGGCCAAAGCATTTATTCGAATTGTCAAAAATGATCCACAAACAAATCGCGAATGACTGTCGCCCGGCGACATGGCGCATTGTCATCCATACAAATTCCATCATTGTTCAAGAACATGAAGCACAGTGATGGTTGCATATTGTCTCCAAGTAGCAAAACATAACCTTTTCCAGTCAATAATCGCTTCACTTGGACCAGAGGAACCAATCCACTCCTTGTAAACGCAGTTCACACCATTATGGAGCCACCACAGTTTGCAGTGTCTTGTTGACAACATGCGTCCATGGTTTCGTGGTGTCTGCGCCACACTCGAACCCCACTGTTAGCTCTTACCAACTGAAACCGGGACTAATCTGACGATACCAAGTTTCTTCAGTTGTCTAGGGTCCAACTGATATGGTCACGAGCTCAGAAGAGGCGCTGCAGGTGATGTCGTGCTGTTAGCAAAGGTACTCAAGTCGGTCGCCTGCTACCGTAGTCCATTAATGCCAAATTTCACCGCACTGTCCCGACTGATACGCTCTTCGTATTTCACACAGTGTTGCTTGTTTGTTAGCACTGACAATTGTACAAAAAACGTCTCAGTTGTTAAGTGAAGGCCGACGGCCATTGTGTAGTTCTTGGTAAGAGCCAATGCCTGAAATTTGTATTCTGGGCGCACTCTTGACACTGTGCATCTGGAATAATGAATTCCCTAACGATTCCCGAATGTCCCATGCTTACAGTTCCAGTTAACATTCCGCGTTCAAAATCTGTCGTGCGGCTATAGTCCGTCGTAAAGCTTTTTACGTGAGTCACCTGAGTGCAAAGGACAGCTCCGCCAATGCAATGGACTTTTATGTCTTGTGTACGCAATACTACCGCTATCTGTATATATGCATATGGCTATCCCATGACTTTTGTCACCTCAGTATGTTGTCAGATGCGTTCTTTTGTCTTGTTCTTTTGAATTTGTCAGAAGGCAATATTATTTAATTCTTTGGGGCTTAACAATTTTACGTGTGTGGTTCTTGATGTTCAGTCGGCTTGTGAGAACGTACAGCTTATTACTAATATTTGTAATTGCTGCGTAACATTTATGTTGAGAAAAGAATAATTTCAAATTCATTACATACGAACTAAATGAATATTACACATGTTGTCACAATAGCTACGTAGCTCTGAGCACCATTAGACAAACTTGATCAGCGCAAGATGTACAGTATTATGTGGCAGGCAATCAGAATATCTTACTAATCAGAACATTAGCAGCAATGCAGTGAGCAAGCTTTTACCGTGTAGTCTTAAAGTTTGTAAAAGCATCTCCGATCGGTTTGTGTCTTCAAAACAAACACCGATCGAATAATGCTCCAAATAACTACCATCCGTGTAGAAAAACAGCACTGTCAGCATTCGGGTGAGATAAGGACCATCTGCAAAGAACCACAAGTGTTTTGTGATCAAATGAAATGTTGTGGCTTCAAATGCGAACATGTTTGGTTAGACTTGGCTGCGGCAGTTGTGAATATCAAATGGAGCTACAAACTCCCCTCACCTGGACATTTATTTTTCTTTCCAGTCCGCGTTTCGGGGAATTGTATCCCATCTTCAAATAGATTTATTTCAATTATTAATGCGTGTGTGTATTGCAAGTACAACTTTTTTTGTAGAGAATGTATATGACGTTAATACTATTGGAAAAGTAGTCTGAGCCACTTGTTACCCAAAATTATTAATTTACATAATCCGCGAGAAGGCGGACGTATAATACTCCTTAATGCGTACTGGAATATGTAATGAATTTGAATGGTTTTAAAAGATTGTAGTTTAAATTGATCAACGATTGGAAAGTTTCTTGCCCTTCTTGATATGACGAAGCTTGTAGCTGCAGTTCCATTTAGCTGCTGGCTCAACAGAACACGACGGCGATACAGGATAGCATGTGTTACCAATCCCTGCATCGTCCTTTTTCAATGGCTGCAAGCACGGAAGTTATCTTGCTTGCTCGTGCTGAGGGCGGACTACTTCAATTTTCGTGTCAAAGTGGCCCCAAGCAACCAGTCCGTGGTTTTTGTTATGCCTACGTCAGAAATCCACGAAATAATCGTCTTCCAGTATCCTCGTGGCGTTATCCAACCACACCCAATCACTTTCTTACACGTCATGGCGTTTTCACATGAATTTTATGACTGAGTTATTCTGCGACCAAAGGACGTTAAACTGGAGCAGACGCTTTCTAATTATTCAGATTCATTGATCTTTTACATAATTAGTCAGATCTTTCAAACGCAGGTTTGTGGACATCGCGCTATTCCCACCACGACAAAATTCTGGTTGTTATGTTTTGAAATCAACAGGGGAAACATCATTAGCAATGAAACTCTGTGTCAGGCTTGAAGCGTGCTCGTAAAAAAAAAAATAAAAAATAAAAAAAAACTTTCTAGACTAAATACGCTGATGGTTATGGCCACTGTTCGTGAAAAGCATAAAAAATGGTTCAAATGGCTCTGAGCATTATGGGACTTAACATTTGAGGTCATCAGTCCCCTAGAACTTAGAACTACTTAAACCTAACTAACCTAAGGACATCACACACGTCCATGCCCGAGGCAGGATTCGAACCTGCAACCGTGGCACTCGCGCGGTTCCGGACTGAAGCGCCTAGAACTTCGGCCGGCGAAAAGCATAAAGATCTGTTTCGAAACTCAGTACGGAACACTTTTTTAATTATTATTCGTTCGTAATATCTGCCTCTGACACAATGGAAAACGCTCTAACATTTAGACAAGCCAGAAAACCCTGCGAAAGTAGTCTGCGGGCACTGGAAATCTTCCCAAAAGCGAACATCGCTGAGATTAGAAAACACCAGCAGTGGTATTCCAATAATACTTCCTATTCCACACTCAATGACAAGAAATTGCTTTCTGATGTGGGCCATTACAATGCACTAACACCAGTCAGAAAAAACCAGTAACGATATTCTAATGGGATCTCTTTCTGCAGTCTCAATGACAAGAAATTACACATTGATGTGGGCCCTTGCAGTGTCCATAATATCAGTTAAATCTATTTCCAGTAATTACTAAGCTTCCTGCAGTCTCGATAGAAATACATTTTACGTGCAAAGTTGTAGCTATTGTTGTGATGTTCAGTCCGAAGACTTGTTTCACGTAGTACTCTATGCTAGTCCATCCTGTGAGGGTCTCTTCATCTCTGCGTAGCTGCCGCAACCTACATAAATTGGAACGTGCTTTACTTTATTCAAGCTTTGCCCTCCCTGTACAATTTTTGCACCCCCTCCCTGTACTCACGCTTCCATTACCAAGCTGATGAATCCCTGATGCCTCAAGGTGTGTCGTATCAACCGATCCCTTTTTTAGTCAAGTCTACCCTAAATTTCCTTGTTCCCCATTTCGATTCGGTACCTCCTCGTTCGATCATTCCGTCTAATCATCAGCGTCCTCCTGCAGCGCCACATTTCAAACTCTTCTGTTCTCTTCTTGTCCGAATTGCTTATCGCCTATGTTTCACATCCAAGGAGCCTTGTAGCAGCAGAAGGCTGCAAGTTTGTGGTGGTAAACAATAAAGATGTAATACACTCCTGGAAATTGAAATAAGAACACCGTGAATTCATTGTCCCAGGAAAGGGAAACTTTATTGACACATTCCTGGGGTCAGATACATCACATGATCACACTGACAGATCCACAGGCACATAGACACAGGCAATAGAGCATGCACAATGTCGGCACTAGTACAGTGTATATCCACCTTTCGCAGCAATGCAGGCTGCTATTCTCTCATGGACACGATCGTAGAGATGCTGGATGTAGTCCTGTGGAACGGCTTGCCATGACATTTCCACCTGGCGCCTCAGTTGGACCAGCGTTCGTGTTGGACGTGCAGACAGCGTGAGACGACGCTTCATCCAGTCCCAAACATGCTCAATGGGGGACAGATCCGGAGATCTTGCTGGCCAGGGTAGTTGACTTACACCTTCTAGAGCACGTTGGGTGGCACGGGATACATGCGGACGTGCATTGTCCTATTGGAACAGCAAGTTCCCTTGCCGGTCTAGGAATGGTAGAACGATGGGTTCGATGACGGTTTGGATGTACCGTGCACTATTCAGTATCCCCTCGACGATCACCAGAGGTGTACGGCCAGTGTAGGAGATCGCTCCCCACACCATGATGCCAGGTGTTGGCCCTGTGTGCCTCGGTCGTATGCAGTCCTGATTGAGGCGCTCACCTACACGGCGCCAAACACGCATACGACCATCATTAGCACCAAGGCAGAAGCGACTCTCATCGCTGAAGACGACACGTCTCCATTCGTCCCTCCATTCACGCCTGTCGCGACACCACTGGAGGCGGGCTGCACGATGTTGGGGCGTGAGCGGAAGACGGCCTAACGGTGTGCGGGACCGTAGCCCAGCTTCATGGAAACGGTTGCGAATGGTCCTCGCCGATAACCCAGGAGCAACAGTGTCCCTAATTTGCTGGGAAGTGGCGGTGCGGTCCCCTACGGCACTGCGTAGGATCCTACGGTCTTGGCGTGCATCCGTGCGTCGCTGCGGTCCGGTCCCAGGTCGACGGGCACGTGCACCTTCCGCCGACCACTGGCGACAACATCGATGTACTGTGGAGACCTCACGCCCCACGTTTTGAGCAATTCGGCGGTACGTCTACGCGGCCTCCCGCATGCCCACTACACGCCCTCGCTCAAAGTCCGTCGCACATACGGTTCACGTCCACGCTGTCGCGGCATGCTACCAGTGTTAAAGACTGCGATGGAGCTCCGTATGCCACGGCAAACTGGCTGACACTGACGGCGGCGGTGCACAAATGCTGCGCAGCTAGCGCTATTCGACGGCCAACACCGCGGTTCCTGGTGTGTCCGCTGTGCCGTGCGTGTGATCATTGCTTATACAGCCCTCTCGCAGTGTCCGGAGCAAGTATGGTGGGTCTGACACACCGGTGTCAATGTGTTCTTTTTTCCATTTCCAGGAGTGTAGTTTACACAAGTATTATTCAATCAATGGCACCAGCAATGACGAATAGGTGAAGGTAAGAGTCTCATAACATTTCATAAACAGTAAATACACAAAAAATCAGTTAATACAAATATTCACATAAAATCTTTTCAATAGTTCAATAAACAAGTAGCTCTCCTCAGAGTAGTTGACAGTTCCAACAGTAGCACCCAGCAATGGTCAACAGGTGCAAATACCAGTCTCATAACATTTCATCAGCAGTATTAAAACAGCTCCAACAGTGGCACTCAGTAATATTGAACAGGTGCAGACGGCAACAAGTAACATTATCTCAGTAGAAGCAGTTCAGTCAGTGGCACCAAATAGTGACATCATTTCAGTAGAAGCAGTTCCATCAATGGCACCCAGTAATGTTGAACAAGTGCAGGTAACAGTCCATAATATTCACTATCACTAATTAAACAGTTCATCAGAGTACATTAGCAGAAATTAAACATATCCAAGTGGCACCCACCAATGCTAATACATGTAAGCACGAACAAAAGTTTGAATGCACAGACAATTGCTTTTACAAAATTATTATCAATGCTCTTACACTAAACATACAAATTATAATAGACACACAAATGATACCAGATAATTGTAATATTAACTATTACAAATACACAAGTATCAGTAAACCTATCATATTTCTGGGTGTCAGTGCAAGCCACAACAAACAAGTAAAATAATATTTAGGAGGTAGATCGGTACCAATTATTTGGGATTAGGAAAGCAAAACACACTCACTCATCTTTCATCCACATTAAGTAACACTATGTAATTGAATAGTGTTAACTGTGTAAATGCAATTCTGTCAAAATTTGATATTCAACATGTGTATCAAGTAGTAGTGGTAAAAGTGTATAACAGTTGATAATAATTAGTCAATGTCATAGTCATCATGTCAAGACCAATGTTTGCCAAGCCAAATCAATATGTGCTGTTGCTGAACAACTGTCAGTATGCCAAGATATGCAAATACTTCCTCTCTCCAAAAACCGTATATACTACTTATTGATTTAACAAAGTGTGTGTGTAGACAATCTTCCTTCTACTTGAGTGTTCTAGTCTACCATCTTCATCCTCCTTGTTCAATATAAACCAACAAAAAAATATGCTCCTCACTTACTTTACCCCTTATCCACCTAAACTCCAATAATCAACAGTCTCACATAATGTTAATACTTCAATAATACCTCTTATGTCTTACATCAATATAATTTACCTTACCTCTTGTCCACCAAAACGCCAATAACCATCAACTTCACACAATCTCAAAACCCTCATAACACCTCTTCAATACATCGATACATATAACCCGTATCACCAATATCATTTCACTTCCATAACATCTCTTTCCTCTATAGTCAGCCTCCTCGGACATGTACAGATAAAATCATAGTGCAAACTTCAATTTATGATCCTATACAATCCGAAGACACAATGTCCACACACAACCTCTGTGTAATCCCCCTGACCCAAATCTTCTACTCGTTATGAATTATAAAATGCATTTTGGTTACCTTGTCCATCATTAAATAAAAGAAATGCATACATGACCTCTAACAGCATTTAGTTTGAATAATTTTCAGTAAGTAAGTACGAGTACGGAGTGTGAATGATCTTAATATTTCACAGTGTGTACATCACTTCAAGAATCATGGCAAAACAGAAGCAAACATGTGGAGTATTTCTTGTTTCAAGTGTCACTTGCTACTTCAATTGCTCACGAAGAATGCAGTATAATAACTGTCAATGGTCTAAACCTAGTGTTGGTATGTCATGTCGTTAGCTTCCTTTCTATTAGCATAAATTTATACGGCTTCCATAAATCCTCCAGCTCATGTGATTTCAATGAAGTTTCTTGTACCAGTGTCGTTCGTAGAATTATAGCAGTTCATTTTCTTATCTTCAAATATAAAGCACTGTGCGTAAGCAAAACATGCATTAGCGAGTAAATATACCAGTAGAGAACAGAATGCAAGAAATGGATGTAGCACAATCCCTACAACGAGGCTCTGCCAAGCGAACAATCTTTAATTAATACCATAGTGTGATGTAACCTCCATGTTCGTACACAGTATATCAGCATTTCTGTATACCAAATAAAGAGTAGTTACGACAACAAAACAGAAATGTGTAAATATACAATACATACGCAAAGCAGCAAATATATATCTCACATAATAAACAGATCATTAGCATCATATCAGCATAAGCAAATAAATGTTCATGTTGTTGTTGTTGTTGTTGTTGTTGTAGTGGTCTTCAGTCCTGAGACTGGTTTGATGCAGCTCTCCATGCTACTTTATCCTGTGCAAGGTTTTTCACCTCCCAGTACCTACTGCAACCTACATCCTTCTGAATCTGCTTAGTGTAGTCATCTCTTGGTCTCCTTCTACGAGTTTTACCCGCCACACATCCCTCCAGTACTAAATTGGTGATCCCTTGATGCCTCAGAACATGTCCTACCAACCGATCCCTTCTTCTAGTCACGTTGTGCCATAAACTCTTCCACAAATCTGTTCGATACCTCCTCATTAGTTATGTGATCTACCCATCTAATCTTCAGCATTCTTCTGTAGCACCACATTTGGAAAGCTTCTATTCTCTTCTTGTACAAACTATTTATCGTCCATGTTTCACTTCCATACATGGCTACACTCCATAGAAATACTTTCAGAAACGACTTCCTGACACTTAAATCTATACTCGATGTTAACAAATTTCTCTTCTTCAGAAACGCTTTCCTTGCCATTGCCAGTCTACGTTTTATATCCTCTCTACTTCGTCCATCATCAGTTATTTTGCTCCCCAAGTAGCAAAACTCCTTTACTACTTTAAGTGTCTCATTTCCTAATCTAATTCCCTCAGCATCACCCGACTTAATTCGACTACATTCCATTATCCTCGTTTTGCTTTTGTTGATGTTCATCTTATGTCCTCCTTTCAAGACACTGTCGATTCCGGTCAACTGCTCTTCCACGACCTTTGCTGTCTCTGACGGAATTACGATGTCATCGTCGAACCTCAAAGTTTTTATTTCTTCTCCATGAAATTTAATACCTACTCCGAATTTTTCTTTTGTTTCCTTCACTGCTTGCTCAATATACAGATTGAATAACATCGGGGAGAGACTACAACCCTGTCTCACTCCCTTCCCAACCACTGCCTCCCTTTCATGTCCCTCGACTCTAATAACTGCCATCTGGTTTCTATACAAATTGTAAATAGCCTTTCGCTCCCTGTATTTTACCCCTGCCGCCTTAAGAATTTGAAAGAGAGTATTCCAGTCAACATTGTGAAAAGCTTTCTCTAACTCTACAAATGCTAGGAACGTAGGTTTGCCCTTCCTTAATCTAGCTTCTAAGATAAGTCGTAGGGCCAGTATTGCCTCAAGTGTTCCAACATTTCTACTGAATCCATACTGATCTTCCCCGAGGTCGGCTTCTACTACTTTTCCATTCGTCTGTAAAGAATTTACGTGTGAGTTTTGCAGCTGTGACTTATTATACTGATAGTTCGGTAATTTTCACATCTGTCAACACCTGCTTTCTTTGGGATTTGAATTATTACACTCCTGGAAATGGAAAAAAGAACACAATGACACCGGTGTGTCAGACCCACCATACTTGCTCCGGACACTGCGAGAGGGCTGTACAAGCAATGATCACACGCAAGGCACAGCGGACACACCGGGAACCGCGGTGTTGGCCGTCGAATGGCGCTAGCTGCGCAGCATTTGTGCACCGCCGCCGTCAGTGTCAGCCAGTTTGCAGTGGCATACGGAGCTCCATCGCAGTCTTTAACACTGGTAGCATGCCGCGACAGCGTGGACGTGAACCGTATGTGCAGTTGACGGACTTTGAGCGAGGGCGTATAGTGGGCATGCGGGAGGCCGGGTGGACGTACCGCCGAATTGCTCAACAGGTGGGGCGTGAGGTCTCCACAGTACATTGATGTTGTCGCCAGTGGTCGGCGGAAGGTGCACGTGCCCGTCGACCTGGGACCGGACCGCAGCGACGCACGGATGCACGCCAAGACCGTAGGATCCTACGCAGTGCCGTAGGGGACCGCACAGCCACTTCCCAGCAAATTAGGGACACTGTTTGTGTTTATAACCCTGTAGTCACCTGACCAGAAGTCTTGTTCTTCCTACCACCGAACTTCAATAATTCCCACTATATCTAACTTTAACCTATCCATTTCCCTTTTTAAATTTTCTAACCTTCCCTTCCTCTTTTTTTTTTTTTTTTTTTTTTTTGGTCATCGGTAGTCTTCTGACTGGTTTGATGCGGCCCGCCACGAATTCCTTTCCTGTGCTAACCTCTTCGAGTAGCACTCGTCCTCAATTATTTGTTGGATGTATTCCTATCTCTGTCTTCCTCTACAGTTTTTTCCGTCTACATGCCCAATTAAGGGATCTGAGTTTTCACGCTCCGATCCGTAGAACGCCAGCTTTCTTTCCCCTGATAACGACATCCTCTTGAGTAGTCCCCGCACGGAGATCCGAATGGGGTACTATTTTACCTCCGGAATATTTTACGCAAGAGGACGCCATCATCATTTAATCATACAGTAAAGCTGCATGCCCTCGGGAAAAATTACGGCCGTAGTTTCCCCTTGCTTTCAGCCGTTCGCAGTACCAGCACAGCAAGGCCGTTTTGGTTATTGTTACAAGGCCAGATCAGTCAATCATCCAGACTGTTGCCCCTACAACTACTGAAAAGGCTGCTGCCCCTCTTCAGGAACCACACGTTCGTCTGGCCTCTCAACAGATACCCCTCCGTTGTGGTTGCACCTACGGTACGGCTATCTGTATCGCTGAGGCACTGAAGCCTCCCCACCAACGGCAAGGTCCATGGTTCATGGGTGTTTTCAGTCTTGATGTTCATATGTAATCTTAATATCTTAATAAGTAAACATGAAGGCGCAAGCAGATAAATCACAAAGTATGACTTACATACATAACCATATCAGCACGACTAATCAGGTGATAATTATAATTTAAATAAATAACCACGGCAGGCACATAACAAAAAAATATGACATCAGTGAAAAGGCAGAGCAGCCAAGCGATGCATAATATACATAAGTAACAACCCTGTTCATTAATCAATCATTGTCAAAATCAGTTAACACAAAGTATAAATCACGTAATCGCGACCGAGCGAGGTGGCGCAGTGGTTAGCACACTGGACTCGCATTCGGGAGGACGACGGTTCAATCCCGTCTCCGGCCATTCTGATTTAGGTTTTCCGTGATTTCCCTAAATCGTTTCAGGCAAATGCCGGGATGGTTCCTTTGAAAGGGCACGGCCGATTTCCTGCCCCATCCTTCCCTAACCCGAGCTTGTGCTCCGTCTCTAATGACCTCGTTGTCGACGGGACGTTAAAAACAAAACTAACCTAAGTAACGTAATCGCGAGCAGCAAATTACGTCTAAAGTATGTACCTTTGTGGAAATATGTTACCTGAAAAATAAACTCAATTAATAGTTGCCTTTTTAATGTCTTACTTTCTTCTTCAAAATTACATTCTTCCTGAAATTTTCTCGATAGCAAGTCCTCTTAACGTCGGATACACACAGAATTTACCTGAAAGTTTTTAAATATTTTATACAACTGTATCCTGAAAAAAACTGAACGTTAATAACATAGTTTATCAGGTCACTATAGCTTTATACTGAATTTATTCGAAGAAATTAGACTGTGTATTTGTTTACGGCTGTCAGTGCATTCGCACTGAGCGCTCTATCAGCAGTAGGTAATTGTTTGCTGTCAACAACTGCCTTGTACGGCGCGCAGACTTGACTGTTGCTTTGAGTATATACCGCCGCCAGAACACGGCGCGGTATCCTTGTATTCTCTGCGTGTTTACATGTAACTGTTCGTTTCTCAAAAGTATGTCATTCCACAAAAATTTTAACGTTCGATATATGATGTATTCCCTTAGAGCGCCGTGATTTAAGAGTTTCTACTTCGACAGGGTTATCATGAATAATTTTGCTTACTCTATATGGACCGTTATAAAGCAGAAAAAAATTGCGACACCAGCCTTTTCCTCTGTGAGACAAACGATGAGACTCAATTAACACCTTTTGACCAACTGACATGGTTTTTAAACGACCAGGACGTTTAGCTGATTTCTCTCTTCTAGCAGCCGCAGATGCAATATTTTGTAGAGGCAGATTGACAATTTCAGAATGCCGCAGTTTCCGTGTAAGCGGAAAAGGAATGATTTCAGAAATGCTATTTCTCGGTGCTTTATTTTTTAATATTAATATAGGCGGTAAAGAAGTTGAATCATTAGGGAGTTCATTCAGAATGTTTTGAAAAATATGAAGATACTGATCCCACGTTCTGTGATTCTGATGACAATAAAGGCGACACAATTTATTGATTTCCTTCATCCTTCTCTCTGAAGCGTTAGATTGAGGGTGAAAAAATGAAATCAAAATTGGTTTAATCTTACGACGCTGTAGAGTACGAAATCAAATTTTAGAGCGAAACTGTGATCCATTATCTGATATAACCTTATTAACATGACCCACTTCTTTAAGAAAATGTTTCATGAAAGCATTTGATACTGAACGAGCTGTTGCTTTGCGTAAAGGTGTAAAACACACATATTTTGATGTCAATTCCACTGCTACCAAAATGTACGCAAAACCATTAGTAGATCGAACCACTGGACCGAACAAATCGACTGCAGCCATCTCCTTTAATTTCGCTGGAATGATAGGAAATAACAGTGCTCCGTCAGAAATACAAAATCCGATTGAGCTTCCTCATCCCAACGTCAATTAAAATTCTTTCCAGATAGTTCACATAAACGAGGTGTGGTCAAATTTTCCAATCTAACAAAGCGTCTTAGAAAATTACAAACACCAAGGAAACTACGAACATCACGTTTTGTAGTAGGAACAGCATAATTATGAATAGCATCTAGTTTCTCTGGATCAGGAAGAATACCTTCTGTAGAAATAACATGACCAAGAAATTTCACTGAGAACGACCAAATTCAGATTTTTCCAAGTTCACTGTAAAGCCAACTCTTGCAAAAATACGTAATAATGAATCCAAAATTTTGTAATGCTCACTCCTAGAACGTTTAGCAATAAGAATATCGGCACCATATGGAGTAATATTGTTACGAAGATAAACAGGTAAAATTTCGTTTAGACTACGAATTAATACTGCTGAAGATACAGTAAGTCCAAACGGTAATTTCCGAAATCACTTTTGGGTAAAATAGTCATATCCGGTCACTCTTTACCGACTCCTTTTCTAGATAGATTGATAGTTGAAGAGTTGTTTTGATAGATACATAGAATATTAAAAGGGTAGGCAGCAGTGCAGAAAACTAAAAGGGAAGTAGCACCACTACAGCTCGGGGCCCTGTGCACGCTACGGCACATATTCACTTAATGTAGTGAATCCCCTGAGGACCTAAATAGCCACACATAAATTTCAGTTTGTGACTTAGTGGCCAATTTGTTGGACGTGCGTACATAAATTGATCTAACCATGAACATGGATGTATGTTATTCTTAGAATTGCGAAAGATCTTAAATTTCCGAACAGTTAAAAAGTGTTTATAGTCAAAGTTTTCACCTCGTGGCGACAAAGACCTACCGCGTCTGTCCCATTCCGAATGTCGATTATTGTCAAGTTCGCGCCCCTGGCGCTTTCTTGTTGCATCTCGTGAATGAAATAAATTATTTTCTTCAAAACTAGCTGCTATCTGTGATTCTAAATTTCCTCTACTGTCTTATCCTACGATTTCGCTTTCAGTTAGTTTAACTTGCTTTCGTAACGCCTCAAATTCCCTTTCAACGCGTTCATTAAATTTTCCCTGGTTTTCAACATGTTTATTTATCTTCTGGTACTCCTCGGTTTCTGCAAATGGCAATGGAGCTATATCATCTGACTCTCTGTTCCCATTTAAACTAAGACTTGTCAATTTATCTGAAATCTCCTCAACTCTTTCCGATAAGTCACCTATTTGTTTTTTCTGTTTATTTACGTCTTCCGTAAGTCTCGCGACTCGGGTTTCAGTATTGTCACATTTAGTAGCGACTCGGGTTTCAGTATTGTCACATTTAGTAGTTAACTGTTCATATTATTGTGTTAGGTTATTTATTCTTTCATTTGGTACGGATTCCTCGATTCTTCCTTATCGTGTGCACGTTGTAAATTTAACTCTGAAAATCTCTGTACTATCGCGCGATCTCTTTCTTCCTGTTCTCCATCATATACCTTTTGTCTAATTTCTAATGAAATTAATCTATTATTGTCAGCATTCAAAATCGGTTGTACTTCTTCTCTAATTTCTGTCTTTAATTCATCTTTCATGTTTTTGAAACATGTCCTTATTCGTGAGTCTAACCGTGTTTCCATTGTTTCCATCTCTGTTTCAATTGTTCCTATTTGTGAATCTAACCGTGTTTCCAGTGTTCCTATCTGTGATCCCAAATTTAATATAGCATCCATCAACTGCTCCATATTAACTGGTTCAAAGTTCTTTTCACCCCTAACATTTCCCGTAAAACTAACTTCCTTCGTCATAGCTGTAAAGCTATCTGTGTTCGATACTATTTCAGAATCTTCTATCGTTAATCTCATTTTCTGAAAATTATCCGATTGTGAAAAATTTTGAACTGGTGCCGGACTATTTTCCCTGCTTATTAAATTGTTTTCTACTTCATTATTCATCATACTGTTCTCCTGTGTTAGCGAGTTCGCCATATTAACAATTTCGTCATTCTGACTATCCATCATTTTTGCCTTTTTCATCGATCGCGTAATCATTTACAAAACATACAAAACTCGTCACTATACGAAAATTACACACAATATAACACCTTATCGCCAACAATATCATTCACGCGAAATGCTTCCCGACAAACACGATTAACGAACAATTGAAATCTTCATAATTGCACAAAATTGTCAAACCCGTATACAAGACATCAAAAATTAATTTCTGCAAAAATTCCATTAGAAGAATGACAAGACAACTACAAATGTTCAATTACCAAATCTACACATGCAATATATACTAAAATTACTAAATTACAAATTACTACAACAATACTACTGTCTGCTATTTTTACTGTCAAAAGAATTCCAAGGGACGATCCTGAGCAGCGGTCGCCACGTGCATGGGGGCTTAGTTAAATAAAATGAAAATAATTTTAGTGGCTGTGTGTCCGGTTACGAAGTCTCGTAACCGGTTGGCCCAAAGTAGTATTAGTACGCAATCTGACTGCATAAAATAACAATAAGGAATGAAAGGAAATTTCAGTTAACACAATTGATTAATTAAGTCCCCTGCAACTATAAAAGCTACGAAACAATAAAGCACAAGTGTAACTGTTCTGTGTGTGGTAGTGTGACTCAACGTACATGTATCTGGCACAGTTCTTCCTCAATACGACAAGAAATTTTAAACACCATTTACAATCTACTAATTGAAAAATCAGAAATACTATAATTGGACATAGAAACCAGAATTACAAGACTAATACATTAACACGAGCCGGATGCTTTGTTGACTGAACCTGCGACCAAGAGACATTATTATTAAGGAAATTTGAAATTTAAAAAAAAAATTGTTACCTCCATATACAGGGTGATTCAAAAAGAATACCTCAACTTTAAAAATGTGTATTTAATGAAAGAAACATAATATAACCATCTGTTATACATCATTACAAAGAGTATTTAAAAAGGTTTTTTTCACTCAAAAACAAGTTCAGAGATGTTCAATATGCCCCCCTCCAGACACTCGAGCAATATCAACCCGATACTCCAACTCGTTCCACACTCTCTGTAGTATATCAGGCGTAATAGTTTGGATTGCTGCTGTTATTTCTCGTTTCAAATCATCAATGGTGGCTGCGAGAGGTGGCTGAAACACCATATCCTTAACATACCCCCATAAGAAAAATCACAGGGGGTAAGATCAGGGCTTCTTGGAGGCCAGTGATGAAGTGCTCTGTCACGGTCTGCCTGGCGGCCGATCCATCGCCTGGGGTAGTTGACGTTCTCTGTAAACTGTTTATACCAACGTTCAATACCACCACCTATCAGAATGTTTAACACCATACTTCGTTCGAAATGCACGCTGAACAACTGTCGTCGATTCACTTCTGCCGTACTCAATAACACAAAAAGCTTTCTGTTGAGCGGTCGCCATCTTAGCATCAATTGACGCTGACGCCTAGTCAACAGCGACTCAAGCGAACAAATGTACAACTAAATGAAACTTTATAGCTCCCTTAATTCGCCGACAGGTAGTGCTTAGCTCTGCCTTTTGTCGTTGCAGAGTTTTAAATTCCTAAAGTTGTGGTATTCTTTTTGAATCACCCTGTATATTGGCGAAAAATACACTGTGATAATTGCAACATCTTCCATATATACATTACACCAACACAACAACATCTACTCTCTCACCCAACAGAACAATAACTACACACGACATGGTCTCAACAAGCACTGCTCATGGCAACCTTTGAACTACAACTGCTCCCGACATTCTCTGAACAACTACTGCGCCAGTAGAGGCGGCGGAGTAATACTCTCTGGCGCTGTGACTCAGTGTAGCCACCCTTCAAATGTAATCAATCATCTTATGGCAGGGAAATTTGGTAGGTATGCTAATGCGTTAATGTGGAAACGATTTACGCTGAAAAAAAATAGCAACAATTTTGGCACCAGGTTCAAACCTAGCACTGTGCAGTATCTCATTGATATCTCCGTTGCCCATATTGAAGAAGTTGTGTAAATGATGATTAATAATAAAATCAACATTACGCCTTTCTCAATTGTTTGAACTTTACTGCGCAGGTACTGTTTCTAATCTATTACATATGCAAACACTTCTATATGACTTTCTTGCACTCACAGCAACAGATTCTCATTTGGTGGGCAAAATTGGAACAATTTTTTTCAGCTTAACTCGGTTCCGTATTAGCGCATTAGAATATTTACCACGATAATTACAGTCCGCATCGGACGTCAGTGAGTACCTGCATTTTACACTACTGGCCATTAAAATTGATTCGCCACGAAGATGACGTGCTACAGACGCGATATTTAACCGACAGGAAGAAGATGCTGTGATATGCAAATGATTAGCTTTTCAGAGCATTCACATAAGGATGGCGCCGGTGGCGACAGCTACAACGTGCTGACATGAGGAAAGTTTCCAGCCGATTTGTCATACACAAACAGCAGTTGACCGGCGTTGTCTGGTGAAACGTTGTTGTGATGCCTCGAGCAAGGAGGAGAAATGTGTACCATCACGTTTCCGACTTTGATAAAGGTCGGATTGTAGCCTATCGCGATTGCGGTTTATCTTATCGCGACATTGCTGCTCGTGTTGGTCGAGATCCAATGACTGTTAGCAGAATATGGAATCGGTGGCTTCAAGAGGGTAATACGGAACGCCGTGCTGGATCCCAACGGCCTCGTATCACTAGCAGTCGAGATGACAGGCATCTTATTCGCATGGCTGTAACGGATCGTGCAGCCACGTCTCGATCCGTAAGTCAACAGATGGGGACGTTTGCAAGACAACAACCATGTGCACGAACAGTTCGACGACGTTTGCAACAGAATGGACTATCAGCTCGGAGACCATGGCTGCAGTTACCCTTGACGCTGCGACACAGACAGGAGCGCCTGCGATGGGGTACTCAACGACGAACCAAGGTGCAGGAATGGCAAACAGTCATTTTTTCGTATGCATCCAGGTTCTGTTTACAGCATCGTGATGTTCGCGTCTGCATTTGGCGACATCACTCCGAACTCACATTGGAAGCGTGTATTCGTCATCGCCATACCGGCATATCACCCGGCGTGATGCTATGGGGTGTCATTGGTTGCACTTCTCGGTCACCTCTTCTTGGCACTGACGGCACTTTGAACAGTGGACATCCAATTTCAGATGTGTTTCGACCCGTGGTTCTACCCTTCATTCGATTCCTGCAAAACTCTACATTTTAGTAGGATAATGCACGACCGCATGTTGCAGGTCCTGTATGGGCCTTTCTGGATACACAAAATGTTCGACTGCTGCCCTGGCCAACACATTCTCCAGATATCTCACCAATTGAAAACGTCTGGTTAATGGTGGCCGAGCAACTGGCTCGTCATAATACGCCAGTCACTACTCTGAATGAACTGTGGCATTGTGTTGAAGCTGCATGGGCAGCTGTACCTGTACACGCCATCCAAGCTCTGTCCGAGTCAATGCCCAGGCGTATCAAGGCCGTTATTACGGCCAGAGGTGGTTGTTCTGGGTACTGATTTCTCAGGATCTATGCACCCAAATTGCGTGAAAATGTAATCACATATCAGTTCTACTATAATATATTTATCCAATGAATGCCCGTTTATCATCTGCATTTCTTCTTGGTGTAGTACTTTTAATGGCCAGTAGTGTAGGTGTGACCGGTATCTACGGAACACCAGACAGGGCAGGTATCCCAAAATGAATCACCTGTGATGGGCTAAAAAGACAGGTGCTGCACATCCGTCAGTGCTCTGCTGCGTGTCGTATACAGACGAGACGCCGTAGCGGGAAATTTTACTCCCTGGAGGACACACGAACTGGAATCGGGGAAAGTTGAGAGCGGTAGCTTACGAGACAAAGCAGAGCGGCGGTTACAAATTCAGCCCTAGCGAGGCGGGAGAGGAAAGAGTTGGCCGTCCGGTGCTGTTGACACGGCGTGCGGCGTTATTAATGGGCGCGCGACGCCGCCTGGCGTGGCGTGACGGGCGTGCCTGCGCAGCCCCAGGCATCCACAGCTTTGTGGCCGCGGCGGCGCGGCGCGCGTGCGGGCGCAGCTATGCCGTGCGCGGACACGGGCGCACGCATAGCCCGTCAGCCTGCGGGCGCGACAGGTATTTCTCCGTCCGCAGCCACACTTTTTCTGGCCAATAAATCGACGGCCGCAACTTTAGAGTGGCAACCACTTATTTGTTGTAACTCTTCAGGCTTTCCCGGCGAGATCTTAACATGTGGAAAAATCGGGTCCACTGCCGGATGTTTGTGTCGCTCTGGCACGTAACTCGTTGCCTTTTTTAGGTGCTACCTGAGACTGCCGTGTTGGAGGATCTTGTCCAGCATTTATGCCCAGAGGGCGCTGGGTGCTCTCTTTGCCGTCCGCGCCCGCCTGGCGCTGCTTGCAATGTGTTGTCTCTTCCCCGGTGTTCCCTCGGACGTCCGCGCCCAACTTGGGCGCCATCTGTGGCAGCTCTCTGAGGCCTGTCCTGTGTCGGGCGTTCCGTTCGCGGTCTGCCCCGCGCGGACGGCAAAGAGAGCACCCAGCGCCCTCTGGGCATAAATACTGGACAAGATCCTCCAACACGGCAGTCTCAGGTAGCACCTAAAAAAGGCAACGAGTTATGTGCCAGAGCGACACAAACATCCGGCAGTAGACCCGATTTTTCCACATTCTTATTTATTGCTTATAAAAAATATAGTGAGATGTCAGAAGTCGTGCGGTACCTCGTAATATCGTGTCAGACATTCTTTTGCTCGGTGTAGAATAGCATCACGATGTGGCATGGACTCAACAAGTCGTTGAAACAATCCTGCAGAAATACTGAGCCAAGCTGCCTTTACAAGGTGAAAAGTATTTAAACCGACAAACTATGGGAGGTTGTAGGAGACATCAAAACAAATATTTTTCCCTAATGTCATTTTTTCCTAGGACGAGTATTTAAACTGGTAGAGCAAGATTTCTCTGGCGACAAATTAATTAAACCAACAAACACTTTTCCATTTTTTTATGGCCAAGAGACAACATATTAACACAACCCAATTTCAATTACAGTACATTTTCAAAAATGCCTCCATTGACACGTAAACAAAGGTTACACCGTCGGATCATGTTCTGACACGGGCAAAAATCCCAGGAGTATCCTGAATTGTTCCTGCTGCTGCTACTATCCGGGCAACCAGATCCTCTTCTGATGCAAAAGGAGTTGCGTAAACAAGGTTGCGCATCTCTCCCCACACAAAAAACTTCAGAGGGGACAAATCTAGGGATCGAGCAGGCCATGCTACAGGACCACTTCTGACAATCCACGTTTCTGGGAACCGTCGGTCCAGGAAGCGACCCACACGACGACTGAAATGTGCCGTCGCCCCGTCATGTTGGAACCACACTCTTTGTCTTGTAGGAAGCGGGACGTCATCCAGCAATTCTGGAAATCCTCTGGCGAGAAAATTGTAATAGTGCCTGCCATTTAATGGCCTAGGTAGCAGATACGACCCAATTTGAGCGTCACCAACTACACCGACCCAGACGTTAAACAAGAACCGCACTTGATGAGCGCTACTAACTGTGGCATGTGGGTTATCCTCACTCCAGACATGTTGAAGACTCCATCACACCCGAACGTTGCTTCATCGGTAAACAACACAGAGGATGGAAATGTAGGATGTATTCCTCACTGTTCCAGGTACCACTGCTAAAACTGTGCTTTCGGCGGATAATCAACTGGTTCCAGATGGTGGACACGCTATAAGTGAAATGGACGCAACAATTGCTCTCAAAGGACTGTTCTTACATTCGTCTGATTCGTCCCCATGTTACGTGCAGTTGGACGAGTGCTGATTGAAGGATCTCGCTCCACATGCTGCAAAACAGCTTCCTCGAATTGCAGCGTTCTTACCGTACGACGGCGTCCCTGTTCAGGTAATCTGCTAAATGACCCGGTCTCACGCAGACGTTGGTACACAGCAGCAAAGTCGTATGATGTCGAATACAGCGATTAGGATATTGTTGTTGATAAACCCGCTGTTCAGCTCGTCTGTTGTGGTGCGCTACGTAGTACGCACCAATCATATCAGTGTACTCTCTCCAGGTGTATCGCTCCATTAGTAAATAGAGACAATGCACTACTACACTGGTGGACAGTAGTTCCCTACAACTGAAGAGCGTAATAGGCCCTCTAACAACTGAAGATCGTAATATGGCCTCTAACAACTAAAGTGCGTAATACGGCCTCCACCTGTTTAAATGTTCCTCATAGTAAAATATGCCATTGGGGAAAAATATTTGTTTTGAAGTCACCTACAACCTCCTAGAGTTTGTCGGTTTAAATACTTTTCACCCTGTATAGCTGCCCATAATTGCGAAAGTGTTGCCGGTGCAGCACGTTGTACACGAACTGGCCTCTCGATTATGTCTCATGAACGTTCGATGGCATTCATGCGGAGCGATCTGGGGTGACCAAACGATTCTCACAAATTGTCCAGAGTCTTCTTCAAACCAGTCGCGAAAAATTGTGGCCCAGTGACACTGCGAACCGTCATCCACAAAAATTCCATCTTTTTCGAGAAGATGAAGTCCACGAATGGCTACAAATGGACTCCAAGTAGCCGAAAATAGCCATTTCCATTTAATGATCGGTTCAGTTGGGCCAGAGGAACCATTCCATTCCATGTAAACACAGCCCACACGATTACTGAGCCACTACCAGCTTGCACAGTGCCTTGTTGAAGGTCTGGATCCATGGTTTCGTGGGATCTGCGCCACGCTCGAACCCTTCTATCAACTCGTACCAAGTGAAATCGGGACTCACTTGACCAGGCCATGTTTTCCAGTCGTCCAACCGATTTGGTCGCGAGGCTAGGAGAGGCGCTGCAGGCCATGTCGTGCTGTTCGCAAAGGTACTGGCGTCGATCGTCTGCTGCCATACAGCATTGACGCCAAATTTTGCCGTTCTGTCCTGACGGATATGTTTCTCGTACCTCCCACTTTGATTCCTGAAGTTATTTCACGCAGTGCTGCTTGTCTGTTAACACTGACAATTCTACCCAAATTCCGCTGCTCTCAGTCGCTAAGTGAACGCCATAGGCCACTACGTTGTCCTTGGTGAGAAATAGTGCCTGACACTGTGGATCTCGCAATAATGATTTCCCCAACGATTTCCGAGATACAATGTCCCACATGTCTACCCTCAGCTACCATTCAGCATTCGATGTCAGTTAATTCCCGTTGTGCGGCCGTAGTGACAAGAATCACCTTAGTACAAATGACAGCTCAGCCAATGCACCGCTCTTTTATACGTTATTTACGCGATACTACCGCCATCTCGGTATGTTCATATGGCTATCATATGACTTTTGTCGCCTCAATGCAGGCAGTTTCAAAGTTTTACTGTCTTTCAAAGGAGTGACCAACATGGTGCCCAACCCACGTGCCAGCACCGTGAAAGTCGTAGGATACTCCTGGCGGGGTCAGTTGTGTTGAACGTTTGAGTCGAGCGCTTCATTGCCCAACGAATCTCTGTAACAGCTCTGTTGCAGACTGTGTTCCAAAAATGAACAGCTTAGAGAAAGAAGCAGCGACACTTTCTGCAGGACGCACACGTCATTTTACAGGACAATGTTCGGGCGTATAAGGATCAAGTTGTGACTCGTTTGTTCGATCGTAGAGCCCAGCAAGTGTTATACCACCCGTCACACTCCCCATACTTAAACCCGCATCACTTCAACTTCATTCCTAAATTGAAGGAAAATATTCTTGGCATTTTCTTCAGAACTGTTACATAGATTCGTCGGAATATAGACGGCTACGTTGAAGCTCTCAACACAACGGGGCTGCTAAGAGTATCCTACCAGTTCCACATCGTTGGTAGGGGGTTATAAACAATGCTGGTGGCTACTTGAAGGACATTAAAACTTTGAAAATTGTATATAGTTTTATAAGCTGTAAATAAATAGTCGCCAATATCAAAGTTCCAACCATCATGCAATAACATAAATAGGAAGTGCAGATAAGCCAAAGCGAAATGGTAACCGGAAAAAATGAGAAGAAAAGAAACAGTACTGGTGGTCGGAAGGACTGATTCGCCATACAGTAATGTCAAAACAACCTTCTGTGAAATTAAGAGTGTAGGAGTAAATATTAAAAATTCAAGAGGAATTCCAATGTTAAACGCAGGGGAAAGGGCGTATGAGGGCGGGGAGAAACTGCCTGATGATGTAGAAGGTGAAATGTTAGTCGATATGGTAGACGAAGGGGAAACGGGTCAGAGTTTAACAGAACTTTGGAAGACTAAGTTTCAAATAATGAGGAAGGCGTCGACAACATTGTTCTGGAATTTCTAAAATCATTGTGGAAAGTAGCAACGAAACGACTCTCCAAGTTGGTTTGTAGAATCTATGAGGCTGGAGACATCCCACCAGAGTTTCGGAAAAATATCTTCCGCACAATTCTGAAAAGGAGTAGATAAGTGCGAAAACAGTCGTACAGTTAGCATAATACGAGCACCTCATGCGTCGTAGTTGCTGACAACAATACCGAAAGATGGAAAAGAATATTGTGGATCGATTACATTGTTAGTTTGGCTTTAGGAAAGGCAAAGACACGAGAGAGGCAGTTCTGACGTTGCGAATCGCATGAAAACGGAATCAAGACTTAAGAAAAACCAAGACACTTCCATGAGATTTGTCGGCCTGTAAAAAGCGTTTGACAAAATAAAATGGTATAAGATGTTAGAAGTAACGGGAATAACCTATAGGGAAGTAAGGAAAATATACAGCATGTGTAAGAAACAAGGCAAACGAAGTGCTCGGGATGAAATGGGTGAAATAAAAAGATGCAGTCTCTCGCTCATACTGTTCGATTTATACATCGAAGAAGCAGAGACGGAAGTAGAGAAACGTGTGGAATCATAATCCAGGGTGAAAGAGTGTCAGTGATTATATGGCATCCTCAGTGAAAGCAGAGAAGAATTGCAGGACCTATTAAACATAATGAATAGGCTTAGCAGCACATACTACGAATTGAGCGTGAAGGGAAGAAAGAAGAAAGTAATGACGAATGGCGGAAGAAAAATTAGAGATAAACTTAAAATTAATATTGGAAAGTTCATAGTGCATTAGGAAACTCTTCTACGTTGGAAGCAAAGTAACGTTGATAACAAGGAACGTCAAGTGGACGAACATTTATGAAATGCGTGTTAACAAGATATAGATAACTTTTTCCCACATCGTCACAGACCACGAGACTGATATCCTGCACTAACGAAGGCTGACTTGGTAGACAGTTTCTTGAAGACGACGAGAACTCAGACCACTGTTGTCCCGTTCCAGGTGGAAAACATCTATGCGGAAAGGATGAAGAAAGTGGTACAACGATAAGAAAAATTCTTAGCAGTGAATGGCGATTGCGTGGACACGTGTAAGTTAGAAGGAAACTAAATCAACTAACAAAAGCTGTTTCTAACAAAGATACTCTTTGTGGCCAAGCAGGCTGTACTTTTCTGATACAACTAGTATTACGTAACAGTTTTTGTTTTCTTTTTTTTTTTTTGGAACAGTCACGCAACATATATAAATTCACATAATTCATAGTACGACTCAAACTCAACCCGCATAACAGGTTAATTAATAAATTGATATTAAATGTGTGAGTGTTTGTTAGTTTCCGTAGTAATCTAAATGAGTTTACATGCAGGTTGGAAATAGCGGATTGTTTTGGAAGCACACTAGGTCACGGGTGCAGAGCCGAATGCCGTAACAGTTAGGGAGCCTGCTGCGATGGGAGGCGGTCACTGACACAGCTTTGCGTAGTACACCCCTCTGTGACACCCCACAGTCATGCCATGCAGATAGACGACAGTTTGGGCATCCTTTATTGACAGCTCGCGCAAATGTTTTTTTATAAGGTGGAGTGAGGAGGAATTTTTATCGAAAGACACTATTATCAGCCATGTAGAAAGTCAACTTTTGGGCATGATGTTGGAGATCACTATCTTGTAGGTGAAACCAGAGCCACAAGCTCAGCATTTGAAAACCGTGAAACACTGCCAAATGAATAGCTCTTACAAAAAAATTTTGCCGACTGACAGCAAAACGCAAAAGTGCCAGAGGGAAGCTGCCTCATTGGCCGAGGAGAGAGAGAGGCTCTTAGCACAATGGGACTTAACATCTAGGTCATCAGTCCCCTACATTTAGAACTACTTAAACCTAACTAATCTAAGGACATGACAGACATCCACGCCCGAGGCAGGGTTCGAACCTGCGACCGTAGCAGCAGCCTGGTTAAGGATTGTAGCCCCTAGAACCTCTCGGCCACAGAGGCCGGCGAGGAGAGAAATAAGAACAGCGAGGAATGACTTTTCTTTCGAGGATAATCCACACAACACTTAGTAACAGCAGAGGACCAATGGCTCTACACTGACTAAGGTCACAGAACTTCAATCTGACAGCTACCCAATGCTGAAGCCGAGCCGCTACCCCCCGAGATGTGGGGAACTTCAAGTCAACTTATAGTTTTAAAATCTCAGAGCATCGCTTTGAAGATTCGTATTGCGATGTCATGAGGAGTTCACTTCCAAAATCCGAAACAGGTATGACTTATTGGCTTTAATATGTCTACGTTTTATCTTCAGTATTTCTACATATTACCTTCTATTCTATGCAAAGCATTTTTACGACAATCACTCAGTACGTGCACAATTTATCCTCATCCCTCCCCTGCCCCTCCCTCCCCCCCAACCTCATCTTAGATTCATCAACTTATGCATATTTGCATACATTGCCAGTATTAAATGTTTATTAATAAATTGCCACAGATGAAGAATTAATTATTAATGAAAGTATCTGAATATCATTTTAGCTTAATTGTTAATCATCTAAAGTCTGATAAGTTAATATATCTAGGTAATTAGAATATGTGTAACAGTTAATATTTTATTGGCACTCTTCAGCAAGATACATTTGCATTTTGTCAACGCCTCGCCAGGATTCTGTCACTAAGAACTCCTGACATCACAGTTACATTTGCAAAAATTAAAAAATTTCTTGAAGTACAGACATCATCATCTTAATAATAATGTAGCTCACTGAAAATAATTTAACACACTAATTACGTGATCACACAATTATGTAATCTCTCTAGTGAGGAGCAGAAGATGTTAGTGTGTATTTGTCTACAGTTATGGAGAAGAAGAGACATCATTGAAATTTCGGACGGAATTTATTTTGTTTTATATTTTGTTTTGTAAGGACTGTGTGTGGATAGCCAATACCCATGTCAAGACACCAATATTTAGAACATCGGAAAAGGAAAAAGGACTTGATTTAACACAGCTTAGGAGAATTTTAAAAACTGCAGGAGATGATTCCTAAGTTTTTCACTGCCCAAAGTATAGATTGATAAGACACGAATTGCCTTGCAATCAGTTGGTATGTGCAGATTGTGAGATTCACAAGTATTACGGACATTTAGCAGGAGATTATACCGAACGTGCATTGATAACCCGCAGTGAGAAACGATAAGGGTGGCAGAATAGGCTCGTATGTGGTCACGTGTAGTAAGGTATTAATCGACACCGTACAAGTGCACAATGGCAGAAACTATTAATCGTTTGGGAAGAACCAGGGGAAGTGTGACGTTGTCTACCTACTTTTGCAATTATAGGTGCGTGTCTGAAGGTTACGACTGAATGCTATGTTGCACTTGTTTTCAGTCACTTAATTTACAGTGAATGCAACTGGCTCATTGCCGCTGAATGTCAGGGGATTTACGAAATTTTGCGGATTTTGTTACTTTTGACAACCAATAACTGGAATAAATTAGGTTAGAGAACCTTGTATATAAAGTTCGTGTGCTCAATTTTTTGTTGTATTAGGAGACGCATTTGATGATTTTAGAAGAACGTTAGGATGGAAATTCTCAAATAGCAACGAACTAAGTGATAAAAGAACGCAATGCGTAGTAGATGACGACGAGGAAAAATATGAACGAAAAGCGGCCGTGTGACAGGAGAAAATTAAAAACCAAAATCAGGAGGAAAATACCTTAACACATGAAAAGGAGACGGAAGAGATCTGCGATGTTGAATTTAACCACAAGGCGAAGATATTTTAGAAATATCAGAATTAACGGACCTATTGGAAGAGATAGGATTAGTGCGAGCTTATGATGCAGATTTTAGCGAAAATAGAGACGACATGTTGGACATGGCCACTGATGTGGGACGATGGAAAAGTGACAAATGAGAGGAAAAAAATGTCAGAATTGTAACACAGGGAGCAATTACCCGCAAGGAACATTGCAGGGGAACGTACATGGTAATCCAAGCTCATTAAACACGAAGCCTGGCAGTTTACCAACACTCTCGCGGAAAAGTAATGGGAAACGAGAATTGGGCAGCAATGCTGGAGAGGAGGAAATAGGAAAGCGCCCAGTAAGCATCAAGAAGAGAGACAAAATAAGCGTTGAAGTAATGGAGTGTGACTTACAAGAAAATTGTGACGATCATTTTGAAAATTACAAAGGAATGTTTCCGAGGATGCAAGAGAGCATGCACGCACAGTATTGGAAAATAGAATAACGGTTTAAGAAAAATAGAGAGGAAATTAGTGTATAATCGAAACTGCATGGGATAAATGAACTTCTCAAAGAAGTCAAAGAGGTGGGAACACAGGTAAAATATGTTGGACGGTTCTTGGCTGAAAGCACACAAGTAGGGAAATGCGTATTGTTCCTTAATAGTTACAAAAAATTATGTTTTATGAAGTTTAAGAGAAACAGTGTTTTACGAAGTGTATAGAGGCAAAGGAACACTGCTGTGTTAGAAGACTCAAACGACGCTGCTGATGTTATGTAGGCTACTGTGAGTTGTGGGAGATTAGGTGCAATGAGTATTAACGAGTACAAAGGACGCTGCGATTTATGTATGATTTTGTGAAGAGGGTGTTTAGGATAGAGGAAATTTAGGACAATATGCTAATTTAAATGAGTACTTTACGTGCTAATGAGAAGTGACAATATTAAGTATCCCCAAGTACTGTCATTATAATGTGAGCTGTATCAGACGATTACCCATTTGATGGAATCAAAAACAAAATGAAGAGTAAAAGAGGACGAACTACAAAGGTAAAAATCTTGGGTCGATCAATACATTTGGAAACAGACAATGAATAACGATGGAACATGGTGAAAGATAAAAATAGATATAAGATAAAAGAAACAGGTAAATTAAAATTATAGAAAAAAGCAGATAGTGTTGCAGGTTAGTTTTTGTGTGTATGTCTTACACCTGTACTTTTGCTGCAGATTTGCGATTTCCACAGTTGAAGGTTTCACAATGAGCTGAGAAACAGGGACATTGATTTTCATAGCTGACGTAATGGATGGCAATTCAAGATTAGTGGATGAGTAAGAGTAGATAAATTAGCAATTGTAGGTGGTCACAGTAGACTAGAGGCGACGGAATTTGCAGCTGGCACAGGTAACAGAGAAAGAACCATAACAGTATCGATGGATTTCTTGTGTTTAATGTAGTGCATGGAACGTAAAAATTAACGAACCCATATCTCAATTATCACACCAACTGAATCTGATATGATGTCTAATGAACGCGAATTTATGAGATCTACATAAAAAAGAGAAATGAGGAAGGTACATGCAATTTCATTTTATGGCGATAATATGCAGTTTGTGAGGTATAAGCAGCTTTATTGTGTTGAAGAAATAATTTTGAAGCAAGAAGTATAAATTTCATTGATTAACTTTTGTAAGCCTAAGTAGTTTCATCTTTGTTAAAGAACAATTTTTAAGCAAGAAGCATTGATTTCATTGAGGAATCTATATAAAAATATGGAGTTTCAATCTGTTAAAACAATAATTTTGAGGAAAGAAGCAGAGAGTTCGTTGATGTAATTAGTAACTTTTGTAATGAATTTTAAAAAAGAACGATATGCAATTTGCACGTATTAATAATATTTGTGAATGTAATGATGGTAATAATTTTTATTTGCGTTTTGCAGATTCTGTAACTAATCATTGTTTGTCACTTATTTCGATGTTGCACAAGCCACACGAGAACCAAAAATATGAGGGCACTCAAAGACAAAAGGTGATGCAATTTACTGGATAGGCCTTAGTCTACAGGGAAGTGAAGGACGCAGACGCCTAGGAACTGGGTCACGCTTGGTCAGCTAATGTGTGGCCGCTATCTTGGGCTGCTATTTGGAACTGCTACCAGAGGAATTGGTGGGAATTTAAGGAGATGGGACCTGGATAAACTGAAAGAACCAGAGGTTGTACAGAGTTTCAAGGAGAGCATAAGGGAACAATTGACAGGAATGGGGGAAAGAGATACAGTAGAAGAAGAATGGGTAGCTTTGAGGAATGACGTAGTGAAGGCAGCAGAGGATAAAGTAGGTAAAATCCTTGGGTAACAGAAGAAATATTGAACTTAACTGATGAAAGGAGAATATATAAATGAAGCAGGAAAAAAGGAATACAAATGTCTCAAAAATGAGATCGACAGGAAGTGCAAAATGGCTAAGCAGGGATGGCTAGAGGACAAATGTAAGAATGTAAAGGCTAGTCTCGCCAGTGGTAAGATAGATACTGCCTACAGGAAAATTAAAGAGACCTTTGGAGATAAGAGAACCACTTGTATGAATATCAAGAGCTCAGATGGAAACCCAGTTCTAAGCAAAGAAGGGAAAGCAGAAAGGTGGAAGGAGAATATAGAGAGTCTATACAAGGGCGATGTATTTGAGGACAATATTATGGAAATGGAAGAGGATGTAGATGAAGATGAAATGGGAGATACGATACTGCGTGAAGAGTTTGACAGAGCACTGAAAGACCTGAGTCGAAATAAGGCCCCCAGAGTAGACAACATTCCATTGGAACTACTGACGGCCTTGGGAGAGCCAGTCCTGATAAAACTCTACCATCTGGTGAGCAAGATGTATGAGACAGGCGAAATACCCTCAGACTTGAAGAAGAATATAATAATTCCAATCCCAAAGAAATCAGGTGTTGACAGATGTGAAAATTACCGAACTATAGTAATAGTCATAGCTGCAAAATACTAACGCGAATTCTTTACAGACGAATGGAAAAACTATTAGAAGCCGACCTCGGGGAAGATCAGTTTGGATTCCGTAGAAATGTTGGAACATGTGAGGCAATACTGTCCCTACGACTTATCTTAGAAGCTAAATTAAGGAAAGGCAAACCTACGTTTCTAGCTTTTGTAGATTTAGAGAAAGCTTTTGGCAATGTCGACTGGAATACTCTCTTTCAAATTCTGAAGGTGGCAGGGGTAAAATACAGAGAGTGAAAGGCTCTTTACAATTTGTACAGAAACCAGATGGCAGTTTTAAGAGTCGAGGGACATGAAAGGGAAGCAGTGGTTGGGAAGGGAGTGAGACAGGGTTGTAGCCTCTCCCCAATGTTATTCAATCTGTATATTGAGCAAGCAGTGAAGGAAACAAAAGAGAAATTCGGAGTAGGTATTAAAATCCATGGAGAAGAAATAAAAATTTTGAGTTTCGCCGATGACATTGTAATTCTGTCAGAGACAGCAAAGGGATTGGAAGAGCGGTTGAACGGAATCGACAGTGTCTTGAAAGGATGATATAAGATGAACATCAACAAAAGCAAAACGCGAATAATGGAATGTAGTCGAATTAAGTCGGGTGATGCTGAGGGAATTAGATTAGGAAATGAGACACTTAAAGTAGTAAAGGAGTTTTGCTATTTTGGGAGCAAAATAACTAATGATGGACGAAGTAGAGAGGATATAAAATGTAGACTGGCAATAGCAGGAAAGCGTTTCTGAAGAAGAGAAATTTGTTAACATCGAGTATAGATTTTAGTGTAAGGAATTCGTTTCTGAAAGTATTTGTATGGAGTGTAGCCATGTATGGAAGTGAAACATGGACGATAAATAGTTTAGACAAGAAGAGAATAGAAGCTTTCCAAATGTGGTGCTACAGAAGAATGCTGAAGATTAGATGGGTAGATCACATAACTAATGAGGAGGTATTGAATAGAATTGGGGAGAAGAGGAGCTTGTGGCACAACTTGACTAGAAGAAGGGATCGGTTGGTAGGACATGTTCTGAGGCATCAAGGGATCACCAATTTGGTACTGGAGGGATGCGTGGAGCGTAAAAATCGTAGAGGGAGACCAAGAGATGAACACACTAAGCAGATTCAGAAGGATGTAGGTTGCAGTAGTTACTGGGAGATGAAGAAGCTTGCACAGGATAGAGTAGCATGGAGAGCTGCATCAAACCAGTCTCAGGACTGAAGACCACAACAACAACAACCAGAGGAAATAGCAGGCAACGCCAACTACAGCAGTCAGGGAGGACGAAGCCACCTGTCACAAACGCCACGAACCCCCCTCCCCCCCTCCAACTTGTCAGCACTGCGGGAGGCTGGAGCACACAGCCGGCACAAGTATGAGTTGCAAGGACAATGTTGCTCACTGATGCGCTGTCCATCCCACCTCGCCTACTGAGTGCTGCCGAGTACTATTAGCGTACACGAGATCAAACGTCATGTTGGGAGAACATTTTGACTCTTCATGTCACCACTATGAACTTACGAATTTGAGAATTTACAGCTATGTGTCATGCAAATGTGCAACCATGTTTCACATAAACACTGGTTGCTACCAGCAACACCTGATACTGATGGTCAATAAATCTTCATCAATTGCAAGACAATCCGTGACGTGATCGCCGTATGCCTATATGACGGTTGACTGAAAAGTAATGCATCACCTTCGAAACTCTTCAACAGTTGGCAGCATTGGTATGCGGCAGGTACTGGCTTGTTACGTAGCCTCTTCTCTACAGCTCCAGTTGGCAGGAAGCCTTAGCATTGAACGGTTGTGTTGTTGCAGTGTAAAGCCTGAAACCCTGTGCAGACGGCCGGTCAATGCGATTTAAGCACCGTGCACTCACTGAATTCTTCATATCAGGTGTCCCCTCAGAGGAGATTCATCAGAAAATGAAAGTAGTTTATGGTGATTGTGTTGATGTGAGTACTGTGCTACGCTGGGCGAATTAGTTTAAAGATGTTGAGGCAGAAACATCTGACCTGCGTGACAAACAAGGAGTTGGTCGTCCTGTGACAGCAACCACTGAATTTCACAAGCAAAATGTTGACAGATTGATTCAGGACGATCATCGTATCATTCAGAGAGAAATTGCAAGCACAATCATTTCACAAGAAGTGTGTAGCACGTTATTGCTTTACTTGCCTATCGGAAGATCTGTGCACAATGGGTACCCCGGATGCTGACTCCTGTAATGAAAGCGCACAGACTTGTAATTTGCCAGAAGCTCCTCTCGCGTTACAAGAATGAACAGGAGACAAAACGTCGGTACACTATTACGACACGGAGACGAAACGTCAGACTATGGAATGTCGACACAAAGACTCGTCCCAGAAAAATAAATGCAAGACGGAGCCCTCAGTTGGGAAAATCATGGTCACAGTGTTCCGGGACGCAGATGGTGTTATCCATGTTGATTTCCTTGATCGTGGAACAACAATAAATTCAGGGCGTTACATCAGAACGTTGTGATCTCTGAAATGACGGCTAACAAGGGTCTGAAAGAAAAGGAAAATGTTTTCCTGCAACACGACAAACCACACACTTCACGTACCACCACAGAAGGACTTCAGAGGCTGAAACTCATCACCGTAACGCATCCTCCATACAGTCCGGATTTAGCACTGTCTGACTTCCATCTGCTCCCAATAATGAAAGACGATCTGCGGGGACATCATTATGCTTCTGATGAAAACATTGAGAGAACTGTGAGATTGTGGTTACGAAAACAATGTCGACTTCTTCCGTGACGGTTTCAGAAAACTTGTTCATCGTTGCCAGAAATGTATCCAACTGGCTGGTCGTTATGTGGAAAAGTGAATATTAGTAATTAAAGATAACATTCTAAAGATTAGTTATGCGTTTGATTTATTTAAATATTCCCATCCAAACCCAGTTAACGAAGGCGGAGGCATTACTTTTCATTCAATCCTTGTATGTACTTTTACACTCCGAACTGTGACCCGATTAAAGACATTAACTTACAGAAAACAATGAAGGTCACTTATGTTTCAAAACTTAGAACAAAAAGTGTACGTGAAACGAAGTTAGGAGACCTGGTACACTATGAACAATACTCCACTGCAATTAGATTTTACTTCCAATGTGAGCCACATCTGTTAAAGTGAGATGAACAAATTTTGAATGAACAGTGTCAGTGATATCTCATGTCCTTGAATAATTGGGTCTCAAACCAACATAAACTTTTTCATGTTTTATGTAGTGATTTTTCAGGGATAATGTTTCAAACGTATTAGAATTTTATGAAAACAGTAAAGATTTTTTTCCAAAGAAAGGGAAAGAATTGTGGATGATCTCCACTTGAGAATAAATGAAAATGCAAAGAGTAGTTACAATTATATTTACAGGCATGTACTTTAAACGTGAGCAGTAACAAAAGTGTTGCCCTAGAGAAGTGATTGCTAAACATATTGATATTTCATGAATTTGCAACGAATATTTACTGTAAAAGTACTGTTTAGTCTCATGATTTCATTACTATGACTGATGTTTCATAATTATTTATTTTGTGTGTTATCTTCTGATGTACATACATTTCTGATTACTTATAACCGTGTATTTAATGTGATTTCTTGTGAATTATGACGAGATGTTATATTTTAGTAATGACCTTCGATGATTTTTGTACATTTATGGTATTATTTTGAACGTGTTTTGTTTGACTCGTTTTTGATATTATCAGCTGTGATTTCTGACAGTATTTCATAGTCAAACAATGATAATATCACACAACATGAAGGAATGAATGCGTTAATTACCAAATTGTTTGGGGACTGAACGTAGCTGATCTTGTTCCATTCGATGGACTGTGTGTGTGAGTGTGTAGTACAAAGCATCAGTGGGTGCGCGAATCAATCAAATGTTATTACAGTTTGTAAACTTCTCATATGAAAGCAGAGAAATTAAGATTCAGTGATGAAGAATTTGATCAGTATTAATGAGGTAAACTGGAAATGTGTAGAATGTAAAATTGTAATTCATTAGCAACACTAATGGATGAGTGAGTGATTGTTTGCTAGGGTAAAGAAATAAATTAAGATACCACCTTGGCAACATCCACCTTCCAAACTGTATCTGTTAAGAGCATGTAAATCCAATACCACAGAGGAGTCAAATTTTCTCAGTACACCTGTATTTTAATCACAGTTTTTCAATGAACATTTCGAATTTTAATGAAGAGCCATTATTACAGTTAAAGTATCCTGTAGCAACCCCTCACAAAATATTTTCACCGTCACCTGAACACAGAAAGCCAACTTTGGAGACGGATGACGGAAATTGCTGTCTTGCACGTGAAAAGCCCTTTGAAAACTGTGCGATACCATCAAACACATAGATCTTACAAAAAACTTTGTCTAAGGATGCAAGAGCTAGGGACATTGGTTTATCTAAATTTTTCCAGAGTGACAGCAAATCACAACAGTGCCTGAGGGAAGCTGTCTCATTGTCCGAGGAGAGAGACACAAATGGCGAGGAATTAGTTTTTTCAGAGGAGAATGGTAGAAAGGAGACCACTGGTTAACCAAGTTAGAGATACCACACAGAAGGGAACATCACTTTCAGAGGAGCAATTCGATAGGCTGGGGCTCAGAAGACTCGGAGCCAGTCAATTGAGTTGAGTATCTATCGAAAAACGCGACAAGGGAAAGCTTCATTTCTTCTTGTTTCTTGTTAATCGACTTCATATCTTGCCATCTTGTCACTCGAGCAGTGCTGCGACTCTACCATCTACGTTAGCCTCAGCCATCAGCTGATCTGATGTGTTTGGACCAATCCCCAGACTACTTCTTTCTGAAAGAGCAAGGTTTCTTCCAACCTAAAGACAGGAGATGAAATACCCACTTCTCTCACCCTAAAATTTTCCTTTTCGTTCAACGGCTAATATTTTGAAGATGGCGTCCCAACGCCCACACAAGAAATGGCCAACCAGACTCATACAAAGATACGCGCGTCCGCGTACGGGGACAGAGTTGCGCCAACTTGACGCCACCGGGGCTGATTTCCACAATAGCGTTCAGCTAAACCAAGAGCTTTCACCTGAATTTGACTAATTGTTTGCATACGTTATTAACCCCATATTCGTTCATAGTGAACAAGCATCCATGTTTGGGTCAGGTAGTAAAAGATACATTTCGTGCGGAAGGTCTCCTGTACAACTGCAGAAGGCAGAGGGAGAGTGTGGTGTGCATACAACGCACCTGCGTCCTCTGCGTCCTGCTATCCCACGACATTTGCTAAGTCAGTGTATACGAGAGGCGGATTGACTGACACCTCTCAAGGCATTTGTCAACACTCGTGTTGCGCCGTTGCACATGGTCAAAGATCATGCGGAGTGTGTAGAGTCCTGTTAGACATAGATACGTTGACTTGAGTTTCATGTAGATGACGTGTCAACTCATCAATAAGACATACAGTTGAGAAAATTTTAGTTCGTCAAAGTCCTATCGATGCTCACTTCCCAAATTGTCTTTCACAACCACCAAATATGCAGTTTGTCTTTCTATTACGTTTTGTTTACAAGTTCTTGGTTTTGTTTCTATGCATGTTTTAGCATGTACACTCATGTCCAGAAAAAGCAGAACACCTTGAAAGATTGGAAATGAAGTCCCATGCTTCTTGACAGAGCGGCAAGGTCCTAATGGATTTGGTTTTTTTTTTTGCCTTCCTCCAAGCGCAATGGGGATGAATGATGATGATGAAGGAGACAGAACAACACCCAGTCATCTCGGGGCAGGTGAAAATCCCTGACCACGCCGGGAATCGAACCACGGAGTCTGTGCTCGGGAAGCAAGAACACTACCGCTGGACCACGAGCTGCGGACCTTGAAAGACTAAAGACTGGAAGTTCATATACACAGGACATTTACATTAGTGTGTTCTGCTAAAATGATTAACGTTTGAACCATGTCAGCCAGCGATTTTCACATCAACATCGATCTCGTGACACACCACTGTCTACTGCTAAGATGTGCCTGCAACTCTCATGGTCGCCACGAACAAAAGGTAATTGATCAGTGTGACTTGAGCAGATGTGCTGGATGCCTCGCAGATGTATGCGCGAACCTTACCATAAAATAAGTGAATTTGAAAGAGGGCGCCTTGTGGGCATGAGAGAATGAGATGTGTCCATCCTGGAAATCGCTGCTCGTGTGGGAAGAATTGTTTCGGCAGTGCAACGGGTGTGTGCAGAATGGTTCACGAAGGTCAAAGAACACGACGAGATGGGTAAGGTTGCGCCACCCAGCCCCCACCCCCGAGAAGATGGGCACCTCATCCAAATGGCATTGCAAGACAAATCTGCGTCCTCCTCGGCTGTGGCGCAACAGTGGAACACATCGCACACTATTAGAGGTGACAGTCCGTCACCGTTTATTACGGCAAGACTTAGTGCGGGTCGTCCACTTCTCCGCCTACCATTGGCTAATGTGCAGAAACATGCTAGAATGTACTGGCGTCTGGAACGAAATGCTGGAGACAGGAATGGCGCCAGATATTGTTTTCGGACGAATTCAGGTTCTGTTTGTTTGAAAATCATGGCCGCATTTTGATTTGCCGCACTCAGGGGGAGCGGCATCACAGCCACTACATTCGCACAAGACATACAGCGCCGACTCGAGACCTTACGGTGTAGTGGTCTACCGGCTACATCCACAAATCGTAGCTGGTACGTGTCCAGGGCACTGTGACCAATTTGACTTCTGTGAATTACATCCTGGGACCCGTAGCCACACCCTTTCTGCACGACACACCAGACGCCATTTTTCAGCAACGCAATGCACAGCCACAAGTTGCTGAACGAACACGAGCCTTCTTGGTCTCTCAGGATGTCAGCCTTTTGCCCTGGCCCGCCAGACCACCAGATTTGTCGCCAACTGAAAATGTGTGGAATATGGTGACACGACAGGTGCACCATTGCGACCCAGGGCCAACCACCACAGATGAACTTTGAAACCATGTGAATGGAGCAAGGACAACTACAACACAGGACGCCATTCGTGCCTTATACGCGTCGATGCCATCACGCAGTGTCCATGGTGGACCCTGTGTCTATAAGGTCACAGGATACATGCCGAACCGAGCTGAATGAAATGCTAATCATTTCTGCAGAACTTTCAAATGTACATGTCCTGTGAATATGAACTTCCTATGTCTAGTCTTTCTAGGTGTTCTGTTTTTTCTGAACATGAGTGTCTGCTGATGCATCCATACGTTAACACAAAATGTAGGCTATGAAAAAATTTTGTTGACTCACACAAATGCTCTTGTGTAAGTAAGTTATTTTATGATAATATAAACTCTGTTCGAACAAGCCTTGAAGGCCCAGCGGTACCGACCGAGTCACTGGAAGTGGATATGGAGGGCATGTAATCAGCACACCGCCCTCCCTATTGTCAGTTTTCGTAACCGTAGCCCTTCAGTTGGCCTCGCAAGTGCCGAGTGCGCGCTGTGTGCCAGACCCGAACTACTTCCCCTCCAAGTGTTAGCCAAGCCCCATAGCACTTGTTTCATCCGACGAGAACCAGTGTTACCACTTTTATAATAGTGGCTGATATTAATGTTATGCTCCGAAATATTTTTAAGGTTTCAACGTTACAGTTTGAATGTTACTTAACATTTGTTTTAGGTATCAATTAACAATGTCTTAGGAACCGAAACATACCTGTAATGAATGTCAATAAATTTTTAAATGTGAGAAAAAGTTTACACCCACGGTGGAATCACGGCTTTAACTCTCAGCACAGCAAAATAATAATGAGAGATATGTAGGCATTGGCGGATTGATTCACTGTATACACTGGCAGATAAAAAATGTGAAGCACGCAGAAGAGATGGTCGGATGTCAATGCAACGTACACACTATCGGCAGGTATGTAAGACTGGAGTGGCAACTCTCTGCGACAGGTAAAACAACCACCATAGTGCATTAGTCATTTTTATGTTATGTGTTGTTACCAGGCTCGGTACAGCAAGGGGCGGGAACAACGACAGATGCTGAGCCATCACTGTGAAGGACACAGAGGTGTCGCGTATTCTTGTTAGACAAAGTATCAGCACCTGATAGAATTCGCATTATGGGGCTCCATTTTGTCGGTTCGTTGAGTCGTGCAGTATCCATACTTTTGGGGCATTCGGATGTGTTAATGGTCCGATGCTGGGCTGTATGGAAACTTGAGAGCAGGTATACTCGTTGTCAAAGCTCCATTCGACGACGTCCGACCACCACAAGTCAAGAACTAGTTTTGGAAGTCGTCTGTGTCCAGAACAGGTAGCCATGCACGGACATCGGTGAAGTAGTCCCAAATCTCACGTACAAAGGGAAGTATAGCGCTGCCCGCCAAATCCGTAGCAAGTCCAGGCTTTGCAAAGCTATTGCCTGCCTCGCTTGGTCCACAAATGAAAGTTTTCGCACATTTTGAGAGCAATGCACTTCGATAAATGCAGCAGCTCTGCGAACTCTGTGTCATGTGATAAATTTACATATAAACTAGTTTATGAAATTCCTGTGCGTAATTTTCGAGGGACAGAAATGTAGCGATTAATATGTGAATATTGGCTACAGTGGAAAAATGGTATTACCTGGCCAAATGATCTAAAAGCCTGTCAAGCATGGCAGCGTATATTGAAAAAGCTTTCATCCTCATGAGAGCATATTTTCAGTTCTTTCAGAGCAGATAAGAGCTATTACTACAAAAGAGAAATTGTCTGAGTAAAATGAAATGTCGTGTGACGAGGGCCTCCCGTCGGGTAGACCGCTCGCCTGGTGCAAGTCTTTCGATTTTACGCCACTTCGGCGACTATCGCGTCGATGGGGATGAAATGATGATGATTAGGACAACAAAACACCCTGTCCCTGAGCGGAGAAAATCTCCGACCCAGCCGGGAATCGAAGCCGGGCCCTGAGGATTGACAGTCTGTAGCGTTGGCCACTTTTTTTTTAAATCTCATTTTGTTTGTTGTATCTGCTCAGGGCGGACGTCGCAAGACACTCGTTTCAGTTCTTCCTTGATCCATTAACTCAGTTTTTTTTTATCACAGAGGGCAGCAAATCCTCTGACCGAACACGCCGAGCTACCGTGTTGGCTTCCACTCAGCTACCGGGGCCGGACATTATATGAGTTATTGGCAGCCATTCAGTGCACCTAAGTCTGCCGGAAATTGTCAGGTTGAGATCCCAACGCAGGAAGAGTGTTACAATGACTGGTCGGAAACTCAAAACTGGGATGACATTTACAATCGTCAAGCGTCATTTACCGTTGATGTCATACCATAGAGAACAGACGCGTCTAGAGCAGAGCCAGAGTCAAACGGGACACTGAGTGGCCTTCGATGGCGCTCAACGACGAGACTCGCTTCCGTTCGTGGCGGTGAGACGGATGCCAGCGTGTCCAGAGGCGACCTCATGAAAAGACACAAGAAGACCCATACCTCTACTACTCCTGGGATCGTAGAATGCGGAGCTGTAGCATATGACAACTAGACTCATTTGGTAATTACTGAAGGGAGGCTGAATGGTCACCGGTATGTTGCAAGAGCGGTAAACCGTGTTGTCACACTATTCTTGACTCAAGTACTAACTTGCATATTCCATCAGGATAATGCAAAATCCCGCACTGCATTTCACACCACAACACTTTGAGGAATATAAGGATTGGCCCGTTCAGTCACCTCATTTACCATCCATAGAGCATGCATTGAGCAAGCAGTACAGTAAACCTCAGGAAAACCAAAGGAGTAAGAATTAAAGTTAAGGGAGAAGAATTAACAACACTGAGGTTCGCCGAAGACTTTGTAATTCTCTCAGAGACAGGGAAGAACTTGGGAAAAACATTTGAATTCAGTGGACAGTATCTTGAAACAAGCACGTACGACAAAAAACAATAAAATCAAAACAGGTCTAATGAAATGTAGTCGAATGAAATCAGGTGACACTGAGTAAATTAGATTAGGAAATGAGACATTTAAAGTAGTAGATGAGTTTTGTTATATGGGCAGCAAAATAACTGACGAGGGTCGAAGTAGAGAGGGAAAAATATAGACTGCCAATTGAAAGTTAAGTGTTTCTGAATTATAGAAATCTGTTAACACCGAATACCCTTACATGGAAGCGAAACATGGTCGATAAATAATTTAGACAAGAAGAGAATAGAGGCTTCTGAAATGTGGTGGTACAGAGGAATGCTGAAGATGAGATGGGTAGAGCACATAACTAATGAGAAAATACTGGATACAACTGGCGAGAAAGGAAAACAGTGGCACAATCTGACTATAAGTAGGTGTCAGTTGATAGGACATATTCTGAGACGTCAATGGATCACCAATATAGTACTGGAGGGAAGTAAGCAGGGAAAAAATTGTAGAGGCAGACCAATACAGCATGTAGATTCAGAAGTATGTAGTTTCAGTAATTATTGGGAGACAAAGAGGCTTGATGGAGTAGCGTGGAAAGTTATATGAAACCAGCCTTCGGACTGAAGACCGAAACAACAACAGAGCATGCTATGAGAGGCGTGCTATTCAGACCAACTTCCAGCCAGTAATTGTGATGAAATGATACAGGCTATGTTTCAGACGTTGCAAGAGATACCTCAAAATGATATTCAGAGGCTGTTTGCTTCTATGCGACAACAAATACGTTGTGCATATTCGCGATCATAGGAGCACACCTCATACTTTCCTGGCAGTTGACACCGGTCTCGAATTGTTTAAATGTTCAAATGTGTGTGAAATCTTATGGGACTTAACTGCTAACGTCATCAGTCCCTAAGCTTACACACTACTTAACCTAAATTATTCTAAGGACAAACACACACACCCATGATCGAGGGGGGACTCGAACCTCCGCCGGGAGGTCTCAAATTGATTACTCGTTACGAGACGAACATCTTGGCAGAATTTGATAAACATTGTACTATTTTTGGAACGCCGCTCCAGTTGCTTTTCTTAGAACTTTATTGAGTTCACATGACGGGTTTCGTCCCCTGTGTTGAGCCATTATCAAGTGTATTTGGAAGTTACGCTGTAGAGAAACAACATCAGATGACGTCATTTGAAGTTGCTCCTCTACAGCATGCCTTTCAGATGCAGTTGACAGTGACCCAATATAAAGGACGAAACAGGTGGTGTGAACGTAAAAAAGTTCTAAAAAAAGCAAATGGAACGACGTTTCACCAATGGAACAACAGTTGCAGTATCAAGAGTACCATTCAGACATGGAGAAACTAATAAATATCATACTAATACTTCTTGATGTAACCATCCATTCGTGTCAGCGAACGTCATGAACTATGCTGCAATAGACAACACATCTAAGTGGAGGTTATAAGGTGACTTGATAGAGTATGTGCAGGAAAGCTTTGCCACTGCAGTGGCTGCGGTACGACAGCGCGAGATTCCGAACTGAGCACCGAGCCGGTCCCGGCGGAGCACGTAGCGGGAGAGGCACTCAGCTCGGCCCGGCACCGCAAGACGGCGACCCCGTAAACGGCGATGAAGCGGAAGGGAAGTGCGCGGCTCCTGCGGGGGGCGCAGCGGTTCCCAGCCGCCCGCACTCGCCCCTTTCTTCTCTCCTCCACTTTGCCGTCCACTCGGGCCGGCGCTAACGACTATGTTAACAACCCGCCGGAAACTTAATTTTGCCGCCTTCACCGAATGCGCCCGGCGCTGGCCTTCCCGGCTCCGTGGTTGGCGACCTTCTCCCCCCCCCCCGGGGGCCCCCGCACGCTAAAAACCGGCGATCCGACGGCAAATTACCGACTCGCCGCCGGCGCCGTTACGAAATTTTCAATGTGATGCCCAATTTGGGTGTCCCTGGGCCCCGGCCGTCCTCCTCCTCGCGCGTCTGCAGCGAGAATGAGGCAGCCGGGCAGTCCATTGTGCGGCGGTGGTTAATGCGGCGGCCCCTTAATGGGTCCGCGAGACGGTCCGGCGCTCCCGAGAGGGGCAGCAGGCCGCTGTGGCGCCACCATCCACCCCTGCCCAGAGGAAGACCGTTAGTAATTGGGAGGCCTTCGCAACTGCAGTGTGCTTGCCAACTTTTTCGACCCTCATTGCTGATTATCCCTTGTGGTATTCTCCTACTTGCTCTTTACCATCTGGCCGTAGTGTGAAGGCCCACATCTTTGCACAATGAATTACACTCTACATCAGACTGCGTGCCGTCCAGAAACTTCCTCGCAAATCTCTACCCGGGTTCGAGATCCTGCCTGGCATACAGTTTTAATCTGCCAAGAAGTTTCAAAACAGTTCCATACTCAGCTACAAAGTGAAATTCATTGTTAAAGCATCCGGGAGTCTGTGTCTCAGTCGTTTCTACGTACTATCCCTTGTAACAGTACTCCCTCAATGTGTTGTTGTTGTTATTATTGTTGCCTTCAAACCAAAGACAAAACGGATTTGTCGCAGCTTTCCATGCAACTCTGTCCTCCACAAGCCTCCAAATAACTACGGCAACTTGCACTCTTCTGAGTGTCTGCTGCATTCATCCCTCCACAATTTTTACCCCCATCCCCTACCGAATCCCCTGCAATATTACACTGATGATTCCTAGGTGTCTCAGAATGTTTCCTGTCAACCGATCCTTCTTCTAGTCAGTTTGTGTCACAGCTTTCCTTTCTTCCCAGCTCCATTCAGTACCTCGTCATTAGTTACACTAATGGCCATTAAAATTGCTACACCTTGATGACGTGCTGCAGACGCGAAATTTAACGACAGGAAGAAGATGCTGTGATATGCAAATTATTAGCTTTTCAGAGCATTCACACAAGGTTGGCGCCGGTGGTGACACCTACAACGTTCTGATATGAGGAAAGTTTCCAACCGATTTCTCAAACGCAAACAGCAGTTCACCGGCGTTGCCTGGTGAAACGTTGTTGTGATGCCTCGTGTAAGGAGGAGGAATGCGTACCATCACGTTTCCGACTTTGATAAAGGTCGGATTGTAGCCTATCCCGATTGCGGTTTATCGTATCGCAACATTGCTGCTCGCGTTGGTCGAGATCCACTGACTGTTAGCAGAATATGGAATCGGTGGGTTCAGGACGGTAATACGGAACCGTACTGGATCCCAATGGCCTCGTATCTCTAGCAGTCGAGATGACAGGCATATTCTCCGCATGGCTGTAACGGATCGTGCAGCCACGTCTCGATCCCTGAGTCAACAGATGGGGTCGTTTGCAACAACAAACATCTGCACGAACAGTTCGACGACGTTTGCAGCAGCTCGTAGACCATGCCTGCAGTTACCCTTGACTCGGCATCACAGACAGGAGCACCTGCGATGGTGTACTCAACGACGAACCTGGGTGCACGAATGGCAAAACGTCATTTTTTCGGACGAATCTAGGTTCTGTTTACAGCATCATGATGGTCGCATCCGTGTTTGGCGACATCGTAGTGGTCGCACATTGGAAGCGTGTATTCGTCATCGCCATACTGACGTATCACCCGGCGTGATGGTATAGGGTGCCAGTGGTTACACGTCTCGGTCACCGCTTGTTCGCATTGACGGCACTTTGAATGGTGGATGTTACATTTCAGATGTTTTACTACCCGTGGCTCTACCCTCATTAGATCCCTGCGAAACCCTACATTTCAGCAGGATAATGCACGACCACATGTTGCAGGTCCTGTACGGGCCTTTCTGGATACAGAAAATGTTCGACTGCTGCCCTGGCCAGCATATTCTCGAGATCTCTCACCAATTGAAAACGTCTTGTCAATGGTGACCAAGCATCTGGCTCGTCACAATACGCCAGTCACTAGTCTTGATTAACTATGGCATTGTGTTGAAGCTGCATGAGCAGCTGTACCTGTACACGCCATCCAAGCTCTGTTTGACTCAATGTCCAGGCGTATGAAGGCCGTTATTACGGCCAGAGGTGGTTGTTCTGGGTACTGATTTCTCAGGATCTATGCACTCAAATTGCGTGAAAATGTAATCACATGTCAGTTCTAGTATAATATATTTTCCCAATGAACATCCGTTTACCATCCGCGTTTTTGTTGGTGTAGCAATTTTAATGGCCGGTAGTGTATGTGTTCTGAAACTGAAGTTAAACTCTGTCCGAACAGGTCTCGAAAGACCCTAACGGTACTTACTGTCATCGTCAGCCCACAGGCGTCACTGGATGCGGATATGGAGAGGCATGTGGTCAGCACACCGCTCTTTCGGCTGTTGTCAGTTTTCGTTACCTGAGTCGCTTCTTCTCAGTCAAGTAGCTCCTCCGTTTGCCTCACGAGGGCTGAGTGCACCCCTTTTGCAATCAACGCTCGCAGAGTGGACGTTCACTCATCCACGCGCTAGCCAAGGCCGACAGCGATTAACTTCGGTCATCCGACGAGAGCTCGTGTTACCGCTGTGGCACGGCCGTTGGCAGTTGTGTGATCTACCCATCTAATCTTCTGTATTCTTCTGTAGCACCACTTTTTAAAATTATCTATTCTTTTCTTGCCTAAACTATTTATCGACTATTTTTCACTTCCGTACATGGCTACATTCCATGGAAATACCTTAAGAAAAGACTTCCTGACACTTAAATCTATATTCGATGTTAACCAATTTCCTTCCTTCAGTGACGCTTTTCTTGTCATGTCAGTTTACATTTTATATCCTCTCTACTTAAGCCATCATCAGTTGTTTCACTGTCAAGATGAAAAACTGATGTACCTCTTTAAATACTTCGTTTCCTAATTTAATTTCCTCAGACTCGCCTAATTTAATTCGATTACATTTCATTATCCTTATTTTACTCTTGTTGATGTTCGTCTTCACCTTTCAATAAATTTCCCAATCTGTTCAACTGCTCTTTCAAGTCCTTTGCTGTCTCGACAGAATTACAATGTCATCGGCAAACCTCAGATTTTTTATTTCTTCTCCCAGAACCTAAATTCCTTCTCCAAATTTTTCTTTGGTTTCCTTTACCACTTGCTCAACGTACGGATTGAATAACATCGAGGATAGACTACAACCCTGTCTCACTCCATTTTCAATCGTTGCTTCCTTTTCAAGCACGTCAACTCTTATAACTGCCTATATACATTGGTGTCTTGCAACCGTCTAGAACTAAATTAAAATTATATGAAAACCTTCAGTTGCTGACGGGCGTTGATATCTATCAACGGGGACAGTTGAAAATGTGTGCCCCGACCGGGACTCGAACCCGGGATCTCCTGCTTACAGGGCAGACGCTCTATCCATCTGAACCACCGAGGACACAGTGGATAAGGCGACTGCAGGGACTATCTCCCGCACGCCTCCCGCGAGGCCCACATTCTCACCTTGTATGTCAACACACTACATTCGTAGTGTCCCACCCCAACGCACTCATTACTCGTGGAAGACATTCTTTCCAAGTCCCGTGAGAGTTCTGGGAATATGTGTACATCCGCTCCAAAGAAGAAGGTCATGGCCGGTATTGTCAGAGCTGTATACTTACATGGCTATGGTGTCTGTTGTTTCGGACATGTGCGAATATCCCCAGTCTCATACACTCTACACCACAATGTGAGTAATGGTTTTGTTGGTTCTTCCCCCAATGATTTTAGAAATTACGATGGAATATTATCCATCCCTTCTGCCTTATTTGATTTTAAGTATTCCAAAGCTATTGTAAATTCTGATTCTAATACTGGATCCCTGTATCTTCCCTGTCATCTACTGTTTCTTATTCCATTAGCATCCCTGCACTTTCTATTTAATTCATTCCTGTCTTGTATTTCTTTATCCCTGAATTTTTCTGAACATTTTTGTACTTCCTTGTTTTGTCAATCAGCTGAAGTATTTCTTCTCTTACCCATGGATTTTCTCAATTACCTTCCTTATACATACGTTTATGTGTTCCACTTCTGTGACTGTCTTTTTGAGAGATGCCCATCCCTCTTCAGTTGGATTGCCTGCTGAGTTATTCATTATCGTAGTGTCTGTAGCCTCAGAGGACTTCAAGCGTATCTCTTCATTTCTTGGTACTTCCGTATTCCTTTTCTTTACGCATTAATTCTTCGTGACTCGTCTTTTACCCTTGAGCCTACTCTTCATCATTACCAAATTGTGATTTGAGTCTATACCTGTCCCTGGATATGCCTTAGCGTACAGTATCTGATTTCGGAATTTCTGTCTGGCCGTGATATAATCTAGCTGAAATCTTCCTGTATCTCCTGGCCTTTTCCAAGTATATCTCCTCCTCATGTGATTCTTGAACAATGTATTCTCTGTTAACATCTAAAATTTATTGCAGATCAAAATTAGTCCTTCTTCTCGTCTCTCACTCCTATTTTCAGGCCAATATTTCCCCATAACCCGTTATTCCACAAGGTGAATAAAATCTTCCGCACTAGCTATTGAAACCCATCCATCGTCAGTTGATTTTTTTTCCCCAAACAGTCATGGCGAGACACGGTGAATGATCAGAGCCAAATCCCATCTTCCCTCGTTAAGTTCAGAATTCTTCTTTTCCTTCCCTTACAACCAAATTCCAGATCCCCGTGACTATCAGATTTTCATCTTCCTTTGGCATTGAATTACGCGTTCAATATCCTCACACGTCGGCGTGTATGCCTCAATTATTGTTGTCGTTGTTGATCTGCTGACAATTCTGATGATAACGACCGTGTCAATGAAATATTCACAGTAACTCCTTCCCTGTCCTACATTAGTATTCATGACAAATCCTACTCACGTTATACCATTTTCTGCTGCTGTTGATATTACCCTATACTCGTCTGACCACAAATCCTGTTCTCTTTCCATTTCACTTCACTGAGCCCACTACACCTAGACTGAGCCTTTCCATTTTCAGATTTTTTAACTTCCCGATCGCTTTCCGATTTCTGACATTTCACGTCACGACTTTCGTTGGTTATTCAATTTTTTTCACATGGTCCGTACCCAGAGATCCGAATGGAGGGATAATCCAGAATCTTTTGCTAGTGGAGAGATCATCATGACACATTTTCAGTTACAGACCACATGTTTTGTGGATAAGCATTATATATCTTTAATGCAGTGGTTACATTAGCTTCAGCATCCTCATGCCGTTGATCATTGCTGACCCGCCTTTCAGCGTCAGTTTCCGACCCCAAGGCTAAGAGAGTGCCTGAACTTTTATCCGTTCCTCCGCCCTCTTTGACAAGGCCGTTGGTGGATTGAGGGTGACTTCTTATGCTGGAAGTTATCGGCCGCCATTGATGATGATTTCTACTCGTAATTTAAACAGTTGTGGGATCCGAACCCTGGACTGAGAACATTTTGATTACTAATCAAAGACGCTACCTCTAGACCACACTGCTGCACACTGAAATGAAAACGATTTTAAAAAAAGTAGCTGCACGTTTTTAACAGAGTGCTATATCGGCTAAAAAGAGAAATACAACCAGAAAAACATATCTACATCTACGACGTGCTCCGAAAAGCTCTGTAGTACTTACATCAGCCACTCTATCTTTTATTATATATGCATATACACTATATAATCAGAGGTATCCGGACACCAATTAGCGGATATGCATTGCTACTTGAAAAAAGGAATATAAAAATCTAGTAATCGATATTCGGCGACAATGAAAGCGCTATATGCGCTCCTAGGATTGTAATAAGCATGATCTTTGTCTCGTAGTGTATAAGAAAAGAACTTTTCTTTCTTCGTGCTCTGCTTCTCTTTCGTCTTCTTCGTTCTGACGTCCTAGCTGAAGGTCGCATATAGATCACGGTCTGTAATTAATTTAACTATACGTAGTGTAACAATAAATTTTGTCAAATATGTATGTCAGTATCCAATGTAGCATGTGTTTTTGTTAGTAGCAAGAAAGTACCGTCCCTGCCCATTATTTAATTACGTAACAATTAAATGTTGTCCTGGCCATTTTGTGTACGTGCATTGTTGAAGCGGCGCCATTGGTGTTAAAATTCTAAAGACTTTCTTAATAGTCATTTAATTCTGAAAGTATTGAAGGGATTTAATCTCAATAAGTAGAAAACGCCGTCTTATAATATTTTACATTTCATTTTAGGCCAGAGGTACAGTTTTATTAAAAACAATTATTTCAGTTGTATACGCTACCATTGCACATAGGCGGCTATGAGCGTCAAGCTTCACACAGAAAAGTAAATAATTAATTGAGTATTGTGCTTAATTTGCTTATCGCGTAACATTAAAGAAAGATACGAGGGTAATCGCAAAAGTAAGATCTCCTACTTTTTATAAGTACAGAACTCTGTGTGGCAGGTGCATATACACTATATAATCAGAGGTATCCGGACACCAATTAGCGGATATGCATTGCTACTTGAAAAAAGGAATATAAAAATCTAGTAATCGATATTCGGCGACAATGAAAGCGCTATATGCGCTCCTAGGATTGTAATAAGCATGATCTTTGTCTCGTAGTGTATAAGAAAAGAACTTTTCTTTCTTCGTGCTCTGCTTCTCTTTCGTCTTCTTCGTTCTGACGTCCTAGCTGAAGGTCGCATATAGATCACGGTCTGTAATTAATTTAATTGTAATTAATAATTGTTATGAAGAGTGCTTCATGCGCTGTGTGTAAACATGCGCACGCCGCGCTGAGGCGCTCAGTCTTGGCTTGGCAGCTTTTGAGAATGGAGCTCTCGTTGGATGTTACCGCAAAGTGCGAATTGTGCGCAGTTATTCGATTTTTGAACGCAGAGGGCACTGCTCCGATTGAAATCCATCGCCATTTGACGGAAGTGTAAGGTGAGTCGTGGATGGATGTCACAAAAGTTCGTAAGTGGTATAGAGAGTTTGCAGCTAGTCGGACCGAAATTCACGACGAACAAAGGAGCAGGAGACCGTCAGTTTCTGAGGAGACAGTGTTGAAGGTTGAGCAAAGCATGCGTGGCGAAACCTGGGCATACCACTTTACACCTGAGGCCAAGCTGAATCACGCCAGTGGCGGCATCCTTCTTCGCCAAAGAGGCGGAAATTCAAACAAACACAGTCTGCCGGTAAAGTCATGACAATCGTTTTTTGGGATCGGAAAGGGGTATTGTTGGTCGACTTTATGCCCACCGGGATCACAGTTAACGCTGTCAGGTACTGCGAGACTCTGAAAAAACTCAAACGGGCGATTCAGAACCGGAGAAGAGGAATGTTGAGCAAGGGCATACACGTTCTCCATGACAACGCTCGCCCACTCATCGCTCGGCAAACCGTTGCTCTCCTGCAACAGTTTCAGTGGAACATAAACACCCACCCACCCTATAGTCCTGACCCGGCGCTCAGTGACTATCACCTGTTCCCTAGGTTAAAAGAACATTTGGCCGGAAAGCGATTCAGCTCCGACGACGAGGTGAAGGAAGAGGTTCATAACTTTCTGAACAGCATAGCGGCGAGCTGGTATGATATGCGCATACAAAAACTGCCACAGCGTCTACAAAAATGCACCGACAGAAATGGTGATTATGTCGAAAAATAGCTAAATGTTCAAGCTGTAAACTGATGTAAACCATTGTAGAAATAAACAGGTCTATGTACTTATAAAAAATAGGAGATCTTACTTTTGGAATTACCCTCGTATTTTTTTTATCCATCGTGAGCAAGACGGATGCCTTCAAGTTGGAACGCGTATGATATTTCTGGCGATAGCGCCCTGAGAAAAATTTGCCGTGCCTTTTAACGAATATAAAAGTTTTTTCTTAACACAACATTTCATTCCAAATTTAACAGAATAATTTATTTCATTCACTTTTCAAAACGTTACGCGATACGGACATTAATACAACCTTTATGAGTCTCTCCTGTGGACACTTACAACGAGCTGTTTGAATGTCCGTGGAGGAATGTTCCTCAATAGCTGACGTCAGAGAAGGTAGTGACGCTGGGGCTAAGGTCTGAGGCGAATTCGACGTTCTAACTCATCCCAAATGCGATCCACTGGGTTCAGGTTGGGACACTGGGCAAGCCAGTCCATTCCAGGAACGTTATTATCCACAAGCATTGCCTCACAGATACTGATTTGTGACGGGGTCCTTTGTCATGGGGATACCAACAACCTACTCAGTAACGCTACCTGCTCCGTGCTTCACTGTTGACACTACACAGGATGGCAGCTGACGTTCTCCAGGTAGCCTAAACCAACCCATCGGCTTGCCACATGTTTTAGCGCGATTTGTCGTTCCAAATCAAGCAGTCACTGCTCAACTTCGTCGCTCTTTACACATTTTCAAACATCGCTTAACATTGACTATCGCTTAGCGTTGATCACCAGAAAAGCGTGGTTTTTGACGAGTTACTCTAGCATTGTATCCCCTTCGTTTTACTCCCTAAATATAGTCAGCGTGCGTCCTGGAGTGCTAGTAGCCCACTGAAAATCACGGGTGATTCCTTCCGCTGATTTCATGTGATTTTTTATAATCATTACTGCAATGCTCAATGGTCCTTGACCGTGTTCATCAGTTCACGGGGCCTGCTAGGTCTTGTTTTAGCTATGGTTGTTATATAGCGCTTCCACTTCACGAGCATTCTTGTCCCTGACGTCCAGTGACTAGTCTACCTTTGAAGTCACGAAGCTCTCCTAGGCGACCCGTTCTGCTGTTACTGTGTCTCTACTGACAGCGCAGTAATTCTCGCGCTCTGTTATACTGGTGCGTCCGTCTCTCGGGACATGTAGTGCTCTGTTCCGCACTGCACAGCGGAGTCCGCAAACTTCTGATCAGATAACGTGAAACTCAACATCAAAATTGGTGATTACGATGTAGACGAAGTTAATAAATTCTGCTACTTTGCAAGAAAAATAATCCATGACGGACGAAGCAATGAGGACGTTAAAAAAGCATACCAGTATAGGAAAAACAGAGCATTCTTGGCCAAGAGAAGTCTACTGATATCAAACGTAGGCCTTATTTTCAAGATGAAGTTTCTGAGAATGAAGGTTTGGAGCACGGCACTGTATGGCAGTTAATCAAGGATAATGAGAAACATGGAACACAAAAAAATAGACGCACTACAGATGTGGTGCTAAGGAAGAATGTCGGAAGTTGGGTGGACTGATGACATAAGAAATGAAAGGCTATCCGCAAAATCGGCGAGGAACGGAGCATATGGAAAGCAATGAGAATAAGAGGGGACACAATAACACGACATGTGTTAAGACATCAGGAACTAACCTCGATGTACCAGAGGGAGCTGAAAAGAGTAAAAACTGAAGGGGAAGACAGAGATTGGAATACATCCAGCAAAAAATCGAAGGCGTAGGTTGCAAGTGCTACTCTGAGATGAAGAGGTTATCGCTGGAGAGGAATTCGTGACGGGCCGCATCGAAGCAGTCAGAAGACTGATGGCTCAAAAAAAGAGTAAAGCTTTCTTAGTGCTCGGGGCGGAGAACTGTCGGCCCCAAAAATTAAAGTTACGTTATTAATTCTTGTTTGTGCAGAGCCTGAAAATGTGTAGTTCTAGTGCAAGTTGAAATCTTCTTACCAATGTCTAGCTATCTGCTAGACGAGCCGAAACAAAACGTGCAGTCCATTTAGATTACTGTGTCTGGGTACAGTGGGGCGGAGATTTCAGCGTATACCAAGACTGCAGACATACACCTGGAAACAAACAAAAATTAATTATTTTATTTTATTTGCTGTACATGATAATAAAAACTTTATGACTAACCCGCAGTACGTTTTCTATGCTCTCTTGACTTTCACCGCAAATCTCCCACGACGACTGAAAATAATCGTTAAACGTGACAGAAGTGCAACCCTTCCGCAAATTGCTGCAGATATCATTGCTAGGTCATGAACAAGTGTCAGCGTGCGAACCATTCAACGAGACATCATCAACATGGGCTTTCTGAGCCGAAGGCCCACTCGCGTACCCTTGACGACAGCACGACACAAAACAGGACGCCTCGTCTGAGCCTGTCATCATCGACATTGGACTGTTGATGACTGGAAACATGTTGCCTGGTCGGACGACTCACGTTTCAAACTGTATCGAGCAAATGGGTGTGTAGGAGTATGGAGACAACCTCATAAATTCTTTGATCCTGCATCTCAGCAGGGGACTGTTCAAGCTGGTGAAGCCTCTGTAATGGTGTGGGGCGTTTACAGATGTAGTGACATAAGACCCGTGAAACGTCTAGATACGACTCTGACAGGTGACACGTACGTAAGCATCCTGTCTGATCATCTGCATCCATTGTGCATTCGGACGGACTTGGACAACTCCAGCAGGACACTGCGACACCCGTACGTCGGAATTGCTACAGAGTGGTTCCAGGAATGCACTTCTGAGTTTAAACACTTCCGCTGGCCACCTAACTCCCCAGATGTGAACGTTATTGAGCATATGTGAGATGCCCTTGCAGCGTTCTGTTCAGAAGAGATCTCCACCCCCTCGTACTGCAGGTGTCAAGGTGTCAGTTCCTTCTCAGCGTTACTTCAGACATTTGTCGAATCCACGGCACGTCGTGTTGCGGCACTTCTGCGTGCTCGCAGGGGCCCTACACGATAATAGGCAGGCGAGAGTGAGAGAAGATAAGTTCAGTGTATATCAAATGTGTTTTCTGTATAAATTATGTATAAAAGCAACGTTGTTTAAGGAATACTGCACTTAAGTACAATGAATTACGTTCTAATCCTACTAAAAAAACTTACAACCGTAAGTGTATTCTTCTTGTCAAGATAAATTCATGTATCAAATGCTCAAACTGTATATAATCTGTATAACAAGAGTTGTGTATGTCTCTAAAGTATTGCATAGAATATACCACTACTATGAACAATGAGACAAACAATTATAGAATATCAAGTAGTGTCCTGACATGCAAGTAATATATCCACAAACATAAACACAACAAACATACATAAACACAAACCGTTTCGGATAAGAATAGCTCGAGGTTCTACCAAGACCTCACCTGAAATTGGTAGAAACAGGCTACTGCCAACCAACAAGCTACAGTACTTAGACTAAATTACACAAACAAAAATAGTGTACCACTTCCCTCTACACATTGCAACTTATTTTCACCACACTTCTTGTATTACCTTTTTTTGGTGACATTTGCATTATATAAATCATATTCTCCTCAACTAGGGACAAATAAACTACATAGAATCACTTTAACAATTGTTAAGGATTCAATTCTCTGTAAGATTAGAGAAATTTTTGTATAGTATGTTCTTTATGTTACTTAAAATAATATTAAAACTGCATACCAGTGAGATTGTAATAATAAGTCTTTGCTGTTAGATGTAGAACCATACAGCTCACTTATTATTTCAAGGCAGTGGGCTACGCTACACTTTTAATGAAATAAATAAATATTAAATAAATCTCCAGAGAGTCTCACGAAGTGAGGATACGTGGTATTGTTGATGGTGATCCACCCGTCGACTGAGTTCGTTAAGCCCGGCGGCTCCATTGGTGCTATTCCAGATAGGCTATGTACCGAGTTTCATCCTCTGAATCTTTTCTCCAATACAAAGCAAATATGACACCTCACTACGCACAATATAGTCATCTACAGTCAACAGGTACCTTTAACACACAACTCTCACACTTCACGAAGGAAAGAAAAACCTTTCAGTTACGTGGCTGATTCAACTCCTCAAGGCTTCCATGCAATATTACATGCAACATTACTTTTTATCTCGATGTCTGTTGCAAGGTCCTATCCACAAGGGGTGCAAAACACTGCACCAGAACTGTAACATAGGTTGCGTTAGTTTGAATTTGAAGGCAAAAAGTAATCGAAGGTTGGAGTTTAACGTTCCGTCGATGACGACGTTGTTAGAGAAGGAGCATAAGTTTAAATGGGACCAGGACAGGGAAGGAAATCGCTGTGACTCTTCAAAAATCAAGCTTTCTATCTTCGCGGAATGCCATTATTTTCTAGCTTAAAACAAACAGATGTTATACACATTTGTCTGTGAAGCCGCACATCCACTTTCAATACGTTTATAACTGGGAAAGACATTTGCCATTTTGACAGTAACCCGACACTGTTCACTGTGGGAGAGGTTCTTAGCAAATGTACGTTATCGCATGCATCGTGAAATTCCATTTTCTAGCGGATTCTTTGTTAGCTTCGAAAAAATTGTTTTTTCCCTATATAGGGAATGTTTGTATCTGTATCGTCTATTTCCGAGTTTGTGCAGTAGTCGAATTATATATTGGGAGTAAGACATCAAAGCAAAAGTATATTTCAATTTTAAGTATTCTCCTTTCCACAACACAATTTTTTAATGTCCTACCCATGTGTCAAAGAAGTTACGACAGCTTCAGTTTGTGCTCACTTATTTTCTGATCCAACATGTTTCTTGGAATCTTTAAAATATCTAAACATTCATATAACAGAACATTGTGTGTAGCTTACTTTCCAAAAATGGTATTTCAGAAACCAACTTTATTACAAATAAATTTTGAAAGCTTCTTTAATTTATGTTATAACACAAGTTTTCATTTTTCAAAATTAATTAGAGGTGGTGGTATATATTGCAAAATTTTGAGTTATTACAACAGTTGATTGTACAGTTTGCAAGAATGTTAATTACATATAAACTTTTATGTGAGAAACATATCATCATTTCGAAAAGCTTTAGCGTTTGGGGTGTGTTCTACCCTTTAAAAGTGAAATTGGTCACAACCAAGAAAATACAATGTTGTAGTGTTTTACCCATATTACACATGCACTAAGTTTCGCCAAAAAACCGTTTACTCACTCCTGGTAACGTTGCCTTGCGAGTGTCTTCCAGCTCCTGTGTGTATTTTCTGTAAATTATACAGTGTTCTCTAGATATTAGCTCGTGGTTATAATAAGTGTATCGGCAGCGTCGTGTAATCTATACCTCTAGTTTCTTCTTGACCCTCTTGTTCATTTACATGATTTGTGACGAGTTTGTCGCTACCTGTTAAATAAAAAAAGTATTCCAGATTTCTTTTTACTTACTCCTGATGTATGACAGCCATTTCAATTGAGATCTGTAGAAGGAAAGTTAATATATCTTTTTGTAAATACATATTTTGTTTTCTTGTTTTATGACACTTTCTAGATCCTTGATGATCTCCTCACTATGGGCCTATAGGGCATAAAGTACATCTACACTACTTGGAATTACATAATGGACATTTTATCTTCAGTATGGCTGAATAACAATTGCGTTGCAGCCGTTATCCCTAACCTTTCTCAGATAATGCTCGACAAGATAAAGTCTTTGTTTTGATCAGGAGCATAAGCACTGTCATTGGTCTCGATTTTACAACTACACATTGAACGCGTTTCTAATGGTAAGGTAAATAACAGATGAGACGATAGACTTTATATATACTTGGCCATTATAATAGAAAATAGAAGCTTTCCCGAAATAGTAACAAATCATTGCCTTGCAGTAATTACAAGGCAGAGTCAAACGAAAAAACGAAAACAATACAGATGAAAAGAAGCAACTAAATTGTTTATTATTTAAAAAACAATCGCCATAACTTTTAATACATTTACCACTCCCCACCCCAGGAGACAGTAACAGGCATGCCTCCCTGATAAAGTCATGCTAACCTTTTTCGCTGACTGCAAGAGCTCGCTGCTCATTGACTTTCTGGAACATTGAGCCACAATTAATTCGCAGCGGTACATGGACACCGCAAAAAATGAAGCGCTTCATCAAATCCAAACGATCAGAAACGTTGATGGATGGCATCATTCTATTGCATGATAATGCCCACCCACATGATGTTTCGACTACGATGCAGAAGTTTCGATCATACATCGATATGTGAATCGAATGTTTGTACGCCTTCGCCATAGGCGGCGCATGTGTAAGCTTATTTCTTTGCCGCCGACCAGCATCTATGTTTTAAATGATTCAAATGGCCGCATGCCCGAACAATGGGACTTAACATCTGTGGTCATCAGTCCCCTAGAACTTAGAACTACCCTAGAACTTAGAACTACTTAAACCTAACTAACCTAAGGATATCAGACACATCCATGCCAGAGGCAAGATTCGAACCTGCGACCGTAGTGGTGACACGGTTCCAGACTGAAGCGCCAGAACAGCAAGGCCATACCGGCCGGCCAGCATCTGTGACAGGCAGGCACAGTACCCCCGCAGTAGAGCAAATAAGACCGCGCTCGGCATCTTGTCGTCAGTCTTGTAACTCACTCTGAGGAAGGCCGGACGATACGCGGCCAAAATATCAGTGAAGAAAATTTTATTTGCGCTGCCGCATGCCCGAAATTTAATGGACGGTTGGAACTTTCATTTGTACTCTGAGTGTCCCCATGAAGACATTTACTAAGCAAAAACAGGGTCACTCAGGTCTCTAAAAATTGGTTTTATTTCATTCATAACAGGCTCAGGAAGAGAATGCTTATGATGGTATATTTGACTACTTTCTTTTGCCAAACCAAGGACCTGCTACTTTAGGGTAAAGTCCATGAACAGGGTGGTCATCTGTGGACAACTTATGAAAGTAGGTGGCCCATACAGCTTTTCTCATTGCCGTAACGTCACTCAGAGGTGCAGTTCGTCTAATGGCCAGTCCATAATAACTCTGAAGAAGGTCTGTTTCAGTTTCTGTCAATCTGCCTCGGCCAGACAGAGATTTTCCATCAGATAGCAACTTTACTTTCATTTTTCTTAGTAGCGTCCTCAATCTAGCACCCATCCTCTTTTGCACATGTCCACAACTCTCCAGTTTTGTTACCAAGATATCACCATAAACATTGAACTAATTAATTTTATTGAAAGCTTTAGAGTACCCATCGCGTTGGTACTTCATATATATATATATATATATATATATATATATATATATATATATATATATATATATATATATATATATATATATATCGTTATAAACGGGCACCGACCTGTTAAATATTTTTAGAGCTCCATCACACTCCATAACTCCACTGCAACCATCATAATTCTTAGAACAGTGATGAGTGTCTCGACGTGAATGAGGCAACGTTAAATTGTGATGAGGTGTTTATGATTGTATGTCTATTTATACAGGGTGTTACACAAAGGTACGGCCAAACTTTCAGGAAACATTCCTCACACACAAATAAAGAAAAGATGTTATGTGGACATGTGTCTTTCTTTCCATGTTAGAGCTCATTGTATTACTTCTCTTCAAATCACATTAATCATGGAATGGAAACATACAGCAACAGAATTTACCAGCGTGACTTCAAACACTTTGTTACAGGAATTGTTCAAAATGTCCTCCGTTAGCGAGGATACATGCATCCACCCTCCGTCGCATGGAATCCCTGATGCGCTGATGCAGCCCTGGAGAATGGCGTATTTTATCACAGCCGTCTACAATACGAGCACGAAGAGTCTCTACATTTGGTACCGGGGTTGCGTAGACAAGAGCTTTCAAATTCCCCCATAAATGAAAGTCAAGAGGGTTGAGGTCAGGAGAGCGTGGAGGCCATGGAATTGGTCCGCCTCTATCAATCCATCGGTCACCGAATCTGTTGTTGAGCAGCGTACGAACAGTTCGACTGAAATGTGCAGGATCTCCACCGCGCATGAACCACATGTTGTGTCGTACTTGTAAAGGCACATGTTCTAGCAGCACAGGTAGAGTATCACGTATGAAATCAACATACCGTGCTCCATTGAGCGTAGGTGGAAGAACATGGGGCCCACTCAAGACATCACCAACAATGCCTGCCCAAACGTTCACAGAAAATCTTTTTGTAACACCCTGTATATTACATTTTTCAGAAAACTGGCATTTTATGAAAGATTGTGTAACAAAAATCTTAGTCCCTGAAACCCAACAAAGAGTGAAGGTATTGATGAAAGACGACAGGGGAGGAAAATTTTTGCCCCACAGGTAATTAATAACTTTCATGATTAGTGTTAATTTAATGCTCTGTTTTTAATTATGTCACAAATAACTTAGTTGGCTGAAATGTTTGTAGTTTCTTTGTAATGAGGGAATTTTATAGTTGGTAAAGTTTTCTTATGTTGTGCAGTCTTCTTTTTAACAATCAGAGTTTTGTTTCTTAAAAACGATTTCCCTTAAAGTAAAACCCACCTCTACGATTCATAGTAAAGTTGTGAAGATTCTGTCGTGTGTGTATTGCACCTTACGACACTCGACGGCACAGACTGTTCCTGACAAACGAAAAAAATTAGAGTAGATTATTTACTTTTAGCTGCTTTATCCACAGATATGTATTTCCTCTTGAGAACGTCGGTACTCCAGGCACAAAAACAGAACGCTGAGCAAGAGCTAAGTCACTTTTATTTCAGGACAGATCTCACCCTACATTCCTGAGCAAAGAGTGTGTAGTCAGGGTTCTTAGGTGTCGTGCTAGCTAGTGCAATAATTTTCACTGAACAGTGTTGGTAATTTCAGGTAGTTATTCTCTTCCAAGTAGAGCAATAAATTATATTTGTAGATTTTCCAAGTTAAACATTGCACTTGATGTCACGCAACGTTCATAATGTGCTTCGGTACTGAGTTTTAGTTATATACTTTTCACAGAGAACAATTAGTTTCTTTTGCCAATTAATTAGATTCATTTTCTTCATTTGAGATTTTGCATCTCATGAAGTTTAAAGATTTATTTCACGACGCTGTTCACATACTCAACACGCAACCAACCAAGTCAGTTTTGCTCAGCAAATGAATACAATTTCTGAAGTACATGTTACACAAGCAGTAAGTTTTGGAAAACAAAATATTCGGTGTTCACTCATATAGATAGTATTTTTTATTATTTTTATTTTTTTATTCTTGTTTTATTTGATTTATTTATTTTAGAAGAGTTACGCATTAACCAGCTGTATCTCTGTAACCAATAAAAATTGAACACATGTTATTTGGAATGTTTTATTCGAATTAGTCCAAACTAAGACCTCGTAAAATATCTACTATTCCTCCTGAAAAATCATGTACTTGGACGGTAATGTCTCCACGTTTTAGTACTCCCAAAGACTGACGCGGTATTGTTGAGTCATCTTGGTTCAAATGGCTCTGAGCACTATGGGACTCAACTGCTGTGGTCATTAGTCCCCTAGAACTTAGAACTACTTAAACCTAACTAACCTAAGGACATCACACACATCCATGCCCGAGGCAGGATTCGAACCTGCGACCGTAGCAGTCGCACGGTTCCGGACTGCGCGCCTATGAGTCATCTTGAATTTCATCATTTGTTCCATTATGGAACGCAGTTTCCTGTAATACGACGTTCACGTAGACATTAGGTGTTCAGGAGAAAAAAGTCTCCAGTGTCTTGAGTAAACACTGATAAACGTCACTCCAGATATGGAAGGTGCGGCAACGGAGTGGCTTAGAAGGTCGGAGATAAACGCCAGTTTGAGTGCCCGCTCCGGATGCGTGTGTAAGACAGCTCTCACTTAACGGAGATTCAGGCGAGCAATTTGCTTAACCGAGGTCGAGGAGTCTCTTTGTCGCAGCGACACCTACAAAGAAAGCAGCGAAGCCGCGCGTCCTGCGGTCCCGTCCGTGAAATCCCCCCCACCCCCCCCACCCCTCCCCCTTGCCCGTAACGACGTTAGCGCGCGCGAGCGTCATAAAAATTCTCGCTGCCTTCATAATTCTTTCCGACTGACATCCTACTTTATTTTTACTTAATTATTTCCACGCAGTTTCATTTTCCTCCAGTCTCGGGTAGATTAAATTTCCTGACGGAAAATTAGGTTACAGCGGAATTCGGACCGGCTACTGCATTTCCCATCAACGAGGCGACACCCTGGGTGGCAGAAATGAGCGAGAAGGACAGATAAGCCCGCCGTCCCAAGGGCTAATTATTGCTCCGCAGACCCGCTGCTACACTCATTGACTCATTACCACGAAATGTGCCACAAGGAGGCAATTGCGCTTGCTGTGGTAACCTCGACGTTTAGCATAGACCATTAAAGGCCTCGGTTAAACTTACCGCAACCACACTCGACAACGGTGGCAACGTGTATCAGAGCACGTGGTGGATTTTAATTGCGTTCATTTCAGACACATTCGAGGGAATACTATCCTCTTTTGCTAGAATGATGTTTTGTTTTCATGGCGAACAAGTCCCCAAAATTACCAAAATAATCTTTAATATGGCCGCAGAGAGGAATAATTTGTAAATAGTGGACTGCATCGACTCTGCAATCATTTCATTCGCCGATAGATAATTTTTACAACAATATTGGGCACGTTGTGATGTAAAATGTCAAGGAAAAAAAAGTGATTAGACTTAGTGTTATTGTGTTAAAAACTGACACTGAGACCATGGTTGTGTACAAAATGTAGAGTGATTCTTTCAGAGAAAAAGTGGGCACCCCGCCTCTATTAATAATGCTTTTTATTTAAGTAAATAACACCATAACCGGTTTCAAGCTGACAGTTTCACCTTCAGGCGGCTGTTTGGCAAATGCCTCAAAACATGTGGTGCGTGTTAGAAATCTACTCTGTGACAAATCTAAAGTGTTCAGTGAAAAAAATTTACGTGTGCAACGATAAGAATGCAGTGGGAATGTATCTCTTGGACCATGAAAACAAATACTACATACCGACGTTTCACGACAATTTATCTTTAAAAAAAAAGCGCCTCATGTAATGGAACGAAGAAAACCGTCTGAAGATGAATCGTAATGTTCGAACCGGTAACGGTACCTTTTGAATAAAGGAATTGAAAATAAAATTTTGGCTGGTTGCTGTCTCAACACCAACATTTGTATTCAAATAACAGCCACGGTCTCCAACCATGCCATCATATGACAAAATTACAGATCCATATTTGTTTGAAGTTTACAGACTTGTAAGAATTTGTGTTTTTTATTCCACCTTATAGTGAACTATACATGAAGGTAGTATCTTTATATGTAGTATCTGTTCCCTTGAAGCTTTGGCTAGAATGAAATGGTAATTAAATGGACACCCTAGCTGTTCACGTCCCGGTCGGGGCACACATTTTCAACACGTCCCCAGTGAAGTTTATCAACGCCTGTTTGCAGCTAGGGTGTCCATTTAATTATCATTTCATTATAGTGAACTATTTTTGGTTGGTCGTGTCGTCGAGAAACCCTCGTAATTTTGTTGGCTTTTTAATAGCGCAGGCTTCCGCAGCCCAGGGTACCCAGAAGAAGGCCGCTGCAACCGTGTTGGATTTTTTCTACAGCAGCAGTAGTTTTATACATTATGACGTGGTACCATACCCAGAAAACTGTTATGTCGATTTTTGGCTTTTGTTCGCGAAATACTAAAGTGTATGCAGCACTTAAAAGATTTGTATATAACCGCATTGTGCAAAGCACCACACACACACACACACACACACACACACACACACACACACACACACACAAACGAGCACACGTGCGCGTTACATGGAAAAGAATATTTCATCACAAAGGGAAGTAAAGAGCAAAAAACGCACGAATATGTACACTTGAAACAAATGTTTATCTTGTGAACAGCCGTCTAAAGACGAACCTGTCGATTCGAAACCGGGTACTGCCCTGTTTACTTAAACAAATAGCATTACTGATACTGTTTGGTTGCTGTCTTTTTCCTTGAAGGAATCACCCTATAGTGATAAATCCTTATGTTATCGTCAGTCTCGTGACTGATCTGGTGCGGCCTGTTACAATTTCTCTAATATGTCAGCCTCTTCATCTCAGAGTAGTTCTTCAACCCAACTGCTTCCATTATTTGTTAGATATATTCCAATCCGTGTCTTCCCCTACATTTCTGTCAAGTTCAAAGGAAGTTACTCTTTGGTTTCTTAACACATGTCCTGTTATCCTACATTTTCTTTCGATGAATGCTTTTCACGTGTTCCTTCACTCCTCTATTCAAAAATTTGAAAAGTTCTTTTCTAAGTGAAAGCAGAGCCAACGAATTTCGCAATGAAGAAGTGTATCTCCATGTTCCGAGCCAACTTCTTCCAAAACGGTTCAAATTTTCGTTACATATTTAATACAGCATTCTGATACTTTTCCCACATTTTCCTTCCTGATGAATAATTCAATGAAAATTTAAACTATCTACTGAGTTTTTAGGGTTCTGTATCTCAATCGGTAAAAACTGAAGTCATAAGATCACTATGTTGTTCGTCTGTGTGTCCACCTGTTACAAACCATTTTTCCCAGGGACGGGTAGACGTATTAAATAGATATTCACGTGACAGACTAAGGTCTACGGTCGCTTTGCGACGGAAAAAAACTGAAACTTGTAAGTCAAAGCAGTCAACAGATACGCCCATTTATATCACATATTTTGACACTCGAACACTAATTCATCAAAATCTATGGCAAGAAGCAAGATTTACAATACACTCAGGGGAAAGAGTCAGAAAATTGTTAAATTGTAACTGTTTTACATGAAAAACTTTTTTTGTCTTTTTTTATGGGATTGTCTGTCCGTCCGTCTGTTAAGACCGTTTTTTCTCCGGCACTGGTAGATATACCTAGTGAATTTTATGAGACATAATAAGGTCTATGGTCCCTTGGCGCTGTATCGAGCCGGCCGCGGTGATCTAGCGGTTCTAGGCGCTCAGTCCGGAACCGCGCGACTGCTACGGTCGCAGGTTCGAATCCTGCCTCGGGCATGGGTGTGTGTGATGTCCTTAGGTTTAAGTAGTTCTAACTTCTAGGGGACTGATGACCACAGATGTTAAGTTCCATAGTGCTCAGAGCCATTTGAAACATTTTTTTTTTTTTTTTTTTTTTGCTGTAACGAACGTTAGTTTCTAAGTCAGTGCTACCAAAAGATACGGCCATCTGTGTCAGATATTTTGACACTCGCTAACCCACTCGTCAAAGCCTGTAAGTCACTTCCCATTGACCTAGAATCAATGAATTTGACATGAAGCAAGGTTTCGCAATACATTCAAAGGAAATAATCCGAAAGCTGTTAATTCGTACGTCTAAGACTCTTTTTCACAGGAATGGTTAGACGTTATCTAGGGGAAATTTATTTCAAATGCTAAGGTCCCCCTTGGTGGTGCAAAAAACTGAGCCTTCTAAGTCAAAGAAATCAGACAATACGGTCATTTATGTCATATATTTGACACTCGCAAACCCACTCATCAGAACCTATGAGTACTTCCCTTTGACCTAGAAACATGAAATTTGACAAAAAACATTGTTTCACAGTACAAGTAAAGGGACATAATCGGAAAATTGCTAAACTGTAATCATATCACACATAAAAATATTTCTTTTGAAATTTGTTATCGGAATTCAGACTTAGTATTGCAATTTCCAGGACCGATATATGTTGCCCGTATCAGGTCCATATCAGGCAAAAATCACCGAGATTCCAGATCACCGGATTGGATGAACTGTCTATATACACAATTAATTTTGTTCAGAACTCTCAGAGCGCATGTCCTATTCGCACGTGGCCAATTTATTGTTCCTCGGTTGGTCAACGAAGCCACTTTCACCACCGACTTCCGCTGGTACACTATCGGTACAAGCAGAGCATTTTGTCAGCACATTTTATAGTGGCATTAAAAACAACCAAAAATGTTGTTCCGAGCAACGGAATTAAAGCGAGTAAATCCTCGTTTCGCGCAGAGAAACAATCTAAGTGGCCTTGCCAAGGCCGTGACGTCACACGCAGGTGTCGAGGTCGAGAGGGAAGCGCTCAATGGGGGTAGAGTTGTCCGGTGTCCGTCCGTCTTCAGCAGGACATATGCAGCTAGCTAGGGTTACCAGGCGACAACATCTACGCGGACATGTGCTCATTTTCGACGGTTAACATAGCGTACACATACACTTTTGCGATCTCTGTAATTTCCGCATTTTTGAGTTTTGGGAATAAAGATCTTTTTATTTTTTGTTTTCATCTCGTATCGTCAACAATTTATGTACTTATACTTCCGTCATTGAATTACATCATTTGTTATTAGCTGTAAAGCTATCTGTTACGCTCAGAAAACCGAAATTATCAATTTCTATTGCGTACAGATTATGTTTGTATCTTTTCAGCTTCGAGTTAGCTGCTTCGACCATAGCCAGTATCTATGGTCAAAGGACGGCTGTGATGGCTAAGTGCTCCTTGTTTTTGTGTGATACAAGTGTTTATAGCAAACTTGTTGATTATCCAGCTACATATTTAGTTTCCGTATTCCGTATTCGTTTATTGGGTAAGTTTCGTGATTTTCAAAATATAGCTTAAGGCACAGAAATACAGGTCAGTTTTGTAAGTGAAGACTTTTTCATGCGGTAGCTGAACAATGCGCTTGTATCATTCTTTGTTTCACTCTTGTTTAACATAATTTCTCATCATGCCAAAGAGGAAGTGTGCGTTTACGCATAAACTCCCAGAAAAATATCTGAGCTTTCGCCCTGGGAAAGTTCAATGGGAAGCACAATGTATGGTTTGTTGCCCAGAGACCTATGAATCTATAGCAAATCACGGCGCCAGCGACCTGGAAGTGCACATGCAAACAGAAAAACGTATGAAGTGTGTCAGAGACTCAAGTTCGTCAGGTAAAGCGAGTAATTTTTTTACAAAATCCTGTGCTGAACTGGACACAAAAGTAAGTGCTGCTGAAGGAACTCTTGCTTACCACACTGTGTTTCACCACAGCAGTTATAAACATATGGATTGTGCCAGTGGACTGTTGAGAGAAATTTTCCATGACTCATCCGTATCATCAAAAATCTCGTGTGGACATGCCAAAACTGATGCAATAGTAAATTCAGTTTTAGCACCTCATTCAGTAGAATGTATCGTGAAAGATCTTTTTTTTTTTTTTTTGGTGTCTCGAGAGATACTGGCAACCATGGGAATATTAAAATGATCCCCATTATAGTTCATTACTTTGATCACAGAAATGGAAGCCTGCAAATTAAACTTCTTAATATACAAAGTAGGCCAAATGAAACTGCAGAAACTATTTCAACATATATCACTGATACGCTGATATGAAACTTCCTGGCAGATTAAAACTGTGAGCCACTCGGGCCCTTTGCCCTTCGCGAGCAAGTACTCTACCCTCTGAGCTATCCACGCACGACTAACGCCGCCTCCTCACAGCTTTTCTTCTGCTAGTACCTCGTACCTCGTCTCCTACCTTCCAAACTTAACAGAAGCTCTCCTGCGAAACTTGCAGAACTAGCACTTCTGAAAGAGAGGAATCTTGCGGAGACATGGCTTAGCCACAGCCTGGAGGATGTTTCCAGACTGAGATTTTCACTCTACAGTGGAGTATGAGATGTGTGAGTTTTGACAGTTGATTTACTCAAAAAAGGAACTATTTGCCACAGTATATTTCTCCACATGAGTTTGCATTCTTTTCACGCCATCAGAGATGTGTTCTGTGCGAACTGTCTTAAATTTGTTGGTCTTAGCCTGTTGGACTTTTTCAGTCGTGACTTATCTTGAAATCTTCAGCTGCATTTTCAGCTTTTGGGAAGAAAAAACAGTCTTCAGGTGTGTGATGAAACAGGTTTTTTCGCTGTATCAATCTTACATCGATTGAGGATTTGGGAGCTGATCGGCTACCTTACAGTTAACGAACTGTACACTCTTCTTCTCGCGGTAATTTGTGTAAAGATAGGAGTTTTCATATGAAAATAAAGCGGTCCTAAGCCCGAAGTTTTAGCTGAACAATGCACTATTTCTGTACTTCTGGTCCTATGGAAGTATGCCCTTCCCTTCCTCTGACATTTGAACTTACTCGCTGTGTGGGACCAACAGTAGTTTAACGTGGACTCCGATTGTCAAATGATTAAAAAAAAACGGAATGGATCATCAATATCTATGAAAAATGTCCGTATAGATTAAGATTTCATTCTCTAGTAATGTGGTAAATCGCGCACTTTAGTAAATATCTAAACAGAGCCTCTCAGGGAGGATGGCACGGCGTAACGCACGGAAATTTCTAGTTTCTGCCTGATAGCGTAGCTCGACCGGCTCGTTCTGGGCGTGACTTAAAAGCACGACGTCAACCTAAACAAGAAGAAACAAAAAATAGGAAAAATATATTATTCAGGGCTGAGGATAACGTGAGTGTCGCGTTGGTTTTAAAATACCCAGAGCGGCGCGGAATGCCGCAGTGCCCTCGGCAAAACGAAGGGTTCGCGAGTTCTGTGGTCGGCCGTACGGCCAGGTGGGCGGCGCGAGCGGGAGGCCAGATAACCGTGGCAATTACTGGCCGTGCATCACGCGCGCGCTCTGCCAGAAAGCCGCGCAGTTACTGCGCTGCGGCCGCCAGATAGCAGCAGCGCACGGCCGCGCTCCGCCAAATTTAACGGTCGGCGGCTCCGGACGCGGAAAGTAACGGGAAATTACACTCCTGCAACGCCCGCGGTAGTTTATAATGAGACGTACGGCAAAGCGGAATACGGCTGTAAGCTGAACAATGTAAAAACTGTTATTACGGCCGTGGGCGTCGCAGCACCCGAAAGCGAATTTCCATTTACATCGGAAACTCCTTATAGTGAGATACTCTCCTCGGACTATAATATTCAGTCGGCTGTGTAGAATACATTTTTATTGCGTACGGCATGTTTCAACTATATGAATGTTTAAAGGTGACAGTTGGTAATGGAATGGTTTTGAAAACGTCAACGCCGTTCTATCCTTCTGTCTGTAATGTAAGGTGCTACAATTATTAATCTTTGCTTCACGATTGTTACGTGAGAAATCCATTATAAATTACTTCACAATACGATAGCTACATTTTTTTAATAATCATCTGTTTCTACGGAGCATCCCACAGATTGTCTCTTCGTTTGTCACTTACGTTACATCAGCTTGATCGCTATGTTTTATTGTGCAAAATTCTGTGAGTGAGAGACTTCTGTCACTGTAGTCAAATGAAAAAATAAATACCAGTGTTAGGACTGTTAAACATGTTTTTGCCCAATATTTAACTTTTTTTAATATAACCTCGATTCTACAATTTGTTACTGGAATATAGCTGATCTTGTTTCTTCTTAAAGTTGCGGAGGACTTACTTTTTCGTACTAATTATCTTCACGTTGAAAATGGCATCACGTCTTTTTATATTTTTTGCAAGTGTACACAACGCTGTTTCATTAAGGAGAGTGGCAAATAATTAAAATTCTTCGTTTTACCGTTTCCCTTGTACACGTTCCTTCTCGTACCCAGCTAACTCCTCCGGTATCTACATTTAGGTCTTTTATAATTCATTGGCAAAACATTCTCCTTGATAGCACATCTTTTTCTCTCTCATTTCATGTGCCAATATCACTTAATACAGATTTATTTGCAGGACCTCACTCTAGATGTTACCCGCACACCATTGCGTACCCCAACATATGATTTCCTACAGGGCTCGTCATATTGCAGAGAGAAGAACTTAAAAGAGGAGATAGATGAGAAAAAGGTTTGCTTATATTCCGTTGAAAGTTACTTAATATCTAACGTCAGCCACTTGCCCCTATGGTGTTGTCACATCGGCCGCCCTCTGTCACTCTGGTATACGTAACACACTAACACGGCACTTTATTTCAAAAACATTGTTAATGTGTAATGCGGAGCAATGTTGGAAGTGCCCACCGCAAAATATGTCGGAAGTGTCAGGTGCTCTACCGACTGCTGATTTAATGTGACCAATGTCTGAATTGCGGTAGGAGACGTGCTTGTATTCCTCAATTTAAATTTGGCGGGGGCCAATATTGAGCGGCAGAACTAAAACCACCATCGCTTTGTTCACGCCTATTAAAGCTAACCTCTAGGAGCAAACTCAAGACTGAAAAAGTTGTTTCAGCGCTAAAAGCAAACTGAGTTTTCTCGCTGTTATTGGTTACCCGAAACCATCCTCTTATTGACTACACGAGCTGCCGCGTTACCAACTAATAAGTAGTCCTCGTTGGTGCTCCGTTGCAAGTTTCAGTCGACACAGGCAGATTCCTGACGAAAAAAGAATGACAGGCAGAAAAAAAAGCAAATAAAAAAGTTAATACTATGATGAAATGACGTGGCAAAGAATCGCGTCTTGTGAGGAAGTATCCCGCAGTCTATGAAACGTGTGTATTTCATTAGCACTGTTATGCAGATGTATTGTTTGAGGTGTGGTTTTCATTTCATCTACATCTACATCTACATCCATACTCCGAAAGCCACTTGACGGTGTGTGGCGGAGGGTACCTTGAGTACCTCTATCGGTTCTCCCTTCTATTCCAGTCTCGTATTGTTCATGGAAAGAAGGATTGTCGGTAACTTCTGTGTGGGCTCTAATCTCTCTGATTTTATCCTCATGGTCTCTTCGCGAGATATAATGCTTGACTCCTCGGTGAAGGTATGTTCTCCAAACTTTAACAAAAGCCCGTACCGAGCTCGTGCAGTCTTCCACTGGAGTTTATCTATCATCTAAATGATCCTGTAACGAAGCGCGCTGCTGTCCGTTGGATCTTCTCTATCTCTTCTATCAACCCTACCTGGTACGGATCCCACACTGCTGAGCAGTATTCAAGCAGTGGGCGAACAAGCGTACTGTAACCTACTTCCTTTGTTTTCGGATTGCCATTCCTTCGGATTCTTCCAATGAATCTCAGTCTGGCATCTGGTTTACCGACGATCAACTTTATATGACCATTCCATTTTAAATCACTCCTAATGCGTACTCCCAGATCATTTATGGAATTAACTGCTTCCAGTTGCTGACCTGCTATATTGTGGCTAAATGCTAAGGGATCTATCTTTCTATGTATTCGCAGCACATTACACTTTACATTGAGATTAAATTGCCATTCCCTGCACCATGCGTCACTTTGCTGCAGATCCTCCTGTATTTCAGTACAACTTTCCATTGTTACAACCTCTCGATACACCACAGCATCATTTGCAAAAAGCCTCAGTGAACTTCCGATGTCATCCACAAGGTCATTTATGTATATTGTGAATAGCAACGGTCCTATGACACTCCCCTGCGGCACACCTGAAATCACTCTTACTTCGGAAGACATCTCTCCATTGAGAATGACATGCTGCGTTGTGTTATCTAGGAACTCTTCAATCCAATCACACAATTGGTCTGATAGTCCATATGCTCTTACTTTGCTCATTAAACGACTGTGGGGAACTGTATCGAACGCCTTGCGGAAGTCAAGAAACAGGGCATCTACCTGTGAACCCGTGTCTCTGTGTAAAATACGAAATAAAAGTGATTCAGGATCCAGACATATTAAGAAACAATGACGGACAAGGAATTGGAAATGAACTGACCAATTGTTTTGTTAGTTTGCCGACTGTAAACCATTTGGGCGCGACGATGAGCGCTCTAATTGAAGGAAACGCTCCAACGCGTGAAGTGTCACGAATTAAGTAATTTTAATCAGACTATAGGAATTGCGTCAATCCTGGAAAAGTGTTGCTGCGGACGACAATCAGCTTCCTTCGGCAACACTAAACAATATAGCAGTTTGGTAGAAAGCACTTGTAGCAGTCCGTCGTTAGTCCCATACTGCAAGGCACCGGCAACGACATTAAATCTCATTGGCTACTGGCGGATGGTAAGTGGGTATGCTTAGAGGTTAAATTAGGCGGCCAAAGAATGTGAAGGGGGCTACAGTATTCTTTTAAGCTGTCAGTTTATGGCTAGCGAGGCTTCTGTTTGCACGGGGGATCTGTAGGTGCGAGTCAATTTTTAAGGCGCAGGTGGCAGCAAATTTAAGCAGTACGGTTACAGTGAACAAGCTAAAACAGTGGTATCGTTGTAGATCGTGTTGTTTGTGACGAACCAGTGCGCGTATGTTATAATTCTGAGTGCCTTATTTTGGAGGACCTGAGCTTTTTTAAAGTGACAGTCTGCTGCCATTACCCAGGCCTCATAGCCATACCTTTAGTTTAGTAGTAGTGGTCAGACCAGTGCCTTTCAGCAGTGGATATAGGTTGTAAATGCTGCCCAAACCTCTATTAAAAGCATCAAAATGGTTCAAATGGCTCTGAGCACTATGGGACTTAACAGCTGTGGTCATCAGTCCCCTAGAACTTAGAACTCCTTAAACCTAACCAACCAAAGGACATCACACACATCCATGACCGAGGCAGGATTCGAACCTGCGACCGTAGCAGTCGCGCGGTTCTGGACTGCGCGCCTAGAACCGCGAGACAACCGCGGCCGGCTAAAAGCATCAGTGATGTGAGAATTCCACAGCAATTTGGAATCTATCTTTAGGTCTAAGTATTTTACTTCGTTACACCAGGGGAGGTCCCTACCGTGGACGGATACCTGACGGTTATGAGGTCTCCTTCTTGTAGTAAACATGATTGCATTCCATTTCTCTGCGTTTATTTTTATTTTCCAAATATTAAACCATTGTGTAATTATATCTAGATGTCTCTGGAGGTAATGTGCTGCGTAATATAGGTTCGGGTGGCTTGCATAGATGGCCGTATCGTCCGCAAACAGTGCTATCTGGGTGTTCGAACGTTTGGGTGTATCATTTGTATAGAGACTGTACAGTAACGGTCCCAAGAGAGATCCTTGAGGGACGCCTGCTTCAATGACCTTAGGCTACTTTTGCTACTTTCTAGCATAATAAATAATAATGAAGCCAGGATGTTAACTATATGTACAGGGGAGTCGTGTTGGTGGAGATTGTAAATTAGGCTGTCGTGCCAGACACGGTCGAAAGCCCTTTCAACTTCAAAAAAGACCGCTCCTGTGCTGTGCCCGTCAGCCGGGGCCTTACATATCTCTTCGAACACTCTGGTGGCTTGAGAAATCCATGCCTAACAACTGTGCCAGACACTTGTCTTATATAGATGTTGCCGACAGCAGTGCCGTAATCTGCCTCTTTACTTATCTCTATATCTGAATACACATGCCTATACTAGTTTCTTTGGCGGGGGTTTAGTGCATTTTTCACTTTTTGAGGTAATTGTATTTTCGTTATCGTAACAGTTTACACATGTTCGAGTGTAAAAAGTGCCTCAGTCAAGCTTTTATTCTGTCTTACAGCTAGTGTTTTTTCTTAAGTGAGTGTCAAAGGTAACTAAATCATTGATTCTCGTTCTTTTTGCACTCAGCAGCTGGTACCACAGCAAATTTTGAACATACATCAACCTCTATGATCATTTCCTGTTCACAAAGCACCCTATACATATGATACAAACTTCACGTATTTATCGTCTGAACTGCCCGCCAAAAACTTTTTTGATTTGTATGAGGTGTGATATCCTGGTCAAATGACAAGTATGAGTCTTTTAATATACACTCAGTCGCAAAAGTATTCGGACAGCACGTAACGGCGCATAATTTTGCATTTGCCGTAGGACCAAATACAGAAATTGCACTTTGTAATGTATTTGGGACTCTGGGTACGATGTCGCAACGTGAAACACGTGTCAAATACGAAGACTTGTTGTTGGACATGTGTCTGTTACGTAATATTTCCTGAAAACGGCATGGGAAGGTATCACAAAAGTATTCGGACAAAGGCGGACAACGTGAGAGAATAGTTCATTCCGAGACGCACAGAGGGTGAAGCGACTGCAGTGTGTCCGACATTTCCGCGAGACGATAGCGATGATTAGTAAACACGTGTCGCGAGCCTGTGCAGGTCGACGACGGGACGCAGAGCAAAGGCAATTTGTAGTTTATCATCACACGAAGGGGAAAACCTGCAGGTAAAAATGCCGCAATAATGAACATGAAGAAAAGTACAGTTCACGACATTATTAAACGGTTCGAGAAAGAAGACCGATTGAATTTCCGTTGCAGTACAGGACGGCCACGGACATTTTCACAGAGAGATGAACGTGTGATTGTGCGAAAGGTACAACAGAATCCGAAAATATCTGCCACACGAATTGCAAGTGAGGCGGAGGGAGACCTTGGAATAAAAGTTCAGCCCGGAGAGTACAACGACGATCGCAGTACCATGGTCGAGTGGCACGGCGAAAGCCATTCATAAATGCAGTGAACCAGAAGAAAGGTATGCAGTTTGCGAGGGAATACGCCGAATACGATCAGGCTCGGTGGAATCGTGTGATATTTTGCGGCGAATGTAAATTTACATTATGGCAAAGCGACGGAAAGGCAAACGTGTGGCGAAAGACCAATGAAGAGCTGAATCCCAAGAACATCAAACCAACAGTAAAGTTTGGAGGTGGGAGCATCATTGTGTGGGGATGCATTTCCGGCAATGGCGTGGGTGATTTAGTGTCCATTGATGATACGATGAACAAGGAATCGTATTTGAATATACTGCGAGGACATTTGAAGCAGAGTGCACGACGTCTAGGTATTGCGAACAACTTTCATTTTTATCAGGATAATGTTACCAAGCATACCACGCATAGTGTACAAATGTGGTTGCTCTTCAATTTCCCGAAAGTATTGGACCCCCTTCCCCAATCACCAGACCTTAACCCAATCGAACATTTGTGGGATAAATTGAAACGGACCCTCCGCGCGGACATCTATACGAAGGAAAACTTAAAGAGAAACTGCGCCCAGAATGGGCAAATATAGGCCCAGATTTCACGGAAAAACTCGTGGAAAGTATGCCTAGTACATTGGAGGAGGTATTGAAAATGAAAGGAGCACAGGGTGTTGACATTTTCGTCGTACAACTTATGAACATTTATTGGACAGTGTCCGATTACTTTTGTAGCAGCAGGGTGTGCAGGATGTTTCATTTTTGTTGTTAATTTTTCTGTTATTTATGTTTTGGAAACGACAAAATACAATAATTCTTTTGTAATTAATGTTGTTACTCATATATATTGCTAATAAATATGATTGGGTTTCATAGTCAGTGTTTCTCGAGTATTCATTGTGAAACTTCCCACTGTCCAAATACTTTTGCGACTGAGTGTATATTGTAAGGCAAATTTTAACCTAAATTTCGGGAACCACAGAGTGACACTCGCTGCTTTTGCGAGTAAGAAAAGGTGCGAATATGTGGACCTCCTTTGCAGGATGCTACCAGAAGAGTCGTGCCAGCGGAATTAATGAGGCGAGCTAAATAGTTCACATCTGCTCTTAATGAAACGAGTGAGAGAAAAGAAATGGAAACATCTTAGCCCTGTATTTGACCGTATAGAAAATGTAAGTTTACTGAAGATGACCGGTCTCGATGTTTATTGGAAAATGGAAATTTGTGGTAAATTCCTATGGGACCAAACTGCTGTGTGTGTGTGTGTGTGTGTGTGTGTGTGTGTGTGGTTTGAGGTTTTCGGGCCCTAAACAGCGTGGTCATCAGCGCCCAAATGCATAGAAACAGCAACACATACGGTGAAGGGACGAAGACCGACAGCGAACAAGGAGAACGGCTAAAAGACACAGGCCTGACTCAGTTCCAAATCCTCACATACAGAGGCAAAACAAGAGGAAAAGAAACGCACTAAAAAAGGAAAGGAAACACAAGGAAAAGAGAACAGAAATCGAAGTGAAACGAGGAGGTAATCGTGACTGAGGTCATGGGTCCCTAGGTTTACACAGTACTTAATCTAGCTTAAACTAACTTATGCTTCGAACAACACACACACCCATGGCCGCGGGAGGACTCGAACCTCCGACGGAGGGGAGCCGCACGAGCCATGACAAGACGTCCCAGACCGCGCGGCTCGAAATTTATTACTTAAAGGAGCTCACGGTAAAGTTTTTTTGTATTTTCAACACTAAACCAGATATAGCCCATTACTACATCTACCATGAAGGTCCATAAAGGATCTGATGAAGTTGCTTCATTCCTGTTGGACTGCATTAAAAATCATGCACCCGAGACAGTCACCGAGTTACACCTGTTTCAGATAATTGTCCTGGGCAAAAAAAAGAACCTTGCGTTGTCATGATTTTGTCTCGCCCTAAACTATACATGCAGGTTTAAGATAATTAAACAGTTTTTTTTCCTTTTATGTCGACATTCACACAATCCATGTGACCGGAAATTCAGTGAAACAATTCGTCCACTTAGACATTGTGACTGTACACACACTTCGTTGCGTATTTTTAAAAAATGCAACGCCTGAAAGGCAACAGAACAGCAGCCAGAACGAATAAGTTTTCTAGAAAGTACTCAGAGTACAAAGGAGAGGACACAGGAAGGGCATTGGTTTCGGCCATGGGCGGAAGTGTTACATAGAGTCCCGAGGTATCATGCGAGCTGACGTGGAGAACTGCGAGGTGCGGCAATGTGTTGTCATGTACGGTCACGAGACCCTGCACGGTGGAGGCAGGAAGAGCCAATGCGGAAGGGGCGGCGTGCTCTACCGCACAGTGTAAAGGCAGAGGCGGCGGCGTCTGAAAAGGGAGTTCAGCACAGACAACGGTCCAAGAGGGACGTCTGTGTAGGTCAGACTTCAGGCTTGGACATGTAATATTCATTCAAGCTCTGCTCACGCTCATACTTAGCCACGTATCTCCCTCCATGGGATTTTGCAGTCAGAGTGTAGTGTACTTTCATTCAAGTCTTTACCCAGCTCTACACTCATGCTCATAAATTAAGGATAACTGCAGAATGTGGAGCCACAGAACGTGGCACTGCAGAAAACTGGCGCTAATAGCATAGGCACATAGGGAACGTACACGACACAGATCTGTAAGCCCACGGTATAGGTGATAAGTTGAGAAAACCTGCAAAACACCACTGTTTCCTGCGCATGTACCCCGACATCAGTATGGGATATTATCACCATGCACACTTACACAGGCCGCACAACGGGTTGGCATACTCTGGATCAGATGGTCGAGCGGCTGCTGTGGTATAGCCTCCCATTCTTGCACCAGTGCCTGTCGGGGCTCCTAGGGGTTTGAAGACGTGCAGCGATACGTCGTCCGAGAGCATCCCAGACGTGCTCGATGGGGTTTAGGTCTGGAGAACAGACAGGCCACTCCATTCGCCTGATACCTTCTGTTTCAAGGTACTCCTCCACTATGGCAGCTCGGTGGGGCCGTGCGCTATCATACATCAGGAGGAATGTGGGACCCACTGCACCCCTAAAAAGGCGGAAAATGCAAAATGACGTCCCGATACACCTGACCTGTTACCGTTCCTCTGTCAAAGACATGCAGGGGTGTACCAATCATAATCCCACCCCACACCATTAAACCACGGCCTCCATAAAGGTCCTTTTCAAGGATATTAAGGGGTTGGTATCTGGTTCCTGACTCACGCCAGAGGAATATCCGGCGAGAGTCACTGTTCAGACTATACCTGGATTCGTCCGTGAACATAACCTGGGACCACTGTTGCAATGACCATGTACTGTGTTCTTGACACCAGGCTTTACGCGCTCTCCCGTGACGAGGGATCAGTGGAATGCACCTTGCAAGTCTCCGGGAGAATAAACCATGTCTGTTCAGTCGTCTATAGAATGTGTATCTGGAGACAGCTGTTCCAGTGGCTGCGATAAGGTCCCGAGTAAGGCTACCTGCAGTACTCCGTGGCCATCTGCGGGAACTGATGGTGAGATATCGGTCTTCTTGTGGTGTTGTACACTGTGGACGTCCCGTACTGTAGCGCCTGGACACGTTTCCTGTCTGCTGCAATCGTTGCCATAATCTTGAGATCACACTCTGTCGCACACGGAGCGCCTGTGCTACGACCTGCTGTGTTGGAACAGCCTCCAGTTGCCCCAGTATTCTACCGCTCATGACGCAATGAATATGTGTTCCTTTAGCCATTTTCAACACACAGTCATCACTAGCACGTCTGCACACTTACTCGCTGTACCGTACTCTGACATGCACCAACACCTCTGCGTATGTGGACAGCTGCCAGCACCACCGTGCGGCGACCGCACGTCAAATGCGCCGCATGGTCATACCCCGAGGTGATTTAAACCCGCAAACCGCCCACCAGAGTGTTGTTTCACCACGTATCAGCATTATCCGTTATTTATGAGCAGAGGCTAGATCAGACGAGCAATTGAAGATTGCAGTTATTCAAGGCTTGTCTTTGTTAGATTATTTCCCGACGTTGTTCCACTACTCTTTCAAACATCCTGTTAGCCATCTGCATGTTAGCTGACTGGACGGACCTTCTCTAGCATCCAATCTCATTGAGAGTCTAGACCGCTTGCCGGATGCGACACAGAGATTCTTTTATTCTTTTTTGGTGTCAGATGTGGCTTCAGGTCAAGTAATTAGCGTGCAGTTATCACATCTAGAGCGGCAGGAATATGTCACCTCTCTGGAATATCAAACATGCTCAGCCCAACATCAAGTAAAACGATGGCATTACTCGAATAGCCTGTACACAGGCCAGCGGCAGAACCAGGAGCCAGGACAGAAAAGAAACGGGGTTCTTGTCTAACTTTCCACAACAACAAGAAGGCGCCCAAAGAAAGAAGACGCTGGGACTAGCCCAGCCACCGACGGCGACTGGGGAGGAGGATATCCTGGAAGGCAGCCCGGGGCGGTGCAACCTCAGTAGCAGCAGGTGGACGGTGTCCAGGGTCAAGGAGGAGGACATCCTGGATACAGCCACGGGCGGCCGGTGGCAGCGCGAGGGCGCGGGTGCAGCCGGCAGCCATGTCAGGCAGCGCGGAATCGCTGGACGGCTTGCAGAGGCATTACAAGGGCGGCATCGAGTGTTGCAGATAGCGGCGCAAGCCGCAGACGGCGCTAGGGTACACAGTAGCAGTGCAGCCATGGCAGGCAGCACGGGGTCGCAAACGCCACAAAGGAGATGCACTGACACCAGCAATGACAGACAACAGCACGGATAATACACGACATGACAGCAGCAGCAGCAGCCACAGTGGAAACACACACCAGGTCTCAGACAGCGGTGTGAGACAGTGCGAGACGGACGTGAGCAGCAGCGGCGGCGGCGACGGACGGCGGCGCAAGAGCAACAGTTTCAGCAGACAGCGTACAATTGCAATGGCACGAGATAGAATCCAATGGTGAGTTAAATGACTAGCAGGAGTTAAATGACTAAAGTGCGCGTCATTTATGACGACGGCCGCGTTTAGATTCGTTCTGCGCATTTGACGTCACAAAACACAGTCAGCCAATGAACAGAGAACGACCCAATGAACAGAGAACGACGTTGCCAGAGCTCGACTGCAGTGCAGAGCACGGACGAGTGTCTTCAGTTTTAGAAACGTTCAGTCATAAATAAAGTAATTGAACCAAAGCAATGTCTTGATAGCAGACTTTCTTTTATAGAAAGTTTGGAAAAAGCAATCTTTATACCAATTGCTCCATATTCTATTAACTAATTAAACCAAACAATCAATAAGCCTCCTAATAGCGATAGCAAGGAAAGGTGTTAGTATCATTCTCACTAACCGCTTTTTGTGCAATAAAGAACAGCGGTAATTGTTTATTTCCTGTTGTACTTCGACGAAACGTGAGTAATTCATAGTCATACCAACAGTGTTTGTCGGTATTTTGCGTGGTATTTTAAAGTCTTCCGGGAGATGTATTGAAAGACAAGCAGCGTTAGCGTAATGGTTAAAGTGTATGGCTGCTAAGCGAAAGGTTCGGGCCTTTACATTTTCTTTATTTAAAAACAATATCAAAGTGCCTTACTTCATTGATTTTATTCGTTTGAATGTATTTTTTTGAAATTTCTAGTGGCAACTAAAATCGACCAAACGGAAAGTATACGCTATGGACTTTTACCTCTGCCAACTCTTCGAAATTTCGTGCAATGGTTTACTACATCTAATGCTGCACAATAACTGCGTTGAACATCGAAACAAAATCAAGTCATTTATGGGAGGAAGGTATCAGTGAAAACGATGTGTAAAAATCAAATTTTTGGGCCAAATAGTTTTTGTGAAATCGAATGATAAAAGTGTGTCAAAGCAGTCGAAACACGATGTATCTGCACAGGCTAGCAGTTCAATGATGACAAAATCCCGGGGAGCACGTCTCTGTAGCGGCGAAAGGGTTAATGCGGCCGTGGGGGCTTTACTGCATAAACTGCGCGCTCCCCCCGAAACGTAAGTTTGCGAACTATACTACGGCGCTGCTTCTCTTGGCGCGTACACCTGGCAACGCAGCAATCTCCCGCGTCTGGGCGTGCATGCGCGAACCGCCAAGGTAAAACAATTGAACTATAGCACGAGATGGAGATTACGCTCCCTGCACAGCCTGTGATGCACCTGAGTCACAAAGCAGGTAATTCGTTGGTTTCTCAGATTAATACGGCAAACATTTGAAGGCACTAAGAACACACTAAATGACTTCCTTGACGATTGTGATCTTGCGTTTTAACTTAAAAACTCAGGGCAGCATGATATCCTTTTGCAATTTGTTAAAACTAAATTAGTGGGCTCAGCAAGTAGCAAGTCAGAGATCTAAGTGCCACTTCGGGAGACGTGCATGCAATATTAGTAGTATAACGGTACTTTGCGGGCAGGCGTGTGAATTAGCATCATATTAATTAAAATCGGGGATTAATAGACTTTATTTTGGAAGAATTAAAAAGGGGAAAGTAATACGAAAGTTTAATAACTGCACAGTATTACTAAGAAGCAATATAATGAAAAGTGATAAAAAGCAAAGTAGCAAAGACCAAGCGGGACAGAAAGATATACGGGCGCGTTTGTTTTTTAATACATATAAAAGAACATGTAACACATTATTGAGCTTTCTACATTCAGTTATCGCGATCGGGCTAGTCGATGAAAAAGTGGTCCCACGCCCGGGTTACCGGGTTCGATTCCCGGCGGGGTCAGGGATTTTCTCTGCCTCGTGATGGCTGGGTGTTGTGTGATGTCCTTAGGTTAGCTAGGTTTAAGTAGTTCTAAGTTCTAGGGGACTGATGACCGTAGATGTTAAGTCCCATAGTGCTCAGAGCCGTTTGAACCATTTTTTTGAAAAAGTGGTACGCGACTGCCAAATTCGTTAAGGAGATTATTTAAAGACTCTTCAAGCACGTTTAAAATACATTATGTGTGACGAAGTGATCAGAGACGTTTATTGTCGGGTGAAGTGAAAATGATTCCGACAACATAATTCGTACTTTGTGTTAGCTGGGAAAAATACTCTTGGGAAACTATTATGGTTGTGGAACCCACGAAAGGTGTACGCAACGGAAAGCTATAGTTTACGTAATTCTGCATTTTATAAAATCGTGAAACGCGTGTGCGCGGATCATTAAGAGAATCTTATCCTTGGACGGTTGCGGGGTAACTGATACAAACAACGCGCCAGCATAAAAATAGTTCGCTTATTAACTACCATCTATTAATTAACGGGGACCTAAAATACTAAAAACAGTGGATACACCGTTAAATTGAACCCTGCGTGTGAAAGACAATCACATCGAACATTTCGAGAGCGAAGAATAGACACTTAAATGCCGAACTGAGAGCCTGGGTTGTGTCGATACTTGGACATTATATGACGCGCGTTATTCAGAACACAATATCGACCATTCTCATACTGAAAAGAAGGACAGGATCATCACCTCCAATCCCGATTCATATTTCATATTTAGTTAGTGAAAAGAAAAATGTTAATAAACAAACTACATTTCAATTTTATCCACGATTTTGGCTTCATTATGTAGTCTTGACTAAATGATAAACAATATCTGTGGAAGTTGTACACAATGTATTGTCATAATATTTAGCCAACCAATATTGTACGACACCAAAAATGTAAATGCATGAAATTGTTCTTACAGCGAATGTAAAATGTGTGAGTGCGACTAACTATATTGAGAAACTGAACATCCATTACGTACTTGTATGTTTATCTGCGAAAATGGTCCTTGTCGGTACATCAGCATAGAGTTCGAATAGAATCGCTGGAACATTGCAAACCATTCAGATTAATCGAACATCTTAATACGCATAATGCTGGTATCACCAGGATGTGTTCTTTCTCCTCACCCCCCGTGGCAGTAATTGAATTAAGAGTCAGCTGGGAATAACATTTAAATCAATTGACGACCATTGAGCTAGCGTCACGAATTTTCAAACGTCCACTGCCATGTATGAAGGCGAGTGACACCACGAGTGCTAACGTCGATCGAGGGGTGTCGTCGTGATCGTATTGAATGACATTGGGCGGTCACAGTAGAAACTATGCTAGTAAAAGAAAGGTTGACGTCTATGCATGTCAGATGTTTGCATACTCATTGGAGATCGAGATTGGATACTATGTTCCACAATTTCCGGGAAGCAATCAGAGGCATCATGTGACAATTGGAGCAGGAAAGCAGCGTTGCTCTCATCTGGAAATTTAGCCAAGTGTGTTTATCCAGTGGACTTACGATGAAAGGATAAACGCAACAGTGCATGCGCAAGATGAGCAGCTAATGCTAGCAGAGGCTATAGAGACAGCTCTGAGAGAGGAGAGCATGATAGCGTCTGCTCGGGGAAAGATGATCGCCCGAGGTGGTCGTGTGGTATTGCGGACTGAGAACAAAGCCACCAAGTGTTTCACATGTGGGGAGCCAGGTCATATAATGCGAGAATGTCATGCAGATAACATATTAAGAAAGGTGTGGCCGGTTGTATCAAGAAAAGACAAGGAGGCACACCAGTAACGGGTAGTGAGGTGCTCACAATGGAATTCTCCAAGTCAAGAGGCCCAAATGTGCATGTGAAGTCCGTAACAGGTTTTAAATGCAAACGAAATGGTCATTACGCGAGCGATTGCCCAGAAAGCGTTTGCCATGCACAGAATGCACACAGGGGAAGTAAAAGCCAGGAAAACTAAGTATTAGCGTCAGGAAGCAATCGTGTTATGCCTCACTGTAAAGATATTAGTAGTCGATTCTGAAAGTAAAAATGAGTGTATACAATTGGAGTGTCAGAACGGCATTACTAATTGCCTGAGATTTTTCGTCGATAGTGGTGTGCTCATAAAAATAGTTAGGAGAAGTAGTTTGAGAAATGGCGGAAAGTAAAATCCAGTCAAACGTATTCGGATTCAGGGAATCACTAATACGGTTACAAGGATGTAGGGAACTGTAACCCTCGAATTACAAACGAGAAACACGATGCAAGAGAGGCATTGTTTCCACGTAATTGCGGAAGATGTGATCTTCCACTTGGTGGGCTGGTCGGCCGACACTTTTTCAAAGAACGTGGAGTCATAATCAGTTATGCCACCGGAGACCTGTTGGTCCGCATGGAACGGGTCAGAATGAAGACAGAGCAAGAATGTGAGCTCCGTCTGGTGCAGATTGGTATTGGAAGCCAGAAGCTTGCTAATACAGTTGTGCATGTACAAGAAAGAAAAGACTCCTTCAGACAAACCTCAGACATGGATAAAATGGAAAGCACTTGAGAGGGCCTCTGAGTCCGCAACTCATGGACTTGCAGTACCGTTCTCTCTTCCCGCGCAAAGCAAAGGGTCCCGGGTTCGATTCCCGGGGGGTCAGGGATTTTTCGCGCCTCGAGATGACTGGGTGTTGTTGTGTCGTCTGCATCATAATCATTAATCTCCATTACGGTCAAGGGAAGGCAATGGCAAACCACCTCCACTAGGACCTTGCCTAGTGCGGCAGTGAGGGTTTCTCGCATTGTCCCCTATCCTCCTCAGAGTATGGGACCTCATCATCATCAAGGCACTTGATACAATTGACCACAAGATTCCATTACGTAAATTAGAAGCATTAGGAATAAGAGGGGTAGCTAACGACTATTTTCGACCATACCTAGCAGTTAGGGTACAATGAGTAGAGATAATCATTCTTCAAGTAGATCCAAACATTTAGTAAAACACTTATCAGAACCAAAATACATTAATATAGTGGCTGTGCAAGATATAATATTAGGACCAGTACCATTCCTGGTATACATCAATGACTTTCTCATTAGTGTTACTCATGGTGAAAAAATTCTCTTGCTGATGACAGCAATATTATAATCACTGAGAAAACAAGAGAACCCCTTGCAGAAAAAGCAAATGAAGCTCTCAATGAAGTTTACGATTGGTCAGTAAGTAATAAAGTTACATTGAAAATAAAGAAAACTAAAGTCATGAATTTCAGTTTGAAGAGGGAAAATGACAATGTTAAATTAAGTGTGAAGGCACCACTATAGACTGTGTAACAAATGCAAAATTTCTAGGAATGAATATTGATTCTCAGTTGAAGTGGTGTGAACACACAAAGGTACTTTTGCAAACGCAATGTCATCAGCATGTTATGCCCTTAGAATCATATCATCAGTATGTAACATGCAGTGTCTTTTAGTTACATACTATTCATATGTACACTCAGTTCTTAGTTATTGCATTCTTTTTTGGAGAACAATGCACAAAATATGAACACAATTTTCGAACTCCAGGAAAGAGCCATAAGAATCATAACCAACAATGGTAGTCGGGCTCATTGTAAAGATCTGTTCAAGACACTGGGGATTTCAACTGTTCCATGTGAATACATTTACCAGTCAGTTGTATGCATCAAAAATAACATTTACATTACTGCACAAACTGTTCTGAAAGAAACCTAGCACTGGCTATACTGAATGTTCAAGATAAAGATCAAATTTTAAGACAGCTCAAGTGACCTTTGAGAACTAACAGATGGAGCAGAGAGCAAATTAAACATTGGTTTACCTTCAAGATATATTTTATTTGAGAAACGATGAGAAGTAATTGTTGGAGGATGTGTGTCCCCAGACATGTAGTAGAACAATGCTCATTTTGGGATAAGAAAGTGCTTAGTACCCATGAATAAATTTTATTACTGAAAAAATTTATGAAGACTTGTGAGAACTGCTACTAGAAATTGTATTACTTCTCAAAGAGCAAAGGGCATGATCCCTTGACATAAATTGGCTTTGTATCCGGTAATACCAAAAGATTTATGGGATTTAATTGTGATCGACTTGTATGATCCCTTAGTGAAGGCAAAGGGAGGTTTAGAATATTATGATCATAAGACAGAATATGTATTGGCCATTTTAAATGTTGGTCAAAATTAGTCAAACATCATCCATTAAAAGCTGCTTCAGCAAATAGTGTCATTCAGTGCCTACAAGGGGATTGCTTTAAGGATTATGTAACTCTACATCTACATCTACATGACTACTCTGTAGTTCAAATGTAAATGCTTGGCAGAGCATTAATCAAACCTCTGCTTCTCTATCGTTCAACTCCCAGCACGGCATGAGAAAAACGAATATTTAAATCTCTGCATGTAAGCTCTGATTTCTCTTATTTTATAATTAACATTTCGTCCTATGTAGGTGGATGCCATCGACATATTTTCACATTTGAAGGAGAACGTTGGAAACTGAAATTTCGTGGAAAGATTTCACTGCAACAGAAAATGGATTTGTTTTAAAGATTGTCACCACACATCATACATCATCTACAACTACATCCACATCCATACTCCGAAAGCCACCTGACGGTGTGTGGCGGAGGATACCTTGAGTACCTCTATCGGTTCTCCCTTCTATTCCAGTCTCGTATTGCTCGTGGAAAGAAGGATTATCGGTATGCCTCTGTGTGGGCTCTAATCTCTCTGATTTTATCCTCATGGTCTCTTCGCGAGATATACGTAGGACGGAGCAATATCCTGCTTGACTCTTCGGTGAAGGTATGTTCTCGAAACTTCAACAAAAGACTGTACTGCGCTACTGAGCGTCTCTCCTGCAGAGTCTTCCACTGGAGTTTATCTATCATCTCCGTAACGCTTTCGCGATTGCTAAATGATCCTGTAACGAAGTGCGCTGCTCTCCGTTGGATCTTCTCTATCTGTTCTAGCAACCCTATCTGGTGCGGATCCCACACTGCTGAGCAGTATTCAAGCATTGGGCGAACATACGTCCTGTAACCTACTTCCTTTGTTTTCGGATTGCCATTCCTTCGGATTTTTCTAATGAATCTCATTCTGGCATCTGTTTTACCGACGATCAACTTTACATGATCATTCCATTTTAAATCACTACTAATGCGTACTCCCAGATAATTTATGGAATTAAGTTCTTCCAGTTGCTGACCTGCTATATTGTGGCTAAATGCTAAGGGATCTTTCTTTCTATATACTCGCAGCACATTACACTTGTCTACTTTGAGATTTAGTTGCCATTCCCTGCACCATGCGTCAATTCGCTGCAGATCTTCCTGAATATCAGTACAATTTTCCATTGTTACAACCTCTCCGTATACCACAGCATCATATGCAAAAAGCCTCAGTGAACTTCCGATGTCATCCACAAGGTCATTTATGTATACTGTGAATAGCAACGGTCCTATGACACTCCCCTGCGGCACAACTGAAGTCACTCTTACCTCAGATGACTTCTCTCCATTAACAATGACATGCTGCGTTCTGTTATCTAGGAACTCTTCAATCCAGTCACACAATTGGTCTGATAGTCCATATGCTCTTACATTGTACATTAAACGACTGTGGGGAACTGTATCGAACGCCTTTAGGGAAGTCAAGATATACGGCATCTACCTGTGTACCCGTGTCTATGGCCCTCTGAGTCTCGTGGACGAATAGCGCGAGCTGGGTTTCACACGATCGTCTTCTTCGAAACCCGTGCTGATTCCTACAGAGTAGATTCCTAGTCTCCAGAAAAGTCATTATACTCGAACATAATACGTGTTCCAAAATTCTACAACTGATCGACGTTAGATATATAGGTCTATAGTTCTGCACATCTGTTCGAAGTCCCTCCTTGAAAACGGGGTTGACCTGTGCCCTTTTTCAATCCTTTGGAACGCTACGCTCTTCCAGAGACCTACGGTACACCAAAGCAAGAAGAGGGACAAGTTCCTTCGCGTACTCTCTGTAAAATCGAATTGGTATCCCATTACGTCCAGCAGCCTTTCCTCTTTTGAGCGATTTTAATTGTTTCTCTATCCCTCTGTCGTCTATTTTGATATCTACCTTTTTGTCATCTGTGCGACAATCTAGAGAAGGAACTACAGTGCAGTCTTCCTCTGTTTCAGTAGCATTTTGGTCACAGAGTGTCTGGACATTTTGTTTTGATCCACCTACCGCTTTGACATAAGACCAAAATTTCTTAGGATTTTCTGCCAAGTCAGCACATAGAACTTTACTTTCGAATTTATTGAAAGCCTCTCGCATAGCCCTCCTCACACTACATTTCCCTTCGTGTAATTTTTGTTTGTGTGCAAGGCTTTGGCTATGTTTATGTTTGGTGTGAAGTTCCCTTTGCTTCCGCAGTAGTTTTCTAACTCGGTTGTTGTACCACAGTGGTTCTTTTCCATCTCTCACGATCTTGCGTGGCACATACTCATCTAATGCATATTGTACGATGGTTTTGAACTTTGTCCACTGATCCTCAACACTATCTGCACTTGAGACAAAACTTTTGTGTTGAGCCGTCAGGTACTCTGAAATCTGCTTTTTGTCACTTTTGCTAAACAAAATTCTTCCTACCTCTTTTAATATTTCTATTTACGGCTGAAATCACCGATGTAGTAACCGCTTTAGGATCGCTGATTCCTTGTTCTGCGTTAACTGTTTCAAATAGTTCGGGTCTGTTTGTTACCAGAAGGTATAAAATGTTGTCGCCTCGAGTCGGTTCTCTGTTTAACTGCACAAGGTAGCTTTCAGAAAAAGCACTTAAAAAAAATTCTTTGGATTCTTTATCCCTGCCACCCGTTATGAACGTTTGAGTCTCCCAGTCTATATCCGGCAAATTAAAATCGCCACTCAGACTATAACACGGTGGGGAAATCTATTCGAAATATTTTTTCCAAATTATCCTTCAGTTGCTCAACCACAACAGCTGCTGAGCCAGGGGGTCTATAGAGACATCCAATTACCATGTCTGAGCCTGCTTTAACTGTGACCTTCACCCAAATTATTTCACATTTCGGATCTCCGTCAATTTCCATTGATACTATTGCACTTCTTATAGCTATAAACACGCATCACCCTTCACTGTCCAGCCTGTCTCTGCGGTATACATTCCAATCTGAGTTTAGAATTTCATACTGTTTACATCTGGTTTCAGCCAGCTTTCCGTCCCTAGTATTATGTGGGCCTGCGACCGTTTATTAATGATAGCAGTTCTGGGACCTTTCTATAGACGCTCCTGCAGTTTACTATTAGCACATTATTATTGTTAATCCCTGTTGTATTTTGCCTACTCCTACCTTGCCGCGTCTCAGTAGGCGTCTCGGGCCTAGAGAGGGAATTCTGTAACCTAAAAGGCCCACATGTGCACTCCACACGTACTCCGCTACCCTTGTAGCCATATTTATGACACACTCTCCCCTGCTTGACGATAATAGAAAACGAGCTGACCTGCTTTGAATTTTTTCGATTCCATCTATCAATCCTGTCTGGGAAGGATCCCATAATGCACAACAATGCTGCAGCAGAGGACAGACAAGTTTAATGTAAGCAGTCTCTTTAGTAGATGTGCTTCATCTTTTAAGAGTTCTGCCATAAAACAAAGTCTTTAGTTTCACTTACCCATCAAATTATTTATTTGGTTCTTCCATTTTAAGTTTTTTGTTAGTGTAATTCCTAGGTATTTAGTTGAATTAACAGCTTTTACAGTTGTGTGATACATCATGTAATGGAAATTAACGGATTTCTGGTTGTACTCATGTGGACGACCCCATACTTCTCATTATGTAGGGTCAATTTCCACTTTTGCACCACACAGATATTTTGTGTAAATCATTTTGCAACTGAGTTTAACCTTATAGTGACTTTACTAGATGTAAACAATCTAAGACGGCTGCTCAGGTTGTCTCCTAAATCGATTATGTAGATTAGAAACGGCAGAGAGCCTATAACACTTTTTTGGGGAATACCATATATCAATCGATGACAGTCTGTCAATTACCATAAACGATGACCTTCCTGACAGTAAATCACGACAATTTGATTTGAAGCCACTTGAGAGGAATAGTATCAAAAGTCCTTTGGAAATCTAGAAATATGGAATAAATTTGAGCTCCCCTGTTCATAGCGCTGATTGCTTCAAGAGAATAAAAAGCAAGTTGTGTTTCACAAGAACAACACTTTCTGAATCTGTGCTGACTCTGTGTAAACAAATCGTTTTCCCTGAGGTAATTCATACTATTCGGAAACATTATATGTTCCAAAATCCTACTGCAAACTAATGTCATTGATATGGATCTGTAATTCATCAGATTGTCCCTACATCTTTCTTGAGTATTGGTGTGACTTGTGCAACTTTCCATTCTTTAGGTACGGATCTTTCGTAGAGCAAGCAGTTGTATGTGGTTATTAAGTACACAGATTTGAAATTTTCACCCTGCAGCGGAGTGTGCGCTGACATGAAACTTCCTGGTAGATTAAAACTGTGTGCCGGACCGAGACTTGAACTCTGGATCATTGCCTTTCGCCAGCAAGTGTTCTGCCATTTGAGCTACCCAAGCACGACTCACGACACGTTCTCACAGCTTTAATTCCGTCAGTGACCTCATCTCCTACCTTCCAAACTTCACAGAAGCTCTCCTTCACCTTTTGCAGAACTAGCACTTTTGGAAGAATGGAATTGCGGAGAAATGGCTTAGCCACAGCCGGGGGGTGATACCAGAATGAAATTTTCCCTCTGAAGTGGAGTGTGCGCAGATTAAAACTGTGTGCCAGACCGAGACTCGAATTCAGGACCTTTGCCTTTCGCGGGCAAGTGCTCTAGTCACTTTTAGAAGGGTAAAATGTTTGTGTAAAGCATATTTTGCACTTAAGTTCGTTCCTTCATCCAGATCATTGAAAATTTCGTAATCTGATGCAACAGATTATATTCTGCTGATAGTAAACATTATCCAGTGTCAAATAGTACTTGTGATAAGTGGCCATTAAAAGCTACAGTTTGTTGTGAAAAGGTTAATCATCAATAAAGTGAGTGCTGAGTTCTTGTTTTCAGCGGAAATAATAAACTTTTTACATTATAACACACACCTGAATCTCTTACCTCTAGGCCTAATTGTTAAGGGTCATAAATTGCTATAAAAGTCATGTGGTGTAAAGTGTGTTAAGTGTATAAATTCTGTTTTAAGCCTTTAATTTGTTTTGCCATGCGTGAGAAGCGTGGAGCTTATTGTGTGATAGGCAGGGAGAGGTATGCATAGATGGTGGGTAGGAATTTCACGAGGGTGACTGCAGCGGGGAAATGGATAGGGGTCTCAGCGAGGTCCTCCCATAGAGCTGTAGACAGGAGAATCGGTGACAGGAGGCAAAGATTTGTGCCCTTCAGGTAGAATTACATAGAGCCAAATCTGAACAAGATAGATCGAAGAGGAAAAAAGAAGGTGGTATTTGGGTAAAGGTAAAAAGTAATGAGAGGAGGGGAATAGCTCTGCAACTTCATCTACATTTGAGCCTACAGTATCTAATAAGGTTGACATGTTATCTAAAGCAGGAGGGGAAGAGGCTAATCCAGCCGCAGGTCACAGCAGGATGCAGCAGACGCCTAGCAAAGAAACTAACTGTAGGTCAGCACTGAATGAGACTACGAAGAAATGAGTCTGCCGCTAGCTAGTAGCCTTGGGAGGTCTATACGCGACACAGAAGAGGAAAATTAGGAGTAGGTTATCGGGCCACAAGTACTGTGAAGCCAAATGCTAGTTTTAGCCTGGTGCAAGTGGACACAGGGAAACAGGGAAAATCTTACATAAGGACAGAAATTACCGCATTAGAGGCAACCTGCATGAAACTGAAGTTGCAACTACGCACACACAAGTGTGAGATTTATGTACGTCCTGCAGCTTTATGACCAGCCCTGGGTTACTACTGCTGTGAGCCATGTGAGGACAGAGTTGAGCAGGCTGCTGCTGACTGAAAGAAATTTGCACGTGAGTACAGTAGTTGTTGCTAAAATTGGGAGATGGGGATATACTAGACATGGCCTACATTTGAATAAGAAAGGGAAGTATAGGTTGGGGAGCTTCTTGCAGAAAATATATAGGGGCAGGGGGAGGACATCATCACACAATGCAACGTGCCTGGTGTTACTGGTGTAAGAGAGGTACCTTTTTTAAGTTAGAATCAGCATTCGTCCACCCTGCTCTTTCATAAGTTAAATTAGTAGAAGAGGCACACAGAATGCTTAAGAGTGCAAAGAAAGGTAAGGTTAGCTTACTTCATAAAAATGTAAGAGGACTGAATAATAAGGTAGAAGAGCTTCTTGTCCATTAAGAAAATTTAGAGTGTCTGAAAAGACAGATATCCTGTGCATATCTGAACATGACCACAGGCTTAGAGAAGTTACATATAAAATATTACACTCTAGCATTTTGCTCATGTAGAACTGACAAGGGAAAAGGTAGAGTTTGCTATTTACCCTTAAGATAGAACACCAGTTTACTTACAAGGAAAAGATTGAGATTGTTATTTACCCTTAAGAGAGAACACAAGTTTAAAAACACTGACAGAAGTAGATTTCGTAGTGATCAGTGCACAGAAGTGTGTGCTCGTAAATTAATAATTGTATTAACTGCATACCGACCCCTAATGTGGGATTTCAAACAGTTCGTGAGAAATATGAATTCCTTTCTATCAGACACCAGCAAGTAGCTAATAATCTGTGGTGATTTCACTTTAGACTTTGTAAGGCATTATAGTAGGAAAATAATGTGCAAACCTGTATTGGGTCTTACAATTTAATCCCAGTAATTAAATTTCCAACATTGTTGGATAAAGAGAGTAGAACTCTAATTGATAATGTTATAAATAAGACCGTGCCTTAAGTATAGATACTCCTCACTAGAATTCACAGAGAGTAATTAACACCACCAGTATAAATGTTTTAAGGATAGTTTACAAGAGATGACCTGTGATGAAATTTATAATGAACTGAATGCTGACATAACATTTAATCTTTATTTTAAAATAGCTTTCCTCGTAAGTTAGATGAAAAGTACATTAAATAGCCATTTAAAAATAAATAAATCACTAAAAGAATTATAAAAATCTTGTAAAGGGAAAAGAGAGCTGTATTTGCTGTCAAGAACAAGTAAAAGAGTTGCACACTACAAAACTCTGCAAACGTACTATGAACAGTTGTTAAAATCAAGGATTATTATAGTACCTGAGAAATCAGTAATTCCAACAACATACTTAAGGCTATATGGAATGTAGTGAATCGAAAGATAGGACTACCAGTCTAGAAATAGGAAACACCAATGTTGATTTAAATGGAAGGGCTTATAAATTGTGAGTCACAGGTAGCAAATGGATTTAATGATCATTTCTTAAATATAGTAGAAAATATAGGGACAAACACTTCAAGAGGGAAGGCACAGCAAAATGTCGAAAAAGCAACTCTCACAAAATTAAATCATATAAATGTATCACAAACATTCTTCTCTATAATTGAGAAAATTATATACTCGCTCAAAAGTGAAAGTGCATATGGATTTGATGGCATTTCTAACAAAGTGCTAAAGATTTGTTGTCATATAATAAGCCACTCTACATCTGAAATATATAGAGCATCAACTGCTCATGACATTTTTCGAGAGACATTGAAATATGCCATTCTTAAATCGTTCTATTAGAAAGTTGATAGGAAAGATGCTAATACCTACCAACCTGTTTCACTACTGACATAGTTTTCCAAAATGGTTGAAAAGGTGATTTTTCTGAAACAGTATCCCACCTGAATAACAATAATCTCCTGAGTAAATTACATTCTGGATTTAATGAGTGTTGCTCTAATGAGAATATCATTTACTCATTGCAGGCCGGAATGGCCGAGCGGTTCTAGGTGCTTCAGTCTGGAACCACGCAACCACTACAGTCACAGGTTCGAATCCTGACCCAGGCATGGCTGTGTGTGATGTCCTTAGGTTATTTAGGTTTAAGTAGTTCTAAGTTCTAGGGGACTGATTACCTCAGATATTAAGTCGCATAGTGCTCAGAGCCATTTGAACCATTTGGACCATTTACTCATTCACTCACCAAACTGTGCAAGTATTAAATAACAAAATAACACCTTGGTAGGACATAATGACTTGTGAACAACAACATTCACCTAGGTTTTGGTTTTGTGGAACTGATTGTATAGACAGCCAATGAATAATATCATGCCTAACCAAAAAAATGCAGAAATTGGTAACTTAGTAATTCAGCCAATGTAAATGGGAGAGATTCCTTTGACTTTAGGGGGTTCAATCTTAGGTCCATCACTGCTATTTAACATACAACAAGCAGAATTAATTCTTTTTGTTGATGACACTTGCATTGTAATCAATCCAGTAATATATGCAGCAAAAGAAGGAATGGTAAACAATGTTCTTAAAGTCTCATTGAGTGCTTTATGGACATGGTATCACTCTAAATTTTAAAAAATCCACAACATATTCAGTTCCATGCAGCTAGAGGTAGTACACATATGATTTGTGCAACATAGAGGAGGAAACAATAAATAGGTTAAGAACATCATTAATTTTAGATGTCCATATTTACCTGACTGTTTGACAAGTTATTTATTTATTCATGTATTTAGGTGGGAAAATAACATTCAGGTACTTACACCAGAGTTTGAAAACATGTTTTATACTCAAATTTAATGGATGTGTGTGTGTACATGTAAAATAATATTGTAATAAGTTTTTACACTTTTTTCTGGCGCTGGCGTATATTTGCAGGTATTTTAGACAATGGAGTACCGTTGTAACACTTGAGAAGCGTCATAGAAGTAGAAGATAATTAATTTTAGGGAATCACTATAAATGTTTGACTGACTTTGATATCAGTTTTTGAGATGAGTTTTTGACGTGAGAATAACACTGTCGGCGACAAGCTGTGAACCATAAATTAGGTCAACAGCAGTGCCCATGTGCAGTTTGCACAGCGGTGAACATGTCATATTTCGCCAATTGGCCGTCACATCAAGACAAGCCTTGTTGGAACAACCTCCTGCGTCCCTGCATTGAGAAACTAAACAAGCATCATTCAACAGTGTACCATTTGGACCATTTACTCATTCACTCACCAAACTGTGCAAGTATTAAATAACAAAATAGCACCTTGGTAGGACATAATGACTTGTGAACAACAACATTCACCTAGGTTTTGGTTTTGTGGAACTGATGGTATAGACAGCCAATGAATAATATCATGCCTAACCAAAAAAATGCAGAAATTGGTAACTTAGTAATTCAGCCAATGTAAATGGGAGAGATTCCTTTGACCTTAGGGGGTTCAATCTTAGGTCCATCACTGCTATTTAACATACAACAAGCAGAATTAATTCTTTTTGTTGATGACACTTGCATTGTAATCAATCCAGTAATATATGCAGCAAAAGAAGGAATGGTAAACAATGTTCTTAAAGTGTCATTGAGTGCTTTATGGACATTGTATCACTCTAAATTTTAAAAAATCCACAACATATTCAGTTCCATGCAGCTAGAGGTAGTACACATATGATTTGTGCAACATAGAGGAGGAAACAATAAATAGGATAAGAACATCATTAATTTTAGATGTCCATATTGATGACAATGTAAATTGTTAAATCACATTTTGAAACTTCTAAAGCAAGTTAGGTGTGGCATATTCACACTTAGAATCATTGCAAATCTTGGGGAGAGAAAAATCAGTAAGTTCACTATTTTGCACATTGTCAGTCAATAATGTCACATGAACAAAGTTCAGGGGTAACTTATATTTAAGAAAGAAAGGCTTTGATCCTCAAAAATGTGCTCTAAGAATAATATTTGGTGCTCCTCCACAATCATCGAATAGATATCTGTTAAACGAGTTAGTCATTCTGACTACTTCTTCATATTGTATTTATTCCCTTATGATGTTCTTTGTATATAATCCACTGTATAGTTTAAAAGGAAGAGTGGTGTACATAATTACAATTATATAAGGAAAAATGATGTTCATTACTCCACATTAAGGATGTCATTAGCAAAAAGGGCTGCATTATGGTGCAATTTAACTTTTTGGTTACATACCCAGTGATGTAAAATATGGGCCAGACATCAAAGTAGAATCTGAAAACAAACTGAAAAAGTTGCACCACCTTGACAACTCCTTATATTCTGTAGAAGAATTTCTGTCATTGTAAAGTTATGTGTAGGAATAACTAACTCTCATCTGTATATTTAATAGTAATAATAATGAAATAAAAAATCAAAAAGAACTTATAAATGTTCTAAATGTAACCATATTTACAAACGAATTTGCACTCTGAATCTAGAAAGACTTGTTCTACATAATTAAAATTTATTGTGCAAATTATCCATATAACATGAAGTTTACCAACTAACTACAAGAAATGGAAGGAATAAATACGCCATCAGTTAAAGATAAAATTATCTACTGACTAAGACTCAATAAGTAATAGCTGTCAAAGTGAATTTAACTAGTGAATAAACAATATACTGGGTACTAAACTGTCTCTGATTCAAACTAGATGGAGTAGTACAATGTCAACCATTTGCACTATTGAATTAATAAGTGGTGCCAACAGAATAAGAACAGTTGAACTGGTGTAATAATTTATGAGTCCAAAGTACTGTCAGCAAGTGTAGTAAGAAGAGCCCAACCAGTAATGAAACTAATTATGAGCTCAGTGGGAGAAGAGTCCCGTATCTTGGGCTAAGAATTATGAATATTGGGGATGTATGTTGAAAAGATCGTGTCTCAGTGTAGTTCTTGCGACTATAAGATCCCTTTTGGGACCATGTGGTCTGGATGTTGGGCCAGTGAAAGCCATCCGAAAGATGGGTCTAAAGTTTGTGGCACACTTACAACCTGTGTAGCTACGTCCATCTAAGTATTTAGTGACAACATCATGTACAGTATTTCAAAGAGCAGTGTATAATTACAGTGCTACATAGCACATACAGTTGGTAACTTGGGTTAAATTTTTATTGTCTGCTGGCTGAAGGCTCAGACAAAAGCTAACTTAGGACAAAGGCTAGATAATTACTATGAAATGTATAAAAATACACTTGTTGAATATTTCATTTAATTAAAAACAAACATAGTAGCTTACATGCCAGAGTGCTAATTTATATTTCAGTGAGGTTCTCTCATCAGAATATCAATAGGACAACCCATAAATGTTGATGAGCTACTGCACACTGTTTGTAGACAGTTTACACTTGGGTATCGTACAGATACTCAAATGGTTGAAAGTCCGAGTTTCAAGATATTAGGACTTTTTGGGGCTAAATATGACTTGCCTAAAGTCGTCAAGCATTCATTGAGCCTAGTATAGCCAGTAAATCAGTCAAGGAATGCTGTTGAATAGCCATCTTTTCTGACAAAGGGCGGTTTAAGAAGAGTAATACGCAATGTCAGTCAGAAGAGTTGATTATTTAGCTATTCCACTAAAGAATCACTGGCACACTGTTAAAATATATTTACCTAGTAACAGTATTACCCATATGATAAAAAAAACTAATCAATGTCACTTCATGCAAATAAGAGTATGTGACGTTGTAAGTGTGAGCATGCAGCTGAGGGTAATCCTAATGATTTGAAATCATGTTGAAAGCTAAGAAGATGTAGGTGTATACAGCTCTAAAAAGCAGTTTTATGTATAGGATAACGAACAGAAACTGATGATCATATATATCCTTGTAAATGAGGCTGAAATAAATATTATGTTGGTTAATTAAGGTGATGCTCTCTGTTAAGACTAACCATATCACATCAGTGGTGACAATAAAATATTCACAAGGAAACTTTGTTGCCTGTAGCAAGTGCAAGAATTTATTTATCACTACATGTGTAACATATGAAGACTAACTGAAGTGTTATGAAAGTGACAGGTATCACAAACTTTGACAAAAGAACTCAATTAAGAATAAAAATTTTCGTAGGAGAGCTTGTTTGGATGAAGTTAAGAGAAAGTCATATGGCAATAGGTCCTTAAGTTAATCACAAGATCTGAAGCGATACACATACAATTTTAATATTGCAAATAAGTTTATCTGAGCTGTGAGGGGCTACGAAGCATTTCATCTGTCAAGCTGTCTTGCTAAGAGTTTTGCTGGTCTATCAATACATGTTACAGACCTCTATTGTATTTTCCTACTATTATAAATAATTATCAGTGTTACTACATGTAATGTCTTGCACATACACCTCACATCGTGCGACGATTTTCTATGTTTCATGGTCTACAAGGTGACGTGACAGAGATGGAGAGATCTTCAGGTGCGCTGTGTTATGCAATAAATGCTTGTATATTTGAAATACTGAAGAGCATATAAATGTATTTGTGTGATGAATTACATTTCAACTACTTGATTGAAGATATTTGGAACAGTGTTTTTCAGAAAGCTCAATAGTGAAAAGTGATTAGGTCTCTAATCCAGAAAGTGATTATATTCCTCATTCCAAAAGTGATTACGGTGATACTGACTTCGAAAATTATAGTTCACACAAAACTGGAAACAATTAATTAGTGAGGCAGGGGTTGGTAATATCGCCAAAGCAGCAGTTATTTGTCGTCTTTGGTAGTTATAGCAACCAGAATCAGTGGGGTATAACATATGACAGATTTAATTCAACAAAGTGCACTTCCGCATTACGAAAGGAAATCAGTTAGTGCCCACTAACATACCACAAGAGTATCGGGAATTTGTGTTACTGATTTCTAATTACTAGAGATGTGAGCTGTATACAATTTTCTGTAAATAAATGAGTCATATTGAGAAACAGCTATATATATGATAGAGACATAATATATATATATATATATATATATATATATATATATATATATATATATATATATATATATATCAATACACCAACCCTGATTCATTAAAGATTTGAACTCACACATATAAAATACTGGAAGAGGACCGTTTGAGCAATTTGCACGTCATATCAAGAAAAGCTAGTTTTTCGCATGTCTCCATGTCTGTGATTTCATTTCTCCTCCACTATGTTTCACACAATGATATAATTTTACAGGTATGTTCCATGATATATGTAGATACTGTCTGCAGTAAGTATTATGGATATAGTTAACAGAAAAGAAGTTAAAAGCGGAAAGCCAATCAGCTCGTCCGCTTTTATTTTATTTTATGAAAAATAATTCGACTGAGTTGAGTTAAGCACGATCTGACAATATAACAATTTTGATCAAATAATCAGAGTACAGTCGTTGTATACCTTGACTTCATCTCTTTTTTAACATCCTCTAATTTAATCTGGTGCTGGCTATACTCTTTCCTTTTCTGAGTGAGATTTAGTGTCGTTAAGCGCTGTGGATGTGGAACAGAAGTTGCAGGCACAACAGAAAGATCTGCCAGTGAGCTGAGGGAACACAGCCTTTCGCAGAAACACAGGGGAAGCTTCAGGTAGTGCAGATTTCACGTGATCAGGGTGGAAAGCCGCCGTGACTGTCTTCATGCTGACGACCCACCTATTGTTTTGTTTATGGTATGTTTTCACACTGGATGGCTAAGGTAAAAACATTCGTTCTCGACGGTGGAACACTGTCAGCAGAAGGTTGGGGCATAGAACATGTTAAAAGAATTGCATTCAGCAGGTAAACATTTCATAGCTCTCCAAAAAGACAGAAAAACAGCACTGCCATACAACAGGTTCAGGAGACACCACAGAATTGACGGGTTACCTCAAGCACAGCCATTTTAGCCTGCCTGGGAGCTGTGATGTGAGGCTAGCTGCTGAGCGAGAAGACACTGATTGATGAAATTGACAGGACATCATGACGACGTAACATGCAGAGGGAAGTTTCTAGAATAGAGGCGTGGAAATGAAGTTCATTGGTTTTTTTAATTTTCTACCGCTTCTTGGTGGGACATTTTGTTAAAGAAACAATTATGTCATTGATGGACAGGTAAACTTTTAAGAGGGTTGGTGCTGAGTTTATCTTGGTGGGAAGAACGAAGAAATAAATTCCTTACTGGCTTACAAAAAGTATTTTGCCTCTGGGCTTTTCCCTGAAAACTTCGACTTTCCACATGCTGCAATGGCAAATGGAACGGCTGATTGGAATCAGTCGAATTACTCTAGTGTCATACTTTATGCAAGCCAGGTCTGGTAACATGACTATGCTTGTTTTACATTGCTTAGCTAGCAGCCCTAGCATATTAGGGCAATCTGAAGTTCACAGATAAGATTCACAGTAGACTCCAGCATCCTCTGTTTGTCAATGCTAAATCAGCCACTGTAATTGATGTATAGTGAAGCTAAGAAAACCTTCACAAAGTCAGATATGTGATTATCATCAATTCCAAACAAATTCAGTAGTTTTTCAAACCAATAATTACTCGTTTGTAAACATCATGATTAATTGTATGTTTGTAACTTCGATGTTTCAGTATTGATTTAGATGCATTCCTATTTTAATGTTTTTTAATAAACTAAATAGTTCATTCATATCATGTTTTTAATATCATACTTAATATTTTTCATAATAAAAAACTAATTCCCCATCCCTTATTACTGTCATTATATTATTATTATTACTACTACTACTACTATTATTATTATTAATATTATTGTCGCTATTAGAGGCAGAAGCAGTAGAAGTGCCTACAGTTTTCCATATTAAGATTGTTATTTCTTAGGTAACAATGATGCTAAAAGGTACTGCATGTGTGAAAGCCTGGTCCATTGTTAGAGGGCTTGGTTGCCCTAATCAGATCAAGCTAGTTAAATTAATTTATTTATAATATCCATTGTTATTTCACAGTATTAATAAACCATTTGCATGCATTAATTCAGCATTGGGTCTCTAGGATGTGTCTGTATCATATTTAAACCTGATTCAGTTAAATTCACTTACACACATGTTGCATTTTGCAGAAAAAGTAAATTAAATTCATGCCTGATGCTGAAGTGTTACTGTAGTAACAGCATAAATATTGTAAGTCACAAACTTTTTTCCTTTCATTACTTTATGTGGGAGGGGGGAGGGTGCCAGTAAGAAAAAAATTCGAAAAGGATTAAAATTATGTGCAAAATTTTTTGGAAGTCGATAAGTTATAAAATGACTTTTTTAATAATATGTTTGGAGAGAGAGAGATTGATTTTTCATTGAGATTTTTACTTTAAGTCGTAACTGGTACCTGAGTTTTGGTTGTTGCCTCTTTGAATGCTCAGCTTCTGCACCAGTTGGTGACGTATTGCAATTTGAGGAAGTTATTATTCTTTAAGGTTTAAAATACCACTCTATTAGTTACCTGGCCATATTGCGAATACCTTTGAGCCCAAGTTTTCGCAGCTTTTCATAGCTAAGGGACCACTGTTGTAAGTAAATAAGATCAAACAACAATCTGCTTTTCATAAGAAAAGGAAATTGCTTAGCGCACAAACTTCCTTCAAACTACATGTCGTGCTACATGAAAATTGGTCAGTGGAGTTCAGCACCATACTATTGTACAAGAACATAATCCAATTACTGTAATTAAGAAATTATCAGAGGTTGTTACTTATTGAATGAAAACTATAGAGAATGCATTTCTTTTCCTGTATTTTAGTGAACATTGTACACTTATAATTCTGTCGATTGACAGATGGCGACGACAATGAAACTCATTTCCTTTTCCAAAAAGAAGATATTTCTATTCTTCACTTCCAGAAAATTTGTATATGTAAATGTTTGGCAACTCTTACATGTACTTTACTCGATTTTATCACTAAAATATCAAGATTCATTAAATGTATGAATACGATCTGAGCGTCGGTCTAGGTCCCTCTTTCCCCAAGATACAGATTAACAGTCTTCTTTTTTTAATAAATCAATTGTCCTTTTTTTAGAGTCCATACTCTAAGATTCACAACTACTATCGTTGCGGGGATTGCGCACTAAAGAGTTTGTTGCTGTCCAGCTGCACTTCACTTCATTTCAAGTACTTTTTGAATCAAATTTACATTTACTGTATTTACATACATTACTGAGCTTCTCAGAATAAAATCAGACACAAATTAGTTAAAAAAAGAATCAGTGAGGCTCACATAACATTACATTCTAAAACACTAGATGATTGTAGTATTAGATTAACTCATAGTACAACATCAAATTAGATTTAATTACTTTGTGATGCATATCAAATGTTAAACTTGTGAGATTTAAAGCACAAAACACACTTTCTAAAACAAAATGGATCTTTAATGGATCTTCAAATTAAATAGTTGGATATATAAGTTGTTACATTACTTATTAAAATACCACAGCTTGCATAATCTGACTACTGATAAAATTATTAGGTTAAGCAGCACTTGTTGATGACGATACGTTCGATTGCTGTACCCCACTTTTCAAGCTCTACAGAAATTCAAATTAAATATTTCCACATCCACACTGTCTTATTAAAGTATGTATAGTTGGCTTCTTAACACTGCTTAAATAAACTGTCGATTAGTAGATGATCATAATTCGACCTATGAGCCATGCACTAAATTCATCTAAATATTTAAAAAAATTGGTTGCATAACACCCACATGGACACTGCTGCAAATGTAACTTCAAGCTAAAGTGCACTGACAATTGCCAAGGTAAACAATGATATTTTATGCTTGCTGAAAGACATTCATTCATACTTCTTGTAACATACAGCAACATGATCAGAATTTAAATCATTAGTATTCAAACAGTGAACGTTGGTTGTACAGCAAAACTTTTGGGAAAGTCGAGCTGTTGAAGCATGTTTCTCCTCAGTATCATCATCATCATCTTTTACCCAGTCTTGGTCCAGTCAGCTAGAATCGGGTGCAATTAAGTAACTTCATCATTATTTCCTTAGTAAAAACTTAATGATATTACAAGAAACTTACTATCGAGATTTTCGCTTCAAATGCCTGAAAAATTTGTCAGAAATGCAAGAAACGCAATACTTACATCAATTTACACAAAATATTTTCAACACCTTTCTACCACACTTTGCAAGTACCAATAGGTAAAGGGCTAAATGGGAAAATGGGTTAACAGCTGTATGGATAAATGGTTAAATGAGTGAATTTGTCAATGGGTGAATGACTGAAAAGTGTATTGTGACTTACATCAAGTGTAGTCCTACTTCATTACATTTGTCCTGTTGTTCAGAATGCATATTTGCCTCAATATTTGCTGAGTATTTTCCTCAACATGTGTTTTATAAGCCTTGTCAGGTTAGTTTTACAGTATCGATCTTTTAGAAATGACTCATAGCTGTTTTGTATGCTGGTTTTTAGACACTTGTGTTTAGGCATGAAAATATCATTTATGCATATAATTAGAGAATCAATTATGATGTTACTAGCACCATCTGACGAAAATGCGTGTGTGTGTTTGTGTGTTTGTGTGTGTGTGTGTGTGTGTGTGTGTGTGTGTGTGTGTGTGTGTGTGTGTGTTCAAATTGTTCAAATGGCTCTGAGCACCATTGGACTTAACTTCTGAGGTCATCAATCACCTAGAACGTAGAACTAATTAAACCTAACTACTAACTAACCGAAGAACATCACACACATCCATGCCCAAGGCAGAATTCGAACCTGCGACCGTAGCGGTCGCGCGTTTCCAGACTGTAGAGCCTAGAACCGCTCGGCCACTCCGGCTGGCTTGTGTGTGTGTGTGTGTGTGTGTGTGTGTGTGTGTGTGTGTGTGTGTGTGAAAAATAAAATTATGAACCTTGAGGTAAACATTGCACTTTTTTCAGTTGCTAACATTATGCTGCCGACATATTAAACATTGATTATCATTGTGACACTTCACAAGCATCATAGATATGGAAAATAATGAAACTGAGTCTTTATTGTGTCTTATACTATGGTACATAAATCGAATTATGTGAGGTTACAAGTGCACTCATGTGTTGGTGACGACAAGCAACAGAAGCATGTAACAGCAGTTGATTTTATTTCGCATTTTGAAATTTTTTAGAATGTTATTTAAAGTAAACCTTATTTTCTGCCAATATGTATTGCGAATTCATTAACTGCAATGCATAACCAACTGTTTGTTTTTAACTGTGTATTGAGAGTAATTCTTAAACTCATTCTCACATTCTATAAGAAATTTACCTGACTGTTTGACAAGTTATTTATTTATTCATGTGTTTAGGTGGGAAAATAACATTCAGGTACTTACACCAGAGTTTGAAAACATGTTTTATACTCAAATTTAATGGATGTGTGTGTGTGTACATGTAAAATAATATTGTAATAAGTTTTTACACTTTTTTCTGGCGCTGGCGTATATTTGCAGGTATTTTAGACAATGGAGTACCGTTGTAACACTTGAGAAGCGTCATAGAAGTAGAAGATAATTAATTTTAGGGAATCACTATAAATGTTTGACTGACTTTGATGTCAGTTTTTGAGACGAGTTTTTGACGTGAGAATAACACTGTCGGCGACAAGCTGTAAACCATAAATTAGGTCAACAGCAGTGCCCATGTGCAGTTTGCACAGCGGTGCACATGTCATATTTCGCCAATTGGCCGTCACATCAAGACAAGCCTTGTTGGAACAACCTCCTGCGTCCCTGCATTGAGGAACTTGACAAGCATCATTCAACAGTGTAGATGTGGAAAATAATTAATTTGAAGCTTCGTTGTGTCTTACACAAGAAATCGAATATTCGTGCTTTTTGAACACAGCCAAACGTACTGCAAGTTACACCATTTACATAAATTTTGGGCTAAATAATTTTGAACATAATGCAAAAGCAAAAATCATATGATTCAGATGCTTTCTGAGCATGATGAAGATGGCTACGCTGTGACTGGCTTTTTGATTTTAATGCTTGTTAAAATATTAAGTATTGACTGGCTGCCTTATTTTAATAGTATGCTCTGATTGCTCATAGATGTAATTGGAGGGGAAACGTACGGGAGGGAGCGTCTGGAGGGAAGGGGATGGGGAAAAGAAGGGAAAATGAGTGGGACTTGTGACTTGATGACATCAGTGATAAAAGGGGAGTGACATAGTCTCAACTGTAAGCAAAGTGAGCCAGAACATACTATGTAAACGAAGTGGTCCAGAATCGGCATAGACAATACTATTACATTTGTATGTAACATAAGAACTATAAACACTAATTTATTAGGGTCGACTTGACTGGGCATAGACATGACTGAGTAACTGGGCATTTAGGGCTGGGAAATTCTTCCTCTGTAGTAATTAGAGTACAGAATCAGCCTCCAAGTTATGTTTGGAGGTGTAGGTCAGATAGCAGAAACACAGACGAATATTCATGGGCCTGAACCCTGGACCAGAAAGGAAGCCATCAGAAACGGAAAGGAAACTGGGGCTGTCACAAAATGACATTAGGCATCGGGATAAATATAAGAATTAGACTAAAACGCTTGAAACAGAGTATAAAACAGAATGACACGCGTACAGAATAAAAAATCAGTTTGATCTTCAGAATTTCAGCGTCCCAGACAGAATGACAGACGAGCAGCTTCTTCTGAAACAGAATAACCGAATGCCAGACTCAAATGCGAAGTAGCGTAACTCCTCAGCGCTCCTGTTCCTCCCCACTCTTGTCTCTCAAAGCAAATGAACTTCCTATCACATCTTCATTAGCGGGCTCAATTTACAATGTCCTCCAATGAATGAGCGACGCTGGGCAAATCTACACTTTCGGTCTTGGTTACAGGCTTACTTCAGAAAATCCCTGAATCCTGCGGCCAGACTTGTGGCCATCGGTAGCTTGCACAGTGTTTGCGAGACCGGTGGCGTTTGCACTGTAGTCTCACATGCCCGGCCTTCCTGAGAATGGCCTGTGAGTACGTCCAGTTGGCCGTTCTCTGCAGCCATATTGTTTACTGGATGTACTACTGTTATAAATAATGTGTTGTTATTTATCTTCCTGTAACAACTAAAGTGCATACTTTTCTTTGCCATGTGCTTCTATGATGAAAGTACTTGTGAAATACGTATGCAAGTAATTAAGTAAGTGGGTAACAAATAAACAAAACAGTGTAAGTAAAAGAGTTCACTTTACTATTTTAATGAAGAAATAATTTTTGATATCCAGAAAACGTAGTTGTAAAAAACTATGTCAGTTTGAGAGCAGTGATGTTAAACTGTCACTGTGCACTTCGGCAATGGCTGTATAGAAACACTGCTCAGTAAATATAAAACATTTTCACAGC